>NC_140781.1:163043312-164243312 GCF_044657685.1 Stegodyphus dumicola
CGAATTACTACAATTTTAACCAAGAAAAATTCTACCAGATTTCATACACCCTAATCAAAATATTTTATAAAAAGAATAAAAATTACAATTTATTCAAAAGACAGTGAAATGTTTCAGCTCACTTAATCTAAAATACAATGATTTGGTTATAACTGCGATTAAAAGACAACAGACATATAAGTTGCACAAAGATTTAACATCTTAGAAATATATACATATGTATTGTTTGTTAACTAAAATGACCTCAATTAAACCAATTAGCTGATAATCAGGTATCATACAAAAGAACAGTTATTTTGAAATAAAACAGAGATTATTATACCTGATAAATCTCTGGTGAAATGTTTGCAGTATCAGTTACCAGCTGCACTAATTGAGCATGACTAAGAGCTTTTATTCCTTTCTCTAATGTTAAGTCATATTTGTAATTTTGCAATTTAATCTTTTTAATCTGCAAAACATAAAATGAAAAATATGTAAAAAAAGCTTTCATAAGGAATATGAACAACACATATATTTATAACTGACCATAAAATAAATCAGTACTTATAATTATCCCATTGACCATGAAATCATAGTCTAGCAACGTGATTTGGTGCCAATAATGAATAAGCATGATATAAGAACACATTCGTAACATCTGTGGTTTCTATTGATGTCAGTCTTCTGCTTCATTTTTGATAAGCCACATTTCGTTCCATGAACAAGGATTTAAATTTACTGTTATCACTGTATTTCTTTCCTACATTAAAAAAAGAAAAGTTATTACAGTTTGGGACCTGGCTTCTAAAAAACAGGAAGCAGTTGGTTATTTTCAAAATTATGGTTCCTACTGTCAAAAAATGTGTATATTAATGGGCATGATATGATCAGCTGAATATAGCTTACAAAACAGAACTCAACTGAAACAACTACCTGCCGGAAGTATGAAATAAGTCTTAACACATCTTCCAGTAAAATCAGAATACTTGACAAAATAGCAGAAAGAGACGAGTCTTTTTACGAAGCACATTGAGCCCTGATTGTTTATTAAACAAAGATGCATCAGTTCCATAACAATTCTACTGGAATCATTTGCGCAACTTTTGACGGCATCTCCGCCAACTTTCACACTCAATAGAATATGTAACAATAAATCTTATTTTATTTGAACATGCAAACAAATAGATGAAAAAAAAGAAAAAATATTTTTAAGCATATATTCACAAACAACGATAGAATTACTGCATGGCAGATATTTTTTATACTTACATTTCTGCAAGAAACTTCAGCAAGTTCAGCTTCAACATTTTGTACTTTTTCAGGAGTTAAATTCAGTCGCTTTCTTGGAGATGATCTTAGAGCTGCTGCTTTATTTGGCGTAGATTTCTGACTGAGCAGAAATTTTTTAGGAGATTTTGTGGGTGTTTTAAAGAATACTGGGTCAGGTGCATCTAAAATTGTAAAAAAAATATCAAATAATCAGTATTATGCTCAAATTTTGAACAATTAGAGTCACTATGTTGTAACCAAAATAAATATTTTACATTTTAATACATAAGTTTCTGTTCACTATTTCACTCATCAATACAATAATGAAAATTAGATAAAACGATATTTTTAAACAGATTTAATGCCAAATGTATATGTACATATATATATGGCACACTGTTAATAGATAATAGTATACCGATAGTAAAATCCATCAAATCAACCACCCCATACAATTAGTTGCAAAAGAGAAACGAATAATTTCTTGAAGATCATGGTGTTCCTAATACTCACTTATCACATAATGCAAAAAACAGCCCCATTCTTCCTTTATGTTCAATGGCTAATATATCTAAATAGCTAGCTAGTAGTGCTTGACACTCACTGGAAAACTGGAATACGACATTTTCAAACAGGCATAACAGTAGTGTACTACAGTATCGGATTGATGAAATGGGTTTTTAAATTTAGAGAAGTATCAAGCAACAAATTAAGGGATGACAAAATTTTTAGAATTTAGGGAATGCACTGGGACCCAAAATTTAGGATGGCAAACATTTAGAGCCTAGGAAGGTGCTTGGTAGTGGAATTTAGGACCCACAGAGATTGCATCAGGGAGTGAGATATCTAGCGGAGGCCCTCAATAAGCCTTAAGCATGTGCAAGAAATAGGCATAAGTATAATAAAAAAACTAAGTAAAATAATGGAAACAAATTACTGCAGACTAGAAACTGAGAATGATCTTCTAGAAGATAATACAGAATACAGACAAGCAGTAGAGTATTATTATACATTGCAACAATCATCCAACCAGTAATAGCATGCGCTGTGAATCTACCGAGTAGAAGAAACGAAAACCCTTAGAAAATAGATTGGAATGCTGTCAAGAAAGTCATTCGATACTTAATACAATTAAAGACTCAAAGCTTGTATTTAACAAATTCAACCTATACTAACTGCATATCTAGATGCAGACTGGGGAAAGGAAAGAACAACTAGAAAATCTATTAGCAGCTACATATTCAAATTAGAAAACAACTGCATTTCATGGAGCAGCAAAAGGCAAAACTGCATTGCATTATCTTCAACTGATGCACAGCATATTAGCAGCAGCTAAAATAGCTCAGGAAGCACAATAGCTATTAAATTTACTTGAAGATCTAGGGCTAAAACAAAATCTACTGATTACTCTCTATGGAGATAACAAGTAATGCATCAAACTTTCCCAAACATAGAAAAATAGCTCCAAAACAAAACATATAAACGTCAAATACCAACAAAATGGCATCCTAGGCTACTGCAGAAACTGCGACATGATCATAGACCTGCTCTCCAAACCACTAGGCAAGAAAATCGTGATGTTGTCCATCAAGTAGGGGTATTGGTATGCAGTGATGAACAGTGGCCAATAGCACCATAAACAATGTAATCTAAGTGTAGCCTTTTCCTTCTTCTCACTACTTCATGAAAGGACAGTGTTAAAACTCTCTCTTGATATATGTTTGGAAAACTAATGAATCTTAATCTATTATTATGAAAAAATAAATGTTTTTGTAACCAATTTTTGTCTACCTCTTTTTCGATATTTTCACTTACTAAGATGACGCTGGACAGGATACAAAGTAAGAGAAATTATTCTATTCTTCAGTAATTTGTTATAAAAATATTTACAACACAACAATGGTGGCTTTCAATTACATTCATTTTTCCATATTACTGTAAAAGTTTCATTACAGTAGGTAAAAAAATAGTGATTTTTATTTAATTTTATCTTACTATACATATATATATATATATATATACATATATAATTATCATTTTTGAATTTTTACTTCTGCAAAATTTGACTTTTTAATACAAAATTACATATTCTAGCTCACTATCCATGACTTTGCTTTCTTGTGGGCATTAAATGCAACCACAAAAACTATTCTAGATTTCTACAAAAAAGACAAGTTTTTATTTTGACTAAAGGAGAGTAGGGTCAGTTTCTCTTTTAATTATTTCAACACCGATTAGAGTAAATGCCTGTCTATATTATATCAATTTTTGGCTAATCTTCACCATAAAGTATCCCTTGGATTTTGTTTTAAAAAAATCGCTGATATTTTTTCTTCATGAAATCTGGAAGCCCGCCGCGTGAAATAAGTTTTTTTTGGTAACCCTAATGTTGATAATGTTGGCGAAGCTAGCTTTAGAGAATTTTTTTTATTTTTTTTTATTTTGTCATTAAATATCACCAAACATGTGGTTATTTCAGATTTTGGCTATTTTTGGTAAAAGTAATCCCCTTTTGTTATGGACCCAAGCTTTGGTTCTTGCCATTCTTTTCAACTGCTGTGTTTGGTTGCACGTACATGGTATAGCCTTTTATTTTGAACTGCTATTATTTTGCTGTGGGTACCACCATTTGAATATGTCTGAGGTGTGAATGTTGATGGGTTGGATTATGACGAAATTGTGAATTTGAGGTTTTTGTATGGATTGGATGATGGACGAAAGACGTTTGATTTTTGCATGAAAGCTGGTTTAATTGCTGATAGATATGAATGAGCCGAAATGATGAAAAATTTAATTGAATTGCTTACCTGGAGGATGGAGGAGATGGTGGTGGGAAGCCTAAACATATGCAAGTGAAAAAAAGGTACGTTAAAACTTTGATGTTTCATTTATTTATTCATTTCAATGTGTTAATTTTTGTTAGAAGATTTGTTGTTGTTTTCATGTTAGGAAATATGCATTTTCTTATTATTTATTACTCTCTGTTTGTGTATTTTTGGTTATTTGTTCGTTTCTGTGTAGTAAGACAGCAGCGAATTTTTTCTGGTTACCACGATAGTTTTAACTTTGTTTTAGGTTCCGGATTTTGTTTAAGTGAAAATAGATCAATGTGTACATGGACAAAGTTAAGGCAGTGTGCAATGCCTAGATTATGCAATTCTCTGATTTTTTTTTTTTTAAGTTAAAATAGGCTGATGTGTACATGGACACCGAGTTTGTGTAAGTCTTTAACTTCTTATTTTGGTTTTGTGTAGCAGCCATCTTGAAATTGGTGCCGATCTTTTCTGGCGTCAAAAAAGAACTGATTTTCCAAGGGGTACCATAAATTTTTCCCCATTTTTACTTCCTTGTACAAAGTAAAAAGGAAGTATTGTAATCGCGAAAAGTTTCAGGCAGAATATTTCAACAAAAATATCCATTTTGACCACTATTGAATGCAATTTAATGATGTTTTTGCATGACATCTGTACATAAAGACAGAATAAGACTCTTTTCCTCCAAAACAAACTATAAAACTGCTTTAAAATGAATTCTGAAGAGTATTTTTCGTGGCGTCTGTACGAACGTATGTACGTCGCATAACTCAAAAACGAGTAGCCTCAGAACGTTGAAATTTTGTATATAGGACTGGTGTAACATGCAGATGTGCACCTTGTATTTTGGTTGCAATTGGCCACACCAAACGTATATAAATATATTTATATATATATCCACTCTGTTACCCAGCTCAGTGATCTCAGTTTCTTTACTCTTATATGTTTGTAAATTTTTTGCTTTAAAAATGATTGAATTACGTTGTTCCTTTTTATGCCTTTAGTAAATCTGTATGCAATATTTTTAGAATTATCAACAATTTTAAAGTTGTTTAAGTGCCACTAAGCCTAATAATTTTTTTTTGATGGCGGCCACTGCTTGTTTACATTTGAAACAGCAGAATAGTGGAATTGTTGCCAATCTAGAGAAACTTAGCTTTGCAACAACAAAGATAATGCCTTCATTTATTATTGCGAATTAAATCATGCTTAATCGTTTCTGGAATTTTTTCGAGGAAATAAGTGTTTAAGATTTACTTCGTAATTTTTAATACAGATATTTTGAGTTTTTATGTATTTTTGCCTTGTCACGATGTGAGAACTGAATTAATTGAATGAGAAATACTCATATCGTCTGTGAAAAACTGTTTCTTTTTTGTTTTGTTTGCTTAACTTCTTTTATACATCGTTCTAGGTTTCTTATAGTATTTGAATACAACATGTGGCAACGATTAGATAATTCTGTAAATGATATAAATTTTGTGCATGCTGAGTTATAATATGAAGAGAAAGCTCCCTGGTATGTGAGAAATGCGGATATTCAACACGACCTTAACGTAAAAGCCATGCACGAACAGATATTAATTTCATCTCATAATTTCTTCGTAAATTTAAGTAACTCAGGATACGCCTCCCTCCGAAGTTTGTGTGCCTACAACTGAAAGCGTGGTAAAACGACCCCGCACAATACACCATAACGCATCTTGGTAACTGTAAATATGTAAATGGTTCATTTTTCTTCGTATTTAATCAAGTATTTTCTATTCATGACCGTAAACTTTATGTTTAATTCCAAGATTTGAAGTGGAAGTTGTGCTACTTTTTTCGTTGACACACCCACATGGGTGTATCTACGAATAAATTTTTAACATGTCTTCATGCGATGTGACTTTTGAGTGACTGGAAATTCTATAAAATCGTATGAACTTTGTGTCTTTGACCAAAGTCTGATTGAACTTTGACGTTTCAGTGCATGATAAGGACATTACTGATTAATTGAACACAGACTTAAACTGTTTTCCTATCTTGTGACAAAGTGCTCTCATTTCAGAATGCTTCTCCTTAAATAACTCCGAATTAATATCTAGCAGAGACTGAATGGGACTCTGGCGCTAGGTAAAAGATTGCTTTACAACTTATGATCTATGGAAACTTTTGCTTCCTCACGACCAGTTTTCTCCAAACCTTAGTTTTTGAATGCATTCTACGCCTCTGGGTGATAGATGTACCAATAGTACATCTTTTGATACAAACGTGAAAGGCCTAAGGCATACTTGATCTATTGGAGATAACTCACAGTAGTTGGTACCAAATGCGAGTGAAAGTAAAGATTATAATATGAATGAAATATAATACTGTTAAGTGAACCTAGCGCCAGAGTGTCACTACCCCCCATCTTCGCGAACTGACGAGCTCCAGCAAAAGGTTTTTCAACATCAACAGGGTTGCCATACAACATGCAGTCATGCCATAAACCAGCGCAGAACACATATCAACACATTTGGTGAAATTAGGGCGTATATCAGAGTTGTACTAATAAAACTGACTGCTTCTACAGAAAATTTAATTCTATTTATAAATTGAAGTGAAACCTTTCCAGAGAAGAAAACCTTATTCCTTTGAGTGCACTCATGTGGAATACTGAATGGAAATGAATGTAATTAATAGCATGTAGAATTTCTGAGCAACATGCCAAATGTAATTTAAGATGACAAAAAAATTCCAAAGCTGGCAGTTTTCATACAACTATACACATGAAAGGTTAACTGTTACATATGGTAAATAAGCAATTGAAAAAAAAAAATGGAGCAGACTGGAATTTGCTGATATTAAATGTTTGTTAAGGATTAACATGTGATAACATAATCAGCCTCTTAACTTTTAATGAATAAACATTCACAAGAGAGATTTATTTGCACATGCTACAAGTGTATCTTTTTCGCCACATAGACAATACTCAAATAAACAATAGCATAACTGTCATGTTTTTGTAGTTGCAATGTGTGTCACTCCCTGAATTTTATGTTCTTGGGTTAGTAGAATGGGTCTTAATCTTTGGCTCACTAAGAACCATGGTTTACGCCAATAGACATTTTTATGTTGGCATATGTAAAAAACACTACATATTTCTGTAAAGCTTAATAACTCAAAACATCTTTGAGGAAGAACCATCACGGTTGTTGTTAAAATAACCCCTATTTTAACAAAGAATAAAGCTTTGATATTTGAAGGGTGACAAAATTCACTATGTGATTAAAAAAAATTCATTTTCATGTTTATTGTACAATATAATTTTTTATGCTACCTCAAATATTTCTTCTGATAAAACTTTATGAAATCAGGTCCCTTCTTTTCGATGACCTGGTACTTTCTAAATAACTTAACTTTTAGTGCTGCTACACATGAACAAATTATAATCAACTTAATACAAAATATACAATTCAATTAAAAGAAATTAGCACAACAAATTTTAACAATTCACAAATATTAAGTAAGAGACAGTGCTTACCATATTTATAAGTAGCTGACTTTCGACACTGACCACGGTGCTGAATAACAGTTTCGTCTGGAGAGGGAGGTGTTAATGGCAAACTGCTGTTTCGATAATTACTCCCATCCCCTGAAATAATAAGACTGCTATGAAATAACTCACACATTGAAGTTCAATTTTAAATACATGTTACAGTAGGTATATTTAGTGATGCAGTATTTTTTTGGAAATTTTCAGAGAATTTTAAAATTCAGCCAAATTTTTTCAAAAAGTTCACAATTAATAATCAAGAAATGCTTATTTAACATTTTCTTTAGATTATCAATAAAATATTTACAGCTAATTTTTTTTACCATTACATATTTCTAGATAAGTATATATATATATATACATATATACAATGCACAATAAATAATATGTTTAAAATTTATCCCATACAGTCAAAAGTCGTTAATTCGGAAGTCGTTAAAAGTCGTTAATCCAGAAATATCTATAATCCGGACCTCAAAGCTACAAACTTTCTGCATATGCGTCAATGCATAATGCCTTCACACATGCGTATATGCGTTTAAGCATGCGCGTTTAATGTATAACAGACGGTATAAGCTAAGCTAAAATTATCTAATTATCTATTTCAGTTAATGTTGCAGATTGTGTTGTTCCTTAACCTTCTAATTGGATCCGGCTTATTATTTTTTGCAGACTGTTAGAGCAATTTTATAAAAGTAAGCTTGAACTTTCGATTATGTCAAAAATAATTTCCGATTCTGGAGCTACCAAAGGATCTACAAAGCAAAAGCATGTTCCGATGTCCATCAAAAAGTGGAATTGCTGCAAAAAATGGATAAAGGCATATCCTTTGATTCTCTAATCATTCCGAAATCTGTTTATCAATTTCACGCTGCTCTGCGGGGGGTGGACAACTCGGCGCGCAATAAACTGGAAGTTGATCTGTCAGCACTATCCTTATCTTCAGGGCAGATGTTTTCATTTTATTCGGCTTATAATTCCTTACTAAATGTAGTATTTCATATCGACGTACTCCGTCTTTGATATGATTTAAATCAAATTCCTCGTCATTATAAATATCACGAATACACATCCAATAGTTTTCTGGTTGCAATTTTCTAATTTTGACTATGCGTAATGTATGCTTTACGCATGCGTGCGTTGAAAGATGTTTAATAAAGTAAATAAATAAATATTAAGCTTTTTTTTGTAAATTTTGATACCCTTTAGATCATAATTGTTCTTTATTTCATAAATTACAGTTTCATATTTTTAATTTTATAATTTCTGCATGCCATCTTACCAGATTTAAACTGATGATCTATAATCCGGAAAAATCGATAACCCGGAATCGCCGAAGTCCCGACGACTCCAGATTAAAGACTTTTGACTGTATTTAATTCAAAATAAACCATATGCAAAAAGCAAAAACCAGAGGCAGTGGCAAACTGCATGATAAAGGAGGCAAAACACACCAAAATATTAAATAAGTTGCTGCATCTACATCAGGGGGTTCATGAAACAGACGAAGTAAATAAATAAGATTGCATATAAACTAATAAAGACACATATATTAAGGTTTAAAACTTAAAATAATCTTAGAAAATCAATCAAAGTAATCTGTCTTTATCAGACCAACCTCTACAGGCTGAAGTAAACAGCATACAAAACTGTAAAATGATAGCACTGAAACAAATTTGGTTAAATTTATGGTAGCCCTCGGCGAATTGTCTTTTTTATGCCAAGATCGGCACCAGGAAGGATCGGCAGCAATTTCAAGATGGTGCCGATTCTTCCACCCATTACACAAAACCAAAACAAGAAGTCAAAGACTTACACAAACTTGGTGTTTGTGTACACATTGACCTAGTTTAGCTTAAAAATGTATCAGAGAATTGCACAAATAAGGCATTGCACACAGCCTTAACTTTGTCCACGTACGCATCGATCTATTTTCACTTAAACTCAAGATCAGAAAGCTAAACGAAAGTTAAAACTATCAAGTTAACCAGACAAAATTTGTTGCTGTCTTAACACTCAGAGACGAACAAATAACCAAAAATACACAAACAAAGAGTAATAAATAACAAAAATTACATATTTTCTGACATAAAAATCTTAAACAACAAATCTTTTAACAAAAATTAACACACAGAGAGGAATAAATAAATGAAACGTCAATTTTTTAACATACCTGTTTTCACATGCATACGTTCACACTTCCCAACACCATCTCCTCCATCCGCCACATAAGCAATTCAATTAAATTTTTCGTTGTTTCAGCTCATTCGCTGTTAAATAACATTTATCCTCTTACACACCTCAGACATACTCAAATGATAGTATCCACAGCAAAATAATAGCAAGCTCAAAATTCAAAACCACACTACTAACATGCAACTAAATACAGCAATTGAAAAGAATGGTAAGAAACAAACACCCGGATCCACATGAAAGGGTTACTATTATAAAAATTAGCCAAAATTTAAATTTTGTTTGTTGCCGAATTACACTTATACTAGAAATTACACTTATACTAGCCGAATTACACTTATACTAGAAATTTTATGGAACAAAACTGCTTAATCATGACAAATATTAACTGCAAAATTGGGAAAAAGTGCAGAATCGCAAACTCCTTGCCGCGTTTTTCAAAATCGCACATACACAGTAACCATGTACACGTCGACTTATTTTTACTTAAAAAAACATCCCAGAATTGCACAAAAATGGCATTGCGCACACTCTTGACTTTATCTATCTAAACTGCTATTTTCTCATAAATTACAAAAATTTGCACGAAAATGCAGGAAAATTTTGTGAATCTTTAAACTCGGTAAAAAGCACATATATGAAATTACCTGATCGCGAAAAATTATATACCCTATCCAAGGATGAACATTTCCACGTATAATATAAATAAAATATCCGAAAACTTTTACCTCTAAATTATCTATTATAAACGTCACCAACGAATTCATAACAAAACACTAAAAATGGTTACAAATACTTAGTGTCAAATATTTAAATTATTTCCATGCATGTTTGCTTCCACTCAAACGTATACCAAATTGCTACAAACATATAATTCACACAATAACTATCATTTAATTAAAATATAATTAAACCATGTACACGTCAACTTATTTTTACTTAAAAAAAATCCCAGAATTGCACAAAAATGGCACTGCGCACACTCTCCACTATATCCATGTACACTGCTTTTTTCTCATAAATTAGAAAAATTTAACGAAAATGCATGAAAACTTTGTGAATCTTTAAATTTGGTAAAAAAGACATATGAAATTACCTGATCGCGAAAAAGTATATACCCTTTCCAAAGATGAACATTTGCACGTATAAAATAAATAAAATATCCAAAAACTTTTACCTCTAAATTATCTATTATAAACGTCACCAACGAATCTATAACAAAACATTAAAAATGGTTACAAATACTTAGTCTCAAATATTTAAATTATTTCCATGCATGTTTACTTCCACTGACACGTTTACCAAATTGCTACAAACATATAATTCACAAAATAACTATCATTTAATTAAAATATAATTAAACCATGTACACGTCGACTTATTTTTACTTAAAAAAAATCCCAGAATTGCACAAAAATGGCATTGCGCACACTCTTCACTATATCCATGTACACTGCTTTTTTCTCATAAATTCGAAAAATTTCACGAAAATGCATGAAAATTTTGTGAATCTTTAAATCTGGTAAAAAGGACATATATGAAATTACCTGATCGCAAAAAAGTATATACCCTTTCCAAGGATGAACATTTGCACGTATAAAATAAATAAAATATCCAAAAACTTTTCCCTCTAAATTATCTATTATAAACCTCACCTACCAATTTCTAACGCAAACATTAAAAATGGTTCCAAATACTTAGTGTCAAATACTTAAATTCTTTCCAAGCACATTTACTTCTACTCAAACGTATTCCAAAATACTACAAACATATAACTCTCAAAATCACGATCATTAAATTAAAATATAATTAAATTAAAAAACACCACTTAAAATATAAATAAGCACATACATTAAATTAATAAAAATTAGCTTACAACCCTAATTACTTTAAACTAAATCATTGCTAATAACAATTTTCCAATAATACCAAATTAATTTATTTACTCCTTACATTTAGAACAAAGCATAAAAATAATATCCTCAAATAATTAAAAATACTAACTTACCTAATCTTCTAAAGAATCTTGAGTGCATGGCGGATCACAAAATGTCCATTTTCACCAGATTTCTTGCACCACCATTCAAACTTATCTAACACCATTCAAACTATCTGTAATATCCTTTCTTTCACACAATCTCATTTCATACCCACATGTTGGACACTCATACTTATCCGCAATTAAGCAATTCTTTTCAATTACACGTAAACGGAATAAAAATTTCGGATTTACTTTATATAGGGCCATGGGATCCAAATATTAAACAATACTGTTTCACAGAACATAGACTGAAACTAATGCTGTACAGCAGATATTTACACCCTTTTCCGATTAAAGAACAGTGATTCGTCCATTAATGTCACATGACATATCTCATGATCTCTCATTTCCCTCACACAAAATAATGTGTAATCGGAATTGAGTACTTCTCTCATTATTCCCAAAGTCCTAGGTAGTAACCTTTATCGGCTCCAAAATGTCGCCAAACTACCTGTTACCATATTCCAAAGATCAGACTTTTTTTCTTTTAAATGATAGCATCAAAATCATTAACAAGCTTAAAAAAATCTAATAATAATTGCTTTCAATTTATGTGGACTGAGTTTAAAAAAATACATAACAGAAATCCAACAAAGAAAATTTGATCTAA
Source organism: Stegodyphus dumicola (assembly GCF_044657685.1). Classification (NCBI taxonomy): domain Eukaryota; kingdom Metazoa; phylum Arthropoda; class Arachnida; order Araneae; family Eresidae; genus Stegodyphus; species Stegodyphus dumicola. Next base: position 163,055,741 of record NC_140781.1, read on the forward strand.
AAAATAAAAAGGAGTTTGTTCCTAAAATATGTAACATTAGAGCAACATATACAGTCAAAAGTCGTTAATCTGGACTCATCGGGACTTCGGCGATTCCGGATTATTGATTTTTCCAGAATATAGATCATCAGTTTAAATCTGGTAAGATGGCATGCAGAAATTACAAAATTAAAAATATAAAACCGTAATTTATGAAATAAAGAACAATTATGATCTAAAGGGTATTGTTCGCGCCTGCGCATCTGTAATGTAATCCACGCATGCGCATCTGTAATGTGATGATGAGACGAGTTTGAGAATCGCCATCGACGGTGTAAGAGAGCTAGTTACAGCTATGAGTTAATTGTAATTAATTATGAGAATTAATAAAGAATCGAACCAGCGAATTTATTTAGTGTGTGTTATTTGGGACGAGACCCAAACATATCTGGTCGTAGTCGACCGGATCGTGAGTAAATAGTGTTTCGTTTTTGAGAATACAGGAGTGTTTGTGTTTGCCAGTATTCCAAGCTTGTTCTTTTCAACGAATATCACTGATTTTGGATACGGATATTCATCAAAAGTGAATCACTGCAGAGGTAAGTGATTCCTCTCTTGTTAATTCTGTACTTTCTGTGCTTGTTCTGTTATAAATAACAATGTTATTTAAGGGTGCTAAAAAAGAAGATTTAAGGCTTATTGCCTTAGAAATAAATCTAAATGTTGACGAAAAAATGACTATAGCAGATTTGACTGATATTATTGAGAATAGTGAAATTTTCAAAACTAAACAAGATTTAGTAAAAGAGATAGCAAACTCTATTATCGAAAATAGAAAACAGGAAGAGCAAAAACTTGTCGAGTTAGAAAAAATAAAACTTGAGAGATCAAAGAATGAGTTAGAGTTGGCTAAGCTTAAAGCAGAAACTAAACTTGATGGTGTAAGCGAAACCGAAACAAAATCAGAGTCACTAGATCAATAAAAAGTATCAGAACCTTAACTGTAAAAATTCCTATACGGCCTGAGAGTTGGGGATTTTTCTTTTCGTCATTAGAACGAGCGTTTATTACAAAAAATGTTTCGGAGGACTATAAAGCAGAAATTCTGTTAAATCTGTTAGGAGACAAAGCTTCGAATATAATAACCTATTTACATGATAAGGATATCGCGAATTATGAAAAAGTAAAAGAAGTAGTTCTGAAGGAGTTTCAGCCAACACCATATTCGTGTTTAGAAAACTTTAGAAAAACTGTTAAACAACCACATGAAACTCATGTGCAGTTTGCTTCACGCTTAGTAACTACTTGGGATTATTATTTAAAATTAAGGAAGGTAACTGACTTCGAGACCCTCAAGCAACTAATAGTTTCAGATAGGTTATACCAATCTTTAGATACGGGAACAGCTTCTCACATTGCTGTGAGGCAAGGTGATTCATGGTTTTCACCTAGTGAGTTAGGTAAAGAAATAGATTTATATTTAACGTCACGAGGAAAACCTCTTACTGAGAATTCTCATGTTAATCGTAAGTATAATAGCTCAAAAAGAGTAGCTAAAGTGTTTTTATCAGATGTTAAAACAGAGAACTGTATTTTATGCCACGAGAATCACGGATTGGCAAAATGCCCATCGTATTTAAAATTACCGGTACAAGAAAGAGTACAGGTTGTGAAAACTAATAAATTATGTTTTAACTGTCTACATATGCATTCAGTATCAAATTGCCCATCGAAATATTCTTGTTTTTGTCAAAAACGGCACCACAAAACTATTCACTTTCCGAAAGTAAATAATATCGTAAAGGAGAAAGAATGTTCTTCATTGGAACAAAATAAAAACAAAACAAATGTATCTGCCTGCAACGTTCCCAAACGAGATGACTCATCGACCTTGAATGTTAATGCGCAGGAGTCCGTTCAAAAGGCATTTATTAGCAATTATTCGAATAAACAGAGTACAGTTCTGCTTTCAACATTCGTATGTTTTCTAATTGATAACGAGGGGAAAAAACACAGAGTGAAGTGTTTGCTGGACGGGGGCAGTATGTCGAACTTTTTGACACGGAATCTTATTGAGCATTTGCAGTTAGAGAAAGAAAAAACAAACATTTCCGTTTCGGGAATAAATGATGCTACTTTAACAATAAAGAATAAAATTAATGCTTCGATATGCAATAAAGAAGGAACTTTTATAAAGAATTTGGACTTTTTAGTAATTCCAAAAATAACTGCTGATTTAACACCTTCGCACAAAATTAAAATTTCAGTGCAAGATCTTCCTAATTTAAAATTAGCAGATGAAGGATTTAATGTTCCAGAAAGGGTAGATATGTTGTTGGGAGCGGGAGTTTTTTATGAACTTTTGAAACCGAGTCAAATTCGAATGAATAATCCTGATCTTATTTTTCTTCAAGATACAGTTTTTGGTTTTATCGTGTCTGGAAGTATTCCAACAGAGACTGAAAACAGGGTTCATTGTGGGTTGATAAAGGAAGAACACAACTTAGATAAAACTCTTAGAAAATTTTGGGAATTAGAAAATATTGAAACTGATAAACCCAAAAACAAAGAATTTTTAATTTGTGAGAAACATTTCGTAGAAAATTATACACGAGATAAAACCGGTAGGTACGTTGTTAAAATGCCATTAAAGGAGGATCCGGACACTTTAGGAAGTTCTAAACAAATTGCAACGAGTAAATTAAATTCCTTATGGAAGCGCTTAGTAAAGAATCCCGAATATTTAAAATTATATTCAGATTTTTTAAAAGAATATCAACAGTTAGGACATATGGTTGAGGTGAGTGAAAGCGAAGAGGAACGAAGTTCATAATACATTCCTCATATTGGAGTATATAGGGGAGAAGAGAAAAGTAAGTCGACTCCCTTGAGGGTAGTATTTAACGCTTCTTCTTTGACAAGCAAAGGAAACTCTCTAAATTCTATACAGTATAACGGAGATGTGATACAAGATGATTTACTCTCAATTATGCTGAGATTCAGGAAATATATTTTTGCTTTCACTGCTGATATACAAAAGATGTATCGAGCTATTTCTATCCATCCAGATCAGTGGAAGTTGCAAAGGATTTTATGGAAAGAAGCCATTGATAAGCCAGTTAAAAACTTTGAGCTAACCACCGTTACCTATGGAACTGTGAGTGCATCATTTTTAGCAATGAGAACACTTGTACAGTTGTCAAAGGACGAAGGAGATAAATTTCCTTTAGCAGCCCCTGTACTTAGAGAAGACATGTACATGGACGATATTCTATCTGGAGCTGAGTCGCTAAGTTCTGCGTTAGAACTTCAAAATCAGTTAATAGGCATTTTGAAGAGTGGAGGTATGTTACTCCATAAGTGGTGTAGTAATGCTACTGAACTGTGTCAAACAAACGACAAAACATATCCCTTTGGTAAATCAGAAGAATCTAAAGCATTAGGTATTTTATGGAAGTCAAAAGGAGATTGTTTGAGCTTCAACGTTAAAATCGAAGACGACGTAAAGGTTACGAAACGGCAAGTGTTATCCGTCATATCTCGGATCTTTGACCCATTGGTATAATTTCTCCAGTTATAATTGTAGCAAAAATATTTATGCAGAAATTATGGCTGTTAAAATTGAGCTGGAATGATGTTTTGCCAGAAAGAATGGAAAGAATTCTCCACTACCTTGCAGCTAATTAACAACATTGAAGTCCCTAGATGTATTTTATTACCGGATAGAATCAAGATTGAATTACATGGTTTCTGTGATGCCTCAGAGGCCACCTATGGAGCAGTTATCTACTGTAAAGCAACATCAGAAACAAACCATACATCAATGAGGTTGGTGTGCAGTAAATCGCGTGTCTCCCCCCTAAAGAAGACTACAATCCCAAGACTTGAGCTTTGCGCAGCAGTGCTATTAGCTAAACTAATGCATCGAGTGAAATCATCATTAAAATTGGAGCTTACTGCTATTCACCTTTGGACCGATTCTATGATTGTGCTGTCATGGATCAACAAAGAGCCACACCTGCTCAAGACATTTGTTGCAAACCGGATTTCAAAGATACAGGATCTGACTGAAATAGCACAGTGGCATCATATCGCTTCTGAAGAAAAGCCATCAGATCTCATATCTAGAGGTATGTCTGCCAAAAAACTGCAACTAAGTCAACTGTGGTGGAACGGGCCTGACTTCTTAATGAAGGATGAGTACCCTATAAGAGTTATACCTGAAGCAATTACTGAAAAGGACAGTAATGAACTTAAAAACTGTGCTGATTCTGAACTATCTACATGTTTAAATCTGAATGTGAAAAATTTTGTTAATGATTTATTGAATTGCAGTAATAAGTATTTAAAATTAATTCGTATTACAAGTTTTTGTTTTAGGTTTTACAAGAATTGTAAGCAAGAACAAAAGCAGGTAGGTAATTTACAAGTGGGAGAATTGAGAGCAACTGAAGAAACTTTAATAAAATTAGTACAGGGTGAGTATTTTATAAATGAGATAAATGATCTTAAAAAATCAGGTATTGTTCCAAGAAATAGTTCTATTAAAAGTCTTAACCCTTTCATTGACAGTAATGGACTGTTGAGAGTTGGAGGTAGATTAAAAAATAGCAATTTAACTTATGAGAAAAAATTTCCTATTATTCTGCCTTCTAAACATAAATTAACAGAGTTAATAGTTAATTACTATCATTTAAAATATTTGCATGTGGGTCCTCAATCTTTGTTATATCATATAAGACAAAAATTTTGGATTGTAAGTGGTAGAAATGTTTGTAGAAAAATTGTAAAAAATTGTATAATATGTTTTAAAGCCAATCCCATTGTAGCTCAGCAAATCATGGGTGATTTACCCAAGGAAAGAATCACAGCTAATCTTACATTCAATTGTACTGGAGTTGACCTCTGTGGCCCATTCTTAATTAAGTACAAAAACCAGAGAAAAGGTATATATCAAAAAGTTTATGTGTGTATATTCATTTGTATGGTTACTAAGGCCATTCATTTAGAGCTGATAACAGATGTAACATCTGAAGCATTAATAGCTACCTTGAAACGTTTCTTTGCACGAAGAGGTAAAAGTTTAACACTATTTAGTGATAACGCTACGAATTTTGTAGGTGCAAATGCAGAATTAAAGAGGTTAAACAAACTAGTGAACGAACAAGATGAGCTTTTAGCTGGTTATCTGAGTTCTGAGAATATCGAATGGAAATTTCTCCCTCCCAGAGCACCTAATTTTGGAGGCCTTTGGGAGGCTGGAGTTAAATCTTTTAAGTACCATTTCAAACGTGTCGTAGGTAATGCAAAATTGACATTTGAACAATTTTTAACAATTATGATTCAGATTGAGGGAATTTTAAATTCCCGACCGTTGACACCCTTGTCTTCGGATATTGATGATTTAGAGGTTCTAACACCTGGGCATTTTTTAATTGGTAGAGCAATTAATTCGATCGCTGAGCCAGATATCACGGAAGTTAACATTAACAGGTTAAAATTGTGGCAACAGATCACAAAACTAGTACAAATTATCTGGAAAAAATGGAACTCCAATTATTTAGGTCATTTACAAAATCGATCTAAATGGCAAAGTTCTAAAAACAATATACAAGTTGGAGACATGGTCTTAATTAAAGATAATTTGCCTTGTTGTAATTGGGCGGTTGGTCGTATAATAGAAGTATTTTATGGTAAAGATGGAAAGGTTCGCGTGTGTAATGTAAAAACTCAAACTGGAACTTTCAAACGACCAATTACCAAATTATGTGTCTTACCAATACAAAAATGAGTATTGTCTTTATAGTTATTGTACAGTATTGAATGTGTTTCACATAAAATGTCATTATGTAACTGAAATGTTATATTATATTGCTTTGAGTTGTACGCTAATGTATATCGTAAATGTCTAATTATAAAAATGATTTTTATGTAATAGTACTTATTCAAAATTGTTTATGATATACTTGTTTAATTTTTTTATGCTATATCTTAATTACAATAGTTGAATGCTAAGCATTGCAACGCGGGGCGGCATGTTCGCGCCTGCGCATCTGTAATGTAATCCACGCATGCGCATCTGTAATGTGATGATGAGACGAGTTTGAGAATCGCCATCGACGGTGTAAGAGAGCTAGTCACAGCTATGAGTTAATTGTAATTAATTATGAGAATTAATAAAGAATCGAACCAGCGAATTTATTTAGTGTGTGTTATTTGGGACGAGACCCAAACAGGTATCAAAATTTACAAAAAGAAAAAGCTTAATATTTATTTGTTTACTTTATTAAACATTTCTTTCAATGTAAGTTGTTTAAGTTGCTTCGTTTCATGTGATAATACTTTCTCTTTAATTCTATTAAAAAGACATAATTTCTTGTTTAGTTACAAAGTTCCGCTGTTCAAGTCCTATAATTGCTGTGTCGAGAATACCGACTAATTTGCCAATCGAAATTTTTTCGTTTTCAATAACCTCTGTGTCACTTTCTTCACTATCGGAAGAGAATTATAATGACGAGGAACTTGATTTAAATCACATCAAAGACGCAGTACATCAAGATGAAATACTACATTTAGTAAGGAATTATAAGCCAAATAAAATAAAAACATCTGCCCTGAAGATAAGGATAGTGCTGACAGATCAACTTCCAATTCATTGCGCGCTGCGCCGCAGAGCAGCATGAAATTGATAAACAGATTTCGGATTTCGAAACATACTTTCGCTTTGTAGATCCTTTACATATTAGTAAATATATATCAGAAATTCTATTTGACATAATCGAAAGTTCAAGCTTACTTTTATAAAACTGCTCTAATAGTCTGCCAAAAATAAGCCTGATCCAATTCGAAGATTAAGGAATAACGCAATCTGCAACATTAACTGAATTAGATGATTTTAGCTTATCTTATACCGTCTGTTATACATTAAACACGCATGTGTAAACGTATTATGCGCATGCGCATATTCACAGCCGTAAAGGTCTTACGTGCACACGTAAACGCCTATGCGCATGCGTCAACGCAACGCAAAAAGTTTGTAGCTTTGAGGTCTGGATTATGGGTGTCCGAATTAACGACTTTTGACTGTATATATATATATATATATAGTACAAAATCTGAAATGCAGACGTCCAATATCCGAAATGATCTAAAAACCGGACCTCAATGACACCAACAACTTTGCTTTGTATGTTTTATGCATACACATTTGATTTCCTCCCTCGAGCATAATAAAACACATGGAGAGCGATTCGTAATTTCACTTTGGCACTAAAAAAAATGCCTTGTTAATGAAGAAACAATAATTTAGCATCAATTTGTATGATCAAGAATTTGGTTCCAGTTCGCATCTGCTTGGTATACATCTCAAACTGAAATATTCTACTTAGATACATCGTTGACTTTACACCTACTAATATTTTATATCCCTAACTCCAATCTAGTGAATCATTATTTATTATATTTTGTTTCATTACTGCATGTTTATCAACACATGACAACTTGAGTAATGACTCATGTAGCGATGCCAAAAAAAATGTTTATGTTAGTAATGGAATAATAAAGAGTACGGTAACCTTTTACGTTGACATTACACTTGGCGATGATTACAGATTTAAGCTAAATGCACAAGAAATCTTGACAAGGAAAAATTTAACAAAAATTTCTTTCCATATGCTAAAAATAGATTTTCTTAATGATACTCATAGGCCGAAAGATTACATTTAGTGCTATTTGAATTAAGAATAACTGATTTGTTATTTACATAAACTCAGAACCAGCGCCAGGGCTGGTATGGCACTCCCGGGTGGCAGAATTGGACAGGGAAGACAAAGAAAGGTTCTTGGTAGCAGAATTTAGGACCCATAGGAGACTGCATCAGGCGGTGAGATATCTATCACCAGCCCTCAATAAGCCTTAAGTATATGTGGGAATTTATTTATTGAGGACTCAGATAAGCTATCAGCATGTGCAAGAAATAGACTTAAGTATAATAAATAACTAAACTAATACAGTTCAGTCTTAATTGTCTCAGAGTGTGATAGAAGCAAGATAAAATTTAACGGAGCAACTTGTCTTTATTCAACAATCTCATGATACATAGTCAAATATGTATAGTGAACGACAGCTAAATTTTATAATCATAGCTTCAAATTTTAAAGGTTTTCAGATATCGCAAACCTAAAGTGAAAATTTTGAATTAAAGGATTTTGTAAAGAAATGTGGAGAAGCAGTAATAAATGAAGATGATATAAAAGGAGTTTTTCATTGTGATGACAATGCTCCTCAATCATCAATCAATTAATGGATGGCAAAGATTACAGTATGGTTCTAGATCCAGAAAATACAGCTATCAATAGTGAAGAAAGTGACACAGAGTTTACTGAAAACGAACAAATTCCAACTGACAAGTTAGTCGGAATTCTCGACACAGCAATTACAGGACTTCAACAATGTAACTAAACAAAAAATTATGTCCGTCTGCAGAATTAAAGAGAAAGTATTAGCACAGAAAACAAAGCAACTTAAACAACTTACATTGAAAGAAATGTTTAATTAAAAAACAAATAAATTTTAATCCTGTTTTTTGTATAAATTTTAATATTTTTTTTTGTAATTTTAAATCATGAAGCATTTCATAAATCATGATTTCATATTTTTAATTTCTACATTCCATCTTACTAGATTTAAGCCGATGATCTACTTACTATCTAACATCCGGAAGTCCCAACGAGTCCAGATCTCGGACTTTGTACTGTATATATATTAAGGAAAGCAGAGTTTTAATAACACCTTAAAAGGAAAAGATTATTGCACATACTTCTGGTATCTGCATTTAATCCATTAACAGGAACTCCATTTGGGACTAAACCAAAATAAGCTGCCAATAAATATTACTCTCCTCATTGCAACTATGTCCATGCATATTTAGTTTTAAGCAAAAATTCAGCTTTGAAGAATTTCAATTTAGTTACTTTCTTCATAGGTTCCCAGAATTAAAAAAAAACAATGAAATAAAAGCTTGTAGAGATATTAGAATTTTTTATGCTGAAAGACATGAAAAATAAGCAATGCCCTCGCCAAGACTCAAACCTCTGACTTCTCGAATATGCACCGAGTGTGCTGCCATTATACCACAAAGGCATGCTACGAAGGCTTGAGAAATACCTTATGTACTCTCCATTTTTTTTAAAGGGGGCAGGGTAGTAGGGGACCCAATCACCAAATCCTGGTGGTGGAGAATCTTCATCCACCACCTTATTTAGTTCGAACACCACTGTACAGACATGAAGTATGAGCACTGCCCTGCCAGGACGCGAATCTCGGACCTCTCGAATACGCACCGAGTGTGCTGACCATTGCACCACGAAGGCATGCTAAGAAGGTGGGAGAATTATCTGATAAGCTTTTTCCAGAATCATGGAATAATGCTAGAAATTCAAGAATGTTCTAATTCCCACAGAATGAAATTATATGACACTAAAGAAAATATACTGTGGAAAGACAACTTTGAAATGTTCAGATAACTAGCAAGAATGTGAAGAGGAAATGCATATGAATACTATGTGCAAATGCAAAACTAGAAAGTATAGAAACACACAAATAAGATTCAAAAATTCATTTGAAGGAAGTTAGATCAAATTTACAACAAACACAAGATTTATTTTCTGTTGGTGCAACGATTTAAAATAAGACAAATTTCATCAAGAACTATAAATGATAGTCAAAACTATCACAGAGGGGAAATATTTTCTAAAAATGTGTATATTACAGGAACAATAGGACTACAAGTCAGCACAAAATGAGAAGTTGTACCACCAGAATAACTATCAACTGACATATAAGGATTACAGGAGAATAGAAATCACTTTTGTTTAACTTTCTGAAGCTGGCTGGTACAGCAGTTGTACCAGGAAAATGACCTTCCTTAACGCCGGCTCTGGTACAACTGTTGTACCACCCATTCCCTCCCTATTTTAGAGAATCGCCTATCTGTAGATCTCAGGGTGCTGGGAAACTGGCTTGTATATACGTTACACATGGGGAAAACCACGAAAACGCCCATGCAGCCAGCCCGTTCGTGGGATTCGAACCTCGGACAGAACTACCAGTGTTCAGCGAGTTTACTACTCGGCCGCTGGTGGACCCCAAAGCTAGTTTGTATTTATTATATTTTGTAAAATTTTGTTCTCGTTTTCTAATTTCTAATACGAAATATAAATGAACAGTGAAAACAAAGTTTAAAAATTCACAAATTATTTACGAGATTCATCAGAAATAGTGAGTGAAATATAAACATTGCATACATTTTGTTCTAAATAAATAGTGCACTGGATATGCATCCAGTACTGCATATTTATTTAGAACTTCATTTAAATGAAAGCAAAATAATCATCGAAAAAAACCCAAATCTAGCAACCCATCTACTCTGGGACAGCGTCCGACAAACATGTAAATTTTACTGCATCTATGGAGGGGGACTAACGACTTTTCTCATTAGGAAATTGTCAAAGAGAGGGCAAAACTGTTTCGGATTGCGCTGGTCTGAAGGCTATATTATGAGAATTTCGATCCGGTTTTAGAAGGTCAAACAAGATAAAATCCTGAGTATCCAGTTTGCCACCAAAAATTATCTTGATATGATTGTTTTCAGGAGTTGTTAAGCGACATGTCAATCATTCTTTTCAAGCGACTAAAAGTAGTTATGTTATTTTAACGCATCTTCTTTTTCCATTGTTTACTGTCAATGTTTAGCTACTGATGCCTAAAGTTGCAATCCTGTCCTAAGGGAGAACTTCACACAGGGTGAAAGAGTCCAAGAAGTTGTCGCTTTACTCAAGTAGGTTATTGTTAGCGCTGTAGTATTCAATTTGTCATGAGTGAAGGAAAAGCATTCCAACATAAATTTGTATACACAGGCATTTTTGATGTTTGAGGAAAAGAGATTTATTCCTCTTTCAATGCCAAAAAGTTAAAATATCTCATTAGCTAATGCAATATCTAAAATACATTATTTCTTCAGGGTTCGTACACATTTCTGCACATGGAAATTAAGTACTTTTAAGGACCATTAATGAAAAAAATTAAGGACCTATGAGCAAACGGGAACTGAATAAATTCAATTGAAGATATTATCTATGCCTGAATTTCACTTTTGTAATACCATCCCAAAAACAAAATAGATCTCTAAGTAGTACGCATTATTACTAAACATGAATTAATTAACATAATTGTTAATAAGTTTAAGAATAAAATAAACTATGCAATTTATCAAGTAGCATTAAATATTTTACACTTATGATAGTTGGTCATATTTGAAAGTTTATATCGATTTCTTTCTCTTTTAAGCATCTTTTCTAACAATTAGAGATTTGTCTCAATATGCAAACCAATCCTCTCACTAGTTTCTGCGTGCTTCATCTCCTAACTTGTCAACCTCTCCATAATGTACCTATGAGGGTTTAATTGATCTGGTAAAAGTTAAATAGTCCCAAACCCCCGACAGACGTGAAGCATATTATCGCTATGTCTGAAATTAACTACAATATCAGACAAAGATTTAAATAAGCCTCTTATTTAAAAAGAACTCAGAACATAAAGGCATGTTCTAATGCTAACAAAATCAATTACAGCTCATGGTGACGTAACTAAACAAGAAGAGTCAAATTCAAACTAATAATGTGGACTAGTGGTCAAAAGATTATACAATTTAATTGTAATTTAATCTGGCTCAATAACTATCATATGAGGAAACAGAACTGGGAAATTATAGTAAAGGTTGAAATCATAAACAATTGGGTAATTTACATAATAATAGCTGCACATATCTTTGAAGAATAATTTCCTTTATGTACTCAGTTTTCTTTCTTCAACACGTTTCCTTTTCATTTTAGAATTTTTGGATTTAATTAAGGATTTCCGTTATTCTAAAAAACACTAAATGCATTTAGAATGTACAGAAAAAGCGGCAGTAAAGGACGATTACAGAGCTGATGTGGCAGAATTTCTAGAATTTAGTGACACACCGAACAACAAAATCTAGAAATGGCAAAACTTTTAGAATTTAGAGCAAGCATTGGAAGCAGAATTTAAAAAGGCAGCAGGCAGCAGAACTTAGGATCCACAGAGACTGCATCAGGTGGGAAAATGCCTACTTCCAGCTATGTGTATGATGCATTAAGAAATATTAGATGAATCTTTTAAATCGTAAGTTTTCAATTTCTTTATTAATAAAAAAATCCTTTTCTATAATGCCTGTCCATGTGATAAGATCAGAAGCATTTTTGATACTTTCCATGCTTCTGTCTAATGAAAAGTAGAGGAAATAAAGAGAAGATAAACATGTTAAGATTCTAATATCAGAAGTAATAGATTCAAATATCATGTTTTCATTGTTCTTCCAGATGTTCTCCCAAAATTAAGAAATTCATTGTAAACTTTATGTAAAATACATCCACTACGTGTTGATACCATGGAGACATTTTTCATTTTGTCACATATTTCTCGAATCTTCTAGAATCGTGGGTCTATAAATCTTGCCTTCAAATCTTTCTAAACTTTCCAAGCTGCAATGTCTAAAATCCTAAAGAAAAATTATCCCTACCATTTCTGTAACAGAAAAAAGCCAGAAATATTTCGGAAAAAAGTAGGAGGGAAAAAGTATAAAATTAATTTTATAAAGAAAACTGATGCACATTCTGAGAATTTTGAATATTCTGAGACAATTACATGGGAAAAACTCTTACTATGAAAAAATTAAAAACAAGACATTTTTAATTAATTCCATAGCTAATTTTGCTTTTGCTAAGAGCTGTTTCGTAAATTGTGCTTTATATCATTATACCTTGTTTATTTTTCAGATTTAAAATATTGTATAAGTTGGCAAAATGAAACTTTATAATATGACAGCGAAAAATAAAAATGTTTTACTTTAATGTTATTTTTTAAATATAATTTCAGTATATTACCATTATTTTAATAAAATTTATCAATGTTACAATGTTTTAAAAAAAATCATTGAAAAATTCTCAGATTTTGGTATTAAAAAGTTTCAATAGAAACTAATCTTAAAATCGCCAAAATGTTGAAAAGTCGCCAAATTTAGAATCGTTTAATAAAAGAATTCACATACCCAAAAGCAAAAAGTTGTTTAAGAGCTCTTTACTAGAAAAAATGAATTTCAAAATGCTTATGTTTCATTTCTTGCTTAGAAACTCGAGTATCCCATCATTTATATTAGAAATAGAAACAAATTATAACTCATGGGCCTATTCAAAAGATTACCATATATACGGCAGTGAATCGCCAAAAATATTCCTCAAAATGCTAATTCACACTCAAAATGACAGTCATAAAAACAGACAGAAATTTCAGATGATTAAAATTAAGAATCTTCTGTTGATTTTGGCCAAAATTAAGGACTTTTAAGGACCAAAAATCGATTCAAAAAAATCTATGGACTTTTAAGGACCGTACGAACCATGTTCTTTTATCCTACTTATGAAACACCATCGTTTAGTTTTTGCTTTGCCATTAAAATCTAAAAACAGAAAAGCATGAAAAACAGCAAGATATTTTTACAAAGAAAAGGAGAGAAACTATAAACACAAACCTCTATCAGACACAGCAGTCAGTTCACGAAGAATGTTTCGTCTCCCAGCAGCTCCAGCCATCAAACTTCAGCACCTAGCCCAGCTACAAAAAATAACACATCAGATAGGTGTTCTTTACCGGAAAAGATATACATTCTTCCTAACATATATTTTATTAACATCTTTGTTGCTAACTATAATCCATCATAATTTCTAGAAAATCAATAATAATAATAATGAGTCGAAATATTTATAGTATTTTAAATGTAACCAGCTTTTCTTCCTTTTCAATAGGAAAGTTTAGGAAATAGCACTTTTTAAACTTGTAAAATATTATTCTAAGCCATCACTGTGGAATGATAAGCACTTAAAATGAAATATATCATGAAGGCATTCCAATCTTTTCTTATTATTATTTGCATATTTTTAGCTTTTGTAATGCTGAAACTGGTGATTAACTCAATTTACAACAAATCAAGCTAAAAAACTCTAAATAAAGTTTTGACAAACTCTCGTGAAAAAAAAAGCATCATTAACTATAAAAATTATTTTGGATGTGAAATTAATTAAAAAAAGCTTCACTAACATGACCAGTATCTCCCAAGCATTTTAATATTATGATCCACAAGCAGATATCTTCTATGGAGAGAAGCTAAAGATAAGGGGAAAAAAGAAAAGATTGAGAAGATGAGATAGTAAATAAATAGAAATCAAGAATTAAATATTAAAAGTTAATAATAAACACATATAATTGGTAACAATTAACTAGTATACAGAGCTTTAGGCTAAGAATTATTAAAAATATATGGCAAACCAAGCAAAGCACAATCCACACTTTGGGAATCACCGAACTGAATAACTGAGTTTAATTTCAGTAAATAACTGTAAAGAAAATTTAAACTATCAGCCTTTATAAAATGATTTCATCAATACATCAATAAACTACTGCTGAAAAGTAGATCAATGAATATGATAGATGATATACTTCAAAATAACAGAAAGTCCAAATTTGTTTTGATTCAGTTTATTTTAATTCCTTTATAGCAATCAGATATCAGCAATAATACGGGACACACTGCACTTCGATTAAAGTCTAAGACTGCTCTTAAAACAAAAGATAAACCAAGACATTGAATTATGTCAAAATACATATAATGGTTTATATTAAACAAACGAATTAAATTTAAAAAAAAATATAGCACAAAGCTTGTTTCCACTAAACAGCCCCTAACCACCAAATGCTTAAATAAAAATCCATATAAATTTCGATTATATTCTTCAGTTATGTCGAATATGGTCAGGACAGCAAGATTAATTAACACAAGTACAAAAACCACAGAAAATGCATATACGTCACTATTATATACCTCAATAATGTTAAATATGGCCGTAACAGCACGATCTGGTAGGAAAAAAGAGAGAAAATTAAAAAATTAAAATAATAGAAAAGGAAAAACATTAACCTTGGCTACACACAAGACACGCACTGGAACTAAATTCCCGCTCTATCAGCTCCAAGTTATGCTGAGTTGTTTTATTCTTCATTTTCTTTCTGAATAGAGCTGGAGCAAACCGCATTTATTCGTTACTGAGTAACGGGTACATCGGTTGACTCGAAGTACCGATTCGGTACTCACAAATTCATTTCGTTACTCGCATCTGTCATACGATGCGGTTTATTCGAGTACGAATGATGCGGTTGCTATACGAATGATGCGGTTTCTATGCGAATACGAATGATGAAGTCCGTTACAATTATGCGACTACAAACGCTGACGGTTTACGGAATTTAGCGGGTCTCACGTGACTGGTGGCAACAATACGTCACACACTATTTGTCTGGGTTACTATATTTGGCTTTTTTCACTTTTTTATGTGAATTTCGAGAAGTTTAGTTTATAGAAAATCCTTAATACCATGATGTAAACAAGCACCGATGGCAAAAAATTATTTGGTAACTACATCCATTACGTATTGATAAATGTTTCTACATGATTACATATAACTGCATTAATAACCAAATAAAACAAACTTAGATTATAAATGCGTTGTGTAATGGAACATGGAACTAAAACTTCAGAATTGTAGAATCCGGAAGATTTTTTTTTTTTTTTTTTTTTTTTTTTCCGAGTTAGAAGTATAACAAAATACGAGCAGTGTTATAATAAATTTTTAAATCTTCATATTCTTTAATTAGAGTGGTATACTGCTGTTTTTGATAACATTAAAAACTTTCGTTGGTGTTAAAATAAAATCTAGTAATTCTGCTGAATACTGCTTTTCATGAAAGCACGAAAATATTTTAATGGGCTTATTAAAGTATCTGTAATAAAGAAAAAAAAAAGTAGGTTAGGAATAAACAGTAAGTAAAAGGAAGATTACTAACAATTTATATTAACTATTGTATATATGTGTAATTTTGTGAATTGTGAAATAATATTTATTCATTTTAAAATTTAATAAATAAAAATTGTGAAAAAATTATATTTGTTCATTTTATAATTTAATAAATATTATGAAAAAGCTACATACTTTTTAAAAAATCATTTGCACTTGTTTTTCATTATTGCATTTAAGTTTTATTCATTATTTGAATCAATATATATAAGAATATAAGAGAATCCTTTACATTTTACAAGTAAAATATTATACGCAGTATGAATGTAGATATGTTACTGTAAGATCCTAAAGTCTGGTAAATCCTAGGTTTTACCAGTAAAACCTAGCTTTTACCAAAGTAGCTTGTTAAAAGCTCGAAGTATGCTTTAATATGATTTCACTTCAGCCTTTGAGGTAAAACCTAGGAGTTACCAATGCCTTCTGGTAAAATCCTGAAACGAGGGATTTAAATCAACCTTGAATAAGCCTCCGCACACAAATTCTGTCATGACACTTTTCTGTTCCTGCCCCTCCTTATTTGCACCATTTGCAGTCTAACTTGGACATAATTTAAACAAGTGGAAGCAGCTATGATCTAAAAAAGAAGACGTTTGGGCTCAAGTGCAGAATCGCCCACTTATCGATGTGCACATGGACAAAGTCAAGGGAGTGCGTAGTGCCAAGTTTGTGTAATTCTCTGATGTTTTTTTAAGCGAAAATAGGTCGTTGTGTACATGGACACCGAGTATGTGCAATTCTTAGACTTCTTATTTTCAAGTTGGTGATTTTGAGAAATGCGTTAAGCAGGGGTGATTCTGCACTTTCCCTGAAATTTGTTTCCATTTTAATATACTTTTTTATTTTTTACATTTTTTTTATTTTGCTGATGGGAAATGAGTGATGTTATGCGGAAAAAGTTTTATGATATTTTGTCCGAATTTGTAAAAAGTAAGCCTGATAACTGCTTTTATTTAACAAGTGAGAAATGTGTGAAGGAGAAACAAACAGTTCATTACAGAAGGTTGAAACGCTGTCATATTCTAATTGGAGGAAAGGGCAAACTTCACTATTTGCAGAAATCCTATATTATGTTACAACTGATGAAGTCTTCAACACAGCACTCATATCGCAATTGGCCATGGTGAAAGAACTTGCATGATTAAAGAACTGAATCGTAAGTACAAGAATGTAACAGTAGAACCTATCTTCACATATTTAAGACTATGCGAACCATGTTAGAAGAAACAAAAAACTGTGAAAGAGGGAATTGTAATTAAACCAGTTGTGCATAGTAAAATGAATTCTCGATGCCAAGTCAACCTAATAGATATGCAGTCCAATACTGATCATGATATGAAATTCATTTGAGTGCATCAAGATCATCTTACACAATTTCTCCTACTCCGAAGTTTACACAATAAAAGAATTGTTGAAGTAGCATATCACTTTCTGGATATTTTCATAGCTTTTGGAGCCCTGAACATTCTTCATTCTGACAATGGGAGGGAATTTTGCAACCAAATCAAATCATAAACAGTTTATGTGAAATGTGGAGTGATATAAAAATAGCTCACTGAAAACCGAGACACAGTCAGTCGCAAAGTTCTGTCGAACGGGTGAACCAAGATGTTGAGAACATATTGGAAACAAGTAAGATAGGAAATTGGTCAGAACGATTAAAATTTGTTCAAACAATAAAAAACAAAGCATATCAGGAGGGAATCAAATGTTCATCTTAACGAAGCTATACTGTGATGTCCTGCAAAGTTGTCTTGTGAAGCTAGGACTTGCTAACTCAGTTTTGCCACATAATTTGATTAGTAACATGACCATTAAACAGGATTTAGAAAAAAGTTATAAGTATGTATTACTAATGAATGTGTGGTTAATACAGAAAATGGGGACACTAATCTCGAATCAACAGTTGATTTAGAATGGCAAGATAACAGTAATGCATGTGAAAAATAATCATGCATAACGATGGAAGCAGATACTGAAGTTTGAATTGAAATGAAAGAACCAGATATTATGCTCTGATACAACGGGTGCAATTATCAAGAAAACTCAAAATGTGAAAGTGTTTCGAGAGACAGTTAAGGAAGGACTTCAGAAGCAGGCAAAGAAGATGAAGACTGTGTCTACTAAAAACTTTCCGAAACCTACATTTGGACAAATACTTTTGGAAAAATGTTAAAATAAAAGTACCTGATATTGATAGATCAAAAATGGATCCAAAATCAATAATAGCCGTTATTAGAGATATTTAAGATGATGAGTTTTTATGTTTTTGATAGCAAGTTCGGTAAATTAAAATCGTTGTAAACAGGAAAGCAGTAGGATTTTTTGTAAAGAAAAATTTTTTGAACATTGAAGAAGTTGGCATAGAAGAAGTAAGTGTATGTGAAATAGAAAAAAAAAATTTTTTTCTTTAGTTGGGGGACAAGGACTTAGAAAATGCAGCTGTTAAAAAAACATCTGTTTGTGCAAATCAGCTGATCTACTTTGTAAATCCAAATGCCATAACAATCAAATTTGTTGTAACAGGTAATAAAATGTATTAAAGTAGTAGTACTAAAGAAAAACATGCTACAGTTTTCTTATTTTTTTAAATACCGCAATCTTTATTTATTTATTTATTTATTTTTGAGCTATCAATTAAATTTTTTTAACTATTTCCAAAATTATTTTTAAAATTTATTGAAATCTCTTCAGTAGTTATCAAGAGAACTGTACATTAGTTCAGCTTTTTCACATGAGATCTTATATGTAAAATGGCATAAACGTGGCATTTTTTTTTTTTTTTTTTTTTTTTTTTTTTTTTTTTTTTTTGATTTCTTGTGACTATTTGAAAAATAATGGTAAGGCAGTTCCATCGACATAATCTTAAATCATACCTTATATTGGTCACTTTTTTGCAATTTATTTTATCAATTAAAAAATTAAAGTATGTTTTAATCTTCTCGGACATGCTGTATAAAATACATCTGTGAACGGCAAATACTATCATAAGTAATCCCTTGTTTCTGGCTTTTACCGAAAGGTTGTGGTAACTCCTAGGTTTTACGGCAAAGATTTGGTAAAAGGGGGAAATGGAATGATATTAAAGCACACTTCGGATTTTTATCAAGCTACTTTGGCAAAAGATAGGTTTTACTGGCAAAACTTAGGATTTACCAGACTTAGGGTTTTTACCCTAAGTCTGGTAATAATTTAAGTCTGGAAATAATTTTATGTCTTCATTCTAATCAATGACAATCCCTCTGTTTTATATTTATATAAATAATTCAATTCAGTTGTAGATTGTCAGGATTTCTTTGATATGGGAGATGTGAAAAATTAGCAATGCCTTCGCCGGGACTCGAACCTAGACCTCTCGAATACGCACCGAGTGTACTACCATTATACCACGAAGGCATGTAGAAAGGAGGGAGAAAATACGTTAGGGAACCCAATTGCCAAATCCTGATGGTGAAGAATCATCATCCACCATCTTTTAGGTCGGGGCCACTGTAGCGTCATTAGGTTATTTTCGAGCAAGAGGATATGGGAAATGAGAAATACCCTCGTCAGGACTCGAACCGCGTCCTTTCGAATACGCGACGAATGTGCTAATCGTTACATCACGAAGGCATGCTGAAAGGAGGGAGAATAACAGAGAAAAATAAAGGAAATTTTCTCCTGGGAAATTCGAAATGAAATTTAAAATGCAAAAGTGGGCTATTGTGGTAATAATTGGCAATTAAGAAAGCATTTTAGAAATGTAATATGAAAAGCATTTTTAGATTTGAATATAAGCTACCAGATTATAAATAAAGATACAGCAGTGTAAAAAAAAACTAAATAGTAGAGTAAAGCAGAAGAATTATTGCTGATTCCATGGACAGATCCCGACTTTTTAAGGGGAACCATAATAACATACATATATATTGGGTTTTAACGAAACTTTCCCGCCACCGCAAATATCGTCTTCGCAAACATAATACGTTGGTGTGTTTAATCATATTTTATCAAATGGTTTTTGGCATTTGAAAAAAAGAGATTTGTTTTAGAACACTCATAGAGATATTAGGTATTTTTTGGAAGCAGAAGAAGTAAAAAATTAGCAACACCTTACCCGGGAATCGAACCACAGACCTCTGGAATACGCGCCGAGTGTGCTGACAACTACACTACGAAGGCGTGCTAAGAAGGCAGGAGAAATACTTTATATACTCTCCCTTTTAAAGGGCAACTGGGGTTTTAGGGGACCCAATCGCCAAGTCCTGGGTGTGGAGAATCATCATCAACCACCTTTTTAGTTCGGGCGCCACTGTAGAGACATTAGGCATGTTTTGGGAGCATGAGAAGTTAAAAATGAGCAACACCTTCGCCGGTAATCGAAACACGGACCTCTGGAATACGCACCCAGCGTGCTTACCACTACACTGCGAAGGCATGCTAATAAGGCGGGAGAACTAGCTTATACACTGTGTTGTGAAATTTGTAAAAAATTATCGTTACTATTAAGTACAAGGTGTCTGAAATAGAACTATCACGCTACCAGATTAGAACCATCATTTACTTCCAATTCTGTTGCAAAAAGTCATCTACAAAATGTCACCAAATCATGTGCTACATTAGGTACTAATGTCGTAACATATGACACTGTGAAGGTTTGGAACCGAAAGTTCAAAAACAAGAGCTGGGCTCAAAAGCAGAGCGCTCTGGCAGGTCTACTGACGTTGATGAGGCCCGCTTGCGAGAACTTGTAGAAGAAAATCAGTATAGAACCCATCGAGAGCTTGCTAAGGAGTTAGACGTTAGTCCCATATCCATTAGCCGCGCTATACGTCGCATAAACTTGACGTATAAGTTCAATCGCTGGGTGCCACATGAACTGTCTCAAAATGATAAGGATATACGTGTTCGGGCCTGCACTAATCTGCTCGAATATCAACGCAAGGACAAAATTCTGGACCGGATCGTCACTTGTGATGAAAAGTGGATTTACTTCAATAACACAGGCCGAAAAGAGGGTTGTTCTGTGTCCTGTGAGCCCGTTGGCAGCGTCGCAGAGTGCAATTTGACTAACAAAAAGATACCTTCCAGAATACGTTGGCTCATGCGAGCAGTGTGCGGTCGGGCGTTGTACTGCTGATAGAGGGCATTGGCCATTCCCTGAAGGTACGGAAGTGTCACCAGCCGCAGTACATGATCCACGTATCATTGGGCCGTCATAGTGCCTTGAATACGAACTAGAGGTGACCTGGAATCGTAAGCAATTGCGCCCCAAACCATGATGTCGTGCAGTGGGGCGTTCCACAATTGCTGCTGGGATTGAACCTTTTTCCACATCGACGCCACACTCGTACGCGCGGACTATCATTGGAGAAACAGAAGCTTGTCTCATCCTGAGAACTTGTCTCATCCTATGTGCCATTCCGTCGTCCACATCGCTCGAGCATGGCACCATTGCAGACGTCGGAGTGTATGATGTGGGCTCAATTGCAGTTTCTTAGTGAACGCCACAAATGCAGACCACTAGCCACCAATGGAGGGCAAATAGCTCTGGTCGATATTGGAGCATACAGGGTGTCTTGAACATGCTGCAAAATGGAGATAGAAGTGACTTGCGAGTGCGCCACCTTCTGTCGCCGAATTCATCGGTCCATACGTGCTGACGTCACTCTGGCTGCACCGGCACCCGTCGAACTTGACACATTTCCTTGCTCCAACCATGGTTGCCACAGCTGGTGTACTGTGGACGCGTCAAGGTGTGTGTCAGCTGAGATTTGCCGTATGGACCAACCTGCCTTTCTCAGTCCGATCACCATGCCAAAATTGTCCTAAAGATGCTCAGGACTTTGGGTTGGCCAATCAAGTTTTTGCACATCCATGTCCTCGAACCACTTATTTATAACACCTGCAGTTTGACATGGAGGATTGTTTTGCTGAAACAGATATTGATCAATACCGAATTGTGCCCCCAATGTCGGTAGTGCATAATTGTCCAGAACCGTTCGGTATGCATCGGCATTCATTTTCCCCCGGCACTAAAACCAGAGGACCAAGGCCATACCACGAGAAGCACGACCACACCATGATGCCACATCCGCCGAATTTCAATGTGGGTATGATACACGCTTGTAAACATCTTTCTCCGGGCATACGTCACACCCACAGGACCGCCACAGCTGGTAGCGCGAGTCATGAATCCATAGGACGGATTTCCATTGCTCACGAGTCCAATGGTGGTGTTCCTTGCACCACTGTAAACGACGGCTCGCATTGCGGGCGTTGATAAGCGGCTTGTGAACTGCTGCACGACCATGGAAACCAAGTGCGATGATCTCCCGGCGGCCAGTGCGATCACTTGCAACACTACTGGAAGCCGATCTAAACTCCTGTGCCACCATCTGTAGCGACGCTTTCCTATTTGACTTTACCACACGTTTCAAGCTTCGATGGTCACGAGCTCTTAATATTTTGGATTTAGTTGGTCTGGCTCGGCATGTCATGACCCCCTCCAGCTTCCACTTCACGATAACATAGCTCACTATCGATCGGGGTATCTGAAATCTTACGGGTCGAATACCCAAACCTGGGGGCTCTAATGATCATTCTACTTTCCGCTTCTCCACGTTCGCATCATCTGTCCATATTTGCTGCTGTAGCTAATTTGAGTCTATTGACTTAGACAGCTAATATAACCGAGCTATTGCACTACGCAACGTGGCCGGTTCTTGACTTCACGCCCTAGGGTACATGACATATAGAATTCTAGACGTGGAGACTGCTCCATGTCAAACTGCAGGTGCTATATCTCTGAAGAGAAAATGGAGAAAAGTACCAAAAAGGAACAAAGCCAAGGTACCTGATAAGTTCTCAGAAGTGACGAGACTGAGGAGAATTCCATGAGGATCGTAATACAATGCAGGTTTAAAGAGAAATAACCGATCTGCACTAATCTTCAACTGAATAAAGATAATTCTGCATTTTATCGATAGCATGATTTGGTTTGACTGATTTAATGGCAATCGCCGTATCATCGGCATAGCATGCCAGACGAGAGTAGTTGTCCAAACCAGGGTGGGGAAAGTCCGAGATGTAGAAAAGGTAAAGCACAGAACCAAGGATACTGCCTTGCGGGATACTGAATCTTATAGGTCTTGGAGTTGACTTTTCATTTCCTTGTGCAACGAAGAATGTACAGTTTTGCAAAAAGGAGAAGATCAGAAGAATAAGTTCTCTAGGAAGTCCTAGTTTGATAAGCTTGAAGATGAGCCTCTCTCTCATGGCAGAGGCGGTTAAATGCTTTTGCCACGTCCAGCATAAGGAGCGCAACACTTATTGTGAAATGCAGATCCGACGAATTCAACAATTCTCACGAGTTGGCAAGTCATGCTAAGATTTTTTCTGAAGCCTTATTGATCGTTAGGTAAAAGATGAAAATATGGCTCGATTCTTGTAAGTATAAGTGGTTCGTAAATTTTTCCTAGCCTGGATAACAGACTGATAGGTCGATATCCGTCAGGTTTGGGGAGAAGAAAGGTTTTTGCTTGCTTCCAGAGATCAGGAAAATAATTTAGTGTGAAACAGGCGTTAAGTATGCTGGCAAATTTACTGATAATATTTTCTGGGCAAATTACGAAGCATTTTGTTGGTATCTTATAATGTCGTGAAAGAAAGGAACGGCACTTAAAAACAAAGGCCATAAATTATTGATGGGTAATTTCTTTTCATCCCCCAAACGTTTTTTAAATTTATTAAATGAAACTAAAACAAATGCATATTGAACTATTATTCTGTATAGGAAGAATATCCAAAATGATATAAGGGAAAAAATATCCCGAATAGAGGAGAAACCAACAGTGCATTTCACAAATGGGATGACAACTCTACGCTCGAAAAATAAGCTTGACATTTTCATGTTGATTCATATGCATAATATAGTGGTTATAGCTGCTGGGAAGTCAAAACTCGAAATTGCAGCTTGTTGCTTTTCCCACGTGTCTAACGTGATTTATAAGCCGCTTTCTCTCCAAGTCTTCGACGAACTTAAAAGTTAAATTAATTAATTAAAGAAATTCGAGAACTATCTGTGTGGGAAGAGATGCCGTCGTAGAAGACTTCCTAAGGAAAGCAGGTACATATTCACGTTTTATATGAGGAAAGCCATGAAACCTTTCATGTTCGCCTGAATTTTAACCCGGGTTGACCTACCAGTGTTCAGCGATCATACCACACTTTCGCTGGTGGGTTCCTCCACAAAAGTATCCATATTTTAGGCAACTAGCAATGAACTTCTGAAAACTAATGGGCAGATTTTAACGAAATTTGCTATGAATATACATTTATAACAGAGAAAGAGATGTACTATTCAAAAGTCATTTCATATATGCGCGATTGTCAATAAAGTTCACGATGCAAGGATATCGAAAATCCACGTTGTGATATCGAACTAAAAATAAGTGTAATATGGGGTATGTGTCCCTCTCACAGCCAGACAGGTCGCGCAAGGTGACGCCATACTGGACATGAGGCAGTTAAGGAATCACTGTGTCAGGCGATCCCACTTCTACAGCAAGGCAGTTTTCAACTTCTACAGCAAGGCAGTTAGTTCTTGGAGGGGGAAATGGCAAGATTAAACTGGCCTACCAAAAGCGTCGTCCAAGACATGTTTTATAGGATTAAGGTGAGGACATCAACCTGGCCAGTCCATGTTGACAAATATACTTACTTTACTTTACAAGTAATGGTTGACTAGCTGAGCCCTTTATAGACGACCGTTATCGTCCATTAACAGGAACCCCAAGAGCACGTCTATACGCAGAGATAAGAGGTCATATGAATTTTGCTTTCACATTTTGCTTCACGGTGAACGGAATATTGAGGCTTACAAGAGATTTTTTTGTATCTGCGGTTAAAGCAAAGCAGTAGGACTTCAGTTGTGTAAGTTTTATCATTATTCACTGATTATTTAATTGATTTTCTAAGTATTACTGTTCCGGCTTGTGTTCCTGACCGTTGTTACTTTAACACAGTAACGCGGTTACCCGACCCTCCTTCCTTCTGCTGATAAGAAAAAGGAACTTTAGCATTCTCCCCTCCTCTCAGTCTCGTACACAGGCAGCGCAGGGGTGCGCTTGTAATCGAATACTACTCTAAATCCACCCCTTCCAAAATCGCTTGTATTTTTTTTTCTTTCAAAACAAGAAGGAAAAGATTGTTGACCGCCATCTTTGGCCACATAAGAGTAGTAATCATCTCACGACTGTCAGTGTATTTTATTTATTATTTATTTTAAATTTTTTTTATTAGTACTACACATCATTCGTGCCAAGTGCGTGTTTGCATTCAGCTCAAGCAGTATTTTCCTTTATTAGTGCTACAGTGCAATTCCTCATCCAAGTTCATATCTGTGAAAGTGTGTGCATTGCTTATTTTGAAAGAGATTTTAACGCTTACGAAGTATTTACCTCTTACATACCCCAGTCCGAACTAGTGCTATAGCACTTACTCAATATATGTAAAGAAGATTTTTGAGATTTCACCATACATCTCCTTATTCATTATTAATACCGGAAGTTTGTGCATCGTGTTCTCGCAGTACGGTACATACTTTATCAGCAGTGTATGCGATTTGATTGTACATCTCCTCATTCAAGTTTAATGCTACGAAGAGCTCCAGTATTAATCATATTATTCAGTGCTTCGATATAGTGCGTGTGAATATTATTCAGTACTCACTTAGGGCAGTGAAAAGTGCGTGTATTGTGCTCAAGTATTCATCTTTTTTTTTTTTTTTTTTTTTTTTACACAGCGCTGCTTTACAGTGTACAGAGTGCGTAATTTTATTCAGTGCTTACCGTGAATGTGTGCACATGTTATTGCTCTTTCTTTTTCTTTTTTTTTAATCTTTTCTCTCATAGTGCTACAGCGAAAACTCAATATTTATGCAAGATAATTTATTTATGAGATATCTTCATACATCTCCTAATCAAATTTTCAGTGCTGTGAAAGTATAGTGTTCTTGCAGTTATCTCATCTTCTAGTGCTATACTGTCAGTTTATGTGATTTGATTGCGCATCTTCTCATTCGAGTTTAGTCCCAGAAAGTGTGTGCATCGTGTTCTAACAGTCATTTTGTTATTACTCAGTGCTGTGTAATAGTGCGCGCGATTATCACTCTGTGCTTACTTAGAACTTTTAGTATATAAGGTTAAAGTGTGTGCGTCACATTTTATATAAAACAAATATATATATATATATATTTTCCTCTTATAGTGCTACAACCCTTATAGTGCTCAATATACAAGAAAGTCTATTAGCTTATGAAGTTTCCTTATACATCACTTCATCCACTTTTAGTGCCGTGAAAGTGCACGCATTGTGTTCTCGCAACTATCTTACCTATTTTTTCTACGGTACATGCTTAGTACTCTAACCCAAGTGCATGCGATCTGATTGTGCATCTCCTCATTCAAGTTTAGCGTTGTGAAGTGTATGCATTGTGTTCCGCTACCTTTCCTTACAGTGCTATCGTGTAAACTCAGTATTCCTGGAATATTGCAGGTGCATGTGTATCCATCATTCATTTCATCATTCGTTTTTTATGCTCTGAAAGCATCTTCATTGTGTTCTCTTACTTACTATGCCTTCGGATACTCCCCCATCACCAGCCGGCACGGAGCATAATATTCAACATTCTCCCCCCTCTGTTAAAGGTGCCGCTATCACATCGACACCTAACTCCAGGTTGGAAGCAATTAACCACATCTGTAACCAACTCCAGTTATTCATCTTACAAGCAAAGGAATCTCGCAGACTAAACGCTTCTGAAAGAAAGCAATTTACATCTTTTGTGAACACCGTTCGCATAACGTTAACGGAACAAGAGGTTTATCTCGCCCAGTTACAGGGACAAGTCTTGGCTCTGCAACAACAGCAACTCGCACACAGTTTACAGCCACTCACGAGAATCCTCAACATTCCGAGTCTTATCAAGCAGTGGAATCCTCAGCCCCAGAAGAACAGTCCACAAAAGAATATCCTTTCACTGAGGTGACACGAAAGAAGCTGAAACTTCACCCCCCTTCAGGATCTTCTCCAGTTCTATCGGAGCACGTTCTATTATTAAGGTCAAAGAACTCCACAAGGACACCCGAAGGGATTAAAGCTCAACTTTCGGCAGATTTGAAACCCTTCCAGCTAGGGATCACTTTAGTGCAGATTCGGCCCACAAGGTTCAGAGAGCTTCTCATCCGGTGTCGAGAAAAAGCTCACCTGCTACGCCTAAAACAGGCAATCGAGGACAGGCCAGCACTACTAGAAACACATGAATTTCGGGAGCCCAAGCCAAGAAGGGAAAGTGTAATTATTTTTGGAGTGCCTGAGAATCTAGAAAAGCACTTGTAGACCAACTGCCCAATTTGAATCCCAGTGCTTTACAAATACGAGCGAGCCGTTCCGGGCAAAGCGGAAGGAAAAACTGGGTGATAGACATAGACCCTAAGCCAGCAGAACATCTAGTTAAGCTAGGACGTCTTTTAGTGGTTTTTGAGTCTTGCCCTCTTCGTCCGTACATTAGGATCATACGCTGCTACAACTGCCAGGAGTTAGGTCACTGTAGCAGGAACTGTAAAAACGCTCCAGTTGGCGCGAAGTGTGGTAACAGCCACCTGACGCAGGAGTGTAGCTCGGAAAAACGGAGTTGCACTAATTGCTGCAGTAGTAATTCTGAAAAGGGGACCTCTTTCAGCACAGATCACCCAGCTACTTCAAGTTCCTGCCCAGTGTATGGAGCCCATTTCGAGAGCCTGAGAAGGACCACTGCTAAGAACTAAACCAAGATGACACTAAATAAACATATAGCAGGTCTTCGATTTTTACAGAGTAACTTGCAGAAGTCTTTGCAGAAGTCTTTTAGTGGTTTTTGAGTCTTGCCCTCTCCGTCCGTACATTAGGATCATACGCTGCTACAACTGCCAGGAGTTAGGTCACTGTAGCAGGAACTGTAAAAACGCTCCAGTTGGCGCGAAGTGTGGTAACAGCCACCTGACGCAGGAGTGTAGCTCGGAAAAAGGGAGTTGCACTAATTGCTGCAGTAGTAATTCTGAAAAGGGGACCTCTTTCAGCACAGATCACCCAGCTACTTCAAGTTCCTGCCCAGTGTATGGAGCCCATTTCGAGAGCCTGAGAAGGACCACTGCTAAGAACTAAACCAAGATGACACTAAATAAACATATAGCAGGTCTTCGATTTTTACAGAGTAACTTGCAGAAGTGCTATGCAGCAACCATAAATACGCTGCAAGTAATGACACATACTGCTGCCAATGTCGGAATCTTCCAAGAGCCATACGTTTACAACGGAGTGATTCCTAGTGTTCCAACACACAGCAGAACGTTTCTGTCAAAGAATCAGCTAAATGCGATTATTTACAGCGGCCCTCTCTCCTCTCTCCTAATGAAAATCACAGAGCATACAGTCTCCGTCAGACTAGACACTAGTAATTGCAGCATTGATATTATTACTGTGTATCTACCCCCGAGCGAAGATATTACCTCTCTATTAGAAGAACTTCATTCTAACCTTCTAACTGGGGCATCACACTGTATCATAGCAGGAGACTTTAACGCCACCAGTCAACTATGGGGTGCTGACTCGGAGAATCGAAGGGGAAGTGCGGTACTAGAATTCTTGGACAGTAAGCATTTCATTGTCATCAACGCTCAAGACTCACCGCTTACCTTTGAATCATCTAGAGCTCGAGGGTGGTCAGATCTGACAATATCAACTCCCAATACAACACCGTACATACAAGATTGGACAGTGAGTGACCTGCCATCACTCAGTGATCACAAAATTATTACTTACAGGCTGGATACTCCTATAGACTATATAATAAAGAAAAGATTCAAAACGGCATTTGGAGGACATTCCGTTTTACGGGAACACATTCGAGCGCATGTAGAGAAATTTATCAAAGATTTTAACAACTGCCAGGACAGAAACTCCTTAGATAATCTCTACGACTTGCTAGTTACAAAAATAGTGCAAGCCGCCCACAAAGCATATCGTTTGAAATCTGTAAAGACAAAACACTCGATATCCTGGTGGTCACCAGAGCTTAACACAGAGAGGAGCAGAGTTCGGGCACTTCGCAGAAAAGCACAATCCATGGTAGATCCATATCTACGGCAACTCAAAATGATAACATACAATAAACATAGAGCTTTATATAAAAGAAAAATTAAAGAGGCCAAGTTAATCTCATGGAGAACGTACTGTAGTAATGTCACTAAAGCCTTTGGACCTACTCAAAAGATAACATATAACAAGGTGTTTCGTCCTACGACCCTTTCGCCTATGGTGAATAGCACTGCCTCATCCAACATCGAAGTAATCAGTGAGATCATAAATGCAGTTTTTCCTGATGATGATGAAGAGGATTTCTTAGAGGAGCAAGAGGAAGCGAGAAAAACATACAGCATGAAATTTCGCCAAGTTAAAAGAAGAGACGAAATCCCTCCTACGCAAATGGAAGTGGACAGCATCATACGTACTCTGGCACCCAAAAAAGCTCCAGGTCCGGATGGAATTGATAATATCATCATTAGAGAGATACACCGGGAATTCCCAAAACTATTCTTTGCGGTCATTTCAGCTTGCTGGAAACATCAGTACTTTCCTAAAAAAATATGAAGTTAGCAGAAGTGGCGTTACTCCTAAAATCAGGCAAAACTCCGGCAGAACCTTCATCTTACAGGCCAGTCTGTCCACTGACAGCGCTCGGTAAGGTATTGGAAAGAGTAATTCTTTACAGACTGGACTTCTTCCTACAAAGGAACAGCGCCCTGCATCCCAACCAATATGGATTCCGAAAGGGCAGCTCAACTGAACATGCCATAAAAGACTTAATGGCCACTATCAAACAGAACAAGGATAACAATTTGCACTCACTGGTAATAGCCATTGACATCAAGGGAGCCTTTGACTCCCTTTGGTGGCCAGACGTAATAAATTTGCTGCACAACATGGCCTGCCCAACAGCCATTATTACCATCCTTCGCTCGTACCTTCAAGATCGAAGTGTACAAGTAACATCAGACAGCGGCATTTATGTCAAGAATGTCTTTTGAGGGTGCCCACAGGGGTCATGCCTTGGACCAACACTGTGGAATATAGTGGCAAACTCGGCATTTCGTCAGTTTGAGAGCGTAGAATACGTTCGAATCATAGCCTATGCGGACGATTTTATGCTAGTTGTGGCAGGAAGGAGTAACCTCGAAATGAGATCTCAATACTGTCTTGATCTGTTCTCCCAATGGGCCAGAGCACATAAGCTTCAGCTTTTGGCAGAGAAAACTAAAGCTTTACTCATAGGACGCAGCAGGCAGCTAAGACCCAACCCAAGCATTAAACTCCACGGGATACCGGTAAAATGCGTCCCCCAATTGAAATATCTTGGGCTATTACTCGACAACAGACTTTCTTGGATGCCACATGTCAGGAATCTTAAGACTCGAATTAGCATCCTAAGCAACAACATGAGACGCATGACTTCACATAAATGGGGTATCTCATCTAAGCTACTAAAAATTTGGCATAGAACCATTACAGAAAGAGTAATAATTTACGGAGCAGCAATCTAGGGTGGCGAACTTACCTCTCATATGAAAAGATCCCTGCTCTCTATTCAGAGACAGCAGCTACTTCAAGTATGCAGGGCATACCGTACCACGTTAACACTAGCCCTACAACAACTAGCAGGAATTCCTCCCCTAGATTTGATAGTAGAAAGGGAGGCAGCTATCGTAAGGGTTACCAGACTGGGTCAAAATTCAGCACTCTGGGGTCATAGTTATCACCACTTGGACTACGAGGATCAAAACAACTGCAAAAACTTTCATCCAGCAGCTTTTAATCTCTCCGACAGTATCAGTATAAACGACCAACCAATTCAGAGGTACAGTAATAACCTTTTCACTGATGGCTCCAAAACTGAGAACGGCACGGGCAGCGCCTTCTGTAGACTAGAAAATGGAGTTGTAACATTCGAGTGGAAAAGGAAATTAGGCTTGAACAACTCGGTATACCAAGCAGAGCTTCTAGCTATCAGTGCTGCAATTAGATATGCGAACACATGTCAACAGGAGAAATTCTCCATACTCAGTGATTCGGCATCAAGTCTGGCGGCTATCGCAAGTCAAAACAGCCGGAGTCCTTTGGTATACAGAATTCAGAAACAGCTTCTAACAATGCCTATTTCGCAAAGACCCACTTTAAAATGGGTTCCCGCTCACACAGGGATTCAAGGCAATGAAGCCGCTGACCTACTGGCCAAGCAGGCAGCCAACTGCACGGATATATTAGAAAGACCAACTAAACTTCCTTGGTCTCATATTAAGAAAACAACTTTGACAAGTCTGCTACAAAATTGGCAAAGTAGATGGACAGAGGCTGAGGTAGGACGAAGGACATTTCGCTTACTGCCAAACGTTAACATGGAAATAAAGACCCACTGTGCTAGCCTAACACAGTTCTTGACAGGTCATGGACCATTCCCAGTATACCTGAACAGATTCAGACTTAGGGATACTCCTTTCTGCGAATGCGGAGAGGAAGGCGATACGGACCATTATTACTTCTATGTGTACATACAAGAAACTGGCACTTGAAGAAACCAGCGGACTGTGCCTGGACAATGTGGACGAATAACACACTTAAAAACAGAATAGCCCTTGATAAAATAGAGAAAATCTCAAGGCACTGCCTAAGCAGAAACAACCGTGGATAATATTATAATGTTCAGAACTTAAAGCAGATAACCAGAATAACGCTTAGTGCCTTGCAGTTATCAATATGTAAAAACTGTTATTAGTATATAATATTCAACCTTGTTACTCTGGAGTCTTCCCCGCCGTGATGGTATATAATTCCGTTTGGTTCATGTCCGTGGTCGGAAGCCATCATAGCGGTGCACTCACTCACTCACTCACTAACAGGAACCCACCACCAACTGCGCTCCTGGAAAGTCGAAAAGAGAGCTCTAAGATATCTCTATACCTTGTAATAATCTGAAGCATTAGTCAAACACATGCAGGGTGTGTAGCTATTCAACATAATGCCTGTTCAAACCATTACACTTCCACAACCATAGTGATTTTTTTCTGATGCAGAGGGGGTGGTATCTTGTTGCATACTCTCTCCAGATAAAGATACGCTAAGAATCAGTGCCCCAGCATGAATCGCGGCTCACCTGTGAAAAAGCACACTGCTCCGCTGAAATCTGGCTCAAGGCACGTGTCATCTATACTATGCTAAACATGCTCTCTTCCGTGCTGCAGTGAGCAGAACGCAACCAGAGATTTTCCTGGCATACAGCCCTATCTCACGAAGCTTTGAGGCAACTGTAGACCGTAAAACTCGGTTACATTGACAACACACATCTCACGTAACAGCTGTAGCGGTCCTGTGTCGCCGCCCTGAATGTGCTGAATTATGATTCTTTCATCGTTTTAAATGTTTGTTGACCTTGTCCAGGTATTCTTGATATAGATCCATTGTGTACTTCTCGGAAGTGCATATAAAACAGGAACGATATAGATCCATTGTACTGAAACTACTTCCGGAAATTGCAGATGACACTGGACTTTACATTGCAGCCATCTGCGCTTGTGACTGTCCTATCTCCAATATGCTGACAATCCCCCCTTATTCCATCTTCTATACATTCCTGGCTACTACCTGATACGTCATAAAATTTACCCTTACTCTTGCGAGAAACACAGCAAATGTTGTGAAGAAGTACAAGTACACAAATCACCGATAACCCCTCGTGCGGCCTAGATCCCCTCCGCAGACATGGGTTCGCTTCATATTCGACATGTTTCATCATAATTCTTCAGAGCCATAATTAGTACCTTTGGTTCAATACTTTTTGTAAAAATAGACATAATTTGCAAATTTTCTTAATTTTGCACTTCAGTGTAGTTATGCCAAGGGCGTCTTAACGCATGTGTCCGCTGAGGAACACATGCGTAGCCTCAAGTGCATACGCCCTATAGCCCCAAGTGCGTACGGGCCCCATGCTTATGCGTTTATATTTCGCTTACATGTCAAACTGATGTTACGAAATTTTAGGATGTTTTTCATACTGTAAATTTTACTACTTTCATGGGGAGGGCACAAATAACCACTATAATGGTTTGGTTTAGTTTGGTTTATTAGATTACGGCAAAGCACTCGAGGGTTATCTGCCTTAAGGGAGGGATGCCTTCGTAGAGGACTTTTTAAGGGAAACTAGCTCGTATACACGTTACGAATGGGGAAAACCACGAAGACGCCCATGCAACCAGCCAGTTCGCGGGAATTCGAACCTCGGACCGAACTACCAGTGTTCAGCGACGTTACCGCTCGGCCGCTGGTGGGCCCCTATAATGACTCTTTTCATTAGGGAACAGTAATAAAGGAGGGCAGAAAAGTGATTTGGATCGTGCCTTTCTAAAGGGCTTTACAACCTTTTTTTCGCTGTTCTAAAGGATGTTTTCCACGAAAAAGCGCGAATTAGGGAACTCAACAACATGTTTCATCTGTTTTTAGAATGATGTCTGGTCTGTGTGTGAAAATCTTTTCATCCACAATAACTCTTAGTGGAACTTCCAAAAATTCCCATTTTCCATATTTAAGCTTTCTACATTCGTACATAAAGAGTTGATTAGATTTTGGGCAAAATTGGACAGCTAGAAGTGGTACTTTACTTGGAGCTCATAAGGCCTGTTTACACAACATATACTCCAACCAAATACACTACATATACTCCAAGGAGCAAAACTTGTCAGCAGTCAGTGTGTGAATGACATTTTTACAAATTTGAAAATGTGCATATAAAGCATATTTTTACTACCCATTTATTAATTTTTAATTAAATCATTAATTGTAATCCGTTTAATTAGATTAGCTTAAAATCTCTCTCTATATAAAATTGAATAAATAAAAATCTTATAAATTATATGCATATTTTATTAGAAATTTTCCTTTTATTAAAGCAGAAATATCAAAATTTACTAAAACATTATTGATGGAAATATTTTAAATCAGAAATAATCATAGAGAAAATTAGAATCCATAAATCATATATATTTAGGTTTCTGAATTCTGATTTCTACAGGAAAATAAAATTAAAAAAAATTGAATTTTAGATACAGAAGAATAGTACATATAATGATCATAAAATTACTTATAATTTCTTTACAAATAATGAATATAAATATTTATAGGTAGCATGCTTAGTAAGTTTAAGCTCTGAATTATGGAATTTTTTTAATAAAGTTTCTTTTCCCTGTATATTTAACTTTTCAATTAGAACTACTTCAAGAGTTTCATGCCTAAATATGGTTAAAATCCGGTCTTATCTTTTTTTCTTTTAATGGAAAAAAATTATTTTGCAAAGCTGTATTGGAACTTAGTATAAAAAAGATATAAAGTAAAAAAGATATGAATGGGTGCATTAAATACAAAGTAATGCTTTTTGCTTTAATAATAAGCAAAAAAGCATTACGTTTTATTTAATGCACCCATTCATATCTTTTTTTATTTTACAGTTTTTCTCCATACTATATCAAATCTGCATCTTCTTATTTTCCAGTTTTGGCATTTAAGACTTTTATATCAATGGGAACAACTAGATTTTTCTTAATATTAATACACTGGAAGTGATACTTTAAACACTTGGAACAGGCTTTTGTAAAAAGACAAGAGAAACTTCTGAAATTTGGTATTTAAAATAGGTACGTGATTGAGAACAACATATTATATTTATAAGCGTTAAATGTATTTTGGAATTGTGCTAAATGCTATGAGAATAAATTCATTATGAAGCAATTAAATGTATTAGCCTTTGTCCATAATTTCATATTCATTTCACTTTTCCAATAAAAGAATGCTGCCACCAAATGTTACTGTTATGTGTTATTTTTAAGGATACAATTTAGCAACTATACAAAGAAATGGACTAACATAGTTAACACTATATTGAGAATTCTAAAGATTAAAAAATATATATATGATTAAGTCATTTATTTGTGAATCTGAAACCATATATGACCCCAGGATGACTTCATGTATCATTATTTTTTTTTATATTTGATGGGAGGAATGAATACTAAAAAATGACTAGCGTTTATAATTAAGACTGAGCCATAAAGTTAACAAATTAATTAGAGTTCATTTATAAATGATCAACTAGATGCTGATAGTTCACTTAAAGCTCGTTACTATTCTGTCAATTCCACGCCTCAAAATGGTTACGAGATGTGCTGGCCACATTTCTTAAATCTGAGGAATATTTAGTTGCAATATTTGAAAATAACAGAAATCTGGAATAAAAACAAGTGAAACATATCATCCATCTTCTGTGAAATATACCATCTGCTTTTTTAAAAATTAACAAGAATTCAAATGTAACTTTACCAGATGTTCTTTAAATTCTATATGGGGAACATATTTTTATATGTCCTAAAAGCAATTATTTTCTGAAAGCTTTACAAATATATTGCACAGTCAATCACAAAAACAATTGCCACTGGGACTTAATCTCTTCTTATACTGGCATGGCATCCATCCATATAAGAGATCATTCAGCTACTATGCAACTAAAAAAAAAAAAAAAAAAACTTGCCTTTACAGTAAAAAAAATTATTTCAACAAAAAAGTGTTTTAAAGCATAAAAAAAAAATATGTTACATAAAGACAATAAAACTTAAATTTATAATTTCACTTTTAACGTTACACAAAATTTAGATCCTTAATAACAGCACAATCAAGATTAAATATCCTGTTATATTAAAAACTTCATTAATATCTAATTCATCAATCATCTGTATATTTTGTATATAACCAGTCTTTACGAAACCAAATTAAAAACTTCATTAACATCTAATTCATCAATCATCTGTATATTTTGTATGTAATCAGCCTTTATGAAACCAGTCATACAAGAAGAAATTCCCAATAAGTTACCGAAAAATAGAAATCTGGTTTTCATATAAAAAGCAGGAAATCATGCTTAATTCTTTTCAGTCATTTCCTAAAATATATTTGAAAATTCCGGAACAAGTTAAAATAGGTTCCCCGATAAAAGCCCACTGGACAAATCCCATTGTGATAATTGTCTGTGCAACAAATACCTATGTGGATAGCAGCCAGCGACACACTTACGAATATAATTTACTTAAATAATTATTAAATACAGCAGTATTATATATCCATTATACATATTAAATACAGCAGTATTATATATAACATTTAAATGTTAAAATACAGTAAAAGCTGGACTATCAACTAACTGGAAAGTTTTTAGTTTCAGTAAATTTAAGTGACATATAAAGCAGGGACAGGCCTTCAGAAACCCTGCTCATAACTTCTAAATTGTGAACACATTTACATTTACACACCTTTCTTTCAAACAACCTTGCTTACATTCCCTCTCCCCCACTGTTGTATCCATCATACTGTTTTAAGAATTCCTCCAGAGAATAGGCCTCACCCAAGGCCAACAGTAACTATAGTAGTCCTTATTGTTGGCTCTGATTCTTCTCACCAGTTGTGGGAAGTTACACAGTTCAGTTCCCATTAGAAGTCCTTTGTTACTACTAGAGGGGAACATAGATTTCCATGTTGTGAGCAAACAGGACCAAGGCAAAGAATCTCTAAGGAGATTCTTTGACCAAGGTCACTGCATAGAGTGGAATTTGGAAATGCCTTTGAACACAGGTATTCTATCAGAAATTGTTTTCACCTGTTTTACTAACAGATTTTTCATTAAATTGGTCCTCAAGTTGAATAGGCTATCGGTAACAATTTCTAAACATCTTTTAGTGTGACAGGAAATTAATATTGTATCTATTTTGATTAATTATCCATCTACTGACTGAAAATCTTTGCCAGAACTTGACTTCAAAATGGAAGATTCTTCAACATATAAAAAACAAAATAATTAAGTTTTGAAAAAGGTGAAAACAAGCAAAATTTAATGAAAGACTTTAGCATCGGATTAACTATAATTTATGACATTAAACTGGGAAAAAATGAATGAACAATGGTGATACAAAGTGCAAAATTATCATACACAATTTAAGTTTTTGATATGCTATATTCTTAACTTGAATCATGATATTAAATAAAAATTGGCCATTTTCTTTAAGCTCCCACTGGAATGAATGGTGCAAATTTGGCAACATCTCCTTTAATTTTCATGATGACATTTAATAAGAAGATATTTTAATTTCATATGCCAGAAGCCTAGCAAATACATACAATTTTATGTGTTAAGTTTTTTTTAAACGTTACATAATTAATTGTAGGCTTTTGATTAGAAGCTGATAACAAATAAGAAGACAGTTTTTATAGTATTAGACCCGAGATTTCTTTCTCCATTAACAGGACTTTTCTGCCAATTGCATTTAATATATTATTATCCGAAAATTTTACTTATCAGGAATTTGCATATCCCAAGCATTTCATATTCCATCTCTTACTGTGTAATATATACGAGAGTCAAAATATGTATTATTATAGTAATAAATGTGCTAATGAAATAGCAATAAAATCATACAAACTTAATTACTGCAGTTAAACCGATTTTTACCATTTCATTGAAATTTTATTATCATTTTCACATATTCCTTTAGTTAGGGATAGATAAAAGAGAAATCTTAAAAATTGCATCCCTGATGCTTACTGAATATACAAATTTTTAGTAAATGTGCAAATAAAATAGCAACAAAATCATACAAACTTAATTACTGCAGTTAAACCAAATTTTACCACTTCATTGAAATTTAATTATTTTCACATATTCCTTTAGTTAGGGATAGATTTTTTTGGTTGCCTACATAAAAGAGAAAGCTTAAAAATTGCATCCCTGATGCTTACTGAATATACAAATTTTATTTCATTTATATACTGAATTTTTTGATATTTCAATCTTCACTTAAGTTACATGCTCAGGTTTATTTTGAAAGGAAGAATGCCTGGAAGTAAATAATTTTACATTTTATTCAAGTTGGCTCAATCTTGAAGGAAATAATTCTTAATATTTCTTCTTTATTAGCTATTGCTATGTAACACTTCAAGAAGCGTTTTTTTTGCGATTCTTATTTTAAAGTTATTTTGGAAAATGCTTTCAGTTTACTTACATAGAGCATATTTCTTCATACCCTATGTATACATGAACTGATTTATTAGCTTAAAAAGTGATCCAATATATATTCTTCCACTTATGGAATTTTTCAAAATAAGATGAAGACTGACTCTAAGACATTGAGGATTTTGATATAGGGTCAACTAGCCTCAGGATGTTTGTGACAGCGCTCGTATGCTTTTTTTTTTTTTTTTTTTAAATCAATTAACTGAATATTAAGAAGTTTTTGTTGTGAAAATAGTACTTATTACAAACTAAGAGTCATCCTTTTTGAAAGTCGAATTCCTTGAACTAAAATTTTTGGTAAGCTGGCCCTTTCTTGAACTGCTTTATAACTGTTTTCTTACCTTCCTTTCTTGCTAAGTCAAAATCAGACAATATCCTTTTGCATTATAGGTCATATAATGTCCTTTGTGAAATTTTGAAATACGAAATAATTTATCTTGTGATCTTTTAAGAGAAGCTGCATGCCGTCTTGTGGCAATTCAAAAATGTATTAAAAGGTAATTTTATAAATACAATCTACATTTCCTCCATTTGGAACACCATGAAAATTAACTATTTCAAATCTGCATTTTTATCCTAAGCTCTAAAACATTAATGCCCTAATTGCCAAATTTTTTATCTTAATGATAATCCCCAACTCTATGCAAATACGAATACCTTATTGTACTTTATTAAAATTAAAACATTTAAAAGTTGTGTTTTAGCTTCACACTGCTGAAAATTACTGTTTCACTGTATAGGTAGCTACTGATAAACATATATTCGATTACCTGCTGTGTTTTAATGGTTCATTAAAAAAAAAAAAAAAAAAAAAAACCAGAAAATTTGAAACTACATGCACTTCTGATTTATAGCTAGAAATAATAGATTTGATTAACAACTTGTCTTAATTTAAAAATGTCAACGAAATAACATCTGCTAATGAGTAAACAAAGTATATCTGACTAGTGAAAAATTAAGACTACTCAGTCAGTTGACCACCGTTGACTCTCCCAATATTATTAATAATAAAAATTAAATTCAGATATTACGAATTTTCTCAGGGGGATTATTTTCTAGTAGATTATTGAATACATTTTCTTCTTTGAAAAATAAAAGTAGTTAGAATTCTATTGAAAGGAATGAATGGCTAATCTTTGGAATATGGTAACAGGTAGTTTGGCGACATTTCGGTAAGGCGATAAAGGCTGGGACTTTAGCAGTGTACATGGATAAAGTCAAGAGTGTGCACGATGCCATTTTTGTGCAATTCTGGGATTTTTTTTAAGTGAAAATAGGTCGACGTGTACATGGATACCGTGTATGTGCAATTCTTAAAAACGCGGCAAGCAGTGGGCGATTCTGCACTTTCTCTCAATTTCGCACCTAATCTTCGTCATGATTAAGCACTTTTGTTCCATAAAAGTTCTAGCATAAGCTTAATTCGGCTAGCAGATTGTTGGAAAAAAATGTTGAGTTAAAAAAAATATATATATATACACTGCTGACAGTTACTCAGCAGAAATCGAGAAAATGTTAGAAGCGTTTCCCCAGCTCACAGAACACATTTTGAAATATCAGATACATTAAGCTCAGGGGTGAAAGAATGAAACAGAGTTTGACGTGATAATTTAAAATTTGGAGCAACCTGAGTAAATGGCATTTTATCAGAAAAATCTTTCAAATGGTTTGATTTTATTGCACCTTTACAATTAGAAACTATATCTTTTAAATTCTTTGTTATACTAGGTATTAATATCTTTTGGATTGTCGGATGCGGTAACATAACTAATAATTCAGACATTTAAAGTCTTACAAGTGTTAATTTTAGATTCAGTGTTACACACAACAATATCTGAAATAGCATTAGATCTTTTAATCAATTCTAGAGGGAAGGAGTTTTCTGCTTTAAGGATATCTGTTGCAATTACAGAAGGACTTGGTTGCCTGCATGTAATTGAATGTATTTACATAGTGTGCTGAAGTCTGGACAATTACAATTATATAAATGATGACACAAATTTAGACAGGAGAGGTTAATACACTTTGAATAACAATGATCTGTTTCTGAACATAGTTCATGCAACCGCTTAACAGTATATTGAATATTTTTACGTGTCTGTGATTTTATAGAACACAAACAAGGATGCGTTTCTGTTACATCACAATCAGGTATTTTCATTCCAGATTCATGTCATTTATTATAAGTTGGTGGGTAGATGCTCTCTTTACAGTTAATTTCAACTTTATACTTATAAGCCATGTAAATATCTTCTTCAATTTTTAAAAGCACATCAATTAAATTATGGAGGCGTCTGTTAAATTTACGTTTTAAGTACATAGTTTTCAATTTATTGTGAAATGACTCGCAATACATGTTAGTATCTGTGAATGCATGAGGGAAGTTTCTGTATGCCATTGACCACAGACTTACTCAGCAATAATAATACTCCTCAAAATAATTTAGAAACGATGGTGCAACAGCTCGAAACTTTTGAAGGAAATTATCCATCATAGAAATAAATAAAGAAGAATTAGTTTCTTCAAGCAATATAACTAAATTAAAATAAATTTCATCCCTAAGTTTTTGACTTAAAACCATTCGAAATAAACTACGTTGCCATGCACGATGTACATGCGATTTACATAGTATATGTTTAATACCTGGACCAAATGCTTTTTCAAATGCAGGATGTGTAGTTTTATCATCATCTGTCATTAAACAAT
The DNA here is from genome assembly GCF_044657685.1 of Stegodyphus dumicola. Lineage (NCBI taxonomy): Eukaryota > Metazoa > Arthropoda > Arachnida > Araneae > Eresidae > Stegodyphus > Stegodyphus dumicola. The sequence continues at coordinate 163,096,586 of NC_140781.1, forward strand.
TAATATTAAGCTCAGGTATTACACATTTGATGCTAAGAAATAAATTGTACATCGTATCTTGATCCAACTGATTTGAAATAAAATGTGTTAAGGGGTAACCATTACCAAATTCATCTGGGACAATTAAATTTAGCAAAGTTTCTCAACCATGGCAGCAACAGAAAGTGAATCATCACTAAAAGAAGAAATCATTACACGCTTTACATAGTAATTTATAGACCTACGTGTTAAAAAATTATCTTGGAACAGCTTTAGTATTGGTCCTTTTGGCGATTTTTTGATTTGGCGAGAAATTTCGGTCGCCAAGGTAGACCCGACTTTGAAAATTGGAAAAAAATGGCGGATTGTCAACAAAACCCTATCTAGACTAAATAACAATCTTAAAAAATAAGCTCTTGATTAGAATAAACAGTCTTTCTCTAATTTTCAGTTACCATTTATATTATATTAGTATTTAGCTAATATTAGCTATTCACAAATACTGTTCTCTCTTCTTATTTCTAAATCTTACTTCTGAAGTGAAGAAGTGTTGTATCTATAGGTCGAAAAATATGGTCAATATGTTTGCAAAACCTGTTCAGTTTTGGACAGCTTTTAAATAAAATAAATAATTTGTATATGATGCAAACAAAAATGCATTACACTATTTCATGTAGTGCATAATTAATCAGGGAACAAAGTATAATGCAACGTTCTTTTATTTTGTAACCAGAGTTTTTTTATGTTTGGGATCTTTAATGTCAATTTCCCCATCCGTTTTCCCACCAAAATCCAAATGAAGTTTTTAGTTTGTAAAACAAACCGTGTTTTGCCTTTCGAGGCTACGTTACTAGGTTGCTAGATAAGATAAGATTTGTAGTCTTCAGTCTTGCATTATGATTGCTGATAGTTAAATTCCATGCCGGTTAAGTTTTGAACCAACTTTGCATTAAATTGTAGCTTTTGGCTACAAATTTATTTGAATTTAAATTTTACATTTGAACTTAATTGTTATCAGAAGTTATCGTGCCACAAGTGGTTGACTGAGTCGTACGCACAAAGTGTGCCTTCTGTTCAGTACATTTAAATTTTATAATAGAATAAGAGTATATCTTAATAAAAATATATCTAAACTTTATAATAATTACCTTTAAAGACATTGAAATCAGTATCTAAGTGCTTGCCATGTAGTCAAATTTTTATATATAAATTGTACTCTTACTTTTATTATAGAATTTTTATTACAAAAAATTCAGATTTCTGTTAGATTAAATGTTTAAGTAATGTAGAGAATTTACATAAAATTTTAAATAAAAAGTCAATTGTTATGTCAACATACTATTAATAAAAGTTATAATACTAAGTGAAAGTTATTCATATACAGTTATTACATTGTGAGATTTATAAAATTTAAGAACTTTAAATTATAAGCAATATATTCCATAATCTAAGCAACATCATATTTTTTATAGTCAGAAAATTATAAAAATGTTATAAAAGCAATAATGAAACGTAATTTTGGTCTATGAATTCATGCAATTACACATCCCTATAGTTCTAATTTAAGAAATGAGGCAAAAGAGTATTTTTAGACCATGGTAATTTTGATCATTGCCCATTTTAAGAAACATCTAAGAAGTCTAAATTTGCATGTGGTTCCTTAGCAAAGGAAACACCAAATGTTTACCTCATGCTACTAAAAATGTGTTTTTTTTTCTTTGGGGGGGGGGATGGAGTTTATAATATGCACAGTTGACATATGAAAAAATGTCAAGACTCATGTGATGTAATATTAAAAGCATCAGTTTAACCTATCAAATTTTGCTTTTTTAAAAATATTTTAAATGTTGTGCTTTCCTAACATGAAAGTAACTTTTAAGAAAAACATGCAGTTTATCCCTCCTGCCATCAAAGCTGTGATATCTACCAAATTCGTTAAAGTTACGTGGACAGAAATGGCGACATGTTTTTCAGCTCAGTATTTAGGGTTACCATAAATAACAAGGTTATCATAATTTTTCATTTATCGCGCCAAAATGTCGCTAGTAAAATTTCTCGCCAAAAAAGACTAATACTAAAGCTGTGCCATTATCTTTAATACTTAAGCTCTCTCTATTATCATGTGATCCACTTCCATCTCGGATAAATTCCTGAATTTGATCGGTGGAAACACCTAACTGAGCATAAGTTTTGATTTCATCACAGAGATGTACATAATATTTTAACTAAAATAACATTAAATATTACCGTTTCCAAAAAATTCATGTATATTTCAGAAAAACAGTAATTGACAAAATCATAAATCCATACACAGTGTGAGAGCTTTTCAGCAAAAATAAATTATACAGTTTATTTTTCTTAAATATTAGTTAAATATAAAATTAATTTATTAATTTAACCGTTGTAATTTATTATAGTACAAGTTTAACAAATTCCGTCACACTGTATTTTTATTTGCTCATAATTCTAAGTTTGAGACCTGAAAAAAAAAAGTCGGGGATCTTAGTTACAAAAATCACAATCTATACTCATCGATGGTCAAGAGATCCCCATTTTTCTCTCTCAAGAAATTCCTAAGCACGAAAAGGGGGGGGCCTCCGAAGGGTGTGAGCAAAGAATCTTCCTTACAGATTCTTTAGTGTGAGTTGCTGATAAGAACGGACTACTGACAAAGAATCTCTAAGGAGAAAAAGTAAAGGTTCCCCGGGGCAAATGTGGCTCCGTCAGACCGAAGAGACACATTATGTATATTCCTGAAGCTTACTTTAAAGGGGCAAACCATTCCAAAGCTATCCACCCTCCGGCAACAAAGCAGCATCAAAGAATGCAGCATGCCGTCGGCCATGTTAGCCATCTTTTACCACGTTGTTCGAAAACGTTCTTTGTTGTTGTAGTCAGAGGTACTTGGTTTTAGCTATGTGAAATTTTTTTAAAGACTTTTTAAATGTAATGCTGTAAGTGAAATGGTTTTGGCTATTGGGTGAAAACTTTGCTCTTGGTTTTCACAATGGTCATTCCAAATAATTGTCTAAACGTTTTCATGGTAATTTGTTTTTAAAGTTGTTGTCGGATAATTATGATGTATTTCAGTGTTTTCAATTTATTTAGGGGTGCCTTTAATTGCGTCTATGGAAGCTTTCATTCTTCTCCTTAGAGATTCTTTGCTACTGATAAGGAATGTGGCGTCTCTTCGGAATAGTTACGAAGAAATGAACCACATGACCTGCTACTATTACCAACTATTGTATAATGCTAGAATCTTATGAAAATAATAAATAAAGAAATTTAATGACACTCTAGTGATAGAGAACAAGATATTGTATAGAGAACAGAATGTTACTTATCTGAATATTCCGTGTCAGGGCCTCTTTTGGATTTCTCGTGTTGATAGTGAACAGCTAACAAAACACCTTAAGTTTCAAAGAAGCCAAGTTTCCTTTTTCAATTTGATGAATGAGACATTGCATAGGAAAAGTGCATTAAACTTTTTTAGAGAGTTGAAAACATTTACTGAAACACTTATTTAAAAAATTTCGGAGCTATGTTTAGACACTGCCTTCAGCTTTCGTGATCGCAGCGCCCACCTCCGAATGATGCGGTTGCTGTTCGAATACGAATGATACGGTTGCGTCACAATGCGCTCATACATTTTATAGACAATTTTGATTTTTTTTGGACATCGGGCAAACTCTTGTTTACATTATGTGTTTTAGTTGAAATATTATTTAGTTGTTGATATTTAAGAAGATGAGCAATTTTGATAGCGTGAAGCGTTATTTTGTATTTGCTTTTTACATTAAGATTTATGTTTGTAATTTGAAAATTTAGATGATTATTTTTTTTCCCTTGAGCGTGCCATAGTGAGATTTTATTGATTTGAAATATTTATATACTACACTTAGGTATTGTTTATATAAAAATATGTAGGTTAATATAGGTTCTTTACTTCCTTGTACCAAATAAAATGGTAGTAAGTATTGTAATCGAGAAAACTTTTGGGTATCATATTTTAACGGAAATATCCATTTTTGACGATTACGGAATCCATGTAATTATTTTTTGGGGTAACGTCTGTACGTACGAACACAATGAAGGACTCTTTTTTTTTTCAAAAACTGATTGTTAAATGTAATTCTATTTACTCTAAGCTGATACTTATGACTAATGATTATGACTCTAAGTTGATACTTGAAAGGGATTTTTTTCGTGATGTGTAAGTACGTATGTATGCATTTCGCATAACTCAAAAACGATTGTAGAACGTTGAAATTTTGTATATGGGTCCGTTATAACATCTAGATGTGCACCTTCCTTTTTATTGCAATCGGTAATACTACCAAACGTAAATATGTATATATATATATATATATGAAATAAATTATAATTAAATGTAAAGTACATATATACACTTGTGTACAAAAATTAAGGACGAAGTCGAAAAATTAGCATATCAGCTGATCGAAGAGGCAGAGCGGACAGAAAGACCAATCAGGAGATTAAATAAGGTGATGTAAGGTAGCACACGCGCAGATATGCAGGTAGACGTAATGGGGGAGTGTCTGAGTAGTATAAAGCATGTTGTCGGTGTAAGATCAGTATTTTACAGGCCTATCAGTTTGCTTCCAGGCTTTGGAAAGATTTACGAAATAGTTATATTTAACAGATTAAAGCCTTATCTGAACGTCCTTCCCCCGGAGCAGTTCGGGTTTCGAAGCAAGTTATCCACCACAAAGCAGTTAGTAAGACTTACAGAGTTTTGCGGAGACGCACTTCATAAGAAACAGAATGTGGCAATCCTCAGGCTAGACGTGGCGAAAGCTTTCGACCGCGTCTGGCATGAGGGACTTATCTTCAAATTGATCCATTATAATATAGAGAGTGAGCTAATTCAGCTAATTGCGTCTTTCATCCAAGATAGAACTTTTACGGTGGCTATTGGAAAAGATCACTCCAGCGTCAGGCCAATAAATGCAGGGGTCCCTCAAGGATCCATTTTAGGTCCCATTTTGTATCTTTTGTATGTAGCAGATTTTCCTAGGTCGCAGTTAGATAATAATTTCTTCCTGGGATGTTACGCGGACGACACGGCCTTGGCCGTTAAGTCCGCAAATGCAAATTTTGTTATTCGTAAGCTGCAGAACATTATGCCTAGTATTGAGAACTGGTGCGCAAATTGGAGAATATCCATAAACGCCCAAAAATCTAACTTGCTCATAGTGCGACGAAAACACACCAGGACGCCTGTGCAGGAGAATATTACATTATTTAATGAAGTTGTCCCAAAAGTTCGAAATGCCACCTATCTTGGTATAGTCTTTAATGAACAGCTTACCTGGAAGGACCACATCACACATGTTCGCAAAAAGGTGTTCCATTTTATTAATAGCTTAAAGCCCCTTCTAGGGAAGTTTTCAAGTCTTGACCTGAGAAGAAAGCGTTTAATTTACCTCACTACTATTAGGCCAGTCATCACATATGCATCGCCTGCTTGGTCGACGATACGTAAAAATGATATTAAAAGGCTGCAACTAATACAGAATAGAGTGCTTCGTACTGTTACTAACGCGCATATGTATGTCAGTAACTTAACTCTTCACCATGACTTGCGTCTGGATACACTTTGAGGAGCACATACGCAAACTTAATAGGCACTTTTATGATAAGGCACTTAAGTGTGATCACATGAATATTTTTCTGACTTTCAACTATGTCATATTAATGGAGGATAAAGACCTACGTCCATTCGTGGCCCACGTCTGTAACTCGAACTCCCCCACTTGATAATTTTGTATGTATATGAAAATAGTTTGTTTGTATTATATGACAACATCTCCACCTCTGTCCATAATGCTTAGCTCTCCTGACCGAATGATGCCGGTCCCCCCTTTTTTTTGCCACCTCCTATTTACTGTATGTACGTGACGATAGACTTATCGTGATGTCGCCATTGGGGCTAGTTTGATAGAGCCGGACACGCAGTTCACAGGACTGCATTGCCGGCAATAACCTGCCAGTCAGTCAGTCAGTCAGATCAGTATTTCTGGCAAAGAGATTGCACGCCGTATAGCAGTTAAAATCACACCGAGTTGCTGCCTCAGCGAGAAATGGCGAATAATCAATCTGTTAGACGACATCTGGATGCTTTTACCCGAGGTCGAATCATTGGGAAGTTGGAGGAAGGCCGCAGTGTGACAAGTGTGGCTGCAGAGTTCGGAATTGCTCACAGCATCGTTTCACGACTTTGGAGACAATTTCAAACTACTGGAACAGCTATCCGGGGGTTTAGTAGTGGTCGTCCACGAGGAACCACACCCGCAGATGACCGGTATATTGCCTTACAGGCCAGAAGAAACAGGCGGCAGACAGCGGGAGAAATCGCTATACACACGACACAGGCGACTGGACGACCGATATCGCGTTTTACCGTGGCCAGAAGACTGCACGGTGGTGGTCTGTTTGCACGACGCCCTGCACGGTGTGTACCTCTAACGCCTGCCCATCGGAGAAGGCGTTCTCTGTGGTGCCGGGAACACCGGAATCGGAGAGACAATGAATGGGGACGAGTACTCTTTACAGATGAGAGCAGATTCAGTCTGAGTAGCGATTCTCATCGCATACTCATCTGGAGAGAGCGGGGAAGCCGCAATCATCCCTCGAACATCATTGAAAGGGACAGGTATGGAGGTGGCGGTGTTCTCGTTTGGGGAGGTATCATGCTTGGCAGTCGTACAGACCTTCACATCTTTGACGCAGGTTCAGTCAACGGGACCCGTTATTGTAATGAGATTCTTCTTCCATATGTGCTTCTTTTTAGAGGCGCTATGGGTCCGCAGTTCATTTTCATGGACGACAATGCACCATATCACCGCACAGTAGCTGCCAAACAGCTTTTAGAGAGTGAGGATATTGAACGTATGGATTGGCCGGCACGATCTCCGGATGTCAATCCCATCGAACATGTATGGGATTTTCTAGGCAGACGCTTGGCAGCTCGTGCCTTACCACCAGTAACGATTCCGGAGCTTCGATTGGCGCTGCAAGACGAATGGGCAGCAATGCCTCAACAACTCATTGACACCCTCATTCTCAGCATGGGCAGACGCTGCGAAACCTGCCTAGCAGTCAGGGGAGATCATATTCCCTATTAAAGACAGGATGTTTCTTGCTGGACACCCATCACAGGGATGTTTCGGCCTTCAGTCGCATTGCGCTCCATGCTACTTTTTCAATAAAGCTTCTTTTTATCCCTCTGATTTCTCTTTTAGTAAGTGTTGCTTACATTACTCATGTCCTTACGTATTGGGGATCTTACGGTATTAAATGTGTTGATTTGGAAAGCTTTTATGCAAAGTTATATTGAAAAAACCGTCTCGTCCTTAAGTTTTGCACACCAGTGTATATGTCCTTATAATTAAATGTAAAATACACACACACACACACACATATATATATATATAAAATAAAAGCCAAGTAAGGCGAAAATAAAAGCTTTGGCTTTTATTTTATTTAATTATCACTAAATAAGTTACTTGACTTTTATTTTCGCAATCATTGGTTGTAGTCAGGACTTAATTTTTAAAATTGGAAGTGCTGCAGCTCTATGAAAGGCCATCAGGAAAGACGAATAAATAAATAAATAAATAAAAATAAAAAATAAATAAAATAACTATTACAATAATAAAATAATTAGCAACTAGAATATTAAATGATTATTATTATAACTCAATAAAAATTTAATTAATTCTTAAATTAATGATGAATAAGTAATGAAATAAAAATACCAGACATCGTCTTAATTGGGGGCTGTGGCTGAAATTGCAATTTAAGAACTAAGCCGAGCATTAGCTAAATTTAGACTTTTGATGAGCAAATAATGTACTGTTTACCAGAGTATAGATAGAAATTTGGTTATGTAGCCCATTCTTCTAAAACGACGTTTCGTCGCTGCCTTCCACCACCAATTCCCCTTTTTTTTTTTTTTTTTTTTTTTTTTTTTGGGTTTCGGTTTATTCGGTTACGGCAAAGCACACTAGGGCTATTGCCTACAAGGAGGGAGACCTTCGTGGAGGATTTTTTTTAAAGGGAACTGACTCATATGCAAGTTACACACGGGGAAAACCACGAAAACGTCCGTGCAGCTAGCCGTTAGCCGCTAGCCGTTAGCCGTTAGCCGTAGCCTAAGCCCCGGACCGAACTATTATTGTTCAGCGACTTTACCGCTCGAGCTCTGGTGGGCTCTTTTTTCGTTTCATTCGCTGTTTGAAAAACAGGTGTTCACTTTGCGATAAAGTAAGCACCTGTTTACTTCAATTAAAATGGGTTAGACGACATGACTCTTATTACTTTAATCTCACTTAGCTTTTGATTTCTAATAGTATTCTGATTAGAATAATGGATTTCAAACATGTTCAAAAGGCGTGTATCTGAATATAATTAGGTTTTTATAACTTAGGGCCCATTTTATTAGTTTCACATAGTTCTAAAGCAATTGAACCACGGTATCGCGGTTTTGAAAGAAAGTAAATATGTGACAAATGTATAATGAACATTAATATACATGCTTTATTAAAAGTAGTCAGCCTTTTTAAACGTGACCGTCTATGCTTTTAGAGGATTTTTGGAGCTCTGTGCATTTGCTCTGGCATCTTAAAAAAGTGATGTTCAATATCAAAGTATGTTTATGTTCTCAAAAATACAGGTTTCTTTCAAAAAGCGACCTCTTCGAAGTCGTCAATAAATGATTCAGTATAGTTATTTTCTAATAGACCATAGAATAAATTTATTTTAACGTCAATTTAAAAATGGCTGCTTGTACTAAGAGCAATAAGACTCTAATTTTTCTTTCGCAATTAGCTGTCATGCCAGCTGAATTGTTTTCTGCATAATCTTTATTGTGTATAATTGAAATATTTAGCTACGCATTCAACAAATATACAACAAATGTAAGACAAATCATTAAAAGAATTAAAATTTGAAACATTAATAGTAATTTTTCTGTTATACATTAAATATTATTAAGGAATGATGAATTTATATCATATTATATATAAATCAAAATTTAAACTCCTATTCCTTTATAATAAATTGAAGAAAAGCTATAAAGTGAATTAATTTTTAAAAACAAAACGAAATTTAAAAAAAAAAAAAAAAAAATTGTCATATACCTACCATATTCATATTGCAACAGAAATTTTGTTAGAAGTCTAGCATATGTATAGTTATTTGTGATCTTTTAAAACAGTCGTAACATGATGCATATTTATCATTATCGTGAACCAAAACAGTATGCTTTACATCCTTACAAATATACGTGATAGATTTTAATATTTATTTCTGCATATACTTACGTTTTCCAAAGACACGAAAGCAAGTTAAGCAGATTTTTGTTGTTAGCTAGTGTAGCATAATTTCGGATTTTATGAGCCTTCCAGAATTATTAGCAAAATAGTGGAAATGTATTTACAAACTGTTTTTGTAAGCAAACAGCAGATGTACACTGAGCAGTGATCAACTGATATATTTCTTAAATGATTTGGTTTAGTTGATTATGACAAACACACACTGGGCTATGTGTCTAAGAGGAAGAACGCCTTCGTAGAGCACTTTCTTAGGAAAGCTGGCTCGTATGGTACGTGGTAAGCTGGCTTGTAAGCTGGTACGGGAAAAAACCACGAAAACGCCTATGAAGCCAGCCCGTTCGCCTGAGATCGAACTCAGGTCGGAACTACCAGTGTTCAGCGATTTTACCGCTGGACCGCTGGTGAGCCATTGCTTAAATGAATAAAGGTATACTCATAGCATTATGAAATAACACTGATTGAAATATTTAGGGCTTCACTATTATCTCTAATAAAGTAACATAAAAATTTCCTTACCTTTTATAGATTTCTAAATTTCTTTTAAGCTCTTTCTTAATTCGTACTTAACCTATACATCTATACATGTGCGAATGTTTTTATCGATCATATTGTTAAGTGTAAAAAGTAAGTTGACATTTATAATATAGCATTCCTTGTCTCAACAAATAACAGTCTCAACAAGGAGTTTTTGGAAAGGGGATGAATCGGGGAAAATTCATCCTTTCGTCATTAGCGGTTCTGATGAAGGGAATGGGGGGGGGAGCAGCAAACGAAATAACGAATAACGGACAAATAGCGAAAGCTAATCTTTAATGCGGTCTCCCAGTTTCTGTATTTGTATTTGCGAAAGTTTTATGGTTATTATGAAAAAGTGAAAATTTGATATGGATTCCGCATGACTTCCTTCTACGACTATTTAAATTATGCTTATTTTTGCTGGACTTCATTTAAACTTATTTCCTCGAATTATTCTAACTCAATTAAGCGATACCCGAAGGCAAGTTACAAATGGCATCAAACATTGCAAATTTTGAAACTAAATTTCCCGGTCAAATCTTTGTTCTACGGGACTCAAATTTCTTGTATTTTTGCTTTTTCATAACGAGTATAAAACTTTGCCAGATATAAATATAGAAACCAGAAGGCGACATTAAAAGTTAGATTTCATAATTTGTCTAAAATTAATTCTTTTTAAAATTTGACATTGACAAAATATGAATATTTTCGTCATTTCAAATACTTTTGTATTTTTGTTGCACCGTATTTAAACTTGCTTCCTCGAGTTATTGATATTAAATTACATTAATTCCATTATCTATTGGAAAATAATTATAGGAAATCATCTATTTACGACATCTCTAAGAGGTCACTTTTTTAGACATCTCTATTTTTGGGAACATAAACAAACACTGGTAGTGAACATCACCTTTTTAAGATCACCACATGTAAAATCCTCTAAAAGCATGAATGGTTGCATTTGGACCCATTACTTTTAATAAGGAATGTAACATTAATCTTAATTATACATGTTTTTGATGTGTGTGCCAAAATAGTGATACCGTACTTCTGTTGCTTTAGAAATGTGTGAAATTAAAAAAATGGATACTATATAACAAAAATGTTATTATATTCAGATACACACCTTTTGAACACGTCTGAAATTCATTATTCTGCTCAACATAATTTGTCTGAATAAAATATTAAATAGTATTAAAAAATCAAAAGCTAGGTCGAAGTAGAAACAGTTATCTCTTCTAAACCATTTTAATTGAAGTAAACAGACGTTTGCCTTATCGTAAAGTAAACACCTATTTTTCAAACAGCGGATGAAACGAGAATGAGGGAATTGGTGGGGGAAGGCAGCGAACGAAATAACACTTTTTCTAGCTGGGGCAAGATCTGGTATTTTACTTTATTATTTAATTAGTCATCATAAATTTAAAAATTATTTTAATTTTTATTTGTTTTTACATTTTTATTAAATTTTACTTTTTAAGTATTTATTACAATTTAAATATTTTATATTTCAGTTGCTAATTATTATATTACTTTAATTATTCATTATTTTAATCACTACTTTTTATTATTTTAATTATTAAGTTTTTTAATAATTTTTTACTATTTTAATTACTAATTAATATTATTACTGTAATATTCATTTCCTTTATTTATTTTATTTTTTCCTATTTTCCTGACGGCCTTCCGTAGGCGCTTCTGACTTTAGAAACTAAGCCCTGACAACAATACAAAATTTAATAATGAATCATATCCAGTGCACCAAAAAATAATAGCCAAAATAAAGTGAATTATTTCTACCCAAAAATGCGACGCAAAACTCCCTATCGCAGCACTACTCAGTTCCCGCGGGGTAGAATAGCTCACGTGATTCAATGCGATGCGACGTTTCAAGGCCCTTTTTAAGGCCGTAGATCGATAAAATAGGCTCAAGATACGGATACCGATCGATTTTACCGAAAGTAACGAGTAACGATACGATAGTAATGAGTACTGGTTCACCGAGTAACGAATACATACGGGTACACAATTTCTCATTACTTCTACAGCACTATTTCTGAGTGTGAAAGCTAGCTTCCTTCCGGTGCTTTCCGCTCCAACGCATGCAGAATCCCCTCCTCCTCAGAGACGTCAGTAAGGTAACAAATGATTTTTCTCAATTAAATCGTTACAGGGTCACTTCTGTAACGATAAAGTTGTCGAGGATACGATACCTCATTGCAATCAATCAGGAAATAAGCCAAATGATCGGTGTTTCCCAAGCTCCAGCATAATGCTTCTAGCCTCCTCGTGCTTTTTGCAGTGAATAATTGCATGCTCGTTGTTATCAGTCACATAACACTTATCACAGTATTTTGAGTCCTTCCTCCGATATCTGTACCATAGCTGGTTTGTATCCAGAAACTGCAGTTTCTCTCTATTAATTGCTACTTCCATTGCTCTGCTGAAACTTAAACTTTTGCTCCACTACTTGTATACCTGTGCAACACAGTAACTAAATCTTCGTCTTGTATGTTAATGACACTAGCATTTAACCTTCCTTCTCAATGGCTTTAGTGCGGAAGCTACAAGCATCTTCTACTAAAAGATCATCATACACCTGTACGTACTGCTTTCTTCCAGCTTTGTCTGCTTTTTCATGTCCTTGTAGTTTGGAGCTCACAAGATGATTAGATCGTGGCAAGCTTTCAGCCGCTCACAGAGCATTAAACTAAGAAATTTGGAGCTCATATGACTACATTTTTAAAGCATTAGTCACTGACATATTATACGTGAGAATGTCGTTCTCGTTCAGACTTTCCAGAAGCTTATAGAAGGCCGAAGTCTCGATAGAGAAAATTGAATTCCTACTGACAATGCGCTGGTTGACAAACACTGTGGTCCCACATCAACTATTCCACATCCAGTTTCGGCATAAGATGCATATGCGGTGACAACTTTGCACCTCGCGTCCTCATCTGGAGCGTTTTTTTTTCTCTGCAACTCATTTGTTTATATACGAAAGTTCACATCTTCCGATAAATCATGCCCATAGCTGAAGGCGACAATACTCTTAGTGTTAATATGAAGTTTGATGAGTTCACCCCTAACACACTGGATAAGAAGCTTGCATAACCTGCCCGATTAATACTAGCAATTCTGTAGACAAAGTTTCAAGCTGGCTGCTATAGTAGAAGCGTCTGCGAAACAATATTCTTAATGAAGAATTTTGTCTCTGCTACGCGAATCCTTGATTTTAGCTTGAAACTTCCTGCTTCTTCGAACAGCAACGAGTGCGGAGTGCTAATCAGAGCCCGATTGTTAGTCTTAAAGCTCAACTATATACTATTTCTAATTTTTTTTTTTATTCTTTCTTTTGTGATGTGGGTAGGAGATAACTGCCGTACCCAGTCTTCCCTCTTATGATGGCATTCGCAATTCCGATGACGTGCACCTTCCTTGCGCTCTACTTTGAGTTTGTATGAGCTGAAACACGTATAACATTCTTTCCCAGTTGGGGATAACTTTATTTACTATATGAGCGTTCCAGCTCAGTTGCTGTCAAGCTACATTTCTTAAATTTTAACTTGTTCTTCTACTAGGATGCTGATGCCATTTAACTTCAAAACACTTCTTTACTCTTTCTCCCTCCAAAAACGATGGATTTGCTTATTTTCCTGGGGATATGCATAAATTCCATTCATTAGTCCATGTCTGCATTTTGATCAAGGCACCTTGGAGTGTGAGTTGTGTGCACAGTAGAGAAATATATCATTTGCGTACATAAGACAGTTAAAATAGGCCAGCATAAGTTCACAAATGCCATGTATGAAAATAGTAAAAAGTATCGGGGACAAGTTGGAATTCTGTGGAGCTCCACAGGTTAATTCTAAATTATTCGAGAGCATTAATTTACACTTCATTTTGACTATCCCCTCAATATTAAGTTGAACGCCGCTTTTAGATCAAGACAGTGTATATCTCTTTCTACAGAAAACCTTTTGGCGTATGTTTCTCTATAATAAAAAATGACTGATCTGTTTTAACTTAGACAGTGTTTTCAGTCTTAATCACATTATCAATTACATTAATACTATTTTCAGTATTAACCGCAGCCATGTATTCATAAAAATAATATAAACAAAAAGCTGCTGTTAACTATTATGATTAATTTTTTATGAAATTTTATTACATCCAAATTTAGATTTTTTTATATACCGCAAAAACGCCTGAGGACTGTATGCCTGAAAGGAGTTATGTATCGTACAAGACGTTTAAAGGTTGTAGGGTTTATATTTATTTTAACTAACATTTATTTTAAGTTTAAACTATCTTTCCTGTCAAGCTTTACTTTCCCCTGGAACTGCCAATGCCAGAATATGTAAATTTGAGTAAAACGCGCAAGCATTCAAATTATCAGCGGAAGTAGTATGGTTTAAATAGAAGGAAACGAGTTCGGTGAGAGAGTTATTCTTACTTAGCGAGCGCGGAGGTAGTTATCGAGAATTGAAGAACCCCGCGTTGCGGCCTATGTGCTTGGCGGGAATTAGTGGCAATTGTTCCAGTGAGCTTCAAGTCTGCTGAATTAGCTGCGGTATTTGTAAAACGCGGTGAGTTAGTTATTTTAGAGAGCCTCGTAGTTAGAATCTTGTCTTTACTTTCTTTTTCAGGTTATTATTTTTATTTTGACTGCCTAGTGGGCACAGTCTGTAAGCGTCAAGAGGACGCCATTGTAATTTATTACGTTGAATAAAAAGGGACTTAAACCCTTTATAAGACTCTGTGGTTTATACAAGCTTTCACAGTCACCTCTTGGTTGCGTGCAAGTTAGAGGCGCGCAACGTTATATTGGCGCCCGAACACTTATCGAACTGAAATGGCCGAAAACTGGATGGAAGCCGCTGGACAACACCAAGAAATGACAACGCAGTTAGAAGGATTTGGATACCTGGTCCAGACTTTGAGAGCATCAATCAAGCCAAACGTCTATTTCGACGGAAAAAATTCGGTGTCCGTATTTTTAGAAGGTATAGAAAACCACTTTCAGCTCTATCCTGTGCCTGAAAGACAAAAAGTTGCTATTGCCACATCAGCACTAAGAGGACAGGCCGCGCTATGGTGGAAAAATATAGGAAAATTTCTACTAGGTGAATTTGGAAGCCCGACGTATACATTTGAAAATTTCAAAAAATCGTTAGTAAAGGCCTTCCCCATAGTGAAAGATCGCGCACGGCTGGAAGCCGAGCTATATAGTTTCTATCAACGGGATACAGCACAATTGACGGACTTTATTTTACGAAAAATCAAGCTAACGGATATGTTGTATGGGAAAAAACCCGATGCGGAGATAATTGAAATAATATTACCAAGATTGTTACCCGCTGTCCAAGACTACTTTGAAATTAGAAACCCAAACACATTGCAGGAACTTTTCGAATTGGCGGTGAAATTTCAAAATCGCAGAATAGCGGAAAGAGCGAGAGGGGAAACATATTCTCAAAGTACCAGAAGGAAGGAGGAAACCAGAAATGGAAATCGCTCATATGGGGGAAAGAACTATCAAGCTAACGCATCGAAATTCGAAGGTCAAGGCCCAAAAAGAAAATTTGAAAATAAGCATCCGCGTACCCAGAAGACACAGATTGAAAGGAAAGCTTTAAACGACTAGAGGGGCCTGTGAAAGGGAGGGTCCAGACCCCGGAAGTTTTAGAAAAACCCTCAAATAGACATCTAAATACACTCATCGTAAAAAACTCACAGCTACCAATTATACAAGTCCTGGTTGGCGATGTACCAGTAGAAGCCCTCATCGATACAGGGGCAGAAGGAAATTTCATGAGTGAAAAGTTCTTCAAAAAGAATTTTTATAGGATACGACTATTCAAAACCAGAAATACGGAAATTATAGCGGCGCAAGGAAAAACATGTCACTGCATCGGGAAAGTATCATTGAACTTACAGATAAACGAGGAAAATCTCAAAGTATTAATTTTTGTGGTGAAACACCTCCAACACTCTCTTATTTTAGGTATGGACTTTTTAAGGGCCGCGAGGGCCAAATTAAATTTTCAAGATAGTTCCGTGGTGCTGGAGATGGACCAGAGGGTGGTGGAACCTGCAGAGACACCTGAATTGGACCTTAGCCATTTGAATGACCAGGAAAGTAAAGCAATACAGCAAGTGGTGAGTAATTTTTCTCATTTGTTTTCAGAAAAACCGGGAAACTGTCAGATCGTGACTCACAAGATTCAATTAAATGCCGAAAAACCTTGTAGGACTAAACCGTATCGCTATGATAAACAAAAAGACTTAATCATCGAAGAACATATTCAGGAGATGTTAAAGAATAAAATAATAACGCCCATAAATAGTGAATACGCGAGTCCAGTCGTACTATGTAGGAACAAGAACGAGTTTCCTCCTTCGGATAAAAGGGCTTGGAGGTTTGCTATCGACTATAGAAAACTAAATAGCATAACTAAATTTCCAGTCTGAAAGGGAATAAAATAAGTTTTTTTTTTTTTTTTTAAGTATTATTTAAAACTTGTAACTGAGTTATTATAAAATGTAAGGGGAATAATTCTTTTAATTATACTTATCAGATTTTTTTTTACCCTTCATTTCAACAATACATATTTCAAAACTCTTTATTACGTTCTTAAGTGCGCATCTCATAGCATTTGCTTTACAATACCTTTTAACAGATTGCTTTCCAATACGAACAATTCTTGCTTAAATAGTTTTATAACGTATTTGTCAACAGGATTTCAATTTATGTTTACAATTCAATATTAAAGTTATTATATATTTAGATAACATTTATACTCATTATAAATTAGATACATTTAATAATTAGATTTCTTCACAGTACTTTCACAGTTGTTTATAAGTGAATAAATTCTTCATTTCAAATGCATTTATAAATAATTTAATGAATATTTAAGTATTTTGTTAAAGGCAGATACATGCTTTTTGCAAGCACATGCATAAATACCCATACATATTTCCTATTTTTCATTTCCGGCATGTGCAAATCTTTAATTTCTGTGCATTCACTATATTTTTCATGTAAAGTAATTTACACTAATTTAGGATACACCGGAAAGTTTTACATAAAAAATATATATGAATATAATTTGAATGAAAATTATAAGTATTATTTTTAATACCCACTCAAAGGTCAGTTTTTCTTCAAAATTCTTCCACGATGGCATCTCTCTCTTTAGGCAGATAGCCTTTGCATGCGTTACTCTATTTAATCTGACCTATGTGCCTAATTACAAATATTTTAACATACATAATTTTATATTTATAAAACGTGTAAGCCCAAAGTGATTATTTTTCAGATATATAAAATCAAAACGATGGGTTTAAAATGAGCAGCAGTAAAGCCTCCCCTCTAAAAAATTTTAAAAGGTACATGTTACAATAATATATGGATGTGAAAAAAATTTGTTTTATTTAAAACATTTTGACGTTTGGAAAATAAAATAAAAGTAGCGAATACTCTATCAAGGGTATCGAAAGACGTATATAATTTTAAATGTACCGTAAGGTATTTTTCATTCTTTAAGCATAACATTTTTCTTAAAATCTATATTTTTGTAGTGCAACAGCTTATAATTTTATAAAACAAATTCATAATCCAAATCGCTATTGTTAGTTATCGAAAAATAACCAAGATGTGATTTTTGCGTAAATGTCACTAAACTATACAAATTGCTATTATCCATCACACTATGAATTTATATTTAATGCTATGAATGTTTCTTTCATGCGATAGTGTCCCTTTTTCGATTTCTATGGAACTGTCGTGTGTCGAAATACTATCAGAATCTTGTCAAGCGAGCTTCTGAATGTAAACAAAGAACACCCCCTCTGGTGACCCAAGCTTCAAAGCAGTGCTTCACTTTTAGCGCGGGTTGGCCCCTCCTCCCTTTCCTACCTCCATGCTATAATGGGGGGGGGCGACTGGGCGTTGGCCTCTTCTGAAATGTAGGAAAGCAAAAATTTTTTAGATTTAAAAAAATAATTTTTAAAAGAAATAATCGAAAGATATTTATGAAGTCTGAGTCTTTGTATATCTTTGCATAAATGAAGTACTGTATTTAAAAGGGGAGAGATGTTCATGCTCTGCGATGATTTTGGCAATGAACTAAAAGATCGTTTCCTAAAGTAAAAACAGTATTCTTCCGAAATTCTGCATAAAGGTGAATTATAATAAAATCTCAGAATATATATTCTTTGCGAAAAGAAAGGCAGATGAGAAGAAAATATACCTCGAATATCAAGGCAGCTTCTGAGAAAGCTTTGTCCTAGCCAAAAGAAGCTTTTTTATCCTAGCTGTAAATTGTCAAAGTCATAATTCAGAAATATAGCATCTGAATCTCGATTGAATGGACTTGCTTTACTTGCATTCATCGGAATATCAATTGTCAAAGGTAAATTTGTTAGTTTCAAAGATTTAATTCAGAAATTCCAGAAGCATGGCGCACGATTCAGCAGTGATTGTATATATTTATCATACTAATTTAAAATAATTAATTATGTGTATATACTTGTTAGTAATTATTGACAGTAAATATAAATAGTTAAAGAGTATATTTTAAATCATTTATTTTTATATACACATCTGTATTTGTATATAATGAAATTGCTAATTATTAATGCTCTTTTTTAAATCTCCTATTCATCTAGCTTCTTTTTTAAGAGAAACTGTGCTTTGTGAGTCACTTTCAATTCCAACTGTAAATGCGATTCGCAATTTAATTTATTCGTATGGTGGCAATATTAAAAACTTCAGAAACACTGGTTCAATAGTTATAACTGAAGAGTAAGTACAATCAGCTTCTTTAAGGCAAATATCAAACGACTTTAGTTTACTCTGACGATGGATATTTAAAAAGTGGAGAATTCAGTATTTATCAAATATTGCGATATTCTGATAATCCCTTCAAATGCATGCTACGATTAGAAAATTTAATAAATTTGATTACAGTGTGACGTTATTAGGTATAATCAATGCAGCAAACGTGAAAAATATGCAGTGTCCTCCCCGAGTCTCGAACCCTGGACCTCTCGAATACACGCCCGAGTATGCTTCCAATTAATCACGAAGGCATGCGGAAAGGAGGCAGAAAATACCTTATAACTAAAATTATGAATTTAATAACAGAGAAAATTCAACTTTCCTACACACTTTTCCAGGCTTAGGACTGGTAGTAAAAATACTGGCGTGTTTAAAAGTTGTGTGATGTTAGTCACTTTCCTTTAAAAAAAAAAAAAAAAAAAAAAAAAAAAAAATATTATTATTAAGTTATTTTTAGAGAAAATTTTCATATGTTTTAATCGAATTTTTGTAGATAAGAAAGAGATAATAAGCACTTTCTTATATTTTATGATGAGTAAAATTCTTGCATAATACGTTGGATTCTTTCCTCTTTTTTGACCACACTTGTTTTCCTTCTTTTCCCTTCTAAATTTACATAACGACGAGCTATAAAATAATCACTTTCTTTAGCTTCGTTTTTCAAAAATTTTATCAGTTCTAGAGTTTTAAGATGGATTTTCCTAATAACAGAATTTAATTTATGATGCCATCCTTCAACAATATTATTTGTCCTGTGCAATTTTTCATTGCAATTCCACATCTGTATAATTACGACGTCATTTTCAAGCCACTGCTCAATAAAGTAGGCCCACCAGCGGCCGAGCGGTAAAATCGCTGAACACTGGTAGTTCGGTCAGAGGTTCGAATCCCGCGAACGGGCTGGCTGCATGGGCGTTTTCGTGGTTTTCCCCATGTGTAACGTGTATACGAGCCAGTTTAACTTAGAAAGTCCTCCACGAAGGCATCCCTCCCCTTAGGCAGATAGCCCTAGTGTGCTTTGCCATATTCTCAATTACACACACACACACACATACGCTCAATAAAGTAATCATAAAATGCCTCTAATCTTGCATTACGAGGTGAACTTTCTTGTATGCACAGCCAACCATCATCGACACATTCCGCGGGTATGTATGCAAGGGACACGCACATTCTGAGATGGGTTCTAACTTCTTCATTATGCCTATATTCGTTAACAAGTCCCAAGTCTTGAATCTTTCTCCACAGACACTGATTTAAGTGGAAATTGCAACCTCTTATATTTAAGGAAGGAAAAATATTTTTCAGCGAAATTATAACTGCAATTTCAAAATCCATCACAATTTCTTTAGGATCCCAATCAGAAATATGATTTTTAATTAAACGAAATAATCTCTCATAAGTCTGCTTTCGCTTATCAGGAAGTAAGCAAAACAACACAGGAACAACATTAATCTAGTTAGAGGTACTTCCAATATCAACATGGATAGTATAAATTTGAGAGAAAAGCTTTTTATGCAAATCATTTATGCAAATCCAATAAACTACATTTTCCTTATTTCTATTCCTAATTCGATATTGATAACCTTTGTAAAGGGCTAAAAGCTTTTTCCTTTTAGTTTCAATAATCTCTAAAACATCCATACTGATTTAGATACGAAAAATAACAGCTAATACTAAAGATTTTAAAGTGGAATGAAACTAAAGATTTCGAGAGGAGCCTAAACTGAAACACGTCTTCAGTCTAACAATGTCTAATTTATTCACAAAGGAACTGCCCAACTCTTCTTAATGACTCATCCTGACATCTCCTGAGGAACTTCGCATGGAGGTAGGAAAGGTTACTTCCTACCTCCATGGGATAAAGGATTAAGCAAGGCTCTCTTCTCTTTAACTGCTTTTTCACACAGCTGGGGGCAAAAGAAAAGGAACGCAATGGTTTCCCACCTGAATAGCCAGCGGCCAGTTAGAAACCTGCATGACAAGAGCCCACAAGACGAATGCTCACTTAACCCTTTGAGGGGCGGTATATAAAATAATTTAAACTGTGGTAAAATTTTGCATGAACTATAACTTATGGGCCCTAAGGACACAAAATTGAGACTTAAAAAAAATCTAGAGCGAAATCCTGAATTTTGAGAGCCGGTATATATTTTATACCGGCGCCCCTCTAGGACAATTTTTTTCCAGGTAGCTGCCAACTGGTAATCTTTGTTTTTTAAATTAATTTTGGGTACTTTTGATGTGCGTCTGTAGTGATGAGTGCTTGAATATAATTATGTAAGTCTAAAGACAATTTTTTTTTTTAAATTTCGGCAGAAATTTAAAATTTTAAATATAAAATTTATGTTTTTATGCACTTTGATGATTCAACCCAGCTGAACATACTTATGTAAAATATGGGTAAAAAGCTTTTCAACTTGATTTAAATTCAATATTATTTTATAAAAAAATTTAGCAAATATAACACTGCATGTGTAAATCGTATCATGCTGTAACTGAACTAGTATAATATTACAAGCAGATGTAACTCAGCCGAAAATTAAAAAAAAATTGGAAAATGAAGCACTACGACCGACTCAGTTGAGAAAGTATGTTGCATATTTGAAGTTGTATTTTATGCTTTAGATAATATGTGAAAAACACCATGCTTCATACCACGATACGAAGAATCGGTCCTCCCTCCACGCACACACACTTTAGATCATCGAGGACCATAAGGGTCCCTTTTTTTATTTTTTGTATATATAGGTTGTAATATATCCTTTTGTTCAGGAAGAAACGCCATTAAACAATTTTATTATCTGATACACCTCAAAGCTCTTATTCTGATTTTCAACCCCTTTGGCTTCATAGGGGCTCTTTTTCAACTTTTGGATAAATTTTAGTTTGCATCTAAAACGGGCGTTAGAAATATTTTTCCTCCTTTCACGAACTGTGAAAATTTATTTCCAAAACAATCTATTTGTATCAACCAGAGCGCAAATTTTTCTTGCGTTCTCTAGTGTTTCATCTGAAATTAACAAAGAATTAAAAAGAATTTCTCTAAAGAATAAAAGCATGCTTTCAAACTAGCAGTTTTTGTGATTACACTATGAGATGAACCTTAAGTACATTTCCATTTTAAGTGAGCTTTTCCTTTGTGTGATCTTATCACACCTCACAAAGGGAAGAAGGCGGGATTCCCGAATGACAAATTGGTTGTCAATCACCTCTTTTCATTTTCTTGCATTCTAGGATTTTGGAAAACAGGAAGCAACAGGTGTCTTTTGGGGGCTAGCATGCTACGTTTAACCCCGACAATAGTGTAAAGTTTTGACCCCAGACGGCAATTTTGAAATCGATGAGTCTTTCTCTTGGAAAAGGGAATAAGTGCTGAAATAAAAATTTTAGCTAAACACAGACGAATGAAACTTGAGCTGAGTACACAAAAAGAATAAATGAAACTAATATACTTGTATTCAGTCCTAGCGCAGCGTCAGTAAACTCCCCATTCCTCCATGAACATAATATTTAATCCTAAATGACTTATAAATTAATCATGAAAAATTATTACATCACAAACTGTTACAATAATAAAGAAATTCTGTCATGTCACAGAGTAGAAAAGGAAAAGACTGGTGCTGCCATCTATTGGCGTGGTACCTTCAGTGTGGGCATATACCGGTTTTAAAATCGTATAAATAATCGTCTGTTAATTATCACTTCTGACTGAAATGAAGTAAATATATAAGATTCAGCATGTGTACGTCATATATTTCCAGATTTTGAATTTTTTCTTTCCCTCCAATAGAATTTATCAATTTTCCAACATGATACCTTGGAACGAGGTATATTAATGTCATAACTGTAAAATATTGAGCATTCATAGGGTGATGTTGCCATTTAGAATTGAAAGAAAACACTAGACACTTACAATTATAGCTTTTGGTGTAGAAAAATTAGCATTTTTTCGGAGGTTAAAAAATTGGCAAACAACCGGTATATATTATATACCGGTGCCCTTCAAAGGGTTAAAAACAGCACACATTTTCAGGAAATCCAAAATAGCTATGACTTCCTGAAAAATTTTACGAGTAATAATTATTATGATTAAAAATGAAATTTCAAGTGGGAATGAAATTAATTTATGTAAAATCCAAGTTGTCAAAATTTAACTAGATTATTTGAAACCGGGCTTTTAACTCACCATTAAAACAAACACTGTTTTACCGCACACAAATGTTTTCTTAATCATAAGAGAATACGGTACTTTTTTTTTTCGTAGAAATCGAAATCGAAAATTTCGTTTCGTTCGTCTGGTCACCACGAGACAGTTTTCATCACCTAGTTTTCCACGAAATTATTTCTTCTCTTAGTCAGATAGCCTTGTGTGCTTTTCCATAATATAGCAAACCAAACCGTATCCCCGGTGAGAACTCCTAGTCAAGGCAGCTTCGTGAAAGACCTTTTAAAATGAAATTGATTCGTATTCACATTACACATGGGCAGAAAAAATCAGCGAAAACTACCATGCTAGAATTTGAACACAATTCAGAACACCAGCATCCAACAACTTTGGACTAGGTCGCTGGCAGCCTTTTGTAATATCACCATCAATAATCCTTGCAAAGTAATTGCGAAGACTCGATTATTACATAAAAACGGATTAATTAAGTTCCGAACATAAAGACTAACTTGCATTCATGTTACTGCTATGAGCACTGACATGTGGAGGGAGATTAATTAACTTTCTGTTGACCAAACGTTCTTTTGACTGCAATATTTTGTGTGCAAAATATCTAATCCTTCCATATACTTATTGTGTTTTCAGCGTACATTCCATTAATTTAAAGAGATTTTTATACTGATAGATTTATTTCAAAAAAAAGTTTCAAAATATGCGTATTTTTTCTCTGGATTTGAATATTGTGCTGTATTTAAAATCTTAATAACAAAAATTTTAAAACAAAAATCTCCATAAATTCTTTCAGTATACTGATTTATTCGGTTTAATTGAAGTTTCCGAGTAGAATATCTTCCTTTCGACGTTTAAGAAGTTTTTATATGCAAGTTGGTGTTTATAGTAAATATTCAATCACACATAAAAGGTACAAAAACTTACGCATGCTGCCAGCAAAGTTCTAAAATTTGAAAATGCAACAAGGATGCCCTCAATCAGCTGGCATGGTTTCAATTTCAAGTTACCCCGTAAAAGTTTTTTTCAAATGCGGAAACAAAATACTCCTCGTGGACGTTGAACAAATTCTGAACAATTCGCACCCTTTTTTCGCAAAAAGTAAATGCGTCTCTTCGCATCATCCATAACTGCAAAAGCAGTGATACGAAAAAATGCATCTGTATTAGTCAAACTAAACTGTACAAAACAGTATTGCACTGGGTAGCTACATAAACATCTGAAGATTTGTTCTGGCCGAAAGCGTGCCTGTAAAGGAGCTTAATTAATAGAACTCTGAAAACATCTCACATGTATTATATTAAGCAGTTGCAAGAATTATAAAATCAACTATTTCCTTCTGAATAAGTATTATAAAATGATATTCAATTTCACTGCAAAAAATAGGGACTCAAGCGAAATTGGCGTTTGATAAATGAGAACTAATTTAAATCATTTTATCTGAATCACGTAGGGTTACATTTAATCTGGTAAAACCATTTAGTCCAATTAATGAAGGGAGTCTGAAACAACAACAAAGTCGTGAGAAGATTAAAAATAACATTTTTATTTAAACAGAATTTAAAACACAAAGGCTCTCTCTCTTGTGGTGCAGTTTGCAAAACTAGTGAGAATTTTGATTTAGTGTGGCTTATTTGATTTAGTTAGCTTCTTAAGGAGAAGGGATGCTTTCATGTAGGACTTTCTAGAGGAAACTGGCTCATATAGACTTAGAAATTGATTGTAACTTAGAATTACACATTGAGGAATCCTACAATGTAAATAATATTTTTTAAATGTTCGTTCTGCTAGAGGTTTTTTTTTTTTTTATTTTAACCTGGACTATAAGTCTGTACCCCGATTTCCATTGTGGAAAAGCTTTTCGTAAAATTTTCAGAGGTAATGATTTCCATTCTTCTTCCACTAATTTACAGAGTCCATCATTCGTGGTGGATATGTACTCATTGACAAAGCTCTTCTCAAGAGACCAGTGGTATAACACTTTCTAGGTGAAATGTCAGGGGACTTTGCAGGAATACCGTGAAAATTTATATATGCAATCTTCTTCTTGTATCAGTCTTCATTTTTGTAAGAAATGCAGTGGTATTTTTCTAATTATGACTTTTTTTTTTTTTTTTTTTTTCTTGATGAAGTTTCACACTTTGAAAGTCATTGGGATAAGTAAATGGAATTTCTCCTCAAAACATCGGACGCCAAACTTTGTCTTGATAGTACGCTGAGTTGCTTTTAACTCTTTTTTACACACTTTTTGTTTTAAATTTCCCAGTTTAAGACAATCCTACAACAATCATAAACCCTTTATAAAACTTTCTTTATTTTAACGGAGTCAGGTCTGTACATTTTATTTTCCTTCGTTTTCGATAATAAATATATAATATTTCAATCATTTAGGTAAACCTACAATTTATCAAGTGTCAAAATGCATTTCCATTTATGTCCTGCTAAGTTGTTTTCATTAAGTTTCTACAAATTGTTCTGCTTTGAGCCACATGCCTCGGCAAAAGCTGGGAAACATTTTGCTTTTTAGCTTTTTTTACCGATGATTTAACCAACGATTACCAACAATTTAACGACTTAGCCTTTAGACATTAACAACTTTTTGACGTTAACTTACCTCTTACCAACGGTTTTACGGTTTAATTTTGCCTTTTACCAACGATTTATCTTTAGAAACGAAAGAAACTGTACGTAGCTTTTTCAGATATTCGTTTGGAGTCTTCTTTTCATGTAGAAGTAATGATCGATTGTTTTCCCTTTTTCGATTACTAATTTTTAATACCACGCATTTTACAATGTTTTTGAATGATGAAATAGGAATATTTCTTTTCGGAAAGTGCAAAAACACATTCTTTAATCCACAATGTTTTTACAAGTGACATTTTGAAAGTAGCAAACGATATTTCTTATTAAAAATAAAATGAAAATAAAATTTAAAAAAAAAAAAAAAAAAAAAAAACCTGTTACTAGAAATTTTTATTTTAAAATATCTGCTTTTTTAAAAATTTCTACCGAAATCGCTCTAGAAATTTGTGAACATGATCTGTAACTGTTTCAGGGGCGTTTGCTTCGTGAAATTACATTAACCTTTGCATTTTGTATGCTTAAATTTGTACTATTGCCTATGTAATGAATTTAATAAAGAAAAATGCTCATTTGTATCACATAAACTCTACCGTTTTAGGAAATTTAATCCAGGGGCACCTTATTTTTTAATAGAAGTTAGTCATGCGATTGTCAGTGGACTCAATGATAAAATAAAGATTGAATCTAGGTTTGGAAAAGCACTTTCTTTTCTCTGACGACAAGAAAGCGAACATCAGTTTTTCGTAGAATATCTGACTATTTCCTTATAGTATTTTTAATTCTGAGCAAAGAATTGACACTCAGAGACATTTCGTATGAACAAAAACATAAATTATAGCTGCGAGATTTGAACACTATGAAATCTAAAATCTTGATGAAAAAATTTTGCCAACAGAGGAGTGAGTAAATCTTTGCTCTCTTTCGTTCACGAGTTGTTTATCTCTGATTATGTTTCTTCCTTGTAACTGTATTTCCACCGCATCTTCCTTCTTCAGTAACTTTGCAAATTGCGAAATTCACGAAAAATGATAACTAAAACATTTTTGCAATGTTTGCATTCAAATACAAAGAGAATTAAAACTTTTCTTCTGAATATGGTCTGGGCTTAAATTCACGTGGAACTCAAAGGAGATAGAGCACTTTTTCTCTCTTTTCTCACTTAATTCCAGTCCGAGGCACAAATGAGATGAACTCTGATGTTTGTTTTGAACTGCTTTACACAAAGCGCTTCTTTCTACATTTTTTAATGATAGAAAAATACATCATTCTCATTTTATTCATCTCAAATGAGGCTGAATTTGGGGACCCGTTTCTGAAGGGACAATCTTTGGTTCTTTTCCGTGAGGGTAATAAAAAACTCCCTTGGTTCCAAACGTTGTCAGTTCCTCTGAAATAGGCAGCAATATTTCTACTTCTTGCGATTTTCCTTTTCAATAGATTTTCAACTTCATTCATTCTGAAGTCAACATTAGAAAAGATATAACCTTTATGCGTAGTTTGTACTAAATCTAGACGTATCCAAGATATTTTGATTTACTTACATCACTGCGTAATGATTTGGATTCTTAGTCGTTCCGATATGTTTTTAAATCTTATGCTAAAACCACATACTTTCATAGTTCTATATGTCTGTGATGAGATGGGGGCCCATCAGTGGTCGAGTGGGTAAGACCGCTGAATAGTGGTGCTCTGACCTGGGTTCAAGCTTAGGAGAATGGGTTGACTGCATGGTTTGTTTTCTTGGTCTTACCCATGTGTCACTCGAATACAAGCCAGTTTACTTTATGAAGGAATCCCTTCCCTTACATAGATACCCTTCTTGTGCTTGACTATATTCAAATACGCTAACCTAACCTAACTTAACTGTGAACACATATGGGTGATTTTGCAGCCAAAGTCTTCAGAAATAAACGAATAAAAATATGCGAAGATTTTATTGGATTTCTCAAATATTAACAAAAAAAAAAAAAAAAAAAAAATGTTTATATCAATATTATTTTATACAATAAAATTTGTCTAATTTTCATAATTAAAATTACAAGAAACAAACTGAACTATTCTTATTTAAATAAATACTGTTTTACATCCTCTCTAACCGACATTATTATATAATGGTAGGAGTTCTTAAAAACAGATTCTGATTACATAAGTGTAATTTTTAGATTTTAACTTTTCGTTTGAACACTAAAATTAATTGCACACATTTTTATTTTTATACTGATATGAGAACTCAAATAACCAAAATTATAACCATCTCTTAAAAGTTTTGAAAAGGCCTACTACATTTGGAAAGCTCGATACCTCAGAGAACATAAATGAATATAATTACGGAACACCTTCAAAGAAAATGACCAGCTTTACAGAAGACCAAAACCATCTGGAACAGTGAGCGGTCGTCTTAAAAGAACGTTATTTATTTTTTTATTTCACTGTCTGTCCGCACAAAGAGAAACAAAATTCCATATGATGTGAAATAATCTCTCATTATTTCATCGTGAATAATTCTCAACGTCTAAAAGATATTTATTTCGCTATAATTTCAAAAATAAAAGCATTTTTGCAAAAAGAGGAAACAAACTTTTTTTTATGTGCTACATAAAAAATGAACTATACCAATTTTTGAAGGCACAAAGCTTATGAAAAGATGTCTTAATAAAATGATAAACCACAATAGTTTAATCTTAGGACAGATGAT
Source organism: Stegodyphus dumicola (assembly GCF_044657685.1). Taxonomy (NCBI): domain Eukaryota; kingdom Metazoa; phylum Arthropoda; class Arachnida; order Araneae; family Eresidae; genus Stegodyphus; species Stegodyphus dumicola. Next base: position 163,124,743 of record NC_140781.1, read on the forward strand.
CAGTACTTGCGTGTAAAGTATTTAAGCAATTAATTTACTTGCATAGTTACTATTATTTTGCATTAACCAGTTACTTATAATTTCAGCCTTTACTATCACTTCTCCTTTTCTGTTTCCTCATCGGAAATGTAAATGAATTAGACAGTATGTAAGTTGAGGGTTTTGAAATGTAACCTAGAGCGGGTTTCTGCCTCTCGAGGCCATGCTATAGCTTTCGTCAGCCAGCTCTGTGTTCTCTTCGGCTTTTCGTTATTGCGTGTTTTAATTATTACGCCTGTGAGAAATTCTGAGCCAAATGAGAGTTAAAATCACTTGTGTAGTCTGTGACTAGTAAGCTTAGTTTAACTTTTAAATTTGATTGTCACTTTAAGTTACATCGCTACGAGTCGTAGTCGATCCTGTTAGCACGAGAAGTGCGTTTAGGAAAAAAGTTCTGATTTAATAAAAATGTTATTGCAACTTCTTCAAGTTTATTTAAACCTTTCTTTTTTTCATTAACTTCAGACAAAACTTAAGGTAAAGCCGTAATTCGCTTCAAGCCTGTTAGGAGCTTGATGCTAGCGTATGTTACCAAAGAAAGTCAAGTTTTGCAACATATACACACATATATGGATGCGTGTATCATTGATTTGCTTTATAATAAATGAGCATTTAGCCCATAGACAAAAAGACAGTTATGCAGGCTTTCCGAATATCCAAGTAAATCATTGAGTCCGAATATTTGGAGTTCTGCTGTTTTTAAGCTTATAAAGTGTCAACAGGTTTAAATGAATGAGAAAAGGAAGAAACATTTAATTAAATAATTAAAAAAAAAATTAATAGCGAACTACAATCTGCACCTTTTCTAATATGAACAAATGTTTTTTTTTATTATGTGCTAATATGCTTCTTTGTGCTTTATTTTTTCGAGAGCCTATCTACAAAACGTTTTAGGAAATATGGCATGTTACAAAGACACTTTTATTAAAAAAAAGAAAAAAAAAGTACACACACACATAAGGAAAAAGAAAAGAATTTCCGGAAATCGTTATATTGACACCTAAAGCAAAAGACGTTATTTTCTTAATTCTTTTAATTAAACCTTTAATTCAAAATAAAATGTGACAATTATGCAAGTATTTCTCTTTACGAAATGCAGATGGCAGCACCATCAAGCTAAATTACTGTGTTGTAGAAGGGAGTTTAAAGCTTTCAAACGTAGAATTTAAACTAAAATATAAACAAACGTATTAGATATAATTGCCTGTATCATATTTTGACGAAAGGTTTCGTAAATGACCAGAAAATGTACTGTTTAATAAATAATGGAATATTGGTGCAAAATATGAATAAATAACAAATTTATATAAAAATTATTAATATAGTTATATCTTTAAAATTTCTAAGAATGTAGATGTCTGATAGGAAATACATTTAATACAATGTTTTCCTTTAAAATTTATTTATATAGCTTTATTAGTACAACAAATGACCTTTTAAGTGGATGAGAGAATAACATTTACTTAACTGAAGTAGCTTCAACCACATTTTAGGGAAAAAAAAAATGGTATTTTTGCTAAATCAGAACTTTTTTTTTTTTTTTTCTCGGAGGGGAGACTTTGTTTATATTTGATGCACAAATCTTACATAGAACAATTTAATTTTTAAAAAGCATTTTATAATTTATTGTAAATTTATTTCTCATTCTGTATCGTAGTATGATGAAAAGCATCCTAAATTTACTTTGTAATTATATCGTAATTGTTTCAATAATGGTTTTTCATTTCAGTTAACTAAAAATTATAAGTAAAACGAAAAGAAGCTATTAAAATTTAGAAAAAGACATTGCAAGTAGATACCAAAATTTTGTTTTTCATGTGTTAGAACGGTTCATGTTAGTCAATGATTTAGGAGCTAATTTAGGAGGTCTTCTCCTGTACAGGTATCCATTTCGAAGGTTTTCTATATCCGAAAGGCATTTGTAGCACATTTTTCTACCAAATGTATCTTCATGAGTTCTGAAAAATGAAAAGTTTATTTAAATTTAATATTAGATTTAGCATTTTAACATTCAATTTTTAATTAAAAAATTGTAAAAAATCTCTTACAAAACTAAAATGCTATCTATTTCAGCTCAATTATTACATATGATTCTCTATTTTATAAGTAAAAATTCATACATGGGTGGGAAAAAAAAATAAAGGAGCTACTATAAAAGCATATATATCTTGAATGATTTTGCAGCTAGTATCATGGAATTGTCCAAGATTTTTATTTTGAATAATCAGAATGTAGGATTTTCTGTTTCTGCGGAAAAATGAATTTAAATAAGAAAATAGGAAGTATGATATAAAATGACATAAAGAAAGTTGGCGATGCAACATTTTAGCGATACATAAAAAATTAATGAGGTTTAAAAACACCCTTAAAAAAACTTTACAGTGATTTTCCAGGTTGTTCGTAATATTGTGCAAGATACCCAACTTAAAAAAGTGTATTCACGGTGAAGAACACTTTGAAGCTCATGAACAGATGGGGGCTGCAATGGTGCAAGTAAGCGTCCAAGACATGTTCTATCGGATTTAAATTCGGAAAATATGCAGGACAGGCCATCCGCTGAATTCCCTCGCTTTTGAGATAATTGGCCGAGGAAATTATCACCGATTTTATCTCTAAGCAACATGAAGTAATGATCAAGAACTTGATCGCTGATTATTTCAGCTTTCATTGTTGCGGTAGTAAAAATGTGTAAGTCAGGCTTGGCCATTCAAAAGGATGTCTTCCCGTACTCTGATTTCACCGCCTTTATATCGACTGCTTTTCTTGGATGTTTTCAGTCTCATTGCGTGCGTTTTGCTTCCTCGTGGTTGTAACAAACAAATGTGGTATCACTTTTCAGACATAAACGACACTCATCATCGTAGAGAACTCGGCTTCACTCCATGGTATTTGAATATCTGTTTTACTGGAATCGGGTGAGTTAGTTAGACTGAGTTAGTGAGACGCAAATCATGGCTTTGCTCGCAAAGCAATCTTTTATGCAGCCTGTTTCTTATGGCATATCTGGATACTCGAGTTCTTGCAGCTGCAGCAAACTCCTTTGCAATCTGTGCTAAAGTCAGATTTCTTTTAGAAATCATAGCCAAAAAATGGTCCCGATGGTCTGTTTTGGCATACTTTCGATTTTGATTTGATTGTCTGCATAAATTACTGGTGTACTTTAACCGTTTCTGGTTCTTGAAGTGACGTCTATGGCTACTTTTAGTTGTTTCTACACCCGTGTCAGTGGCTATCTTGCTTCCGTTCTGCTAATCACATGCCATTTCTTTCAATCTGTCAGGTGCCTACTCAACAACATGTTCCAACTTCCACACGTGAAAGTTTTATTCAGCTACTAGTGCGATATTTAAAATTATAATTTGAAGTACCCGCTGGTAATCCTTTCCACATGTGCGAAAAGAGCAAGCGGAACAACTTTCATATTTCTCTTTAGCAAAGCTGAATCTCATTGGACTATGTGATAATATTGATGATGATCTACCAACCAACTGTGTCTCATTAGACTTAACAGTATTAACATAAAATATTTTTTTATAGTTGCTCCTTTAACTTTTACTGTCAGTGTAAAAGAAGTTTAAAAGACAGCTTAAAAGAAATTGTAGGGAGGGGCTATATAACGGCAGTAGCTTACTCTCATAATTCACTTAAGTTCAACAAATGGTAATGAACTGTTGTTTCATAAGCCAGCTAGCTGTTATGGAAATTTTTAGCAGATGATCTAAGAAATACAGCCTTATTAAGTTAAAATGTTATTCACATTTAGTACTTAACCATGACAGAAATAAAAGTGAATTCTGAATTTATTATACTCAACCTAAACAAACTATTTATTTAAAAAATATAATTATTAGTTACTATTTATGCACTGGCAAAGTTCTCATAGAGCAATTCCATTCTTTGCTGTCAGAGATATGTTTAGAAAACTTAGATCTGAAAATGCTTTTTTAAGACTCCTCTTTTCTTAGGCCAGAGAAGCATAGATTGTTTTGCTGTAATCAGTTAAGGAATCAAAGGGATCCTTCTTTGCGTAATACGTATAAATATGAGCTAGTTTAATTAAAAAGATCTTCATAACAAGCCTCAGTTTTTAATTTAATAGATTGGATGTATATATTGTGTTTTTTTTAACTGTCATATTTATTCATTGTTAACTAATTGAATGAAGAAAGGAGACGTTTGAAGATTTCCGGGAATACTGATGGTCAGGTAATACTTTTCATCCATTTGGGAAGGATAAACCTATTATGTAAAGAGTGGAAAAGTTAAAAATATTTGCTATTTTCGATAGGCATTTAATGTAGCAACCTTAAATAAGACCGTTTCCGATTTCGAAAATAAGGATAAGGGATAAGGGATTTAACAGAAGCTCTGTACACAAACGTATCAGAAGATTGCAAGAAATATTTGTATAGTATGTTAAGTTTCAAAGGAAAGCTGCTTTTTAAAATAAATAATATTGGTCTCCTGAAATTGCTGTCAGTACTCTCTCCTTGCGTTTACTCTTTCAGTGTCTTAATATTTTTTCTTAGGACTTCCTCTGTCCTTATTGTTCTCAATTTCCATTTATTTAACTAGCTGTGAAATGCTACTGAATGCGTTTGTGAAAATATAGATACAGCTTTATCAGACAATGTAAAGATTAGAGATGGTAAGTTTGACTGTTAGAACAAAACATACATATTGGACCTCTTCAACACGTTCATTCCGAACAATATATCAGATTTAAAGTATTTTTGTTCTATGGTACTATGCATAAATTCATTTCTGTGAGATAAAATTTCAATAAAATTTTACAAATAAACAGTTGTTAAATTCTTTACCTGGAATTTCAAAGTTAAGTAGGGTTTAATAAATTAATTAACATACTAAACTTAATCAGTAAACAAACAGATCAAAAGAATGCCAATATCTTGATATTTACGATTCCTCTGATTGATTTCCTTTGATGACGATACCTCTGATTATTCTCTATTCAGTAGATAAGTGATGTATTGGGAAGTGTTTGTAAAGACCCAATTTACCGTATGTTTTCGAATATAAGTCTAATGAAGTATAAATAAAGAAGTAAGATTTTGATTGAAAGCCCATTTATAACTGGAATTTAAAATAGTCCTATAAAATTTCCTATAAATCCAACTATGTATTGATCAAAATGCGAATACTTGGTCGTCTAACTTAGCTAGATCAATCAGACGTTGCAAATGAGCTCTAAAATCTGAAATGCTTGAAAAACAGAGGTGGGAAATTTGTAGAAAGAAAAGACACTTTTACTGCTTGCAGTATTTTCTTATTTCCTCAACTTTTAGGCATGCACATCATTTGTTGCTTTGGAAAGAACATGGCGAACTTTTATTTTGTTCTTAGTTGTTTTAATGATTTTCTAGCAACACGGGGAAATTTAGTTTATCGCCAATAGTGGCATTTCTAGCGTATAACGCGAAAACAACACTGTTTTCCTTCGATAAGCCTCCACGAAGGCATCCATCCTCTTTCAAGAAGCTGTCACATTCTTTATCATAATCTAGATCTTCTATCGCTAAGGATCTTGTGTTATGAGAATAATAAGATTCTTCATTTCTGCTGCACAGTAAAAGATCAGAAAGAATACCGCTTATTCTGCTAATTTTAAACCATGTAGCTATCACTTTTGTGAAAGTTTTAACAATTTTATGGCTACTTCTCGTTTTTGGGTCAATGAAATGCAAAATATTCGAATGGAGAAGGAAAGCAATCTTAAATTTCTAATAGCTAAGGTCGAAAAATATTGCACACGGGTATTCATCTTTCTTTCATGATCTACAGAAGAAATCTGCACAGCGTTCTTACCGACTCTTGGGTAGCGTATTTTTTGTAGAGTGCACAAACATCCTAATCAAAGCGCTAAATATTATCAAAGACCTTAAATTTCAAGTACTGAAACCAATGAAAATTGTTTCCTTGGGATGGTGCAATCGTTTCATAAAACTGTATGACTGTATGTATCTACGCTCAGCAAAAAAGCTACCAAGAGAACTAGGTACAAAACTGAGACATTTTAAAATTATTATTAAACTTTAAAGCAATATAACTCTAAAATGTTGCAAATTCTGAATATCGACGAAATTCCATTATGGTTTCACTTCTCTTAGAATCGCATATTGCAACAGGAAGACGTAAACACAATTTTAATATGAATCACTGGACACAAAAGGCGAGATTTATTGATATTTTAAGTTGCATGACGCACGGATCATGTTTACCGCCTGTTATTTTTAATTATTTTTAAGGACTTTACTTAAAAAGGCAAAGTTTCTAAATAGCATATTATCGCTTGCCAGTAATGAAGGCTGGAAGGACGAAGATGGTACCTTGGAAAGGCTGAATAAAGTGCCTAAAAAGTGAAAATAAGCCATTTTTAACAAATCATTGTTGTTAGCATAGGGTTCATTTCAAACGTACCTTACCGAGAAATTGAAGAAACAACGCTAGTAATCCCGAGTTATTTGGAGCTGTGATCCATGGCGGTCTTCCATCAGAACCGCAAACAACAATGTTTCTTTTAAAAAGACCTTTCAAAGATAACGTCTGGAAAAATGCGAGTAATAGAAAATGATGTTTCTTAAAGAAGTTGGTGAAGATGGCAGTTTAAACGATGTCGATATATCTTAATGATCGCAGAGTGGGTAAAACAGCATGGTCCAAACGTTCAACCACAAACGATCATCCAGTCGTTCAACTAATGTTGCATAAGCAATACGATGGTTAGAACTGAAAATGATATATCTGTGAAATGAACGACGATGATATTAAGAGTGAAACGAAGCACGATAAAATTCACCGAGGCTTGCATCTAGCAGAGACCTTTCATACTTCCGAGGATTGCTAGAAAATTTCGATTCAGATATTAATATTGAGAGATTTCACGAATGCATATTAGAAATAAATAAAACAAAAATAATTTTTTCAATTATTTAAGATGTAATATAATTTTTGTAATTGAATAATTAGTAAATCATTTTGAAATCGTAGAACAGTATTTCAGTAGCAAAACATTGACTAACATTTCTCGGTTTGCACACCGAAATACGTAGTGAGATATTTTTAGTCTTTATTCTATTGTCTACAATACTGATTAATTTAGAAATTTTAGAAGCACCTGGTCTTTTCCATCGGTATGGAAAACTTATGAAATTTTCCTCAGATACTGAAACAATTTTTATAGTGACTTTGCTTTTACTTGCTTTCCAACTTGCCCATAAAATGTTTCAAGGAAATATTCACTTTGTGTTACACTTCTTGCCACGTATTTCTGTTTTATTCTTGCTTTGGAGGGTTTCTTTTATTCAGCTGCTGAAAAATATTTATCTCTATTACTCATCAAGGAAAATGTTCTTAAATTGAATTAAAAAAAATTATTGAATTCCTCTCTTATCTCCAACACTCTACTACTCACACTGTTCTCTGGAATCTACGGGCATTTATGAAGCTATGAAGCAAATGTGAAGTACAAATTCACAATTCCAGGCGCTCGATTCAAGCTACTTCTGAATGGAGTTAGAAATGTTTTTATGTCGGTGCAGTCGATCGCATTTATACTGTGAAACCTTTTCATTCTGAAAGAGTCCTTTCTTACATAAGTTTGAAATCCAGTCATTGTTCTGAGTATAGCTGGCTGTCCATCACTGCAGCATGTATGAACATTGTTCCACAAATATTTTTCTGCTTAAAAAATAATGAAAATTTTTCTAAAGTATGTGATCTTTTGTTAGAAGATTCCAAGAATGAACAAAATGGAAACTCCTTTAATAAATGAACCTAAAAGAACAGACTTCATACGTACCAGCAATTAGAAACATGATGCTTTATCAGTCGATTGATCAATCTGGACTAAAAATAAGCCAAATGCTGCAAACTTTCCCCTTTGCAGTTTGTCCTTGATGTCGATGACATTATCATTGATCTTTCTTCGAAAAATATTGTCCTCATAATGACATTATTATACTTTTTTGTTTTCCGAATCATTTTGCTGTATAAATTTGTGCCATTTTCAAAGTGCACGATTTGATCAATTTCCAATTTGACTGAGGTAGTTTTCCTTCTTTTTTACCTCAAATCAGACGACGAAGGAAGCTTTCAATTATAATTTGCCTTATGGATTACTTAGGCTGAATTCAGCTTTGTCACTAAAAAAGAATTTCCAAAATAACCACGGAAGTAGCTTTTGATGTTGTTCTTGGGTTGAGGATGAACATTTTACAAATGGTTTTTTAATTGTATTTGTTTTACAGGATAATTCTTCAAAATGATGTTACATGGAACACACAGAAGTTTTCGCTACAAGGAATACATATAAGGTTTCCTGCTCCATTAGTTAAAATGAATGTGAATCCATATAAAAACTGTGGAATTCTCTGTTCTTAGTACTTATGATGAATAGTATACATAATGTACAAAATTTCTAACGTTAACAAAAATTATGTTTACTTCAGAACATAATATTTTAACTTCAGAATGAAAACGATTACAAATGTAGAAGAAAGAATTCAGTAAGACACAATATCGTTATAAAAGTCTGGCACAAGCATATGAAAATAAGTCATGTCAAACTGCTTTGAGGAGAAGGAAAATGGAGAGTGAGAAGGATATGGAAGTTTTAGGATTGTTATAGAAGAGCATAAAAAATTCGTGATTAACAATATATGAATGCTTCAAAACAATTTACCGGTGTGGTAGTTATGACATTTACAGTTTATCAAGGAGATATTTTATTTCTACTATATAATTATGTTAACAGTGAAACCTATGTGGTTCCGATGTTCTTGTATCAGGCTTCCTTTGAAATTTTGATTTCATTCGGACTCTTATCGTTGTGAGAATATCTCAGTTTGAGATTGCCGAGTAGTACAACCTCAAACTGAGAATATCTAAGTTTGAGGCTGCAGAGTAGTACAACCTCAAATTGAGATATTTTCACAAACTGAGATATTCTCACAAACTGAGACATTTCAGGGCAAACCTACCCTGAAACTGCGAAATCTTCTATCTGGTTGAAAACCTCTACTTAAATCCATCTTCATGTTATGAAAATGAAATGTGCCGTGCTCTTGTAGCAAACGGAAAGCACGTCTAAGTGCTATGAACCTTATATATAATGCTTGAATAGGAACTCTTTCAGTCAGTATTTTGCTTCATCTCAATATTTAAAATGTAAAAGAATTTAACCAGTTTTAATAAAGACCACATCAGTGTGGTATGGCTACTTAATAACAAATCAGAACGTTGGGGAAAGACGTCACATTCGAAAGAATGAAGTTGGTAAGCTGAGCCTACGACATCTACTAAAAACCTCCGAAACATGTGACAGCTTGAGTCCTTGAGAACAAGTGGATCCGCCACGCCTAACAGATGCCAAAAGTCAGCTCAAGATTATTGTGGTATCCATACTTTCTTGACAAACAATGTGGCTAACATTACATGTATGTTCAGTAACGGTGGCTGAAATCGTAATTCATCGCGACTTTCAAAAATGGAATTTCACATTTCCAAACCCATTTGGGTGTCTATGTTCAAGACAACTGCATAACCAGGCTAACATTATTATTCATTTTTACTCTAAATAGTCAGTAAAGCTCGTGCGAGAAATTTGTCCAAAAGAACAGCAATTTGCCTAATTATTGGCATGTTTTCTTCTCAGCTGGACACGACATCATTGTTGGAAGCAAGGTGATGGTCTGAGTACTTTTTCTTGGATAACACTTGCAAACAATATTGTTATAAAAAAAGAACTGACGGGTGTCAACTTACCTGAAAAGCACAAGCAGATCTTGCTGGCGAATGCATTCAAAGATGGATGTTACATTGTAATGAATTCGGCTTCAAGATCTTGACAAAATACGTGCAGTATTGCCAAGGCTCTAAAATTTCACAGACATGAATCTAGTTAGACGTAACAAGTTTGAATATAAGAAACGTATTTACATTGATTTTGAAAGCCTCGCCTCGTAAAGCATTTCAGCAGAACAATATCAGTCTGTAGGATAAGTATTGCTAATATTTTGCGGTAAGCCGTAGATACATTATAAAGATTGAACAATAATTGTAGGAGAGGCACTGAAGACATTATCACATCAGCTAAGTGTCCCAGTTGTTGATGTGCTGACCAGGATATTTTGTAAAATCAGAGATTGATGATTTGCATACATTTCAAAAAGGATGAATCACTTTATTGTTATCATACTAAAATATGGTTACGTATTTACTCATTTCACTAAATAAATAATTGTAATTCACTAATCTTGAATCTACTGCATATGCGTAATCTTTAAGCAGTGGATTGTATACCTTTTGTACAGTTTTCGTGTATATATTTTGTACATTTTTTGAACGTTTTCTTCACTCTGAGTCACTCTCATTTATCATATATACAATTTCCATAAGTGTACAATCAAGTCTTTTCGCCTTGATTTTTATTATCGGAGAGTACATTTTCTAATCTGCATGCTGTTAATGCAATCGACTTATTCGAAACTTTTACTGCCAGTAATTTGTGTTAGTTTCTTATTAATGAATATATTCTTGTTTGCTTCGGAACAGCTTGTTATAAATCTTTCTGATACTAACATATTTCCTTAAATGAGTTGAATATACTGTGGATAAGAATGCATTTACTATAGGGCATCTAAAACCAGACGAAACGATAAAATAGTTATCAGTATTTAAAAAAATATGTTTATAGATATTTTGCTAAAAGTGCTTCTGAATCATGATAACTGTCACTGTATCTTTAAAAATAAGAACGCGTGGACAAAGCTTTTAACAACTTATTAAAACTATTTTGGAGTAAGCGACACATAGAAATGCATATTTTTGTATGTAGAATATGGAATAAAAGCTGTAAAACACTGGATGTAATAACTGGTTACGTTCATTTGTTATTTAATTGTACTCGATAGAAATTTGAATAAATTGTTATTCGAAGTAATAGAAACTTACAAACATTCTATATCTGCTATTCTGAAAATACTACCCACACCATCCTGTCCTTTTTTTCTTCGGATCCACGAAGTAGGAGGAGTTGGTCTTTCGAGTCGGAAAGTGTTTGTCTGCGTTTTGAAATGCTCAGCAGATCTGCTGCGTGGTCTTCTTCCATGATTTCTAGAACCTAAATTTGAGTTTTGGACATAAAAGCTCCGACTGAATTTGGTATAGAAAAGTGCGATAATATGAAGCAATAGTTCATGAAATTCTATTATAGAAATTAGGGAAACTCCTATATACAGTCCTAAGCATCCGCCAAGGTCTGCAAACAGTTCTGGAAGCTAGAAAAAAATATAAACTCTTTTTAAGAAATTTGTATTATCAAAAAAGTCATATACTCATACATTCTAAGTAAAAATAAAAATGCAATATATTATAGAAAAAAGAACTGTATATGAGCTGTGTATTATTACTACTTTTACAGTCGAGTAACCGGCACTGCATCGATTGTATTCCTAGAACTGCTCAAATTTAATCCCTTTACACATACGTGTGTATACACGTATGGGGGCCTGTGCTTTGTAGATATCTATACTGAAATGTCAAAACGTTTTATCAGTTTAGTACTTTGAATTTTGTTGTAATTGGAATAGGAGGGATTTCTGTGTTCCACAGCGCCATGTGTTCACTAAAGTTGATCCCAGATGTCTTCGTTAATATTGAGATGTTGTGACATGACTGGTCACGAGAGTATATCAACTTAGATTAGTGTTCTAACAATAGTTTTGAATCTCTGCACTGTTGTGACTGCGCATTGTTTTGTTAGAAGAGGCTATACCTTTCAGAATACATGAATAGTATCAACAGATGCTTTTCTTCTTTTTTCCTCGTACTGGAAAAATTGAGGGTCGAATCGCATCAGTCATTTTGTCGTCTAATCCCTGTCCAAAGAACATTAGAAGGGGTAGACCGATATTACACCTGTGAAAGGGGGAACTCAAATACAACTAAGATTTACTCCACGTTCGAACCCCCAATGTTAGTTTTTGGACTAGCAATCGGCCTCCTTTAACCATTATAGCGTTCATGGTGGGTATAATTCATTAGGAAGAATGCGTACATAGTTTTCAGCTATCACCGTTTCTAGACGTACTAGGGGTCTTAGTAAATGTCAGTTAAATGAACCTACTATGGACCCATCATAGCCTGTGCAATCTTCTATTGATATGTGAGATCTATGGAGTTATGGCGTTTTGTCTATAAGCAAATATTATGTGTCTCTGTCTACTCGAAACAATTGGAAATACGGTTGACAGACCGAGCTGTGAGGGCCCCATCATTAAGTATCTAGGTTTCAAATTGCCAAGCCCAGATGAGCTGCACAGCACTTTGTTGTGTATTCAGGTTAAATGATTTCTCCTGAAGTCCATAAAATGGAGGGAACTTTTTACGGTCCTTACGCTAACGTTTATCAAAGCCCCGGCATTAAATTCATATGTTACTAGAGGCAGTTTTACACTAGTCCCTTGAAACGATTCTCGCCAGCTGATGTTGGTCGCATTAATTCAATTTATTTAAGCCAGATACTGTTGTCTTTAGTATAAAACTTTGCCGGAGTTTTTTTAGACATGTAATACACTTTTAACTGTCATACATGGAGATCCAAACTTTGCCTTATTCATTGAAATGCAAGGACATATCTCATGAGCCTTAACTATTAAGCAATGCTAAGTAAAACCTAAGTAAGCCATTCTTATGGCGGTAAAAATCTAAAAGTTATTACAGATCAATCACTTTTTATACTAAGATGTAGCCAGTGACGTGCATAGGCTAGATTACTAGAATATGACAAAGCATGAGAAGGTAATTTGCTTAAGATGAGGGATTTCTTCATGGAGGGTTTTTCTAAAGGAAACTGGTTCGTATTCACATTATATTGGGGATGAAGTGCAAAGGTATCATTAGACTCCCTATACCAGCTTTTCGGCTCTTCAGTAAGCAAATATGTGAGACTGTGTGTACGTGTATTATAGTGCGTATATACTTAGTAAAAGGGAAATACACGTAAAATATGCATTAAAATGTTTGAATGCTATTCGGATGAGATTTGGTTAGGTGTAACTGGTGTGGTTTAGGTGTAATACAAGAGGAAATGTATACAAACGTGCTAAATAAATAAAACAGTAGACACGAAAGAGCTGTCATAAAATTAAAAAGAAAGTGCTTTGCTGCCAGATAAAAACTGCTAAAAATTGAGGCACAAGAGCAATCCATTTATAACATCCAAAAATTTCACTTAGGCAAGCAAATCAAGCACACTACATAAAAACAGATATTTCAGAGAAAAATTGTAATTTTGCACACTGTTCTTTAAAATAATACCAGCAAGAAGGACTTTAGTGACACCAAAAAGCTGTTTAGAAGAGAGGAAGAAAGGCAACCGAAATGGTTGCAGGACAAAGTCAGAGAGAATTGGCCATACATTTTGTCAGCGATAATAACAAGCGGATTTGAAGTCAATTCTAAAATAAACAGTTACTATCAGAAAATATGTGCCATGTCAATGTAATACGGAGAATTTCCAAAACACTTTCTTTGAAAATATAATTTCTAACGCTAAGAGATTTTGCATAATCATAGTGTTTCCAGTTTTCTATCTGAAAGCGAACTAATTTGACTAGTTACCAAGAAAACCTTGGCTAGTGAAGTACTGAATCACGAGTCTCATTTATCTGTAAAGCAGTGTCGATTAACCTTAATTGAGATCTCATGGCAGGAATATCAACAAAAAGAAATTATTGAATGCTTTTGACCACTGGAATTTCTTAGATTGATGCTACTTGATCACTGCATTGACGTTTGCTGACTCTCAATTCTGCCATACAGTCTAAGATCTCTGCATATATTCCTTTGTGAAATTCACATAATATTGCTTTGCTTATGAATAATAAACATCCCCCCTTACAACCTTTTTAGTAGATGTTTAACTTACAATCCCACTGGTTTCAGAAGTAAAATAACCAACATTAATTCCTTCATAAATTCTGAAGTCTATAAAGAAATTATGATTACATATCTCATATTTGACTTTCCTTTCAGTACATGCTATCATAAGAAAATAATTACTAAGAGCCAGATACTTTCTAATAAATAAAAGCTTTCGATGATAAGTAATAGATAAATTGCATTTCACTAATTAATTATCTTTTTAAGTAAGAAGTAGAATGCGAAGTTAAATATAATGCTTTACCCAACTGAAAAAAATTATAAATATATTTAAAAAGGCATGCAAATGATCTGTACGAAATGTTTTGCTTACATCGCTTGTTTACTGCACAGGGAGACTTCTTGAGTCATATGTTGTCTGTAACGAATTGCTGCTTTAAAATGTCGAGAAAAAGAATTTGACAATAAAGAGAATAGTCTAGTTTTCCCTTAAGAAAATTAAATTTTAGAAAGGCCATTATTAAATTAGTTAATAAACTTGTTAATGCTGAGAAAATGCATCAAAAAGGAGTATGCTGTTGTAAAAATAAAAGAACTTGAAGGAAAGCATCATTAAATGAAAGAAATAAATTCCCTGTAGCTAGTAACAATAACAACAACAACAAAAGCTGGGCTGTCTGTGTAATTTCTCTCTCTTTGCCAATCAGGGTATCATAGCCAACAATTGTCCACGCTTTAAGTTTAAACAAAAAGGACCTTAAAATGATGGTACAACATTGTTAAAAGAAAAACACAACTAAATTAAAATGGGCAAAAAATGCAGTGATATGACCAGGTAAGCCGAGGAACTTGCTTTCTTAAAAGAAACATTTATCTAGATCGGTCTTGACTGTAGCAGGTGTTAACGACATGACTTTGGCAAAGAAATAAGAAATTTTTCAAAAGCTAAGGGGAAGGAGGCGAAATAGAAACCTGTGGATGTTTGATAAGATGACAGTTGTGACACTGTCATAAGCAATCAAAGTATAGCATCAGTATTTGCTGTGAGAATATTTAACATAATTTAGGACATTATTAAATGGAAGTGCTTGGATTTTTCAACTTAATAATGCTTCATGATGTACATCTGACTCCCACAATAAAGACGTTGAAGAGAAAATATTGATGTCGTGAACTGATCATCAAAAAGACCAGGATGTAATCTGATTTAAAGTTTTTAAAATACCTCATGATAATTTCAAAGCTAGTTTATAGAAATCATAAACAACATTTTTCTGCAAAAGAGTTAGAAACAGAAATATCATTTTGGGATAAAATAAATATTAAATTCCTGAGGAAATTAGGCGTAATAATGATTTATAAAATGTAACTTATTCTTTTATGTACTCCTACATTTGAGCAGCAGATATTGTATGTACATAATTTATGTCTTTACAATAAAGTGGAATGAAAATATATCTTTATGCTTATATTTTACCATTAAGGTTAACCTTAAACTATGAATTAAAACTTTATGAAACCATTTAGATTAAGGCTCTTTTATCCCACAGTGATATTTTTAAAAATGAAGAGTGCATAATATATTTTACAGGGCGATATTTTGCCATTTCTGACCCATCAGTGAAAGGAATTCAGAGAACATTCAGAGAAAGTTTTACATTTAAATGATTTCAGAACAAAAAGCATAAAATCATAGAATATTGATTATGCTGTTTAGAATACTTAATGTTTAGAGAATACATTTAGTAACCCAGTCTAACGTAGTTATCGAATGAAGACCGAAAATATCTAGGCAGGATTCATTCTTTATGCTTCCCATTTATATATATATTCTTCATTTTTACAATTTGAAATCAAATTAGATAGCTTCACGTCTGTTAAAAACATTACGAAGAAATGCGTCGTTATTCGATTGCTATCTCCACATATAGTGTAGAGACATTAGGTTTTTCTGAAGCAGGAGATGTGAAAAATGAACAATGCTCTCGCTGCGATTCGAACCACGGACCTCTTGAATACGCTTCAAACTCGCTGACCATAACACCAAGAAGGGATACTAAGAAGGTGGGAGAAATACCTTATATACTCCCCCTTTTAATGGGCGACTGGGGCTTAGGGGATCCAGTCGCCAAATCCTAGTGGTGGAGAATCATCATCCACCCCTTTTTTTTAGTTCGGGTGCCATTGTAGAGACATTAGGCACTTTTTGAAGCAAGAGAGATGAAAAATGAGCATTGTCCTCGCCGGGACTCGAACCACGGACCTCTCGAATACGCACCACTAATGCTGACCATTACAACACGAAGGCATCCTCGGAAGAAGGAGAAATACCTTATACTAGCATGTCCCTTTTATGAAAATTTGATTTATACGTATTTTACAAGAATATAAGCTTTCACGATATCAGTTACATAGTCAAAATTTCTTCTTCCCTGCATGAAATAAAAATATGTTATAGTTCTGCTTCTTTAGCGTACTTTTAGGTATATATTTTGCTCAATATTGTTATTTAATTTTTGCTGATCTATAGGCTCAATGATATAATATAGAGGGTTTAACACCTTTGAGTTTAAACTATCGCCTGTATTGTGAAAAGTTTTGGACCCTTACCTTTTATCTTGAGGCTATTCTTATATTATACTTGCATTTCATTAACTCTATAGACATATTTTTCACTTTTTGCACAACAATGCTCTTTTTTATTAAAAGAATCAAAGGCAGCCCTAGAAGGGCAAAAATGTTCTGCTGATTCTCGAGTTTTCACGCGTATGTTATTTAAAGAAACAGTAGTGCCATAGAATTCTGAAGATAAAGCGAGCCACTGTTCAATATCAAAATGAACTTAATTAATGAAGGGCTTGCTTCCATTCTTTGAGATTATAAAACGAGTTAAAATTTTCAGCAATGAGCCAATACAGTAGCTCAAATACAGTAGCAAAAGAATCAAAGGCAGCCCTAGAAGGGCAAAAATGTTCTGCTGATTCTCGAGTTTTCACGCGTATGTTATTTAAAGAAACAGTAGTGCCATAGAATTCTGAAGATAAAGCGAGCCACTGTTCAATATCAAAATGAACTTAATTAATGAAGGGCTTGCTTCCATTCTTTGAGATTATAAAACGAGTTAAAATTTTCAGCAATGAGCCAATACAGTAGCTCTTCATAAATGTACGCACATATATATTCAGGTTTTTGTGGAAATAAAAATGTAATTAATGCTTTGTGTCAAATTTAGTTTCTGATGACCTTAATGCATTTCAGAGCAAAATATATTTTAAAAGACAAATGCTTTATTAGAAACTTCCTAGTTTATGTTATGATTCGATTTATTTTCCCATATGACTGCTAAATGTCTGAATTGCACCCTAACTATTCATTATTGCTTACCGATTTTTTCCTTTTTTCCTCCACTTTTACCTTTCTTCATCTATTGACTAATTTCAAAAGGGGAAAAATATGCATCTTTATAAAATAGAATGAAAATGCAAAGATGTTAGGATTTACGCAAATGTAAAATCAAATGCACAGTCACCAAGCATAAAAATATAAAGTCACTAAGATTTATTAAACTTCTTCAATCAGTTATGCTAAGATGTCTAGAGCAATAAATTTAAACACATTTTAAAGTTAAAAACACAAAACATAAATTTATTTAAGATATGTTCATCAGTGAAACATATCCTTGAGTGCTTTATAAAACGTAAGTTGATAATTATACTACCTCGTACCTTTATTAAAATGCTGTAAAGAAACTTGTTATTTCAACATTTACATAAATATAATAGGATCATAAACTGAAGAAAATAAATTACCGAATAAGCTTGTATGTCCATAAATCTCAAATAATTCATTTCTTGAATGAAAACATGCACTCTGAGAAAGTTTTTGCTGTAAATATTACAAAACAAAAGTGTTAGTTTATTTACAAATAGAATTAGCTGTATCGAACATTCAGATTCATGATTCTGGATTCGATAAGTAATTCAGTAAATCAATAATGCAATAATTTTTGAACTTTCTGAAGGCAAAATCTGCAGATTTTCTGAGACATTAATGTATTTTAAATATTTAATTATAAGTTTTAAAGCCAGACATTTTGCCAGGAAAATTTTCTAATTAATATAAAGTGCCTCAAAATATTCTTAACTTGAATAAAGAAACTATCATTCTGAAGCCGTTTACTTACTGCATGGCGATAAAAATTCCCTTTATGAATTAAACGTATGATGTAATAAATAAAATTATCAGTAAAATGCATTATGAAGGTTAAAAAACGTATTCTGATAAAAGAGATAATCCCTTTTGCGTTATGTATATCGCTTATTTATCTAAAATAATTTGAAGACATTCGACGATGTTGCAGTTGCATGAATCTACAATCAGTTAAATTAAACTGACAACAACAAATGTTACCGCATTTCCGACTGAAAGTTTCGAATTTTTTTTACTGATTATTTTTAATTATTAAATTTTGAGGTAGGAAAAGTACGAATATGTTTTCGAAGGTAGGGTTACGCAAGTATTTATTTTCAGAATGTACATTTTAAAAAAAAGAAAATCCTGATCTTGTAAAGCAGATTTAAAGCTCTAAAAATTAACATACACCTGCAAAATTTTGAAATTTTCCGTAAATATTTGCTAAATTTTAAAGAAAATAACATACCAGACCATTTTTACTAAATTAGCATATAGAATTAATTATTCGGTAAATTAGCATATAAAGTTATCTAATATAACATACAGAATTAGTCACTACCTCTGCTAGTTATAAGAATTTAACAGAAACGATTGAATAAGATAACTTTCTGTAATCTCACTAATATCAATTAGAGTAATTTTTTAAAGGTATCATTAATGTAATTTCTTAAAATTCATACATCTGAATTAA
Source organism: Stegodyphus dumicola (assembly GCF_044657685.1). NCBI lineage: Eukaryota > Metazoa > Arthropoda > Arachnida > Araneae > Eresidae > Stegodyphus > Stegodyphus dumicola. Next base: position 163,143,569 of record NC_140781.1, read on the forward strand.
ATTTTAACATGCGCATCATTTTGCTCTGTGATCCCATTTGAGTTCCAAATCACACTGAAATAAATGCTGACCTACACTGTAATCAGAAGCATCCATTTCATTAGAAATTTTCTGATTTATTTTAGGTGAAATTAATTTTAATGCCTCCAGATAATTTTCAAAGCACATATATTCAATGAACGCAGGACATAATTAACATTCCCCCCATAAGTTTTAAAACTGTACAATTAAATTTTCTTTTATGTGTCGATTTATGATTATGTCTAGCAGCCCTTTCTGTCTAAATTTTCTGAGTTCCATCGTTTAAAGATGCATTAACTAAGACGTCAAGTAGTTATAATCCATTAAGAATCATAGAGATATTCTGTCTCCTTGAATAAATCTCTTCGTTTTTTCATTTAGATGGCTCCCGCTGATATAGTTAGTTCTATGCCGCAATGCTCTAAGTACTAGTACATTATAATTTTTCACATATTTTTCATGAAAACAAGGATGCAAAATATTTCTCGTGGAAATTAGGTTTCACACTTTCGTGTAGTAATGCTGAATTTCTGTGAGTGAATATTAGAAATTATCGTGCTTATAAAGTTCACTACCTTACATAAAAGTTTACTGCATTTTCTGGTTTTGAACTCATTAAATTCTGTAAGTAAATATTTTATTATTTTCTCGAGTAATAATAGAATTGTTAAAAGGGATCCAATTACTAAATATTAGGAGCAGAAAAGTTTGCTGCTGTTAAAAGTGTTTGGTGCTGCTAGTAGAATCAAGAAAAAAATACATTAAAATGTGTGTAACTTTGAAAAACGAAATAACAGCAATAGAAAAAAGGGAATGAATCTCAGGAAAATTTTGAAAAGTGAGTGTATTTTTCAGATTTTTATACAAAATAAAATAACAATTTCCTTAGTTTGTACTATTAGTTACAAACTAAGAAAAAATTACAGCAGAAGAATCATTATGGAAAACTATTAAAAGGTATTCTGAATTACCGGAGCTAAAAGATTTAAGATAAATGAAGAGTGGAAAAGCATAAAAAATTTTAGGCTACAATAATTTGTTTGAAAATTTTGTGTTGCATTTTTACTCAGTCAAACACTATGCTGCTCTATGATTAAGAAAGCGGTTGCTGTTGACAGGAGCTTTCCACCCAATATTATTAACCAAGCAGTTAAAAGATTTTCATCTCAACCAATTAAAACGCACCCTCTCGTTTTAGGAGAGGATAAGAAATCTGTTCTCATTCTTTTCTTACAAACGATTAGCTGTAAAACTGCACGCATTTTACAGAAATTTACCTTTCGGGTCGTTTTTCCTTCTATCAGTAAAATTCCCAGTTGCATACTTAAAGACGCCATTCAGGATATGAATTCACGGGGTATTTACAGGATTACTTGCCAGTGTGATTTAATTTACTTTGTTCGAACTAACAGAGGCTTAAAATTTCGCATTAAAGGATACAAGGCATACGTTAAGAAAAAAGAAACAAAAAATCCTCTGTTTCCCAGCACTGTTGGTCCCCAAATAACGCTTTCCAATTTTCTGCAGCCAAACGTATTCAAAAAACATTTTCCATCGGTGAACTGGATTTTATAGAGGCGTTTCACATTAAAAAAATCTTTGTTCTTTTTAACGACCTTAATTCCAATCCATCTTTACCTTCAGCCTTTAAGGAAATTATGCTTTAGTTTTCTTGTTTAATAAATAAATGGCTCTAGTAGCTTGACATCCTTCCAGTCATTCTTATCTTATCACCATATTCTATCTCAATCATTTGAATTTAGGCAGCTAAAAAGATGGTTCTGAATTTAAACCATCGAAAGTAGTCCTGTAAAATTTACAAAAATTACACTGATTCTTGTTGTTTAACTTCTCCAATAATAGCATTTCATAGTTTCTACAAAGTGTAAAGCAAGTACCAGCCAGTTTCTCTTATCGAGTTCTTCTTAAAGTCATTTATGAAGAAGCACATTTTCCTGAAAGTTTTCCTTTCGTGAAATAGCTATCCAGATGCTAGAACGTTAACATTAATGTAAGATAATTTACCAGACGAAGTCCGAGCAGTAGTGATAGTTTGGCATATTACTAGTATGTGACCTTCATTAGTTCATTTAAGGGAACAATTCGATGTAAAAGCAGATTTTCTTGAAAATTTTCTAACTATTATGATATGAATTCCAAGCCCATAATATTACAGTACTTTATGAAAGGAATATATGCAAAATGAAAATTTACTTCCTCTCTTATATCATCGTAATTTCCATTAATATACCTCTAATTTTCAGTATTATTTGAAGCAATTTAAATGAAAAAACACAAACAAAAGCTCTAAGAGTGACTAAAAGCACACAGAAATATTGTACGGCTTTATTATCTCACTTGATAAAAGTTTCATTCAGTGGGACGGTTTTATTTGCATGAGCACGATCTATAAAATCCGGTTTAAGATCAGGCCATCGCTGGAGTACGAATTCTTGAAATTCCAAATTAGGCCATTCTGACGTTGATAACGTCACATCATAACGAGTATCCCTAGAAAGGAATCATTGTTCAAAGCATTAAGAGAGTACTGACAAAGATTGAATAAACTTTGATAAATAACACTTATAAGTTATAAACAATATAGTGATGAATGAGAAATTTAGCATTTGCAATGTTAGAAACACATTTAAATATAATTTACTGTGAAAGGATAAATGTTTCCATTTTGGATTAAATACCGTTTTTAATAAAGGAAAACTCCGATACTAAATTGGAACCTCATGTTTGCAAATTCGTCTAAAAATATTAAGGATTAGAGATACTTAGTAGTATCACAAAACTGTAAAGGATAATCCAAAAACAAATGCCCAAGGATATTTGAATTTGACAAGCCACGTAAAGCTGTTCATCCTGAAGGAGAAAACAAATCGTTGAGATTTGCTGGGTATGATGGTGGAATACCACAAGAGAATACTTCAACGGATTTAAAAGTTTACATGAAAATGTTCTTTACCGATGAAAGCAAATTCAATACGTTCAGTTTCTCTGGTCATTGTAAGATTTTGAGGTAAAGAAGCAAAGAAATAAAAAGGGAGAAACATTTGGCTAGGGAAGGCTATGCAGGTTTTTAACTAGGAACAAGTCATGGAAATTGATTAATAATAAAAAGCAATGTTTTTCTTTGAACGTAATATGGATTCAATACAGTGTTCGAATAAAATGCAAGATAATCTACAATCATCTGTGCACAGTGTAAAATTTTTAAATGAGTAAACAGCAGCCGTGACGAAATTTAGTATGCAAAAACATCTTGATCGAACATGCAAATGATCAAAGTTTCAAGGTAAATGAACAGAAATTGAGATCACAGGGTGCATTTCTAGTTCGAAAAGTAAAAAACCAGTAACAGAGGCGGAAAATTTAGCTTTTTTTGTTGCTGCCGTTGTAATTCCGTAAAGGAGCAACTAAAGAAGCCATTACGGCGATATCGAAGACCTTACAGACAACTAAACGACTTCGACCGTGGTCGCATTGTAGGGTTGCGTGAAGCTGGGTGGTCATACCGAGCAATAGGCCGCCACCTGCAACTTACAGACACTGCTGTGCAAAGATGTTGGCAACAATGGTTGCTACAAGGAGATTGCCGACGAAATGAAGGCTCTGGGAGGCCAAGTATCGCAAATGCGAGGCAAGATAGGATGATTGTTCGCCAGACCCCAGCCGCCCCAACGGTATCATTGTCAACTATTCAACGCACTACAGCCACGTCTATACTTCCCGTGGTACCGTCCACCATCTCTACCGCTTGTCTGAGGCGGGGTTATGCTCACAGAGGCCTTTAAGACGTTTGCCTTTGACCGCACAGCATCGGCGGAGTCTTCTGGAGTGGTGTCTCAGCCGATCATCATGGCTGCCATCAGATTTCCATCGTATAGTGTTCAACAATGAATTCTACTTCACTTTTGAAGCAGATGACCACCGCGTTCATGGCTGGAGAGGACGGGGCCAGCGGTCCCAATCAGCCTTTGTTTTACAAAGGCATACAGCCATAATCCCTGGTGTGATGGTGTGGGGCGCTATTTCTTATGACAGCAGGTCATCTTTAGTCATCCTTCATACATCTTTAACAGCTCAACGATATGTTGATACCATCCTACTGCCGGTTGCATTATCCCTCATGGCACGTCATCCTGGGGCCATTTTCCAGCAAGATAATGCCAGGCCACATACCTCTCGCATATCTCTGGACTGTCTCTGTGCGGTTGATTCTCTTCGTTGGCCAGCAAGGTCACCAGACCTTTCACAAATCGAGCATGTCTGAAACATGATAGGTCGCAAAATTCTGGCCCCACAAAATATTGCATATCTGGAGCGACAACTGATGAATGCGTGGCTGAATGTGTCGCAGGATGACATTAGGAACCTCTATCACTCCTTGCCGCGGCAAATTGAAGCATCCATTGCCGTCAGGGGCGGTTCGACAATCAATGGGTGATTGTGAGCCGTGAACAGGCACTATGACCTTGATTTTTTAATCATTTTATTATCTGTGTATGAGCTATACTCATATACAATTTCATCAAAACAACCACTTCCTTCATGGTGCTTCTATTTTTTTTCTATAGAGTGTGTAATAGACAGATAATAATTGGCATTGAAGTCAAATGGAGCATTCAACAGATAAATATAAAGCTATCCAATCACACTTCTTGGATTGTGAATATGTGAGTTTTGTATTATGCTCAATATTAACTCAATTATTCGACTTCAATCCTACAGTAGAGCGAAAAACGATGATATATAAATAATTAAGCGAAAAACTGAGCATTTTTGAAAGATATCTCCTAAATATTTGAAAAGAAGCTGCACAGCTGATCACTATAAAGTTTGTTTTTCATTCCTAAAAGACTGCAAGCTGCTATAGAGTCCAAAGTAAGTATTCTAAAGTATTAATTCATTTACAATCGAATCACTCCATTTTTAGATAAATTTAGATGGACAGTTTCACTAAGAAGCATTTTTTATTTGATTTATAAATGATATTTCTATATTTTGCTTTTTACACAATGTGTGCTGATTTTAGTGACTGACTGACATGTTGGAACGTTACTTAATGTGTAAGGAGTATAGAAGTGTAAAACAGGCGTTTAATAATTTCTGAAATAGCTGAAAGCCTGCGTTTATAGTTACTACTAATGTGGCAATTGCTACTTGTGTTAGGTTTTCAATTAACAAAAGCGAAATTAGGCAATAAATTTAGAATGCAGTAGGAATTGAATAAAACTCTGTCGTTTTATCGGCTATCAGGTATAGATCCTTCTTCATCATGAGAAAAATGTTTGCAAAGAAAGAAAGAGTGACGATAATTTGATACGGAAAACAATAGGCGGAGCAAAACAAAACCAAACTTGTTTCTTTTCCAAAGGGAGGACGTAAAAGAGTTTGAAATTAATCATTCATGCTAGAAAATTTCTCTTTCCTCTGATGTAGATGTTAATATATGGTATTTCAAATTTCTGTTTGAAGCAGAAAAAAGGAATAAATTAGGATATGAATGCGTGATTATTTTTAATTTCATCTGAATCTGTATTCTTAATGGAAGGGCACAGAATTGTTTAGAGAATGCTTATTACTTATTAATGAGTTGTTTCTTATTACACGCTATGGTAATATTAGTTGATGCTGGTGCTGAGGCTGGAATGACATCTTTGTTATTTTCTGAAAAGCATAAAAAATGTATCCTAACATTTCAAAATTTTTCAGTTGATTAGAAAATATTTAGTTAGAGTTCTTATTATGGGAGTAATTAAAAGGCACGTGACATGAATGATTTTTTGAGACATTATTAGATTAACTGGTCAAATATTTCTTATGTACCATCATTGTATCGAAGTGTGAAGATAGCTCTCAAAAATTTTCAAATGAAATTAAATCTACAAAGACAATCTGCAAGAAGACATGCTAGATGTGTTATTTCCATTATTTATGTCCAAATCTGAAATAAAAAGAGTCTAGAGCTTAATCATATTTAAATACAAAAAGAAAATTTAATCTGCTTAGCAAGATACGAAGGGCAATCAAAACATTCGTAAAACGGGGTATAAGAAACAAAGTTAAGTATGCCAAATATTTTTTTATTTTTTAATACAGTTCTTTATTTTGACAATGCAATTGCCAGCGCTACTGTTGCAATTTCATGCCAGATAGAAAACTCTTTCTTACCTTCTAAAAACTGCACACTTTCAGCATTCATGACATCATCATCATCATCACATGAAAAACAGATGCCACGGAGATCTTTCTTTAGACTTTTAAACAGAACAAATTTCTTAAAATAAGTATGAAGGATGAAGTCATACTATGAATCTTATAGCATTAACAGCAGTTGTTGCCTAAGCCGAGGTGTATGATGCGCTCTAGGATAGTCAGTAAAGAATTAGTTCGTCAATTTCCCCCATCATTTATTCTTAATTTATTTGCATAGTTTTTCCATTAATTATGCATTCCTGAGATTGTTTCCTAACGTTGAGGACAATAAATTATCAGAAGTTCCTTGGCATCCCAGAAAACTAACCATTTGGCCAACTCTAATTTGGTTAGCGATGCTGACGCATGAAATTTCTTGTTCACAGAATATAATTTTTCATGTCATGCTATTTTGTTTATTCTCATGATCGAAGTAGTACACTCATGTTTTATACACTGCCATATATCTATATTTCAAATTCCTTGGATCTTAGCGAAACATTGCTAAAAGTGCATCTAAACTCCACACACCGTTTGTTTTATGCGCCTCGGTCAACATTCTGTGTAACCACCGGGCTGAGAGTTTCCTGATCATGAGATGTTTTTCTAAAATTTATTCTGTTTGACCTAATAAAAAGGCCCACAGTCTCTGCTTACACGCACAAATTTATATGTTAGTCTATCTGTTATAAAAAGTTTTACACTTTGCTAATCATTTACTTGTGATTGAGGTGGATACAAGACCATTGCATATACCATCATTACCATTGGAAATTATTCTAGGGTGAAATTCTGCTGCCCGTTTGGCAGTTGTGAATAAATAGAAGTGCTGTCTTCTAACATTTTTCATAAATATTTCATAAATATTTATTATAATTTCATAAATATTTATTATGCTTTATTCTAACAAGTACTTTAAACATATTTATTTTACCACAGCTCAAAATTTGAATTCGTTCATCTATGAAATTTAGGCTTTGGTTATTTAAAAAAAATTAACAATTAAGCTACAGCTAGCAAGTTTGCCATCAGGATTTATATTTAGAAAAGTAATGTGCATATAAATCTGCCCACTTTTTATTCCCCTTTCTGCGAATGTTTTGAGATCATTCCTCGTACTGCTTATAAAAAGTAACAGATTACATATTTATGTCGAGCAGCAATATATTATAATATAAATAATTTATATTTAGTGCTTTTAATTATTATTATATTTTAAAACTTAGTCAGCTTAAAATACTTTTCTTTAAGGCAAAACATCATGTTACATCAATAAAGGACATCGACTTACTCGCAAGCAGGTTTACATAGAGTAGCACAAGGATTGTTCACGTTATCGTCAAAATTTTCCTTGAAATCTCCTTTACATTTTTCTAAAATTAAAATTTAGCATGTATGTTTTTGCAATGCGCTTTAAAATATCTTTCTTAAAATTTTTTAGGAAAAAACTATTATTAGATTTGAATTACAAGTAGTTGCATGATAAAACTACAATATAGAGCACTTATTATCTAATACATACTCAAATTATTATCCCTAAGGTGGAAAGTTCAGAAATAGTTAATTGTAACTGCAAAATTCTATAAGATAGTATTGTGGAAATGAAAAATAAATGAGGGTAATTCTGTGTGCTGTCCAAACAATTTTTGCTGCGTTTTGTTTAGAAACTAAATAAGAAGCCATTAGTCTACAGCTTCCGAATCAAGATTGAAGAACTGATACTATCACAGCAACAGAAAATAAAATTTATGTGAGGAGGACTAGCTTTATGCAACAAAAAAGAATCTCATTTGATATTTTTAAACATCATGTACCGCTAATGTTTAAATAAAGCGTTTTCTTTGGTATGTATAGCGAGATTTGCGCAAACATACAAGTAAAATTAAAATTTCAAATAAACCATTAAACGCTTATAAAGCAGTGTTAAAGCTGCAAAATATGTTTAGTATGTGTTAATCAGAAAATTGCTTTAATATTTTAGTATAAATATAATTTAAATGAGTCTTACATTATCATTGAAAGAAGATGTTAATTAGAAGCGCTTCTGCTAGGGTATGTTAGTTCTCCAGTCTTTTAAATCTTTAAACAATTTCAACAAGCTAATTATAAGTATTTTAAGAATAATATTTCCATATACTAAAGATATTATTTAAGAAAGAATGTTAGAAAAGAGAGCTGAGGCCTTTTTATCATTAGTGCCTTTAGTGCACATATTCCGTGCTTTTGGGTAAAAAAAGTACTTTGATGTGGCGTAAAGGTTACTCGCATTTAGTGTGTAGCTGTCATAAACGCTCGGGGGAAAAAATAATAAAACATAACGCTTTTGGAAACATAAACGCTCTTTTGGAAAGAAGTTTTGTAAGAGAGATTATTTAATAAGAAAATGCTCCACTTGAGCTATGGTTCATAATTATTCGTCTCAGACACTAGGAGAGTTACCTAGATACGCGCCTCAAAGTATTATTACTCTAAAACTAGGCTGACAAATATAGGCTTTGCATGTTTGCTTTATGATTGTGGCAAACACGATAAGGCTGCTAGCCTAAGGGAAGGCCTGCCTTTGTGAAGACAACCAACGGAAATAGTTGATTTTCATTTGCACACGAGAAAAGTATGAAAATGCCCATGTAGCCACTTTTTTTTATCGGGATTTGAACCCGAATCAACCTAATAGAGATCAACGACAAAATAGGAGCAATGAATTTACAGGCATAAAATTTTCTTGTAAAATCACCGCTTCGAAGCTCTACCTTTTCAGTATGTTGGCCTTATGTTGAGACTCTGACATAAACACGGAGAGATTTCTTGGGATATTGATCTCCTCTTCTTAGATAAGGGCATTCAGCTTGTAAAGATATTAGAATTTTTTGGAAAACAGAAAATGTGAAAAATCAGGCATGTGAAATATGAAGGCGAAAATTCCTCATACTCTTTCACACTTACAGAATAGTTAGGGATGGAGACGACCCAATGGCTAAACTAAGGTGGTGGCGAATTATCATTCATAGAATTGTTTAAAACTAAATTATAGTATATGTAATTTGTTTAAAACTATTTTCTTATCTACGCTTTAAACAGCGTCTTCATTCCTATTTTAATCAGTCGTCAGGAAGGGAAGGTTTACCCTTCAAGGTGACTTTACTTTGTTTCAATTTGATCATCATATGGCCGGGTTTTAATTTTGGGACGTTGATGCAAGCCTACCAATTTGTATGTAACGTTTTCTCCGTGGGGGGGGGGGTTAGAGTGTTCAGCGTGTGTCCCTGTTGAATCGCGACTCTTTTCGAGGGTTGGAATGTTGTTATTGAAAAGTAAAGGAGTCAGCTTGTTGACCAGGCTGGTGTCCTTGGCTTGCGGTGATGGAAGGAAAGGCCGAGATGGTCCAACTTCTTGAAGCTGAGTGTCAACGTTTCCCGTAAAAGGAGCTGCAAAGGTTGTTGGTGCTTGGCTTCCTTCCTCATCGTTTCCTCGCCAAGTACGAGAATTGTCGCCGTGAGAAGAACAAGTGTCGGCGGGGTATTCGAAAAGTACACGTGTTTTGGGCCAGCTAAAAAAGGCGAAGGAAACCCATGGCAGCCACTAACTCTCCTGATCATCCGAGGACAGGCCAGGGTAGATCATCACCTCTTTACAATCTTCGTTATTAAAAAAAATTCTTTCTGTTTACTTTAAGATTAGTTTGCTGAGTTCCTGTTCCTTTCCGTGTCTGTCTCCGTGTTCCTCTTGCCTGTTTGAGGAAGAATTTTTTTCCCTCTACTGACGATAGCGTCACTATATGTCGTGATGATGAAACGTGAAATTCAGAAGTAATATCAAATTCCTCCCCCGGTTAGTTCGGTAAAAATATTATTACTGTTGTTTTTAAAGGACAAGGTCCTATTAATATAAAATACCATAATATAATTAAACGCATGGTTGAAAAGTAAATCAGAAATGTTGCTTTTGCAATGAATAATATGTAAAACTAATGATGTAAACATTTACTCGCATCTAATTTATTCCTGTGACACTTCTGTTTATTGTAATAAGGAAAATGGATTAGTGTGAAAATTGATTGTATGAATTCTTGTATTCTTGTACCCCCGGTGTCAACCGGTCTCTATAGTTTCACTGGATATTAATATTATGCTGTTTGAACAGAAAGTATATTCTCTTGTATTAATTTTTGTTATTAATCTTTGGGAATTTTTAAAATTTTCTTCAGTACTAAATTTTAGTCCTGTCACCTGTTTAATGTAAAATCAGTTACGTAACACCAATTTACTTAATAAATATCTGATATTTAATTTAGTCTGTTTATTTCTTTAATAGTACACTGAACCCAAATAAGCTGGGTTATTACTTAATAGAACGCATTCTTTCCTTCTTATTCTATGTTATGTATACTCTGAAATCTGTAGGTTCCATGTTACAATATATTGTATGAAGTGTTGTCATGTATATACAATATTTGTGAATATATTATATTTTTTAACATTTACAATAGCAACATACAATGGTACCATTACAAGTTATATAACATATATGTTTCGTCTAAGTCTCTAGCTTTCCCTTGAGCTGTTACCAACAAAGATAAGTATCTGGCTTTATCCTTCCATTCGTTTGCATTTTTCATGACTTTGCAAGTGACAGAGCAACGATAATTTGCCTATACAAACAAACAAAAACGTCAAGCGCTGGGTGCACAAATATTTATTACTTACAAATTTAGAAAGGGATAATGCTTTTCGGCGTACTATAGTGTCTATAATCCTTTTAAATCATAATGAAAGTTACATATTTTGTGCATTAAATCTCATGAAGGCAAACGAATTCGCATTTTCTTAGGCTAAAACTATGCGCTAAATGCGAGTAAGTTTACTGCCACAAATATATGTGTTATATACCGAGTATATGTGTTTAACGTGTTTTTTATCGTGAATTGTCATTATTTTTGTTACTTTATCAACAAATTACGATAAAAAACACGTTAAACACATATACTCGGTAGATGTGTGGCTTCTAAAAATGATGTTATATTCTCTTAACATTGTGTTGAAACTGTACACTTAATGATAATGGAAAAATGTATAGATTTGATAGTCGAAAAATCGCATCTTAAAAGACCTTAGATAAACACATGAGATATATTAAGTTATGTAAAGATCAAGGCTATGATATAACCACTGACGATACGGCATGGCAGCTTTTGAATGTTATATTCCCATATTTACCGCTAAGAATTATCTACCTGCTTAAACATGAAAATAATGATCCTAAAAATGAAACATATACATCCAAGAGCGTGTAAATATTATAAACATGTACCTCTGGCTTTCAACACTTGTGTAGAGTAAAGAGTATTTTAAAATGTAGCTGAGTTTAATAATCTTATGAACGAAAGATAGTAGACCCATAACTGCAACTTAAGATAGGCTTCTAAACAACGACTATTCTGGTTGCATGATCATTACAGTAGAAATTTGAAAAACTTACATTTTTATGCCAGCCGCATATGAGAAAAAGATTTTTTACAGGACAGTTTTATAGCAAACATCCACGCACCCTATCACAAAAATCAAAATTATCAAAGATGTTTTTAATTAATTTTTGTGGACCTTATGTTACTAACGAGAGCTACGCATATAAGTTTTAGAATACAAGTCTATGAAAGACCGCTTGATGCTTTTATGTTAAAAAAGGAAAAATTTAATATTTATTGAATATTTCTTTCATTTAGGGAATGATGATTTACATTAGAAGAATTAAGCTAATTAAATAGATAATGCTATGTGACTGCGATCAGATTAAATGGTAAATGGCGTTATTTTGCGACCTAAAGCATAGTATGTTTATTTACTTTGAAAGTCTACACAGCTTAGTAGTTGAAGCTTTTAAGAAGAATATTTTAACACAGTTAAAAGTGCAAAGAAAAATGGATGCTTGTTTACAAATTGCGAAATTTTTACGAAGCATATTATTCCTATTCTGAATTACAGCGTTGAGAAATTTAGATTTTAAACTTTTCCTCGGAAGTTTGGTTCTTCACATGTGCACTTTAAAGATTCAAAATTCCTTCTCCTCAAAAAAGGGACTATTTAGACTATAAGTATTACTTCAATGATTACAAAGTGAATTAGGCTATGCCTCCATTTATTTAGATTACTGGAGTAATTAGAAATGTAAAACTATATGATAAATGCTTCGAATTGTCAAAAGAGCATATATACTTTTCCTTATTAGCTTTTAAAATTTCTACATAGACTGCACTCTAAAATCTATTACTTAATATCTATAAGAATTCCTGAATTCAACATCTGAAACTTCTTCATTGAAAAACTAAAGGAGCTTTCATTATTAAATTTTAATACAAATTTCAGTTTCATTTTCAGTAGTAGGTATTTGCGAAAGTTCATTTAATTACAAATATTAAGTTGAAGGTACTTATTGTGCTCTAACGGTCTTGTGTTCACAAAGCATTAGTAATTTAAACGATCTTAAAATTTAGCTATGGCATGTAAAGTAACAGTATTTAATAGTTCTATCATTAAACTTGAATATAAATTTCCCGTATTGGGCGCTTGGAAAATTTCGTCGGATTGAGAGTATTAAATGAAAGGAAGTTACAGTGTTTTTACAGTGATTTAGAAATTCAAAAGGATATTTACTCATGGTCTTTAAATTTAGCTACGACATGTTAAGGAGCAATAACTTAAAAATATTAACTAATAACAAATTAATTTTCATCTTAAATACAAATGGAAGCCAAAAAAGTGTATCTTTGGCACTAGATGGAGAGAAATTAAGATGAGACTTTGTATCGAACTGTATGTGTAAGGATTTAGAAGTATTAAATGATCTGGAAGCGGCATCTGAGGATGAGGAAATGCAGGAACTCGATAAAGACCCAGCTCAAACAGATTTACTTTCCAGTGAATTTATACGGTTTTCATTATTAATTAAATTAATCTATTTAAAGAGCCAACTAGCCTCTCCAAGCATACAGTGCATTAATTTACTTCTACGATTCAAATTCTGTTCACATTTTAAGTCACTTGTGCTGAAAATATAAGCAACAAACGCTAAAAGAAAAGGTAAGAATGTTAAAAGGGGAATTAAAGCATGAAGTATACATATGAGGTAGAGGCGGCATCACCGATTGCAAATAGGCAACCAAAATTAGCACAAAACGCAATCCCGTTGTCACACCGCAACGTCTTATAAAGAAGCTATGTGTCAGGTAGCAAGCAGCGATAGTTCCGTATAATCCGAAATAGTCAAAGCGGAAAGCATGAGCCGAAGGGAACATGAAATGCTTTGAAGGGCTGTCGGAATGTTGTAAGCTGGTGCAAGAAAATACGCTATTGCGAGAGAGCTGAATGTGCATCATAGTGTCATTAACAAGCTCTGGACTCATTACCAAAAGGATCAAAACCCCATGCAGAAGACGTGGGTCGGGATGCCTGAGGATTACCACAAGGGCAGACGATCGCTTTCTGTTGCTATGTGCAAGACGCCGCAGATCACTAATAGCACGACAGCTGGCGTCGTATTTTTCTGCTGCTGAAGGATGGCCCATATTCCGCCATACTGCATGGCGTCGCCTGTATGAAGGCGGAATGTTCGCCCGATGACCTGTGGTTTGTGTTCCTTTGTCCCCATCATATGTCAGAGCGCGGTTGAACTGGACCTGCGAACATCGCAGTTGGAGACCAGAGCAGTGGGTCCACCTGCTCTTTACAGAAGAGTCTCGATTTAACATCAGAACGATTCCTAAAGGATAATGATGGGACAAGAACTAATCCTAAGGGGCAATGATAGGGCGAGGGACAGGTACATGCTCTCGGGCGCCAAACATTGTTGAAAGATCCCACTTCAGAGGAGGAGGCAAATTGCATAGCCTGGGATACCAACGAACGGCCGCACGACCTCTACGTGACTTCTGGTGATTCCGTCACAGCCGTTCTGTATCGCGACGAAATTATACTTCTTGTGCGTTCTTTTATCGTTTCAATGGGTAACGACACGATATTTATGGACGATAACTCTGGTCCGCGTAGAGCTGGAGTGGTGCGGAGTTATTCGGAAGGTGAAACCATTTCACTTCTGCCGTCGCCTGCTAAATCACCGGACCTGAATCCCAAAAAGCACGTGGGGAAAATTTTAGTATGACGGATAGCAGGTCTCAGTGTGCTGCCAGGCAACCTGCATTTGCTCCGACATGCATTACCACAGGAATGGCGCTACTGACTGGTATGCATTTCAGCTAGAGGTACCTGTTATTAGCGTGATGTTTCTATCGCCCGTTCTTCCCACTCATTCGGTTTTTCTCGATGTAATTGTCGTAATATATGAGTTTTTGTATGTCTTTGCTTTATCGTTTACTATACGGCCTAATAATGCCACACCAAACTCTGGGATCAGTTTCACAAATATCCATTAAATAGTTTTTATTTTATTCCGTCTTTTACCTTTGTTGTTTATTTTGTGAGCAGGAGTGTATTATAATTCTATTGTCATATTTGTTATTCTTAGTAATAAATTGTTTTATCTTCATTTTAATTTCTTATAAAGCAGTAATTTACTTTTATGATTAATCAATTATATTACATCCGCATTCTTATCTTTACATCATCAATATACAAATTTTATCATATTACAAGTGATTAAAAATGAAAGGCTGAAGATTTCATATAGTAAGGAGCACTTACCTTCTTCTTCATTGCAAGGATTACAAAATTTATGAGTGCTATTTACTTGCTCTTCTACGCAGCCACAGCTTTGAAGAAGGTGAGACTCTCGACACAATGTCTGACAAAACTAATGAAATATAAATAATATAAATTGTATAAAAATATATAAAATAAGGGAAAATTTGTGATAGCTGTCAAATCAAAAGAGATAACTGCCAAAACATTTTTGTGAGCTCTTTGCTATCCGAAACATATTGTGGTGAAATTGTAAGGATTTAAACATATTCATGCTGCATATCTGGTATATCGGTTAGTACAACGAAGATCCGGCTTTGATTTCGGGTGAAGCCACAGTCTATTTTCAAGTACTATCTGGTTTTGTACTTCTCTTGTTGTCCGAGTTAGAACTAAAAGAATGGATGACCGAAGGTCACAAAGGGAGTCTACGGAGGTAGACATACTGACATTCATTTATAAAATCGGAAATGCTACTTTGTGAAATAGATTTATGTCAGAACTTATGTGAAAACTAGAAAACTAGTAAACTTCACTGAGTATACTATGTTTGCGTCAAAATTAGGATCTTTGTATTTCAGTCCTTTTTTGTATTTTGTTAAACACCGTCATGAACAGTTAATAGTTTGAGCTAATAGTATCGTTTTTATTAATATGTTCTGATTTTGAACCAGTGGTTTTATTTTAAAAAACTTACTTTGTAATATTGGGTAGCCAGGAATATTGATAATATTGGAGCCAGGGATATTAATAATAGGGAAATTTTAACTTTCAGTTTCATTTTACAGAATAATTTGATTCTCTATAATGACTCCAATTTGTTGCCCACTTTTGTATCTCCAGCTGGGGAGGGTTGAACGGAACCAGTATTTTGGTCTCACGTATGAAAGATCTTATAAACATTAAGAAAATGCATGAACTGAAAACGAACTGGCTGAAAGCCCATATTGTTACAGGCAATGAGAGGACCGACATGCTAGCCAAAGAGGCTGCTATGGGTAATGAATGCGTTCGATATTCAAGCATCAAAAAGAATTGTTAAGGGTAAAATTAAGGAT
The DNA here is from genome assembly GCF_044657685.1 of Stegodyphus dumicola. Lineage (NCBI taxonomy): Eukaryota > Metazoa > Arthropoda > Arachnida > Araneae > Eresidae > Stegodyphus > Stegodyphus dumicola. Next base: position 163,159,542 of record NC_140781.1, read on the forward strand.
TTCTATTATGATTGCTAGAAAGAGAAATGGAACATTTCGGGAAAAAGGAAAGATTATTTGTTGAACTTTGAAGTTTCTAAAAATATGAGAATAATATGTGATTTATATTACAATAGTTAATAGACAGGGGCGCTTCCCGGCGTACCTGAAAAAAATTTAATCTACAAAATAATAGTTTTTGTAGTTTCTGTCGTGAAGGCAATGCACGACATTTCTTCAAAGACTGCGTGTTATTGCGATATGTTAGGGAAAAATATGGTAACATAAAGGAATTCTACTGTCACAATAAAAAGTGCAGATTTGAAAATGATTTGATGAAATTTGTAAATGGCAATAGAACAAATACTGGGAATTTTGATTTGACATTTTTGATAGTATTTCTGTTTTGATTTGTGTTTTAAACTTTTGTTTTAATCTTTATTTTTGTTTGCATGAGTTAAGTGTGCTGCATTAACCATGAGGCCGATTATCATTGACCAGGAGGGTTGCAGAACACTCGTATATTACACTACATTACATTACTTTGTAATATTGTAATAAATTTTTAACTTTTCATTTTGAAAATTTATAACTTCATAAAGTTCCTCATCTCTTGGTCTACGTAGAACGTAGAGGAACCTAACGAACTGTAGAGCGGCTTATCTTTGAGTTCACGTGCATAATAAAAACTTCCAAAGGAACACAATTACCTAACGTAGTTGGCCCTTTATTTACCCTATCCGAGGATTATCAACAGGAACGTAACGTAAAATACGGCTGAGAGTAGTAGATTTAAGAATAAAGTAGCCAGACGGTGCACACGCGCCACAAAGGACTCTAAGCTCTCTCTACTTGAAGTAGGCTGAACCTTCCTTAAATACTCCTTCTAACTCATTTGCATACAACGCGAAACCAAAAACTGGTAGGAAATAGTGGGTGGGAAACGAGAATAAATAGTAAGTATAGTTTGCTACTGCATGTTTGAAGGAAAAAACTTTGTGGAAGTATCTGTTTCTTACCACAAGGAATACAGCAAAATTTATTATTAAACATCAGATTATAACAAAAAATGCAAATTTAATCAGTATACTAACTGCTTAATGTAGATTCTAACATAATTATTTATGAAATTACTTTTTTTCCATGCGTATATATAACTATCATCAGAGATACCGTGCTTATATTTACATTCTAATATTTAAAAAATATGTTAAGATAATTTATGGGTTATTCATTAAATTTAAAGTTAAATGAAAATATATGTACTTAATTTTATTTCCAGATATGGACTTTTTTACATTTATTTGGGTTTCTTATATAACAGCTTCAACATATGAAACTAATATATGCGAGAGAGTTTGACTTCTATAAGACTTTTCTCGTAAAAGCCTGTTAAAGATTCAGTATCATTGTTACCAACTTGAGGCAATCTCATATTTGGCTAGGTTAGGTTAATAAATAGACGAAAGAAAAGTACACGAAGGATAGCTGCTCAAGATAAGGCATGCTTTCTTGAAAGATATTCTAATGGAAGCTGGCATGTATTCAATTTACTCACGAGGAGAACACTCCTATAGATAGCCTATTACCGAAATTTGAACTCGGGCGTCATATTCGGATCAAGACATCCCGATATTAGCGTAAAATTCCGAGCAGCTAAAATATTTTGAGTTTAGAGTAATGATACGAAATAAAAACATGTTTTTTAAAAGCACATTTATAACCTGAAGTAGCATATACGACGGTAGCTTGTGAACTGAAAGTTAAAAATTTTTAGTTTAGTACTGAAATTTTGAACTTTAAAATATTAATGATTATTAATAGCAAGATATCTTAATAAAGTATTGGTCCGTAATAAAAACTGAAAAACACTTACTTCGTAAGTATAGTAATCATGGTCTGTAAGAAAATCGTCATCCATATTTTCTAAGAGAGCAGATAAAGGAGAATCTCGGAATGTTTTAGTGCAATCGCCGTATGGGTAAGGAAGCCTTTCGATTTCACGCTAAAAAGGAAATTTAGATATATAAAATAGAATTTATAATTATTCTAGCATCTATTAATAAACTTCCCATAATTTAGCGTTATGATAAATATTAGTACGCAGTAAAGTTTCATTAAAACTTAAAAGAATTTTACTATTACAGCTGAGATTTAAATCAAGTATTTAATCAAATACTATGTACTTATTTTTAAACAGATTTTTTCTGAATGTCGAGATTCTAAATTAAATCTAAGTGTCATTGAAATTTTAGCCTAAAACATTTAGAAATTATTAGTTGTTTCAGTAGTTAACCTTTTAATTTAACAACTGATTCTAAGTGATGCAGCTATACAGTAATACTTTAAAAAATGTAGCTTCAGTCAGGACACCCAGTTGTTAGTTCATTTAAGGCCACAGATATTTCCCGGATTATGGATTAGGCGACTTACGGCATTATGAAAGGGCTAAGTCATAAGGATAATTTAAGGACATAAGGATATTTATAATCAAAAAGTAAATTAACTGTTCGATTATTAGTTATTTCCGAGAGTCGAATCTGTAATCGAATTTTCAGAGCAAAACAATTTGCTAAAGAGACGAAAACGGATTAGCTGAAAAAGGACAAGTCAATGCGCCACTACACGTTGCACGCAATGTTAAAGCTTTCTCCTCAGCCCATCATATTGCATTGTTACCCCGATCTTCTCGTTCTTCAGATCTATTTCCGAGCAATAATGTCTGGTCAATGATTGGAGACCGTCTAGCCCAGTATTCCGCAGGGGTACACCAGATGAACTTTGGCTACGTTTTCAAGGGACTTTATCAGGGTCAATGTTCCTTCTTACCTTCTTCGGGAACATACAAGGACCTGACTCGGAACAGAGAGCTTACTAAAGCTATGTTCACTAATTGTGGTAAGTAGACAGGATACAGACGAAGGGTATACAAACCCTTTATTTTTCTCTATATACAATAACTTCCGTACTTCGGAATACACTGACCCGCTACTTGGGGTCTAACGTAAAAGTATAAAAATAAAACTAAACTCTAATTTAACTTTAGAATAATACACGTGGAAGATTGGCCTTATAAAAACAGGAAGCGTATGTAGCACAGAGACTGTGAACACTACAATACGTTTAATTTATCAAGAGGATTAAAACCTCTGGCCTGGAAGGCGAACAGCAACTGCGTAACTTCTAAGGTAAGCGGCCTGCGTTGACTTACTGCTTCCTCTCTCTCTTGCTTGGCAAAAAGCCACAACTTAAGTACTTGGCGTTCGCCAGACAAACTTTGCATAAAAACCTTAACGCTTATAATTCTGGCCGGAAGTAGAAAATAAGAAGTGATAGTAAAGATTTAAAATAAAATAAACGTTAGTAAAACTTAAGATCCTTACAACTTTTCCTCTAAATAACTTTCTTCGTGGCTCCACTTTTGACATCCAGCTGTAGATTTAATATTTAAATCCTTCCTATGATAAATAAAGTTTATACTTTTGTTCTAAAATGTTTAAAAAATAAATTAATAAAAAGTATTTATAAAAAGACTTCGCTAAAAGGCGGGGAAAGGGAAATGGCTTATTTTATAGACGTAATAATTTCCTTATCATATAAAAACTGAATTATTTTGATTTAATCTTGTAGGGTTTTTCTTAATTTGCATAAAAAATTTATTTTAAGTTTTCCTGTTCTCAAGTTCTCAATCATCCTCTCACATTCTCTCTCCAGGATGTAAATGTAAAGTTAAGTGAAGTGCTATTTAAACGTGTGATTATTCTCAGTTTATTCAGAGCGTATTTCGCTAGCCTAGTGCACGTTTCGTTGTTATTTCGTGGTCACGGTAGTAAGCCTCTTGGCCATATCTGTTTAGTATCACGCCAGTTGTATTTTTGTGAGTCCATCTCTTAGGAGTAATTTTGAAGTGCGTTCTTGCACTCGTTTATTTTTCAGATTTGATTTGTATTCTAGTCTACGTTTAGTTATCCCCGCAAGTGAACGGTGTTTTGTAACGCACTAAGTCCGTGCTTTCTGTCAATTTAGTTTGAGTTAATAAAGGTTATTTTGCACCCTTCTTCTGTGCTGGTATTTAATTCCCGCCTGTGCGAGAGTTCACCAGGTTCATCGTAGGATCTAAGTTAGTGCATGTAGACAAGTAGAGATAGATCTTACAATTTTAGCATCAGCAACAAACATGTTTCCAGTATTTAATTAAGATGTTGTCAGTTTGTAGCTACAATGCACTAGAATTTATTTTTCAGTACAACCCTTCGAAATAGCTAGAAATCTATTTCTTATTTGCTGCGGAGCTGAAAAATGACCTCATGAAGATCTTTTCTATCGATCGTGCAATCAACGCTGCGCATTTTGTGTCTCTTTGCCTTTGAAGTTATTTTGCTCGATGCCATTATTGGAGCCTTAATGACAAGACTCTTCTATATCCTCTATTTTTTATGTGTGATCTATTCCTATACCAAATTTGAAAAATAAACTGCTTAAATGTTCCAATGGTATCCCACCTGGAGTTTTTTATAAAAACCTAAGTTCCTGATAAAGTTCCAATACTTAAGTAAGACTGGCTTAAGTCCTAAAGTCAACCTAGTTTCAACCTAGTTAAAGACTAACCTAGTTTCAGAAAGATCGTAGTGAGAAATTACAATGCTGTATTATGGACATTTGCGATCACAGATTTCGGCCTTTGATAGTTTTTCAGAGTCTGAGCCTTAAATAGTCGATTGAAAAACATTGAGATGACGATATGTACTTTATTAAATAAAGTTTAAGGTGAAAAGAATACAAATTTTTACTCACAACTTTTTATTCAATGGCTTTTGGGCGATGACATGATATCCAATCACTTTCTAGAATAAATTTATTCAGTGCATTGGATATGTGACATCTGCTACTTATCGTAAAATATTGCTGCAAAGTTATCATAAAGTATGGCTGCTCATACAAAAGTTCTGCCTTGAACATCACGTTATGAAGTATAATAATATAAATTTGCGTGACGTCCAGGTGAATCAGAATAAAATACACGGTTGTAAAGAACTTGAATTCTAGTCGATCTAGTTTGTTCTAGTTCTTCACCACTTGCATATATTTACGTAATAACGACAAACAAGGAAATGTGTTCACCTTTATACTTACAATTCGTATGCTTACGTAAGTCTTTGTACCTGGATGAAGTACAATTCCACCTCTGTCAATTGTAGGGTAAGATTTTCGAGGATGTATCATAAGTCTGACACCATATTCAGGAGATAAGAGATTCCAATAATCTTCTCTTTCAATATTTAAAGTCAAGGTCAGACCTGGGATAATCAATTTAATATCATCTAGCATTTTAAAACAGAAATGGCTATAAGTAACAAAACGAATAAAAATTGTACAGAACGAATAGGAATATTGTAAAGAATACATTATTTTAGTTTAAAATAAAAAGTGAGCAATTTGGAAAATGCGTTTTAATTACTATTTGCTTCGGTTTAGTTAGTATCAATTATATCAGCATCATACTTTCATATCATATTTGCACAGTGGATTAATCATGCAAATCTGTCACATCTCTACTTTAAACATCATAAATGCAGCCAAATTTTAATTCAAACAGATATTAGTTAAGGAATATAAACAATTAAGCAAAGAGTTGCGGTAATTGATTGTTGCTAGAAACATAGTACAAATTCTTCGGAAACCACATAAGCCACATCCGGTACATATATCCTGTTTGAAAGAACTTAAAAAAAACCTCGATTGGCTGTTGGTAATTTTTTAAGATATAGAATCTTAAATATTTAAACGTCAGAAATGATGCTTATGTTTTATTTTCCTTATATGTTCCTTATACATATACGTTTTAGGTAGTTTTTGTATTATTCATGTTACTTCTTAACAATTAACAATCATTCAATGACAATTCAATTTTATTAATGTTCAAATGGAAAAATGTTTGATTTTTAAGCTGTCCTAATTTAATTATTCCTTGTTGTATATTTTTTTGCGAATTTACAGGCTTCTTGTGTTTATATATATAGGGCTTTTACCGAAATCGGTTGATTATAAGGAACCAGATTCTTCATGCATTAACCCCCTGCTAGGGCTAATGTTATGACTATGATTCCGTACAACTGTAGTAAAAACGTTGCATGGTTTATTTGGTTCCTTCACCATGTGTGGAAGTGAGAGAAAGGCTAGACATTTCAGTAAAGATGTAGCTTTTCTAGAAGCTGTGATGCTCTAGAAGCTGTAATGCCCTGCATTGAATTTGCGAGGTAAGGTAAACAGTTGGTTTATGGAAGAAGGTCTGACACCTCCGTCAGAATAATTCGTCCCCTTCAGAAGTTTAAGTAAATTGCAGTTTTTCTGCAACTTAGTCTATCCGTTTCTTAATTACAACTTGACGCTAATACCTAGAGAGGTTAGTTACTGCTGGAAAAAAGTGCTCTTATTCAAAAATTACTTCAAATTTTTCTGTTTTGAATAATATTAAATTAAACTACAAATTGTGGTACAAAAATTTAATTATTTTTAACTTTGTCGTAAAATAAGTTCTTTATTCTTGTGTTGGCGATAACTTGTCTTGACACTTAATGTAATTATGTAACTTAATTTAAGCCAATAGATTCAAGATTATCTGAGAGTCAGAAAATTTAGAGCTAAACCTCCTAGTCCATAGAAGGAAATCCATTCTTCTTCTTCAAATAAAACATTATAGTTCTTAGAGATCACATTAAATGCATGTATTCTTAATGGGTCCTTGGCAGGAGATAAAAGTATGTCAATTGGAATTTTGTTTTGATAACTGAAAACAAATGGTTTAAGCGTTTTTTTAGGAAGAGAATTCCTCAAGTTTCCATGCTTTTAAATGACTTTAAGTCTAGTGATGAAATATCTACTTAAATTAGTTTTTGAGAATTAAGTAATGAAAGTAGAATAACGTTAAAGTTATTTACTTGCAAACGATGGAAAAATAACAGCTTAATAAGCTAAATTATAAAATTGTTGTTCTTATTCCATAATTATCGTAATAGTGAACTATTTTAGTAAGATGAATAATGGCACATAACAAAAATTAGTTCTACATTCAAAATAAATATTATTTCTGTTATTATCTTCAAACGTTTCAGTTTTAGAAAACTTACCTAACGTTTGTCCAGTTCTTCGAACTTTGCCAAGGGTACTTTCGTTTAGTTTGATGGTGTGACAAAAACCCAGTCTTGTGGAAGCATAATCTGTTATTGTTATATTTTCTGTTTCCAGTGGAAGATTTTCTGTAATACTAAAATAGAAATGCACTTTCTGAAATAATAAATGAAATATATTAAGGTGAATATGAATATCTGCTTTCTCATAGAGATCAAATATGCAATCGAATCTGCAGCATTAAATGTCGTCAGAGGAATTCAGGTTTCTGAGTTTCCATATGTTACACAAGTGTAATAAATAAATGAAGCAACGGTACTCGTAATACAAGCTGACAATATGGATATTTAAAGATGGGATATATGATCCGAACCTTAAGTAGAAGAGGTGTCATTGGAGTTCAAGGCTAAAATTTTGAAACCTTTAAAAGAAAAACACCAAAATTAAGAATTAAATTAATTAATAAATTTTGAATACTCTATCCGGAAAGATTTGTTGGCCAACATCTTAATTACATCAATATAATACAATTGGTATTTAAATTTTACGGTACAATAATATGATACACTGGCAATATAGCTACGGAAATACCTTTTTCTTGTTTACTTAACTATAGAAACTGAGAAAGGTAAACTTTGAACACGCATCTTGCCGGCCAATCTTTCGGCTGTAAGCCATTTTCAAATAAGAATACACATAATAAAGTATTCCTTACTTATCTCCCCTCATTTCTAGTAGGAAAGAGATACAATCTCTTGCAAACAAGAAGCAGACATCTCGAGATATACCAATAATTTACAGATGAAGAGCTGATATTGATACTGATATGCGGATTAATCAAAGGTAACTTAAAAGATCTAGCGTGTTTAGACTGCGATAGAGAGAATGTTCTTAGCTTGTTGAACAAGGAGTTATAAAATGATGATGAATAGGAGGAAAAAAGTATATTTAGGTGGGATGGGGAAATGAATTATTACAAATAAAAGGAGAAAACAGAAAGATTTAATAGATATTTCATGACAGATAGCATTAGCAAGCAACCACACAGGTCAGTATATAATGGAAGTGAAAAAGTTTTGGAAGTAATTAGATTGAGTTCCTTGTACTTGCAACTACATGGCAGTGAAACAAAATGATAAGTATTTGAATATAATAATAGATCTGAACCCTCAGTTTGAATATTTCTGAAATTTGTTTAGTTATGAGTTTTATATCACGGCTCTCTTGAATACTTTTAATTGAGAAAGCCAGACAAAATAGGCGTCAAATTAAGAATAGCGTGAAGAAAATAACAGCACTTTGGCTATGTAAGCCAAAGAGCCAATCAGGAGTTAAACACGAGTGGTCAGTGTAGGTATGAAGACTTTGAGTTTTATTGAACTTTAATACACAGAATGAACTATAGTTTCAATTTTTAGTTTCTTGCTTTATATTACTCCCTCCAGTAGTATGCAAATTATCGTAGTGCAAATGAATAAAATGTGAGGGGTTTGAGCAAAAGGTACAGCAATTTCGAAGTGAGTGAACGACTACCACTTGGTTCAATTAATTTGACATATTACCTAACTCTGCGTGAAGAAATGAGTTTAAGCATGAGCAGAATTTTATAGGAAAATTATTGGCAGCAAGATTTAATTTAGTAATGTTAAAGTTAATTAGTAGATTACCGTTCAGCGCGAGGAGATAAATGAAATATTCGTACCCAAACATTGGAAATTACTAAGACTGCATGTAAGTGATTATATCTGAAAGCTTCAGAAATATGTACTTACCAATTGAATTTAGAGTAAATATTAAGTCACTAGACACTACTAAATATTTTGGTTGTTTTTACTTTACACGTGTGTTTACACAGTATTTTAATTTGAGTAAAGTTGAAACATTTCAGTCAAAGGTTTTGATACTTAGTAGTAGAACTAAAATTTAAAGTGTTTCTGTTAGTATAGATATTATACGCGGCGAAAAGAACAAGAAAATATTCATTATTAGATTTTTACATAAATTTTCATTTAGTTAAAAAATAAACGTTTTCCAACTTTTTGTTGGAGTAAAGGGTTATACAAAAGTTTTTACTTTTTAAAATTCTGTGAGTGTGAGTAAAACAAATATAGTTTAACTATGCTGTAGAAAACATTTCGCATACGCAAACAGAAAAACTGAGAAACGATCCGCAGTGAAAATCCCTTTGTAACAGATAATGAATATACTGAATGCTTATTTATTGTCTAGCTATAAGGAGTTAATGCATTCCCCCATGCCTGATCTGGTGATGTAAGTTTTAACATACCCAGATGGCATATCCATTTTTCGAACTGCAGCCTATTTCTGGAAAGCATTGAGGACCTATATGAATTTGAATGGACTCATTCATAGATAATTTTCAAGTGAAACTAGTTCGTATTCAAGTTACAAAAAAGTGGAATCCTTTGAAGCCAACCAGATTAGTCACCAGGAATTTCAGTGGAAGTTACTTTTCGCTCACTTTTGTGCGCAATAGGCAGGAAAAGAAATTTTTCTTACTTTAAGTCTTGAAGTGAAACTAAGATTTTCGTGCTTTTTAATTATTAATCCTATTCACGTGCTTGCAGCCGTTTACATTTGCATGTTTACCTAGTGTTAAGTGATTGATTTGAATTCTAGATAATTTTATTTTAAAATAATACAATTCTTAATTTTTCAAAATTTCTATGATACATTTGCAGCGTTCTACTCGGAAACGTCTTATTACAAACAAACAGCAAAAAATTCAAATTTTCAATGGTGCTAATTTGTGGCTATGAAAATTTTACTAGAAATTTGTCATTTTAATTACTGGTAATTCTCCCATTTTGGATAAAATTTTGTAGCAAGTCTATGTAAAACGCTACTTTCTAAACGTATTAAGTGCAAACATTACTCTGTGCTACTACTGCTAAAATCAATACTAAAATTCCCATCACAGAAACGAAAAGCGATCAGGAAAATGGCATTAAATATCAGCTAACAGAATTGTGGAGAAGTGGTTTTCTGTAGGTGTAACAAAAGAAAAGAGGTCAGATCACGCCATCATTGATATATTCTCTAAAAGATCCAGGCTAAATCAATGCATATTCTAAGCTCCGTTTTATTTAATTTACTTTATTTCCTCTGATCTAAAGCATTTCTTGATTTTTTTCCAATTGCGGGCACTAGCCATTTGTTATGGAGGCATCTAACAGGTGGGCCAATGTTGACTGCTATGATAGGATAGATAATTTAATCCATGCCTTCTCCGGGATTTGAAAGCTGGCCTTTCAGTACGGCAGTCAGAGTCACTAACCACTCTCCCGTCTGGGAGGTATACCTTTTATGATTGTCATATCTTTTAATCTCAGAAGTGAGTTGAAACCAGAAGTTTCCCTCAGTTGGAATTAAACACAAGTCTTACTTACTTCAATGTGTCGAATCTTTATTTTTTTTGTGTTAGATATTTAGTGCATAATTTTAAAGGGATCTGAATGTCAAATATTTTGTTTTTGATAAGTAATTATAATTTGGAGATTAAATTGATAAATAAAGAAATAGAAACTTGGAACTTGAATGTGTCTCACGTTTTAAAACTGTCTTGCGAAATTTATTCTCATATAATGTAATTTTAAAAATGTTCTTATTTGACAAGCTCGCTCTCGCATGCGGAAAATTTAAAGAATGTGAATTACAAGAGATTTTATGGCAAACATCTGACTGCTGATATTAAAATATAGTCGTTATTCTTCGTTGTTCCCTAGTAAAGGTAGGATACCTCTAAGGTAATTTAACCTACAGTTGTATACAGCAAGTCACGATGCTCTTGGAGTGATTAACTGCTGTCTCCTTTTCACCAGTCGGAGAAGTTCCATATTCCGTATTAAATTATATGCAAATAGCCCCATTATTTTGAAAATATTATTGATTCCCATTAGTTACCCATGATTGTTGTAAATTCTCTTATGCTGGAAGGTATAAAAAAGCTGGATAATTGAGCTTCTGGCACACAGATTAATTCCATACCTGTCTCAAAAATATTTTCTTAGTTTTTCAGATGATATTGCATCCTTTAATTGATGCATCTGTATGATCGCTTTTTAGAAATATAGACAGTTTTCCTCTTGAGATGTGTCTACATTTAGTAGACTGAGTTTGCCATGAATAAAGTAGATTTAATCTCAATATCTGACTTGTAAGGAATGGGTAATTGTGACAATCTGGGCATGTCTCGCAGACCTGCTTAAATTGTCAATTCATACTTATGGAAAGCTTAGCAGACTATTCTTTTTTATAAAAAAACTGAAAATAATAACTGTAATTCTACGTGTGTCTTCCTGATGTTGTCGCAAATAGAAAGTTATAATTACTTCCGACAAAGAAATAAATCCGGCATTGTATAGAATATCTAGGCGTGTTTCCTGAAACTCCACGGAAAGGTAAAAATAAGTTATTTGCACTCATTTTTTTATAAATTACACGTATTGTTCTGCTATTCTTAGGATCATAGTTCTAGGCAATCTGTGGAAAAGGAAACTACAACAGAAAAGATGCCTTTTCCAGGATGATGGACGTTCGATTGGGCACCACAGAAGGGATGTTAAATAGCTTCAAGTCAAGTTTCAGTTTTTTGTGGTAAGGAAGTTTTAGGAGCTTTAAAAGACATCATAATGAATAACGAATGTCATTCAGGAAACTTGCAATAAACATTCTAGTAAAGTAAACTAGGCAAATATATTTTATACGCATGGCTAAGATCACAAAATGTTAAAACAAGAAATATATTTCAACTAAATTAAATTATACTATGCATTTCATAACATTAGTAAAATTTACACCCGCAATAAGCAGAATTATTGCAATGCTTTGGTACACGTTTGTTAATAATATATTTTTATCGCTGTTATTACGCAGCTGCCAGTTTGCTAATCAAATGTCCAATACACATCATGTATCAGCATATTTTTCTGATTGTAAAGCGTCTGTTTTCGTCGTGCATAGATAAAAACGGATGACGCCTCTTAGAATCGCAAATGTTTCCGTATCGTTAATTGCTCCAAATAAATAAAGTTTTATAAATTGTTAATTTAAATAGAAATATTGTTGTTAATAAAACGAAATCAGTTCTTAAAACAAATGATAGATCTATTTTAGTATTTTATTTCATTAATTTCTTTTCTATGAAACAAAGTTTCTGTTTATTGGTGGTTTTCAAATTAAAAGTATGTCTTATGATGAGTTAGGATCGAAAAAATACGGTATATTGTTCCTTTTCTATGTTACACATAAAACAAAAAAAAATGTATTAGTTACATATAAATTTTCAAGATCGATTAAATAAAGTTAGAATAAAAGGCACATATTTTAGTCGTTGCCAAAAATTTATAGGCATGCTATAGAATGTACGTGCATTTAAAATACTACTTGAATTTACACAGAGCTTGGTAAGATATACATAGTTAATCTTTTCGGCAAATTACCCTGCAATAACGAATTTAAATCATCAAAAAATAAAGAAACTGAAAGAATAAAAAATATCGTATAATAAAATAGTACTCCAAAATGGTTAATTTAAAAGAGGACTTTTGAAATGAATTAAAATAAGCTGCATTTGGAGCTCCATATAAGTTATTCTCTCGCTAAATAGCTCCTCCATTTATTGATTGCTCAGGAATCTACTGTTATGTGATATTATTTGATCTTTTTCCCGATTTTAATTAAAATTTAATCTGCATGTTAATTAGATTCATATAATCCTCATGTAATCCGATTATTCTAAATCCGAACATTAAATCATATTTTCTTCAAAGAATTCCAAAAATGTCTTTGATGTGGAACTTATTTTGAAAGAAGAAAACAAATAATTACACACTTTAGTACCAAATTATAAAGGTCTTAGGCTTTAACAGCGGAAAATATTTTGTCTCTTCAGAATCATCCTATATTTTGAAACCTTTTACATCTCTCCTTTCTGATTATATGTTACCATAGAAGTCTATGTTTCTCATTATAAAACATAACTAATTATCCTAGAATCACAGAATTTCATGGAATTAAAGGAGGCTTTTTTCATGGAAACTTTTCTCTTATAGCATATCAGAGTTGCAATTATTATAAAGATGTTTCGAGATTTGTCATAAAATAGAAAATTTTACGAACATAAAAAATACACACACATGACAAAGAACTGTTTTAGATTATGTTAAATTGTTATGTTTGTTATGTTATTAATGATGTTTATGTTACTTAAATTGCTAGAACATGAATTCATAGAGTTCGACAGAAAAGAACAATTGCGTTTTAATATTCTTTCAATATAATATAATTGCTTACCTCTGATTAAAGCAATCTTTCATATTGTAAGTGCATTGTACGATTAAATCATACACTTTGTGACCATATGTTTCAAGGTGTGTTAAGGTTACTCCTAGATTAGCCCAAATGTCACTCAAGTCCTTGGCACGACTTTTTTTTATGAACACCTCCTCCGATTCGAAGCAGAAACCTGGAATAAGATTGAACTGATTCAATAGTGAATTTTTTTAAAATGATGGTAAAGTTTATTTGGATTCGTAACAATAAAAGTATAAATGAAAAAATATAAAATTACATTTTAAAATGTTTTTCCGGATACACAATCCAGTGCAGATTTTTCAACTCTCTGTTATCCTATGTACTACGAGAACTTAACTTATGCTAGAAATTACGATATTGTTCTTGTTACAATATTATTACTATTATTACCATAATTTTATCATGTTGCGTGCTTCATTCAATTTATTTTATCCTCACTGCTTTCACTTGAGTTGCAGATTTCAGAGCAGCAACTCAAGTGAAAGCGAATAATAACTGTAATTCTACATGTGATCATTATTAACTGACCTTTACCCTGGCTGCGATGACACAATTCATATTTTCACTCAATTTCATAGCTATCATAATATGTGTTTGTTCTATTATACAGTTTTTAAGATACACAATGTATCTTTACTGATCTAAGCATAAAGAGATAAAATCAAACACTGATTTCAAAGTACAACTATTATAATGTGTAATGGCATATCTGTAATATCTGTAATTAACGGGTCTACATAGTGAAGCTTCTTCGATAGTTTAGTGTTAACTGACATTTCCAGTTATTCGACCACATGTCGATCATTTTTTTCGCCCGATAACAGGAAATTTTTTGCATTATAATTCATGACATTTATCAAACAAATCAAACAAGTTGAATGTTAAATATTAACAATAGCAAAGTGTAAAATTCATCAAATGAGCTAGATGCAAATTATATAATTGTCTGAAAATTTCTGAAGTAGTCTTCTTCATTAGTTACTAGAAGGTAAATAAATAACAGTTCCGATTTTCCTAAGTTTTGTAGAGTTACGATTTTATTTCCAAGTAATTCTGATGAGGAGTTGCCTTGACGGTATAGTGGATAGAGAAGGCTAATTGGGTTTCGGTTTATTTGAGAACGACGCTATCTAAGGGAAGAAATGTCTTCGTGGAGGACTTTCTAAGGCAAAGTGGCTCGTATGCGCGTTACACACGGGAGAAACACAATACCGACCATATCCGTTCCCTCATTTTCAATGTGATAGAAAATTTCATGAAAAAATATTAATCTGAAATGCAGAGAAATATAAACAAAAAACTTTTAAGTCTGCTTTATATTTACTGCAACCATACGCAGAATTTGTGATTATAGTACAATACGTGCTTGTTACGATGCAGCTTTGCGTTAACCTTCCTAACTCCCCTAAATCAGTGCTACATTAAAATTTTAACTTCTGAATGGAACTATATAAGATATTTCTCTAAATAAAACATTTAAAGCAAAAAAATTCAGATATGGTTTGTAATATTGCTGTGAAGGAATTCATTCATTATTCTAAGTTTTTAACATTTCATGCTTAATGTTTAGAACAGAAACGAAATCAGTGCATAATACAACAGAGCATTTCTAAAACTACTAACCTTTCGACCGGTTATGTGTAGTATTCCTGTTCTTTTCCAATTGATCATTCAAGAACTGCTTTTTGAGAATGTTTAAATTGCATACAGTCAGTGCAGGAAAGTCCAGCTCCCTAGCATGGACCTCCTCTGTCGTCGTAACTTTTGCAAAACGAAGATATTTTGTAATTAGGAAAGAACAGTGGTACGCACAGCCTCCTAGAGCAATTAAAAATATTACAGCCCAGATAAATTTGCCAAAAGGCTTTTCTGTTTCTGAAATTCTCCGTAAGCCATGGGTTGTAGCCTGTGCAGCAAAAGTTTTGCATAAATCGAGAGTACTTATTTGAACTCTTTTACTTGAATCCATGTGCGAGTGTCTAAAATATTTTCGGCTTTTATGACAATCACACATCAGAAAGGTATGAGCAATGAATGTTAAAGAAAATTTTCTTTTACATTTTCATGGTCGATAATAAAATCAGTTTCGACTCTTAGCACATTTCGGATTGGTTCATTATAACTGTAGTCATGGAAACGATGGTAAAAGGCGCAGTTAATTGGGCAGCGGGAACGTGTCTGCTGAAGGTTTAACATATTTTGCCTTTATACTATTCTTCAAATTTGTCGTTTTGAATTAATGCTGTATTTAGGGACCTACATTTAAAAAAATGAATTTAATTTCGCAATTCTAAAATTTTCTTAACCGTTAAACTATGCTTTCAGTTTTAAGAATTACTTAAGCATAAACGATTTTTATGATTTGGAGATTGAAATGGATATTTTCTTATGTAGTTATGAAGTCATTAGGTTATTTTGCATGAGGAGATGTGAAAAATTAACAATACCCTTGCCGGGACTCGCACCTGGAACTTTCGAATACGCCCGAGTGTGCTACCGTTACATCACGAAGGCATGCTGGAAGAAGGGAGCAAATACCTTATATAGTTACAAGTGTAATGTTATTGAATTTATAAAGGCTTATATAATTTACTCTATATGTCATCAGATCAAATTGAAACAAGCTCAATTTAATGTAAATAAGTAAAAATATAAGAATAAATTAGCTGAAATTTTTATGTTAATTAACCCAGTTATCTTTTCATTTTGACTTTTGTTTTTTGTGCCAACTCCCAGCAGAATGCAAATTAGTTAAAGTGTAAATAACAGCTGAATTTTTTAGTTTAATCAGAGAGCACTTGGAAGCATAGGCTAAAAGTCTCTTTACTTGCTATTGATGGTTGTATTTTACTGATCAGCTTATGTACTCTTTTTTGTAGGTGCTGCAGTTTAAAGCTTTGCGCAATATTCTTCAAACAGCTTCAAATATTCTAGTAACGATAATGGAGAACCACATAACGGCACTCGCTGACTTTAAAGTATTCTCTTCTAATTCTTGAACAGTTTGTGATTCAATTTGTTATATAACTTATATTCCATATTCTATGAACATTCATATTCTATAACATTCATGTTGTATAACTTATATTTCATAGTCGTTCACTAAATTTATAGTGTCTGTCTCATCAAAACCATAAAAATATATCCCACGGAATTTTTTTGCGATAAAGTGACCCATAAAACACTCAAGGCACTAGTCAGTATTCTTTCTTGTACTTACAAGGAAAAAAATTATTTGCTAAATTAAAAATATGAAGCCTGAAGAAAACAAGTTAGCTTTGAGGAAGGGTTCTAACCCCAGCAGATTTCGAAGGTATTAACACTCATACACCCTGCTGTCCGACAGACTTCGAAATCAAAGCAAGTTGTGGTAGTGATAATAATTATTATGAAGGAGTACAGATAGCTCAAAAAATGGCATCGAAACTGGAAGAGGATTCTATGTGTTCATCAATAATACGCTCGTGACTCATGGATGAGAAAACTATATCAGGATAACTCGATCTATCAGGATGAACTTGTAGCAATCCAAGGAGCATTGACATTTGTGCGTAACATAGTCCTGAAACAAAAAGATTTTGGGAATTAATGTCAATTCAAAAAAATGCAGAACACCAATAGCAAGGACTATCTCATACGTAAAATCTGAAGGACTATGTTAAAAATTCCTAAAAGTTTGAGCCCCTCGTTATAATGGGCACACTACTGTACAGCGAAAGAGGCAGACGCGACTGATAAAAAAAACAGTTAAAGAAATAGATATACCTTCAATAAATATTCCTCTTGCAAAGTTTCATTAAAATTATTTAGGGAGAATATCTTATTGAACAACAGCAAAGCGCATAGCAAGCATGCTATAATGGCCGTGGCACTCATAGTTTCTTCCTCGAAGTAGCGGACGAAATGCTTAATGAGTAAAACATGTGCTATTCAATGTTTCACGTCATAGTTGTTCGCTAAGTATCTCCACCGATTCATCAGCAAGGAACACGATCTCAGCATCTGTAAATGTGCTAGTGATCCGGACCATCACACCTTTGACTGCCCCTTCTTACACAAAGATCCTTAAGAGGCTATCTTACTCTAAATACAGAATATAAAAAATATTCCGAAAAGCACATGAACATAATGATAAAAACAGCGATTCCGGTGTAAGGAGCTTATTGCCATAAACATATACGTTATATAGCAGTTCTCTTCTTTTGCAGCACCCGAATGAAACATCTTTTTTTATTGTTTTCCTTTTTGGTTTGTAAGCTATCTGCTAGTCTTATTCTTAATGTTTTCCATTCATTTAATACGCATCTTTTCTTATTAGAGCCATAATTTTGATTGGTAGATACCGTCCACCTCTCCTACTTCATCACTTTAGTTGCTTTATGTGCACACGTTTATTTACTGTTATACTTGAAGATATTAGGAGTGCAAATGTTTTTTTCCCACGCTGCTCCGGGGGCTGTGCTGATGTATGCTTTAAATGGTTCAATAGCCACAGAATAGAACAAAACAGAATAGAGCGAATAGAACGAAACAGAAAAAAATAAAGACATAAAAAGGTAATTTAAATAATTAGTTACATTCTTGCTTCTGGTATATTTTACTTAATCTACTGAAACGTAGATGATTTATACTGTATGATGTTTTAGCACGGAAATTTCATTTAAAGTATACTTACTAGATATATTATAAAAGTTTTAAAAATAGCGTGTTACTTTTATTTAAATTAGTCTCATATTCGATAGTGTCAGACATCCATAACTGAGAAATCTCACAAATGTGCACTATTTCTTCAAAGTGTAGTATTTGTTACAAATAAAAATATGAGAGTAAATCATAAAGAACGGAATAGAAGCTAAAGAAATATCAGTAAATGCAGTAAACTGCAAGCGTAAAATTACTTTTTTCGAAGAATTAATTTCAAAATTTATTGAGCATATTTTCCATTTGTAATTAAAGAAAACAGAAGAATTTCCGTTAAAAATTGATTAGAAAACAATTCAAAAGCTACTTTAAATAAATAAATAAAGAATTTAACTTCATTATCAGATTGTAAGGTACATAAATCAATTAATTAATCATTTGGACCGTTGTGAATCCATACTGGTTGACATTTTTCTTATAAAAGCATATGGCCACTATCGATCAAAAGGGAAAGATCGTTTTCTTGAGTCCAGGTTTTGATTAAAGAAAGACCCTTGTGCATTATTCTTTAATTAGCAAGATCCATTATGCTATAAAAGGAACCACTTTAGACCAAACATCAGAAAGTTACCATATGAATATTCAGCAAGAAAATATTTCCGGCCTTTGTTCTCTGATATTGAATTTTTAGTGTTTCGAAATAAAAGGACACAAAAAAGTCGATCAATGTTAATGCTTGTTACAGTATGGCAGGTGTTCTTTCGCGTACGTAAATCTTTCCTTTAAATGAAAGAACCATAGAGTAGGTATAGAAGTTAATTAAAGTGAGTTTGTCAGGCAAATGTTGGTTAATGTAAGTAACCTTTGATTCGTGGTTTGACACCTAAAGATTTCCTATAGAATGCTTTTTTATGATCAGATGGCATTAGTTTTATTTCTAGTTATTTAATGAAATTCAAACTCTTTTTATGATTTTTAAACATAATCATCATTATCATGTAAAAATATCTCGTTTTATGTTCTTACCACAAAAAGTAGTTTCGTGATTATTTTAAATATTATTATGACATTATATAATATATATATATATATATATCTACGTGATTATTTTTTTAAATGATACACGTGATTATCTTTTTAAATGCTAAAATGTATTAATTTAAGAGTTTCGATTCATTTCTCTTAATTTGAAAATATCTGAAATTCTTAAAGTGTATTCATAATTTACGAAGTAGCACAAGGCGTAGTAAAGACAGCACAAAATGGTTCGATTGGCTGCAATGAGATTGTAGTAACTTTTACGATGTCTTTACCACGTAGCGAAGACGCAAAAGAATTGAAGTCGTACTTTGGCAATCAGACGACGTCGATGAAACGCTATGAAACAACCGCTTTCAAATGTGATCATTCTAGATTTTCCCCATAGTTTATATGCGCTATTTTTTGAATGAGAAGCGACTAATTCTGCACTTTCAAAAATCTGGATCGTCCACAAGATTCAGTTTGTATTTCTTCTTTAATTTATTTCGTCTAAACATATTAATATAAAGTAAATTCATTTAGGTTAGTGATTCTCAACAGTGGTACGCAAGAGCCACTTCTGGACTCATAGTGCTCTATTTTCCACTAGAATAATATTTTTACGTCAATCTACTGTCTCTAATAGCAGATATTTTGTCGTCTTGTTACCTTGTGTTTTTTACTTTTCTGCGAAATTTTAGAAAATCGTCGTTTGTTTTTGAAGAACTCGTAATATATTGTTCCTCTTAGTATTTATGAAAAATTAATAAAACAAACCTAGATTTTTCAAAATGGAAAAATGGCTGGGATTGACTAAGCGGAAAAGGGAGGATTCACCAGGTGATGGATCCAGGACAATCTACTAGCACTAAAACATTGAAAAGAAAAACTTGTTTATATAAAATACAATGAAAGTTATTTATCATTTGGGTTTATTTAGAATGGAGATGAAATGGACCCTCAACCTCAATGCGATGAACTATTAATCAAAGTATAAAACCACGTTTCTTAAAAGACACCTTGAATCTAAGCATGCCAATTTAAGGAATGAACCTGAAGATTATTTTAAGAGAAAATTACCGGAGTTCAAAAATAATAAACAAGTGATAAAATGTTTTGTTACTTCAAGTGAAAAAGCTTTGAAAGCTATTATCTAGTAAGTTTAAGAATTTCAAAGGCTGGGCAGGATCACATTATTGGAGAAAACCTTATATTACTCAGCAGCTAAAGATTTTTTTAACATTATTCAAGGAAACAACGGCTAATGAACTTAATAATATTCTGTTATCAAATGGTATAGTAAATCGACGAATTCATAAAATGGCAAATTCCTTAAAAGAGACACTTATTCAAAAAATAAAACACAGTGAGCATTTCGCATTGCAATCGGATGAAAGTACTACTATAACGATTTGATTTGATTTTTGAGATTACGGCAAAGCTTCGAGTGCTATCTGCCTAAGGGGAGAGATGCCTTTGTGGAGGATTTTCTAAAAAGAAACTAGCTTGTATACACATTCCACATGAGGCAAACCACGAAAAACCCATGCAGCCAGCCCTTTCGCGGGATTCGAGCCTCGGACCGAACTACTAGTGTTCAGCGACTTTACGATTGCCCACTGGTGGGCCACCGATATAATGAACTTTGTTCAATTTGTTCAATTATTAGTTTACGTATGTTTCGAAGAAGATAAACGAATTGTCAAAGAGTGTTTATTTTGTGAATCTCTTCATGATAGAGCAACTGTAAATGAAATTTTCAAAGTATTTGACAATTTTATGTCTGAGAATGATATTCCTTGGAATAAGTACATTGCCGTATGCAGTGAGGGAGATCGGGCTTTAACAGCAAAACATTCCAGTGCTATTTCTCAAATAAAGAAAGTCGCACCTGAAACTAAATTTACTCATTGCTCCGTTCATCGGGAAGTTTTAGTAGCCAAAACAACCCCCGAAAACTTGAAAATCGTGTTTAATTAAGCTATGAAAATTGCTAGTTTTATTAAAAGTGGAGCTTTAAATTCAAGGATATTTACGATTTTATTCCAAGAGATGGGCAGTTAACATGAAAGGCTTTTGTTACATTCCGAAGCAAAGTGACTTGAGAGGCAAAGTTTTAATTGTCTTTTCTGCGATCAGAAACTTTTCTCTGTGATTCAAAATTTGAATTGCAAAATTGTTTATTTAATGAATTATGGTTGGAGCGTTTAGCATACTTAGCTGATATTTTTGGAAAGTTAGATGAATTAAATTTAGGATTACGAAGACAGAGTGTTAATGTGTTTACCATTAGAAACAAAATAAATGCAAAGATAAAAACCTGGAGCTAAGAATCAAAGAATTGGATAGTAATATTTTAAGCATTTGACCACTTTTAGAAAGTTTACTAAGCGAAAGTAATTTGAAAATAAAAGAAGAATTAGCATCCGATATTAAAAATCATGGTTTTTCATTGATAAATAATTTCAACATCCATTTTCCCGAGGATTATGGAAAAGAAAATTGGAATAGAAATTCATTTTTTCCAATTGTACCTGAAATTTTATCTCAGGAAGAAAAAAATGATGAAATTTCCTGAGATCGAACTCTAACTGAAGATTTAAAAAATAACATATTTGTTAACTTTTGACTGAACCGAAAAAAGAGAAGAATTTAAAGGCATTTCAAATAAAGCTATTAAATTTTTATTGCCGTTTTGCACAACCTATTTGTGTGAACAAGGATTTTCTTCCATGTAATATTTGAAAAAGTTCTAAAGTATATAAATATAATATAAATAATTTTAAGTTAAACCTTAATTTACTTAATGCTTAAATTTAAGCATTAATTTAGCTAAGCATTAATTTCCTTAATACTTAAAGCTAAACATTAATTTAGTTCATTTACTTAATGCTTAAAAAGTAAAATTTGTTAATTAATATTTAAAATTTTATTTTTATAAATCGCAAAGCATAGTTTTAAAAATCAAAATAATATAATGTAATTAAAGTTATTTTTAATTTATGCATTTTAAATATTTTAAAAACTCGTATTTTGAAAATTAGAATAAAATACGAAATTCAATCCTCTGTAAATCAGGATTTATTTTATTGCTAATATATAGATGTACATATAATTTAATAACATTGTAAATTTAATGCATTGTTAAACATTTTTTGTCAAGAAAAGTAAGCATAATGTTACATATTCTCTGCAACTTCGTAAATTTATCTTGTTGAAGGCCCAAGAGCTCTGCCATTCGTGGGGTGTCTTTTGTGAAGTACTTTCTGAAAACTTTAGGAAATATTTTGATATTTATTAGCTTTTCAAATGTAAAAAGCCCGGAATAAGTTAATTAAGTTTAAAAAAATCAAGAATTAGAAAAATGAAATTTATATTATCACTTGAGAATGCTTAATAATATTTGTTTTGTTTCATTTTTTCGCTTTGAATATCACGCAAATGCTATATTATTTATTTCATTACTTATTTTATTACTGTATATCTTTTAGAAGAATTTTTGTAAAAGCGTATCAGCTGTGTGAGTAATCTGAGACTACTATGCGTAAGTATATGCTTATCATATTAAAAAAAATCCTTATTTTTTAAGTAAGTTTATGATGAGTATGTTTCGTAAAATGACATTCACCTTAGATTTTAACTACTCCTTATCCTTCTTTCACATATACAACTTAAGAAAGATGATAGGAATGTAGGTGCTTGAAAATAATATTAATTTTTAAACATTTAATTTAATAATGTTTATGACAGTGTGAAAGTTTAGAAGAGGCGGCAAGAACCAAGGTGAGTTTTTGGAAAGCACAAGTACTTCAAGGCCAATCAGGAGAGATGAAGCAAATTTTGAATTCTGAAATTTAAATAGCCAGTAGCAAAGAGTCGTTAGTTAAACGCGTGTCTCCGAAAAAGTTAAGTAAACTTATATAATATTATTTAAAAGCAATTGATTTGATACCAATTACTTACGATCCCTTTATGTGTGTTATTCTGTGTCTCACCTATATATTATCGTACTAACCTACGTATTATCGTACTCACCTACGTATTATCATACTCACCTACGTATTATCGTACTCTTGTATTTATTGGTAGACTGTGTGATATCACATAATTGCGTTCTTATTGAGTAAACGATCTTAGTGAGGGTTAAGTTCAAAAGAATTTGATGTTTTATGTTATAGTAATAAGATGGCATGGTTTATGATTTATTTAATTAGATCCAAGCGGCATGCAATTAAAACCCCAGAAGTAGATTTTATTACTTACCGATGTGCAACTGTGTGCTATAATAATAGGAGGCTTTTTATTTCTAAATAAGCAGATATTAAACCCAATAACGGATATTTCCTTAAACAGTCTAATGATGTTACCCAAAATACAATTGTGTGCTGTGTTATTAAGAAGTCTTTTTTTATTTTTAAATAAGAAGTTTTTAATCTCAGTAACCCAAATTTTCATAAATATTTTAATGATATTAATATTCATTAAATCTGCATTTTTAATGATTAGTAATTTTGCGTTTTGTTGTGAGATAAACATCCAGTTTTGAAAGACAAAGAGAATTTCATAGAATTCATTTTAGCCTGGATAGTTAACCTAACAAATGTAAAGTACTTATCAAATTTAAAAAGCTTAATATACACGTGATATGAGTAATAAACTTTAAATTGCAAAATGCAGTTACTTCAATGCAGTGTATTTATATCAAATTATAGCAAAATATAAGTAATTGTTTAAAGCTATCAATTTATATTTTGTTAAAATATGATCTGAATCCTATGAAGTGTTTTCATCGCGCTCTTTTTTTAAATAGATGCTTTCTAAACATTTATAAGACTCTTTAAATTTTACCCTTTAGATTCATAGTACTAAATGAATAAAAATTACGAGAAATTGCCTTATGTAGTTTATTTGTAACTACCATTGCAATTTTCCATATAGATTTAGAGAGAAAACTGGAGTAAGCTGCTTCTGTTATTTTATAATAAGTAGGTTTAACAATATTAGCAAAATGTAATCTTCCTTTAATCTGAATTTTTAATTTTTTTTGCTACTGTAACTAAAAGCTGTGTTTCTTGTGTATATCGTCTAGATTTAAAAATACAAGCATGTTTTCGAAAAAAATTAAATACTAAAATTAAACTAGATTTCTTATATTTACACGGATGGCATACTGTATTTGTCATTCAGTGAAAAAAACAATTTACAGTTCACAGAAAATCACATGATGTTTTAAAACAGATAATTTTAGCAAGATATCTGACTGAAATTATTGGCATACAGCGAGGAATTCCTGTTCCTGCTCTTTCCAGATTCCTGAGTGAATCCCAAATTAGGCCTGACGTCTGAGGAAGTCTGTAAAATAGTTAAACTGCAGTAAACAAATTATAATAAACTTGCTTACATTTTTCTGCTGCTCACCAGCGGCCGAGCGGTAAAGTCGCTGAACACTGGTAGTTCGGTCCGAGGTTCGAATCCCGCGAACGGGCTGGCTGCATGGGCGTTTTCGTGGTTTTCCCCATGTGTAACGTGTATACGAGCCAGTTTCCCTTAGAAAGTCCTCCACGAAAGGCATCCCTCCCTTTAGGCAGATAGCCCTCGAGGCTTTGCCATAATAACACACACATTTTTCTGCTTTATAAATCTAATTATTAGAAGAAGATAATCTCACATTTAACACTAGGTAAACTGAGTCACACACACTAGAAATAAAAGTTATGCAATGCATTATATTTAAATAAACGCATGCACACATAAAACATTTCCATTAAAATTTTACTTCTCTTCACTAAGTTAAATAGAGTATCTTAAGATTTAAAACAAGATTATATAGAAAAAGATGTTTGTCATCATTTTCATTTGACAAAAAATATACATTTCAAATAAAAATGAAAATTTATTCATTTAGTTTTTAAATTTTACAAACACTTAGATACTACTGACATCTAAGCGAATTTTAAATTCCCAAGATGTGCATAACTTTTTATTTTCGTTTTAAATATGCATGAGTTTCCATTTATATTTGAAATATGCATTTGTTTCTAATTTTATTATTTCATTCCAGTAATATAAGGTTTCTAAACAGTATGTTCTTCATGCTTCTGAATTAGTATATTATAATTTTGGATTCCTTTAATTATTTATTTAAGTTTGTCACTCCTTGCTTAAGTTTGTCCCGCCTACATTCGGCTACACTGACTATTATGAATTCCAGTAGTAAATAAATGCAGTGGTAGTAAAAAAATAAAGGAATTATTTGTGGTGATAAAGAATTACAAAGAAATTCCGGGAACGTTTTGACTGCCCTTCGTATATAAGTTTACATTTCAGTAGTTTTTACTGAACACCTGTATAAAGCATTTGCATTTAAACTTTCATTTTTGGTTTCTTGTAATGTAGCTCGTATTTCTTGTTTATTCTACTTCGAAATTTTCATGTTTATATTAATTTTATGTTGTTACTGAACTGTAATTTATTTTGCTATTTACTGCTGGTGCACGGCTAATACAATGTTATGACTTGCCTTGCTTGCCACGTGCTCCAGTTCTTCCTTCTAGTTTGCGATGTCTGGATCGTTATTCCAGCCTTTCATGTCCCTCTTTTGTTTCCATGAACTGATCTCCCTGCTGGGTTCTATGGCCATTATAATTATTACACAATGTACCTACATGGCCTTATTTGTTATTGAGAGAATATGATACAGATCCTGATTCCATTCAATTCGCCTTTGCGGCATTTTTGTGGCTTCTTCACTTTTTATTTTCTTCGTCTTGTTTGGAAGTTTAATGAGTTGTGATATGGAGAAGCATTCGCTTTTGTGATTCTGATGTGATTATTCTCACTGTTATTTTAATATGTACTGATGCCTTGTTTTCGTTTAAGCTTCTTCTTCGATAGTGTTCCTTTTCCATGGATGGCATTTCATCCGGTGGTGATCGTGCCCCAGAAAACTGAAAAAGTGGTTGCGTGACCTGTAGAATCTACAACTAATGCAACACTGATCACCCATGCCTTGGTAATTTCCAGTCATTTGAAACCTTCATCTTAGGAGACATTCTAATTCATATCGCCGATCTTATCTTCCTTTCCGGATGGATTTTAAAAAAGAGCGCATATTAATGTGAACACCATAATAAAATAAATTCATGGTATTAAGCCACTGTACTTATCACCATCGCTGTCATTATTACTTCACTTCTCTCTCCTACAAACACACATGCACCACGAAATTAGGTAGCATAAAAACTTAAAACCACCATAGGTATCTTAACCATCTCACAAATATTTCCTTTCCTTTTCTCTTCTTACGAGTTATCAGTTTTAAAAATGTCATCATTTTTATCACATTTAACCAATTATTTTTCATAAAAGGTTCCTTTAATTTTCTCATTATTTAAATCTTTCTCACTACACGTAAGAGGATCCTTGTTTAAAACTTGACAAATAATATACATCTCTTCTGTAAAGGATTTATCCCATCACAATAAAGCTCAAATTTTTCCCGTTTAGAATATTTCTTGGAAATAAATTCTTTCAAGTCTTTAGTAATGTTCCCCATAGTGTCGCGTCAATGTATGTGGTAACTCCATTATGTTCTGGAGTACCATCATGCTGAAACCACATAGAT
The DNA here is from genome assembly GCF_044657685.1 of Stegodyphus dumicola. Taxonomy (NCBI): domain Eukaryota; kingdom Metazoa; phylum Arthropoda; class Arachnida; order Araneae; family Eresidae; genus Stegodyphus; species Stegodyphus dumicola. The sequence goes on from NC_140781.1 coordinate 163,186,270, forward strand.
GATAAATCTCTCTTTGAGACTATGGTCCATATAAAATACCTGTGAACTATTTTTCGTTTAGCGTTTTATTCCAGAACCCTCACAAAACATTTATATTCCAACTCATTTGTTTATTATATCGTGAAATGTGTGAATTTTGCAAGGCTCAAAAATGATAATTATGCAATGCCAGCTCCAGTAAACTGTCCTTCATCTATCCAAAGAAATATTTTTTTATAAGTGACGGATTGCCGTCAAACTTATAACAAAAAATTTACAAAAATAAAATTAATATACTTAGTGTCCAGACGAATGCAAACACTTGAACAAATCTTGAGCGATATGATTGTGCCTCATTTCGTGAAAACTCTGCCTCACACCATGTTTCGATTTTAAGAAACCCTCGCATTTTTCTTTGATATTATAGAGGAGATGGGCAAGAGCATGTCCACGAACTTAGTCACTTACCCATCTATTACATCTTTTAACTCTTTCTGATCTAGGATTGTCTTGCACGCCACTAGTTTCTCCCAGACATTTTACAACATTTGAAATAGTTTTATACGTAGGGTGTTGATCATTAGGAAATTTCAGCCAATGCTGCCTTTCGGATTCTCTTGTATTTAGATTGTATTGGCGGTAAAGCCACCAAAGATTCCATTTCTGACTTGAGGAGTCTTGAGGAATTTACAGCACATCTTGTCAGCGTGATTTAAGATATATCGGTCAAACTAAAACAGCGTTATAAATCAGCAGTTTCGCATCAAGGATCACGAATCTTATATTTGGAAAGGCGAAATTAACAAGTGTCGATAGCTAATCACAGTTGAAATTTAATCCCAATTTTGACTTTGAGTCCTATAAAATTATCCAAAAACGTTCATTGGTGAACTGGATTTTTTTGAAGTTTTTTACATTCGCAAAGATTTGTCTTGTTTAGTTAATGATTTTAAGTGTAATCCAGTACTTCCCTAGTTACTTAACAGTAACTTCCTAACATAATTTTTCCATTTTTGTTTTTATTTCTGCGGCCTGATGGCGCTACTTTCTGGTTTGCTTTACTCCTTTTCATATAAATACAGCCATGGTTAATCCTTCCTTATAGCTTTACTTGCTCTTGATAAAGAGGACTTGTACCTGTTTGACCTCGAATTTGATTGGGTCTGAACTAAAATCTACACCAAACACAAGGTTTCTGCTTTGCCTAATTTTATGATATACTCCTAATGTAATAAAATTGTACGTGAGTATTATTAACGTGTTTTCAATAGTTAAAAACTTATCCTTTGCTTACATGAAATTTATTTCGTCGTATCAAATGTAGTAAAACTGTAAATTAAAGAATATTACGCATTATAGTAAATCACAAAAGACTATCATTGAATGACATTGACTGGAAATAAAAATAACCTCCATTTTTTCTAACTTATTTTTTAATTGACTCTTCATGGAAAGTGACATATTTGATTTTCTGGTACTGCAAAATCCATGAAAAATCACAAACTTTAGAAATATCGGCCAATTTTTTACGAATGGAAGTCAAAGTGTTTTATTTATTAGAATGAGTATAGATTTCACTAAATATTACAATAGAGGCCAGGAAATCGCGCAAAATTTAGGTTTGCACTTTTTACAAAAGTTTACAAAGTTTTAAGTTTAAAAATACAAATAATTAATGTTTGTGTCATTTTAAAAATAAAGGCCGTGTACGGATTTGTATAGCAAACATTTTATTCATACATTTCTTAATTTTCCGTCAGAATATAAAAAAATTATATATATATATATATAGAGAGAGAGATACACGTGTGTGTGTCATTATATATATATATCCGTACATATATTAAAATTTCACTTTATATATATATATATATATAGTAGAAAACATTCATTTTCCCCGTTTTTCTTTAACCAAAGAAGGAAAAAAGAAAATTTATTTATATTCAAATTGCAGTAGAAAATAAAATCCTGAGTGTTAGGTTAGGTTAGATTATTCTAATATTGTCAACGAGGGCTATCTGATTAAGGGAAGGGATGATTTCGGAGAGCCAGTTCTAAGGAAAACTGACACATATTCACCTTTCTCATGGGAAAATGTAACAGTTACAGAAACATTTTAAACATAATCGCTTAACGTGAAGTAATTATTCAGATTATAATCTTACTTAAAAAACATGAATACAAGCTAATATGTTTTCAGTTTAGAACATGTGCTGAAGTATTTAAGAAATAGTTCTTGATTCTATGTTAATGAGACAAATCTGTGCTACCTAGCATCAAAAATGCTGTTGTTATTCTAAAAATAACTCTGGCTGTTTTACACGAATGCCAAACGTTATTGACAAAAAAGCTTTCAAAGCAAATGAAGCTCAAAGTTTCAGCGCATTTTGAAGTGCTTTCAAAACAGCTGTAATGATATTATCAGGGTAATGCAAGTTTCATGTTTTGGTGTTGATTAACTTTCTTTCTAAAAATCTGTTAAGCTTATGCGTTTAGCTTTTTCTTTGCGCTTTTACATTTTACTTTGCTTTTAAGTAAATGAGTCAGTTAATTGTTCTGTAGAGAAATTTGAGGATGTTAAAGGCTCTTATGAATAAGGGCCAAGAAAAAAATTACAATGAAAGGAGAAAACTTTCAATTATTTTAAGTTTAATATAGAAATGAAACTACATTTGAAGCTTTATCAAACCAAGTTTAAAAAGTACCATATGAGCAATTTTTTTTCCTATCATTTTATGAACCAGACTGGAAACGTGTTAATATTTTAGAAGACTGTAACACTGCCTAACGTCTAAGCACAGAAAGTTGAAAGACTGGATGACAGAAAAGCCTTGTCTGCGTATCCGGACTTTCAAAGCTCTGTTCGCTACCTGTGGTACATCAGCCTCTGATGCAATGAGTGCCAGAGAATACTCTGAGAGTCAAAGGATGATTTAAAAGCAGTGCTGCGCCATTTTTATCATCTTTACAGAGCTCGCGAGGAGTTCATCCACATGACTCACTTTGTGAGTCATGGCTTGTGAATTGGTTTACTTTGCTAGAATCTGTAAAATAAGAAAAATTTTAAGCAGGAAGTCTATAGTTTTTATAATAAACCCGTCTTCTACAAGTAGGAAGGCTGTTGGAAAATTTGGAATTTTAACTTTACGACAAATCACACAAGTAGATTAACCAGTTGTGATAAACAACACCCAGAATGATTACTGGAAATAGGCTTGAAGTAAGTTTTAATTAACATCTGATATTACAAAGTTTAAGAAATTGAGTGTTCTGAACTTCTTAATGCTTTTAATTTGTTTCTAAGTTTCTCAATCATTTAGCACAGTCGTTTTTAGATCTTTTATAAATGAAATGGAAAATAATATACTGCTGCGTACATGCAATATAGAGCAGAAACGACGAATATTCATAAATCAATGCACCAAATTACACAACCTTACGCCTAGAAACTACTCAGTATGTGTTAGTTAATAATGATAATAATGCCTTAAATACGTTAATGAAGCCCGTAAATGGAAAGGGAGGTTATTGTCTCCTCCCTGAAAATAAAATACTACTAAATAAAGAGGCAGCCCTGGAAGAGGGTGATATTTATGACGCTATTAATGATTCCAGAAGAATTACCTTGAAAAAAATGAAAGCAAGTGTAATTGAGAAATGAGTTCGGGAATGGAATGGTTCAAATAAAAATAAGGGTTACTTGAGGATTTTGACCATAAAAAGAAAAAGGGATCTATTTAATAATATAGATACTATTCAAGTTATCACGGATCATGGTAGATTTCCGGCCTATTTAAAACTTTTTAATCTCCAGGGCAATGATCAATGCTTGGCTTGTGGGAAGTACGGAAATGCAGCTCATTTTATGGAAGAATGTAAACTGACCGAGAGTGTGAGGACGAGATTTGGAAAAATAAACGAACAGAATGCAATTGAAAAAGAAAATTCTTGAATAGCTATGCAACAGAAATTATGAGGATTGTGAATGAAAACAAGACTATCATAGGAATAGGACATTAAATATTTTAGTTTTTCTTTTGTTTACGAGTTTATGTATTGGGTGAGTGAGTTATGTGTCGTCTTACTATTTTTTGTTTTCTAACCGATTATGCTTATGATTTTTTGTATTGCGTGAGTGTATTGTTAAAGATACACAATCTGCGTTAATCTGTATTTTAATCTTTTGTTTTTTATCTTTTAATTGTTTTTTTTTGTTTGTCTGCGTTGCGTGTGCTGCGTTAACCATAATACCGATTATTATCGGCTAGGTGGAATGCAGCTTACTCGTAAACTAAAGCTAAACTACTAAATAGACAAAAAGAATATAATTAAATGTGTTACTAATTACACAGTATATTAGGATATCGAAGGTGACTAGTAATCGTAGCAATGGTATATGTTTGAAAGAACCCATATAATATGTCTATAGGAGGCCATTTTAACTCCGGGAATCACGTGAGCCAAGGAATTGATGCTGGGATATGACATTATGCAACTCGGATACACGCAAGCCGCATATACAGAACGTAAAGCAGGCTGCAGGCGATCCCAAAGCAGCATTTATAGAGATCTTGAGATCTGCGAGATTTGAAGTGCAATCTTCAGTGTTTCAGAAAACTATTCACAGAGGGGGAAGCAGGTTCATTTTCTATACTCAAGGGATTCTTTGTGCAGACATCATATGAAGGCATGCAGCATGGACGTCTGTGACTGCGTCCATGCTGCATGCCTTCATATGATGGAGGAATGGCCTTGGGTGGTCTTTTAAATGAAATGTATAAGCAATATACCAACTGAATGACAAATGAAATGTATAAGTAACAGTATAAGTAATAAAAGCTGCATTTGCATTTCCTACCCCTTCTACGGCGGATAACGAACGCTGTTTTATAGCATGATAATGCAGTACCACACATCGCAACCATCGTTTAACCAAATATATAGTAACTAGAGGTATAGTTATATTTTGGACTGTGAACTAACGAACCTATGTTCAGGAAGAATGTATGGGGCCACCAAAATATCATGATTTTGTGCTTCAGTGCTCTTCTAACAAGCTTGAAAAAATTCGAAATCAGTGAGACAAGAAATGATTAGAAATATACTTAGGACCCTTAGATTCCATATAATGACGAAAGGCAACATGTATAGCTGATAGACAGTGATAGAAGTCAGGATGAGCTCTATGAGGGATACCATAATCTAAAATTACATTAAATACTTTGAAGTGGCAATTGATCTATGAGCAACCTCAGAAGATAGGCGGTTGACTTTACATCCCGTCTGACTGCTAACTAAGAGTTTCACAACTAACATAAAAATCTAAAAAACTATTTTTAACTCGTTTACCTGATGGTTACATAAAGTAAGAGTTTAGCAGAAATAAAACTCCGATAGCTTGCGGGTAACCAGAAAACACGTAAAAAATGAATCGAATGCGGAGTACAAAATTCACACCCTCTGAGCTAAGCCGTGACTCTTTCCTGACTATACGCTAATGAAGTAAATCCTGCCTAGCTGATACTTAGGGCGACAGAGTTAAACAGTGGAAACACTAAAATAGAGAGACGGTCGGTCTTTTCTGCCAAACAATCTATGAAAAACTTATACCGATACCTGTTATGAAGCTGCTTATTATGAATCTCCAGAAAGTGCCGTAATAAGCTAGAGAAGAATATTAAGGCTTTGAGTGTTCATGATTCGAAAAGCTAGCAGGAGAAACTCCGACAGCGGTCAAGAAAGTGAGATTAAATGTGGGAAGGCCATTGTCTTCTCTATTGCAATGCTGCCAATCAGATGGAAAAATACAAGAAACAAAAGTCATGCCACGCAAGAAAATAAGTAAAAGTCAGCAGTAAAAGCTTTGGTAACGAAACCGTTATCCCAGCATGTGGGTAACAAATGTTTTGACCAAATTATCTTCTGGGATGATTTGTTGATTAAGAACTTCTGAAAATTCTTCTGCAACAGTTAAATCCATTGTTGAAGAAATACTCAGTTTAGTCATGTGGTCTGCCATAGAATCGATTTTAAAGTCATCACGAATCAGTTTGTTTCTAATCTGTTAATGAGCATTTCCCAGTTCTTCTCAGAAGTTTTTACTGTACTACCTGAAGTTAGTGGAAATCCTGATTTGAGGCTGATGCCCAGGCTGGTCATGCGTGGCATAGAATTGGCCTTATAATGCATAGGTAAGTTCTCCTCTTTTTGTTGAGAGATAGTCTAGAGTAGTTTTCAAGGAGTACAGAAATTTGGTTTGCGATTGAGTTTGATAAAAGTAGAGGGTGACTAAAAATATAATGTTAAGTTATCTTTTAAACAAGAATAGCTGTATTAATTAAAACACCATTTCTTTTAACATTAAGGTTTGAAAACGAATGAAAACTACTGTAATAATTCCTAGAATATATTTCTTTTGCATTTTTATTTTAAATTTGAGTTAATTATTATCAGTGGAAATTTTATTTATGTTTTACATAAAACAAAACAAGATTATTTGCAACAAGCCGATATTAAATATACTATGTGCCATTCTTTTGCGATTTCTAGGGCTCTGCATCTCTTAATTCTCAATTTTATTACATCTGGTATGCCGAAAGCATTTTCAGAAAAGTAATTTATAAATTTTCAAAATAAATGACTGAGGACATTTCTTTCATTTAATTTTACGCTTATACCTAGCGCAGTGTTTTCCCATTTCTTTACTTTCTTTTGAGTTTAAATCGCAAAACAAATGTACTTTGTGTGTATAGCTTATCCTTTACTTAGTCATAAAAATCTTCATCACAGTTGTTTAATATCTTAACACAATACATGTTGTTATAGAACTAACAGTGTCAAAAATTTGAGATAAGAGAAAGAACAGAGCAACATAAACTCCTTCTTATTTTGCATTGATTCTATACATGAAAAACATATTTGAATTATTCAAAACAATGATTTTTAAAACTCGAATGTATCTGAGATCCCGCTTAAATGATTCGGGAATAATTTTGAGCTAAATGTTTATACAGTTCATAAATCTGTATCTAAAGGATTCCTTTTATCCAACCATGCTTCCATTCGCGATTTATAAATTCTTTCTTTGTTAATCATAACCATTCAAAAACCTAGTAACCTTTACATAAAATATAATAGGATATAAAACGGATTTTCTACACCTAGGTACAATGAGAGCTGTTTCTTTAAATTTTAACTGTGGTACTCCTCATTCAATTTTAATTCGCCATCCGCATTCCATTTACTAAATAATTCATACTGGACAAAAAGTTCTAAACAGTACAGACGGTGAATCCCGAAAATTTTGCATTACACTGAATCAATATGAATAAAAAGAAAACGGAAAGCTGGCAAATTGAATTTAAGTAAGCCAAGTATTTGTATTGCTTTTTTTATCAGTTAATGTACAACTAACTGTCGCCGAATGCTACGATTATCTTACTTTTAGTTAAGTAAGAGAAATGTAACACATTATTAAATAACATAATTTGATACTAGCATCTAATTCAAATTAATTGTGCATTCAGCAAATGTACTTTCTAAATTTACGTATTTAAATATTTATAAAATTACAATTCTCTAACAAGTTAAAAAATAAGGTTCATAAAATTTCTAAAATAATTTCTCTCGCGTATTAAAATTTAAAACAATTTAAAAAAGTAAATCAAACTGAATTATAAGGAATTTTTTAAATTTTGCTACAGTAAATCTAATTTAGAAATAAATAGATTTGAAAGATATGAATTCTATCTTTGTAATAAAAAAATGCTACGACCTTGAATGGAAGATGTTACTTTTCAGTATAAGAAATGGAACTCTTATAACTGTTCTATTGAAGTTTTCATCTACTGGCTGCTCCTTCTTAATTTATACTTACGTTAGTGAATCTTGTGTCATTAAATTTTTATCTTATGAAAACTATCAGTAACATTAATAAATAACTGCTTCTGTGACAGGATAGAACTTCTTGGCTTTTGCCGAAAAAAGAAATACTTTTGAAGAATTATGTAACGAATATACTTTAGTCATCATACATTTATTAATAATTCACTCAAAGCCATTAAGGAGGAGAAGATCGTAAAATATTGACCGCAATTCATCATCTACCCAAACTACTTCCCTATTAACAAACAAGATATTCAACTACGCTCTATCATGCCTTATGACAGGCGTATATTGATTTCTGGAACAGTCTGGTTGAAGATTATCGACTCTTTTGTTAAGGAGAAATCTTTAGACATCTTTCTCATAATGCATACAGCAATAATCTTTTTCGTGACTTTTGTTTACATGACAGAAATCTCATCACTAACAGGCAAGTAAAAGTTTTAAATACTCTGCACTTTTCTGAATGCTTTTCCGTATCGAAGCTGCCAGGCGAAACTTTTGAAATGCACATCTTTGGTATAAGGCTGAAAGAAATGAAATTGTAATTTTTTTTTGTTATAATGGAGTAATTATTTTTGTTAAACTACATTAGAAAATATGAAAATCTATAACGAGTAATTAGTTATAGTGACATTAATATTGTTATTGCATTAACAAAATAAAACTGAAAATTGTCAACATTGGGAAATGGAAACAGATCGGAAGACCTGCATGCAAAGTTCAAAGTTAAATAAAACTGAATCTCATGTTTACGTCCACCGTTGGCCGAGAGGCTAAAGCAGCCAAATACGTTTTTCGGATTCTATTATTTCCAACTGAATGGGAAGTACCTAATATTTTCAGATTTCTCCAACTGTAACACAAATAAAATTCGGTTTCCTTTAAGAAGTCCTCTATAAAAACTGAAGTAACCTCTGCATGCTTTATGGCATATAAGGAGTTAAATAAACTCAGAGCTTTTTATTATCAAACTTAACTAACTTTAAGAAGTTATTTGCCATAGCTGGCGAGTTATCACATCTGTTCCAGCTTCACTAAATATAGTAGATAAGAGTCAAACACCAAGTCACAAGATAAGTTGGTGAATGTGATTATGGCAAAGCCTCGAGGGCTAACTTCTTAAGGGAAGGAATGCGGGAAGGAATGCCTTCGTGGAAGTAAACTGACTCGTATATACGTTATACATTTTGGGCAAAACCACGAAAACGCCCATGCAGCAAGCCCTTCATAAAATCACCATAAAATTAATACAGACTTTCACCGTAAAAGTCACCATAAAATTAATACAAAACTTTATTAGCTACGACTTGTGGTAATATATAAAAAAGCAACACATTAAATTATGCGACTTCACGTAAGCTGACAACAGCGGCTTCCTGGTAAGCTTAATTTATCATGTACAACAACAAAATCTCATTCAGATCTGATGAAAATCATGATGAAAAAACACCTTTATGGTCAGAAAGCAATTAGTTAACTTTCTAACACTTACTGAGCACTGCCTAATCATTTGATAGTTATAAACTTCTACTTTTAGGACGATTTCCTTCAGCAAGACGACATGAGTCCGAAGTGAATTTTGTTGTGTAATAATTTACAGTGCATAGTGAATGTATAAATTTTCAGTGAATAGTGAATTTATAATGTTAAGATTGGAGAATTAATTCTTATTGCATTATTATGTAATTAATTTCGCTTTTGAATGCTCTACTCCCTTAAAAAGTTAGCGAAAAATTTTGTGCAGCTAAAAATGCGGGTGATTTTCGTTCCCACCACTTTCAAAAGTCGGAGGCCAGCTGCTTTCCCCCCTTAACTTTCGGGGCTGTGCATGTGTTTCGCTTGTTGGAGGTGAGAAATTTTCGGCTTTTCTGAAGTGGAGAAATTTGTGATATGTTTATCACTATTGTGTGTTGTATCTTTGACTGAGTTACGGTTGAAAACATTCCTTGAAGTCTGGCGCGAGAACGGGATATGGCACTTTTAAAAGGGGTTTAGACTTTTCTTTGAAATTATTGCCTTTTTTCTCGTTGGTTAGAGAGAGTTCAAGATATGTGTTTGATTGAGTAGACATTAATTTATAGTTAATTTGAGCCAACAGTGGATTTAGAGGCGGTCTGTCGTTTAGCATTACCGAAGTTTTAAAAACGAGGGGCAGGAAATATTTTTCAGAGATTTTTAGCGGATTTTTCCACCGAAAAGAAGAGTAATAAAGAGAAAAAAAGAGGTAATTTACCGCCTTCCCCGTGGCCCGTGGCTTGCCAGCTGCAGGGACCGTGCAGTGTGCGATGCGGATGCTCTACATGATTTTGGACGCCCAGTAATCCCGCGTTTTCTCGGACAACTTGTTCCTCGGAGAAAGTTTTCCTCGTTGCTGGTATTTTGCTGTTGAAAAATAATTCAGGATTATTGTCGTCTCCAGATTTAAATTGAAAATTTACAATAGGTTGGCTATTGCTTGCAGTTGTTTTTATCGGGAGGTATATCATCGATCTGTGGCTTGCAGTTGATTCCAAATTTCGTTGTTCTTCCCTCATGTGTGGCGTAGTGATTAAAGTTCATCAAAACAACTGGACTTCCTAATGTAGAGTAATCGGAGGAGGCATATTTTGTGCAAATAGCTAGTCTAAAGTTTACTGTCCACGGTTCGTGAGAAGAAGCTAACTTAGTGTAGGCATTCATCAGACTCTGCATAGGACAACCCACCATGCGTGTTTTTTTTTCAATTATTGTTTGTTGCTATGTGGGTTTGTTAATCAGTTGCATTACTTAACGCTTTGAAAGCTCTTTTATATATTATTTTGTAATTAACAATATTCATGAGTAACTGTTTAAAGGAATGTAATAATTGTAAGGTGATTTCATTATGAATTTAGTAGGTTTGGTTTGGTTTATTTAATTATGTCAAAGAACACTAGGGCTACATGCCTAAGGGGAGGGATGTCTTCGTGGAGGACTTTCTAAGGCTCGTATACACGTTACACATGGGGAAAACCATGAAAACGCTCATTCAGCCAGACCGTTCGCGGGATTCGAACCTCGGACTGAACTACCAGTGTTCAGCGACTTTACCGCTCGGCCCCTGGAGGGCGAATTTAGTAGGAATTGAAAAATAATAAAAATGAGAAATTCCAGAAAACAAACGAGTTTAAGTGATCAGTGATAATTATACAATTATGGTATAGTACATTAATAATAATTTGGGCAGAATATTGGTCATTGTTCAGAATGTCAAATATAAAATTGTGAGTAATCTTAATATAATTTTTCTGTAGGGGTGGTCTGGCCAGCTATTTAAATTTATGCTAGTATAGAAAATTTAATAAATGTGTTTAATGATTTAATATTATGTGTTTTATTTGTGTTATTTCATATGGTGATCTATTTCATGCTACACATGTGATCCGTATGGAAAACATGGTTTCATTCAACGAACCTGGGTATTAAAGTTATAGAGGAAGTGTAGTTGGGAAATTAATTGGTTAATCTTTGGATTATGGTAACTTGGCGATTTTTTTGGCGAAAATTTGGCGACCAACCCTGCTACAGCAACCTGCTAGTTTTTGTTTGGACGCCATTTTGTTTTCACGGAGTAAAGGCATGTTTTTTTTACTCAATATTTTTTTCCAACAATCTGCTAGCTGAATTACGCTTATGCTAGAACTTTTATGGAACAAAAGTGCTTAATCATGACGAAGATTAGGTGAGAAATTGGGAGAACATGCCGCGTTTATAAGAATTGCACATACACGGTATCCATGTACACGTCGACCTATTTTCACTTAAAAAAAAATCTCAGAATTGCAAAAAAAAAAAAAAAAAAAAAAAAAATGGCATTGCGCACACTCTTGACTTTATCCATGTACACTGCTAAAGTCCTAGCTAGTAACCTTTATCGCCTTACCAAAATGTCGCCAAACTACCTGTTACCATATTCCAAAGATTAGCCAATTAATTTTATGAGCATATGAACTATACGATCGGTTTTATAATTTTATTTGAACTGGTGATTGAATTCTTACTTGTGCGATTTACCCTTCCCTGGTCGTTTCAGGTGTTCTGTGTTTATATTTAAATGAAAAATTGTTGTTGCTATCTCTAGAGTTGTTATACTGAGATTTTTACGTGTTTGTAGGATACTCAGACGTTATAGTTTTTTATTGAGAGATAGCAATTGTTTTATTTGATAATGAATACCTTTTTGCATATTTTATTGAAAATAATAATTTTGATTTATACCAGAACACCAGACAGGATATTTTCTTTTCAGTATTGACCGAAAGGGTTTTAGCGTTGAACTGTTATAATTTATTTTACTATGTTGATGATTTATGTAACCTAGTTTATCTTCAATCACCAGTCTGTGAATTCAGATTATTATATGCGTTTTTTTTTCTTCTTTTCTTTTTGTCCGGCACTAAAGAGAGGAAGTTAAATAAGACAGACAGTTTAAAATATTAATACTTAACAACTTCTAAACGTAAAAATTCTACTGCGCTCCCAGTTAAGATAACATTCCAATTTTAAATTACACTGCTTGCCGAAAAATTTGCTTAGACCTCTGGACTTAACGTAACAAGACAAGACATATAGGAAAGAAATTAATTTAAACCTGACTCGTAGTGAAATTTAAATTGTAAATGTCAGCTTTTAACAATCGAAGTCATTCGGGATGAGTTGATGTTTCTTTTCATCGCAGACTTAAGAACAGTTTTTTTCAAATCTAATGTAATTGCAACGATACAAAATGAAAGAAGACTATAACTTAAAAACAATTTACAGTACTAAAATGATCTGAAAGTCTAGAAATAATAGCAAGTAGTGAAATGCAAAAGTCCTCTTAAATTTGCCTAAAATCAGAATCTAATATGTAATACGCAAGCTAGAACAGTGTTTTTATGATCTTTAGGTCGCTGTCTAAAATAGGTACTGATATTTTGTAATTGATGAAGTTTAGTTTTTAACTTGCAAGCAAGAAGCTGAGACAAATTAAATGAATGAAAAGGATGCGCCCGGTTCACGAGCAATTATTATTATAGGATTTTCTGTAGTACAGTTTTGTTTCTGAATAAACTAAGTTCGTAAGTTTCACGACATTACTCTTTTCTTTTCGTTTCTTTTAAACTTCAGTAATACATAATTTTAAAATCTAACCAATAAGGATAACAGACTTTTTAAAATAAGGCGAAATTAAAAAGTAACATTATTTCATCAGTTTAATTTCGAAAGTGCAGTTTTTTTGGCAAATCGAAGTCAGGTTTTCTGGAGCTCATTGAAACAAAGACACATGAAATCAGATAAATTCTGTAAACCTAATTATACAAAATAACGCAATGTGTTATGGAATCTTGTTATGGAGTTCATTCACTATGCGAAAATAAATTTACATTTCAGAAGTAGATAACATATTTTAAAATTAATAAGAGAAAAAAGAATTGTAAAGATCTGACAACTTCTTATCAAGTAACATAAAGTTATCAGGCGGAATTCCCCAGCAAAGAATAGAACAGTTAAATGACTTCACTCTGTTCCGTCAGTTTCAGCAGAAACAGACCTTTATGCGTAATTATGTGAGAGGTACAAAGGAAATTAGAAGGAAAGCGAAGTTAACATGGGGCTGGATAAACCAAATCTGACTGTCGGAAATTCGATTGCATGTCCCTGCTAATGAACAGTTTATTCCTGTGTTAAAAGGCATTAGATTACAGAATAAGGCGCTCACCATGAGAGAAATTAAATTAGTCAGTTGCCTAAATAGACGATCTAAGTTCTCACTTAGCAATTTTTAGTAAATAAGATAGCCATCAAGTCGTTGGAAATCTTGCGATTTGAGGCAGAAATTTTCAGGGCTATATGGAGAGCACTGAGTTTCTGCACACCAGGTTGGTGAAACCCCAGATTCCGTAGTAAGGCTAGAGTGAAATTAAACCTTCCATTTGAAAAATAGGAGCATATGACAAATTATAAACGTTAATCATATTAATAACTTTACAGTAATTTTCATTTAGTAAGAAGATAAGAAGGTACTTGGGAATAAACCTAGTTAGCGCAAAGATAAGAAGCGCGGGAGCGCAGGCATTTTGTTATACGAAAATTAACTTTCATAGTATTATACTCTGAACTATGAAAGAAACCTTTTATACTTAACATTCAGGAGTTTATATATGTAATTACGTATAAATCTCTCAGAAAAGTAAACGCCATGTTTTACTCTACATTTTTACTGTTTCATGATTAGCAATTAGACTTCATATGAAATTTCAGTTATTCTCTTAAAAGCTCTGAAATTTTTAATTACAAAGGAAAAACGCTTTCAAACCTAAAATCAAGGAATAATCACCGGAGTCTACTTTCTATATATTGTAAGGTAAAGATACGTAGAAACATGTAGTATCCTTGCTTGTGGTAGTTTTAATATATCAAATTTATCAAGGTTAGATTAGGTTATTTAATTACAGCAAAGCCTCGAGGACTATCTGCCTAAGGGAAGGGATGCCTAAGGGAAGAGATGCCTAAGGGAAGAGATGCCTTTGTGGAGGACTTTCTAAGGGAAACTGGCTCGTATACACGTTACACATGGGGAAAATCACGAAAACACCCATGCTTCAAATTTATCAAAGTGATGCCAATTAACATAAATCTATCTAAGGAAACACAATGTTTATACTGAATCTAATTAAATATATTATCATTTTACTTACAGTTTTCTTTGCTATTTATAAAATAGCTCATTTTTGACGATAAACGTTTACACAGATATTTAAAATGATAGTCGGTACAATCCAAGGATTCATACAAAATAATGTTTATAAAATAGCCTGTTTTCAATCATTAAATAAAGTTAAATCTTTATAAATTGTTACTCATTGTGAGTAGTCGATGTATTCTTCTTCCCGGTGTTTTACTACCTTTGAAGTTCATGTACTAGTATAGTTCTTAGTAATATCGAAATTGTTTATAGTTTTTACAGTTTTTTGAAGCGAACAAAATCTACACTGGTATGTTGGCATCGAAAAGATTGCTACTTGACGATAAAATTATTGGCGTCACTAAAGGAAAAACCTTAAAACTCAGTCACAAACATTCATTTTGAAATCTAGTTTACCGTTTCTAACATTTTATTATTATTACTTATTACAACGAAGAATTTTATTTGCTCTTAGAAAAAGTGATACTAGAAAAACAGCTCATCCTCTTTGTTTAGTTTATAATTTTATAAAATGCAAAATTGTAATCATATTAACAGCAGTTAGTGAAAATCCCTATATGAAGAATTCGTTTATCTAATCTTAAAATGTAACCCATCTGCAGGTTAGGTATAATTTGAAATGTTTAATTTAACTTCAAATGCTTATTTCTCATTTTTAAAATTTGATTCAAAATGTGCATACTTTATTTACCACTGATCTGTACTAAATATTGCATTCGAAATATTTTCTTGGAAGTGACTAATACCAATTTTCTTCTACTGGTGTTACTGAAAATATATTAGTTTTTTTTTAATACAAAATCTTTGCATTTACAAAATTTGAGCTGTTTTCTTAAAAGAGTTTTCATAAAATGAAACTATTTTATATTAGAAAATAGGTCTGGGAAAAGGTTTTTAAGGAAAACATCTTTTGTCACATTTCTGGTATATTTATGTTTATTATACTTTACAACACTGGATTAAAACATTGCATATCTCAAATCTATGATGCTATTCGGCCAAGATAACGAAGAATAAAATATTTATTTAATTTAAAGTTTCCTTTGCTTTTTCTCTTTTTTAAACACGGCGTTATCTTGGACATATTATAATAAGAAGTAACATGTTATTGCTAACATGTCATTTGTTGTTGACAATTGTGTTATTATTGCCAATTCTTCTTAGCCAAAGACTCACCAAAACCAAGCGATAAAGTCACGGACACTGGTAGTTTAATATACTATTCCGATTCTAGGCGAACGGGCTGGCTACATGGGCGCTTTTATTGTTTTCTCATGTGCAACAGAAACCAGTTCCCTTAGAAATTCCATCTTTCTCCTTAGGTATATAGCCCTCGCGTGCTTTCCCAATCAAAGAAAACCAAACCAAATTTTCTTAGCCGAACGGCATTAGATTTACAGGAATTCATCTTGGTCGAGAGGAAAACAGCGCTTTTCATTGGTCATAGCTTTGGGTACATTGCAAGTGATAGTAAGTCTTTCGCCCTTCTCTATCCTGATTTAGATAGAAAGTATTCTGGAAAACCAAATCTAGTGTCCTACAATCGTCTTCTTCTTTCACAAACCTGTAGAAGAGACCTTCTGCTCGACATATTTAAAGCATACTCGTTCTGCAAAAACACTATACATTTACAATCATTTATGCCTTCCGACAGGGAAGCTGGTTCCAATAACTACAATACCGACCAATGCGGAAAGACTTTATCAAACGCTAATAAAGGAGGAAATAAAAAAATAAATTCTATAGAATCCACCCCTAGGAAAAAAAAAATCTGAAAGCTTTCAGTTTTTATATTACGTCCAAAAGGGTGTTTTTTCATTTACGCACACACATACACGCTCCAAAAGCCGTTTCGAGAGCATATGTGCTATCGCCCATTTGGAATAAAAATATTTGAAAACAGCATATCTTTAGAACTTTCGATAGAAAATACCGCGTGCTGGAGATAAAAATGTTTTATTCCGTGCAGTGTTGCCATTGCTTGCTTTGAAATCATTGAAATTTTTAATCATAAATTCATTAGACTTTCCAAATAAAAAATAGGTAATAAAAAAGAAATTCAAAATTCCGGCTTTCATGTATACATATTCGGGTGGAGGATTACGTTATTCAAAAGGTTATGTTACTTAATTACGGCAAAGCCTCGAGGGCTATCTGCCTAAGGGGAGGGATGCCTTCGTGGAGGACTTTCTAAGGGAAACTGGCTCGTATACACGTTACACATGGGTATACACGTTACACATGCTGTCATAATATGGACATGGTAAAAGGAATAGATATATCTAATCCTTTTACCATGTCCATATTATGAAAACCACGAAAACACCCATGCATCCAGTCCGTTCGTGGGATTCGAACCTCGGACCGAACTACCAGTGTTCAGCGACTTTACCGCTCGGCCGCTGGTGGGTTTATTCAAAATGTGATGGCTTTAGGTATTGTCTTTTCACAATGTGAGAAACATGCATACATTGATGCGGATTCTTCATTATTTAATTTCTTTAAATATAATACAGAATGATAATATTTGGTGACAACAATTTGAAAAGTGATTCAGAGCTTTTAGTGATTTGACGCAAAACGTTGTTTCGAGAATAATAACCCTTCTAAGTCAACGCCTCTTCGGGGTAAAAAAAAATCTGATGTGGCCAGACTATTACCTCCCGCCAGTTTCCATGTTAAGATATTCACCGAAAAATCATTATCGAATTTTTGGACCAAAAGTATTACCTCTCGTGCCTAGGTATATAGATTGGTAAATGGTAAAAATACTGAGTGTCTCTTTTTAAGCCGCCAAGTACATGTGCGCTTCTTAGGTTAATTCCTTTTAGTGAAAACAAGCTTCAAGTAAAGTACAACTTCCGGTTGTACAATTTTATTCACATCAAATCAACTCTTTAGATGAATACAGAAAGCTTAAATACGCAAAACTGGAAATTTTGGAAGTTTCATATAAGAGTTATTGGAGACGAGAAAATCGTCACATACTTGAACACACACAGACAGACATCATCGTAAAAATAGTAAAAATGTGTTTTGCTTATTCCCGAAAAGCTAATTCGTGCTTATTCACTGAAAACTCATTATCGAATTTTTGGACCGAAAACGTTACCTAACGTACCTTTTTACACAGATTGGCGAGTGTTAAAAACAAGAATATAGTATGAATTTGCATTGAAAGTACAGAGTTTTAAAATTATATCCTTATTATTTATAAATAAATATTTAAAAATTCATTAAATTTTCAAAATATGAACAAGTGCATTTAATCTTCATCATATTAGGATTGAATTCTAAAAAAAATGTATTTCTGGAAAAATGTACAATTACATAATAAATGGTATGGTTATCTCGAAATTCTTGAGTTTTTCAATAAATAACAGTAAGATAGCAAACATTTTAAAAGCACACTAGAATGTGTTTCCTGTCGTTGTCTGACACGAAGGATGGAAGAAACAAATTTCAGAATTAAGTTGAAACTCATATAATATTTAAGAATCGAAAGTATGAGAAGATTTTATTTTGAAAAATAAAAAACTCACTACCTGCTGAAATATTGAGCAGCAATAAAACAAATCTATCCTTTTCTTTGAAAGTTATTTTTATATTTCTATGCTAACATATGCAGTTGTAAAACTACAAGCATTATAATTCATTTTTTTATTCTTTAATGTATTTTTTAAAATTTAAGTTAATATATTCATGAATGTAAAATGATAAATTTTACAATTTTCGAGCAATAAAGAAATGAAATATGGCCTGTTTTAGAAAACTGAGAAAATAAAGATAATTTTAAAGTCAGTTATGGAGTTTCAAAATTTAATTTTCATAAGCAATTTTAAAGAAGCAAATTCTTTATTAATAGATCAAGTAAGAATGATTGTACTGTAGATAAATTTCGAGCAATATTGCTAGCGGATAATAATAATGTTTTTTCTGTTTGAAGAAACTCAATCTGACTAAAATTACAGCTGTGATTTTACAAGCATGGTGTTCAATCGTATAAAGCACGTTTCAAAAGTGAAGAAAGAAACAATTTTTCCACCTTCATAAACACAAAAAGATAGATTGAGACTTTGCACATTCATAATTATTTAATTTTCTAGCAAGCATTATAAAATATTGATAGAAAATTAAATAATTATGAATCAATATGAAATAATGATAAATAATTATATAAAGTTTGCTTCAAAGATGCTATGAATTACATTACAAAGATATCGTTCATCAGATTCCTTTAGAAAGAGATCTGTTGTATAGATAAAAGGATGTTCGATGTTCGATTTAGACTATGCTGAGTTTATCTATACGTTGTGTAATCAGCTCCGAAGGGAAAGTCTGGTAGTTAATAAACAACACTGACTAGTCTACATGTTGAAACATTTCCTAAATAGTGTTCTCCAGCTATTTTATTGCAAAGCGGGAACATAATACATTAGATCACCCATGTAAAAAGATATTCGTTTCATCCGATCATACCTAAAGCAGAACGATTACATTGAGATAGACATCATGTCACTTGGATCAGATGACACCAGTTATCAGTGTTGATTACTGAATTCATTTCACTGAATGCCAGAGTTGTTTATAGAATTGCTACAATTTCAGAGCGAATATAGCCGTAACAAAATGTTGCTACCTAATTTGCTGTCATAATATGGACATGGTAAAAGGAATAGATATATCTAATCCATTCTTCTTAAAAGAAAATATACGAGAAGCTCTAATATCATGGTTTGGTCAGGCATCCCTTTCAGCTATATTGACTTCTATGATATATAGTTCCAATGTCTAACATTGAGGTACGGGGTCCAAATCTTTGATACATATTTCATATAAAATTATCAATACGTGTACCATTCGTTTCTTTTAATACATTAAAATGCTAATTTTCACTAAACAGCTCTACTCACTTTTTGTACTGAAAATAAGTGTACGTAGTAACTGAATTTAACATCTCTGTCACTTGAGCCAAATCACATAGGGCACTTATAGAACTATTTAGAATGATAAGTGTTGGCTCTCTGTTCTCCGTCAAAATATTTAGATGAGCAGGAGTTTGAGCTTTGGTTCTCTTTAAAGTGATTGAGTATTATATTGACAGTGTGGAAAAATTTTTTTTTCATGCATTTAAACTAGGAGTGGACATATTAAATATAGTCTCTTCGATAAATGCTTAAAAAATATTCCTTTTTCTCCATTTCATACTTCTTTAACGTTGTAACAGATGTCTTGAACCTTCACTTTATAAAAGGAATGAAAATGTAATGCAACATTTCATAACTTTCAGCTGAGTCAAATGTCATATTTTTATTATTTTACGGCTATTATAAGTGATAAGTGACGAGGGACGTGGGCACTGTCCCTTTACCATAGTGGTTAATCAGTACAGCACCACGCCCACCATTATTTAGAGAACAGCATTAACATATGTTACTAGTATTACAAATAAAGCATGGTACGATGTACATAGAAGGAGTAATTACATCTAGAAGAATAGGATATAAACTACATAACATATGTAATATTTACAGATTGTTGTGCGTCCACACTACCTTCACAAGGGATGCTATGAGGTACATATACATACGCATACTAAAAATGCATGCACATATTATGTGACATATAAGATAAAAATAGTACAATAGTTCAATATAGAAATGCGGATGTAGCATAGAGCAAAGCGCAGTCATGGAATGTACAGTCATACGTATAAGACATACGTATAAGTCATGCGATACAGTCAACTATAACTTGCAAATTACTGTATGGTGCAACTACTATATGAGAAGAGATTGCAATGTTACAGTTGAAAAATTAATACAACATGTACGTATTTATATAGTGTTACTATTGTGGCATGAAATGATGTACATAGAAGTAATTACATTTCGGGGGGAGAGACGGCTACATAAAGTATAAATAATCTGTGATTAGGAATGCGTTAAATTGTTTATTTATTCTACACAGAAAGAAGTGATTCAGACTGATTAATGAGTGGTGTAATTAGACTCAACTGTTTCGCCGGAATTTAATTCATAGAAGATAAGGCTAAGTACAAAGGTACTTTTTGATTTTCCCTATTTGCAACATATATATGAAAGAGTTTTTGTTAGAGCTGATACAAATATAGGCAGAATTAAAGGGTGGTAATTTTATGCTTTGTAGTGCATTCAATCTATATGCATCGAATAATGAATTCTTAGAAGGGTTTAGAAAATTTCAAATACACTTGTGTTAAAAAATAAGAAGAAAACGCTAAAAGAAGAGGTACGAATGTGAAGAGGAGAACTAAAACATATAATTTATATAACAGGTAGAGACTGCATTACCGAATACTAACAGGCAGTTTGTGCTCCTTTGTCCTCATCGTATGTCAGAGCGCTGTTGAATTCAGCCCGTGAACATGGCAGTTGGACATCAGATCAGTGGGGCCACGTACTCTTTATGAACGAGTCTCGATTTAACATCCAAAACGATTTACGAAGCTCAATGATATGGTGAGAGCCAGGGACCATGTTGTCGGACGCCAAACATTGTCGAAATAGACCATTACGGAGGAGGAGGCTTACTAGTATGGGCTGAGATAGCAACGAACGGCCGCACCGACCTCTACATGATTCTCGGTTGTTCCTTCGCAGGCGTCCGATATCGCGACGAAATTCTAAGCCCTCTTGTGTGTCTTTTTATCTGCTTAGAGCTTGAGTGGTGAGGAGTTATCTCGAGAGTGAAAGCATTCCACATCTGTCGTGCCCTGCTAGATCATCTGACCTGAATCTCATATAGCATGTGTGGGACATAGTGGGACGACAGATAGTAGGTCGCAGTGTACCGCCAGGAAACATCCACGAGCTCTGACATGCATTACTACAGGAATGAGCGTAACAAGTAATCAACGACATTGCTGTCAGCTTGCCTCTCCGTTGTCAAGCATACATTTCAGTCAGACGGCATTATACCCGTTAATAGCGTAATGTTTCCATTGCCCATTCTTCCGACCCATTTAATCTTTTGCGATATGATGGTCGTAATACATGTGTGTTTTATGTCTTTGCTTTATTGTTTGCTATGTGGTCTAGTAATGCCAGACCAACCTCTTGGATCAGTTTCACGCATATCAATTAAATAAATTTTTGTTTTATTTCGTATTTTGCCTTTGTTGCTTATTTTGGAACAGGAGTGTAGTTTCTCTAGGCAATTAAATGAAGATAATCTAAAAATATCATCTAATACTTTTTCTAAGTAACAGTTTTGAAGGCATTACAAGAAAAAAAGCAGACATTATTATGGGAGGCTATACTAAAATAAGTTTTCCCGTGGAATCATATATAATGCTTAACTCTCTTGCAAATGTGACCATAAGAAATTAACAGTAGAAGAACAACTTGTAGTTACATGCACATTGTATTCAGATGTAATTTGGTTTATTATGTTTAGGAGAAATAAATGTGAACTAATAATTTATCTGATTTTGATGAGGCAATACTTTAATTCATTATGTTGCTCTGAGTAGTATAATTTACTTTCCTACATATCACTAAAAACATCAGTAAGTTAGGAATGTTTACTTAATAAAGATAAAAGACTTAACTGACCGTATACTATAGGTTCATTCTATCTACTTCCAGTTAGTTCCAAATTTCTTTGCTGCAAATAATGTAAATACAACCTATACAGTGCAAACTAAACCAACTCATGTATCTTTAAACAGTGTTGAAACAAAAAACTTATACCTACTAATATTCAGATTTAAGTAGGCCAGTCATTAAAAACAGTCAAAAATGCCTTATTAATATAAAAATGATTTTACAATTGAAAATATTGCAATAAAATGTAAAATGCTTTTTTAGAAACTCTTTTTTTTATTTTCGCTTCGTTTGTCGTTTCCGTGCTCAGAGTTCAGAAAGAAATAGCACAAATATGTCGCATTTTTATTCAAGTATATTTTCTAAGAAAGAGGGGAAAAGTTTAGTCTTTCTCAGTATTTGCAGTGTAAAATATGGAGAGAATGAGAAGAGAAAATTTTGTACCATCCTTTATGTCAATAACACTTTTATATAAGCACAAGGAACAAGTTATGTACCCATTTTAAAATGCATGTTCCTTCATACATTTCTTAAGTGACAAAGTGTGCCAAGTTCGTAAGCATACAAAACATTCTCTAAACCTATATTTTAGAAAAAAATAAAATAAGAGTACAATAACATAACATATTTTTCCAGATCAAAGCAAAAGAAATTACTTGTTACATTTGACTATCGGAGAAAGAAATTATTATAAAGAAGAACGGAATTGAGTAAAAGGGTTAACATTTACTACATACATTCATGAAAAATACTTATTGCAAGGAAAGTAAGATAATGCAAGTTTGTTTTCTCGAGTAGGGATGCTTGCATTTCCGAAGAGAAACTGGCTTGAATTAACGGCATAAATGGGGGAAATCATGAAAACGTGCAAAGAGTCAATTCATTGGAAAACGAACACGAGCAAACTACCAGTCTTCAGTGTTTTCTCCCAATCTGCGTCTGGTGGGGTTCATGGAAAATGACAGCTGATCTTGGGAATTTTGAAAAATATATTTAAATTTTTAGTTTTCACTATATTTTTTGTTTTTATATGCATGATTTTATGTGCCGCTTTTGTCATTAGTCGACGCTTCACCAGCGGCCCTGGCTCCATTCTTTGGCGACGAACGGATTGACTGCAAGCGGCTTGCATGATTTTCCCTATACAAGAATTACAAGGACGAGACAAATTGCTTTATAATGCCTTTCCATGGAGGCGTTTCTGCCTTGCTTCATAAAGACAGTTAGAAATCGAATACTTTGTCCTAATTAAGACATGGCCGCCAAGCAGCCCACGAGGCTTATTTCTATGGCTGACGGCTAAACTAGCAGAATTTATTGTTTTTATGATCTCAGAATTCTCGATGCATGTCTAACTCATACTTTCACGCGCACGAACTTTGCAATTTATGCACATCAAAAGCCTAACTTTCTTGGCATATCTATGGAGATTTAATTCTGATAGCTCTACAGCTTGTATAAAGCGAAATATTGACTTTTTTCTTAAATATGAGTGGGGTAGAAGAGAAAAGAAAAACAGTTTGGATGTAGTTTAGGAGTCCTTAGCACGTCTTCAGAAAAGGAATACCACGTTTGGACAGCAAACGGGCTTGAAAACCTTTATGGAAGAATAGATAAAATTTAGTTTTCAAAAATCAAAGTTCTCCATAATTAATGAAGGTGTCCTTGTATTAAAACAAAAATCAAATTAAGGAACTAATCGATGACCATTTGAAGACACAATATATAAGCTGTATCTAATGCAGAGAAATCTTTTACAATATACGAAGAAACCCCTTATACTATATGATTAAAAAACAACAACAACAAAAAAGTAATTACGAAGAAATTTTCGAAGATTCATTATGAAGAAAGGTTTTCAACATCTTTAAACCCCTGTGATGTGATATGACAGGTCATTGAAAATTCATTTTAATTCATTTCATGTTGACATATTTCCCATAGATACTTAGACCTTGTAAATTAGACTCAGAAGAATTTGTAAATTGGACCTTGCTAATTAGAGCCAGAAATTCCCAAATTAACTTAGACCTTGCAGAAGGTTACTATCAAGTTAAATGTACAAGGAAAGCAAGCTTCAAAATGAAATGTAAAAAAATTAAAGGCTACCCAACTGTTATTGGGTTTTAAAAACAGACGTACCAGAGGCAAGATATCGAAGCACATCGATCATAGAAACATTTTAAAGTAAACATACCTGACTGTAATGATTATGCATGCAAAATGTTGGTATTTCTGGGGAAAAAAATAGGAAGAGTTTTTTTTCAAAAACATCGACTGATAGAAGCTTTTGGAAAAGAGGTTTAAGATCAAAGCGGAAGGAATTACAAGATTCAGAATTTTAAGTCCCTGTAACCTGGAAAAAATAAGTTAATTTTTATTTTTAGTTGTACTTTTCGATTATTATAACTATTATCTTAAGTCACCTGGTTTTATCATTCACGGATGCATTCCTAAATATTAGGCAAGGAAAATATGCTCTGTAATCCATGATGCCAATATGCACTTAAAATTTAGCTTATACAAAATATTAAGAGCGCTCACAGGTAAAACTTTAATTTTAAATATGCTCATTCATATGGAATGAAGTTTTCTGAAAAAAAGAATTGTCTGGCTTGCCAATTGAGTTAAAATCCAAGATTAAAAACATGCGCTTTGATTATTGCTGAGATAGTACTTCATATTAAGCTTTGAAAACATGGCTGCTTGAAAATTTGGAGCGAAAATATTTATTTCCAAAATAAATTATGTGTAAATTAATAAATTGTCAATAGATGGCGCCACAATCTACAAAATAGAAAGTAACTGCATCGCAGCTTCATAACACTAAACACGCGTAGCCTCTTTCTTTCTAAATACTTGCGATGCAATTAATTACAGACAACAGAAAAATAAATATCATGCAAATGTGTTTTTTTTTTGAGTGATATTAATGCAATGTTTAATTTTGTTGCATTTTATTTTGACTAATGGAGAAACTTTTATTCATCTGAAATTTTTATAGTCTCCACTTAGCTGTCGTGAGGCTAATTTTGAAAGCAGGCTAAGAAATGAAATGGTTAAAAATTTGAATGCAAACCAATAGCAATTAAAAAATAAAGGAATTTTATGAGAATAATCACAATAATAACAATAAAAACATGATTAAGGAATTTTAAATCGTACCGCTTCGGTAATCAGCAAGCAGTGCTTTAAACACCGTGAGACAAGAAATTTTACAGGTAGCAGAGAAAACAGAATAACTCACATTTTGCATACTGTTATGTTTGATACACTATACTCATACAGTAAGTCAAATAATTAATTCAATTTGCTAATAATAAGATTTATGAACTGATTACAAAGGAGTTCTGATATAATTGCTTTTTAATAGTCTAGTACAAGGATGTCAAACTCGCGGCCCACAACAAATATTTTTGCGGCCCGGCCAATGTATCGGCAAATAATAATATATAATAATAAAATAACATATCGACGAAGAAAAAAATGAAATGTTTACTGCTAAGTAATTAACGATAATTTATTCAGTGTTGTTAGATTACTCACAGCGAGCTGACACACACACTACTTAAATTACAAATGCGTGTGTGTAGCTTGCGTTCAGCTACCTTCGGCTTTTGGGGGACACGTGCACTCAGAACTTGTACGCATCTCCCGATAGCCGAATGTGGCCGAACTCATGGTCTCAGTTTTCCAATCATAGTTTTGTACGATATATTGGTGCATTCATGTGCATGCACTTTGCTTTGTTATTAATTATTACTTAATTCATATTGTTACGGATTTCATAGTTATTTATTTATTTAGTTTTTTTTTTTATTTAGAATTGTAATTAGATTTGCTTCATGTTGCCTTAGCAACGCAGACGAATTTTGAAAAGACAGCTGCGTTGGAAGGTTAAAAATAGAACAGCGCGTGCATTTAATACCTAATAAATAAATATCTCGTAATTGCTGTTGCCATCCACAAAAATCCAGATATTTATAGATGTTTCCAGTATATTCGAGAAATTAATTATAAAGCTTATATAAGCCGAGAACAAACAACTCATCTCAGTTGTAGCTGTAGTTCTAGCGAACTGTTTGTTTACTTAATACTGTGATTGATTTGTAACGATTTCGTTGTGAGGTAGAATTAGTTTCTCTGTTTTGAATTGATTTTTGCTAAACGTTTGACATTTTGCGATATTGTTAGAATATTTTGAAGAAATATTTCAGCATTTTGAGTTATCTCTTGTGGAAAGAATAAATTTTTGTTAACTTTTTAACGTTAACCGTGTTTATTCCAGCCCTTTGTATTCAGTATGTCTATATCAAAACCAAGTGGTAGTAAAATTAAACGAAAAATCGCCGACGAACATAGAATATTCCAAGTAAAATGGGAATTAGAATATTTTTCTGTGAAATGAAAGATAAAATAATCTGCTTGATATGTAATAATACTATTAATGTACCAAAGTTATATAATATTAAACGTCATTACGAACAACACAAATCGAAATATAACAATTACGAAGGATTAATGAGAGAAGAAAAGTTGAAAGAGCTCAAGTTAGGAGTGAAAAAACAACAGTCCATGTTTAGTAAAGTATTGCAAGAAAGTGAAGCGGCGGTACATGCAAGCTACGTCTTGTCCGAGTTGATAGCTAAACATTCGAAGCCTTTTACTGACAGTGATTTCATCAAGGAATGCCTAATGAAAGCTGGAGAAATTGTTTGTCCTGGAAATGTGAATGCTTTTCAATCAATTTCATTGTCTCGAAATACAGTAGCGGACAGAGTTACTGATTTAGCCTCGAATTTAAGTGATCAGATCAAAGCAAAATCATCTAGTTTCGAAAGTTTCTCCATTGCATGTGACGAGAGCACGGACATTAGTGGCAAAGCTCAGTTAGCAGTGTTTCTTCGTTCTTATGACAAGAATTTTAACATTTTTGAGGAATTACTGGAACTAATACCGATGCCTGGTACTACCACAGGAGAAGATATATTTACTTGTGTTTTTGGACTTCTGAAGAAATACAATCTACCTTTGGCAAAATTATATTGTATGCACGAAAGTAATAAATATGGAGAATGTTTTGTCATATATAAAAAAAGTTATAAATTTTATAAGATCTCGAGGTTTAAATCAGCGTCAATTCACTGCTTTCTTAAGTGAGTTAGACAGTGAATATTCGGGTTTGTCCTACTATACCGAGGTACGTTGGTTACCTTACTCCAAGATTCTCAAACAATTCTGGGATTTGAAAGAAGAAATATGTCAGTTTTTAAAAACGAAAAATCAAGACGTAAGTTTGTTTTACGATCCAATATGGATACAAGATTTATCTTTCTTGGTTGATATAACCAAACACTTAACCGATTTAAATTTATCGTTACAAGCAAAAGATCATATCATTACGAACATGTTTGACATAATTAAAGCATTCAAATGTCAACTAGTTCTTTGGGAAAAACAACTTAAAAATGAAGATTTGACGCACTTCCCGACGTGCAGCATGAACAAATCAAGTTTAGATGATACTTGTTCGTATCAAAAATGCGCAGAAAAAATTGCAAATTTAACAACTGAATTTGAAACGAGGTTTAATGATTTTAGTTCCCTCGAAGACAATTTTTTTTGTTTTCTTCGATTTTCTCAATAAGTATTGACTCAGTACCCAGCCATATGCAAATGGATGTGATCGAGATTCAATGCAACTCAAATTTTGAAGTGGGCGTGCCTGAGTTTTACAAATATTTACCAGCCAGGTTTGAAAATACTCGAAAATTCGCATATGAAATTATTTCCATGTTTGTTAGCACTTATCGGTGCGAGCAGTTATTTTCAGTCATGAAAGGTAATAAGTTTTCTATTAGAAACCGTATTAATGATGCTCACCTTGGGTCAGCGTTGAAAGTTATCACTGCAAACAAAATTTCTCCCGAAATAGGAAAGATAATAGCAGAGAAGAGATGTCAAGTATCAGAACGTAAACATTAAATTTTCTTGTTCTTTTCTATATATATATTTATATATATATAGATAATACAATAATAATTAAATAATACAATAATAAACATATATCTATATATATATTTATATATATATATATGTTTATTATTGTATTATTCGAAATAAATCTACGTTTCTATGAATATTGATTTTTTTTGTGGCCCGCCTAAAGTTAAACCTTGTTTGTTTGGCCCAAGTGTACCTATGAGTTTGACATCCCTGGTCTAGTAAATACAACTGATAAGGTTGTTTCTCCGTAGGCTAACTTGAACATTAATGAAGTTTCATAACCCTTTTTAACAAATTTTCCTTACACATTCAAAAAAGATTTCTGGAAGCACTTTTGCATGAAAAATGATATAGTACATATCAAGGCGTTTCCATTTTTCTAGTTTGCCTTTTCTCTGCTTTTAAAAGAGTAACTTCCAGCAAAATTGCACCACTTACTCATAGTACAGGAGTTTGTTCCTTAAGGCATGCAGTATTATACTAAAATATGATAAACAACCTAGAACCATTGGAGGTCACGTTTCATTACAATGCTCAGTTTACCATGTACACAATTGTTTACGAAGCGATAACCCTCCATGCGGAGACTTTTAAAGGTCGATTGCCTAATTCCAATTAAATTTAATACTTATGTTTCATGTTTTACATTTCAAAGACACACACACATATATGTATGAATAAATTTCGTACATAAAAAATTATTCTCATTAGTCCACGTGAAAAAAATAAAACGAGAAAGCATATTAAAACATTATGCACTTTATAGGGACGCGGGTATGCACTTTACTTTTACCTACAATATGAACAAAATTACATTTGTCATTTAGATGGAGAAAGAAAGATTTAAACGAAGGAAGTACATAAATCGCTCTAGCGATTTTGTTTCGTTTTCGTTTCAAGAATTGTATGACTTTATGAATCTTGGTCGCCGATTCACTTTAGTTAGGATATCCCTTTTTCTTTCTTCTACACAAGTTATTTACAGAGTGATCATAAAAAGTTCCCTGCTTATCCGCTCAACTAATCAAAATAAAAATTCAGATATTGTTATTTGAAGGTATGCGCTCGATATTGTGATGCTTTAAAAAAAGTAGAGCTCTCACGGTTACGTTTAGAGAAAAAAATGAGGAATTTTTCAATTGACAACGTCCAATTCTTTCCGGCTTATCATTAGAACGGCGGGAAAATCTTACCTACTGGAACGGCGATAAGGGGTCATTTTGACCCTTCGATGAAAATACTGAAATAACAACGGTAAAACAATTTTACATGCCATACATTGGCACAAATATGTACTTTATATGTATTTCATAATTTATATTTATATCACATGATAATTTATTGACTTTTTAAAATACTGTAAATGTATCGAGTACATGGCGATTAATTGGATCATACTATAATTACTCAAATAATAATTAATTTGATATAAAAATTGATTTGAAATAAATGGTTTCACAAATTAAAACTAATGTTAACTAAAATAAAACACAATTTATATAATAATATTTTTTTCTGTACTTACTCAGAGGATGATTCCCTCTCTAAATCCAGAAATGAGAAATGTTCTCTGATGTATCAGTTATATCATTAAATGTGTAGCTGAAGGGAATATGTAAAGCCTTTCGTTTCAATTCTATTTAATGTTTAAAATATTAGAGATTACACATACGTATTAAGAATTAATACAGTTGATACAAAAATAATTTTTAACAATTTTTCCAGTGCATTTTCCACACATAACTTTGGAACAAGATGCACATTATTCTTGAGATTTGTTTCCATTGCATCTCTGTACTTGACACTTTTTTCTCTTTACATCTCTTTATATTCGTTTTTGCCAGTTTATTTCTGCTGACTTCTTTTTCGTTTACATCTCTGTCCTCAGATTGACTAATAGTTTGTGTCTGGAATTCATCTTCAGTTTCTACAGAAAAATTATTAATTTCACCTACTTCATTTTCAGATAGCTCCTGCAACAATTTTTTAATTTCTTCATCCCTAAGACCTTTTTTCCGCTTATTAGACATATTTTGTATAAGTTGAAAAAATTAGAAAAATATCAGACTATCAGAAAGCGATAGGGAATATATTTTAGCATATGATTCTCACAGCGTAAAGGAAAGGTGATAATTAATGTGACAACAGAATTCATACGTACTGAAATACTGATTTGGAATTACCAAGAAAACATCTGTGCCAACTCTTATCACGTACAATAAGCAAGCTGAACTTACAAACGGGAAAATACATCTGTAAAATAAACTATATCTGAAAAGAAATATAAGCATGAAAAACCCTGCATCTGCCTTCCTTGCAGTATTCTCTTCAAACGAATAGATAATAGGTAAGTTATATTTTCTTAAAAAAGTAAGTTCCAGATTTCCAAATCCCCATTTAATACAAAGACTTATCCTTTTGTATTCATAGAACAAATAACAGATTATTGTTTTAAAATTCACATCTATTGTTAAATTTGAGCCGTTCATGTTTTAAATCTTGCTTAAACTTTTATTTTCATGCAAACGTGTACCTAATCGAAACAGAGTTTAGTGCAAAAACGAAATCCTTTTAGAATGTACATTCCCTCAAATCCTCTAATAAGTAATTTAAATTATTTAGACTTATTGGAAAAACAGAAATCTAAACAAGTCCTTGATTATGCTTCATTCATATTACTCGACATTTCTTTTATAATTACTCTGCAAGAACAAAAGTCTGACATTTGATTACGAACAGAGAGTGAGTATATTAATACCTCTTTTCAGCTTGATAAAAAGAGGTTTATAATTAAATTAAAAAATTAAGGAGAAAGATAGATATAGAACTTAGTGTTTAATCCTACTCTTCACAACATTTCGTGTACGTTTCTATAAACTGACAGTTTGTACGAAAAGTATCAATTATTCTACTTAAATAATGAGACACAAAGTGTTAACGTTAACAAAGTTTAGCAGCACACAGATGTAGCTGCAACTTAATCTTTAGCTTCTATTCCGTTAACTCTCATCCGCGTCTACATAACTATAAACAGATTAACAAAAATCTTTCCTTATATACTTACTCGGAAGGTATCTAAACTTTGCGTAATATGACTTAAAGAATAGCTGCGAAGCAGAAACTCAAACTTCTCAAATTCATGATGCATAAATATAAGCTACAAAAGCTGTTTACCTATCTTCAGTTGTGTTTTGTTGAAGGCCAAAGAAAAAGTAAAAAGAACAGAAAAGAAGTACTCTAATAAACAATAACTGGTTATATAAACAAAACCTGCAAATATGCAACTAAGAAGAGAAAATAATCACATAACTGAGCTTTTTCGTTTGTGTAATTCCTTTGTTTAATATCTACAATTCAATTTAATTAGTTAATTTTTAGATTCATTAGAACAACAAATCAATTTTAGCATTGGCAAATACAGTGCTGGCCATTAAATTGCAACACCATGAAGAAAATCACATACAAAAAAGATTTTATTTGCACGCAAAAACAGTATGGCATGAAGACAAAATGATTAAATTTGTAAGAATTTTGAAGGTTTACAGGGGTGAGAAATTAGTAGAAACAGCTACCATCCCTGGTAGTGAAAATGGCCCTAACCCGCTTAGGAACAGAGTTGAACTGGGCTTCGATGACAGAAACGGGCGACTCATTCCATGCTGCTTCAAGTCTATGCCACATTTCATCAACTGTGTTAGCTGGAGCGGAGTGCTGGGACAGTCTGTCAGCAACCCCTGACCAGATGTTTTCAGTGGGTAACAGATCTTCAGACCGTGCAGGCCAGGGCAACAGACAAATATCCTATGTGTCGAGGAAATCAAAACACGACGTGCAGCATGTGGTCTTACATTATCTTGTTGGAAGATGGCGTTTGGCAGGCGTCGAAGATAGGGCACAACCACTGAACATAAGATTTAAGAAATGTACTAATCTGCGTTCAAATTGCCGTCGATCCCTATGCCGATATCGAACGTAAGCAAGCGACGGGCAGTCTGCTTGGAGCCTCCAGATAATTATACGGCCATCAGAAAAAAAAACTGCACGCAGAACCGGGACTTGTCTGAAAAGACGATATTGTGCCACTCCTGTATCCAGCTTTGTCGTTTGGCGCACCAGTGTCTCTGTCTCTCTCTATGCTGCATTGTCAAGAGAAACCGAAGAAATTGTCACCCTGCAGATAGTCTATGCTGCTGCAGACGTCGAAGCACGTTATGAGCGGATACTGGACGTGCTGCAAACATGCCCATTTTCTGACTAATGGTCCGTTATGTGGTTTTGCAGGGCTGACCTCACAATATGTATGTCCTCTTAAGCGTTAGTCAAGGAAAGGCTTTGAGATCCTTCATGACGTTCAGTAAGATCCTCACCAACCCATTGTTTCGATATTCGCATGACAGTGATTGGATGTCGACCAGTTCGACGGGTGGTATCACAGAACAATAATCCACACTCTGGATAGACAACTATCCTGCCTCTATCAAATTCCGACACTTGCTGGTAAGCATCTATTTTTATTCGAGGCATAACACGATATTCTGAGCAAACGAAGACCTTACAAAACGCTTTCCGAATGAAATATCCAGTATATAATTTTTGTTTTACGCAGTGTTTTAGATGCCGTTTCTCCCTCTGCTTCATCTAAATGTGCTGAAATACTAATAATTTGCATATCCCAACCTCTTCTTCCATTCATGTGATTTTGACGTTCGTCAGATCATTTCTTCCTGGTATTATAATTTTAATGGCCAGCAATGTAAATCCGATTCCAGGTTGGAAAAAATCCCTTGACAAAGACATGTTAAACTATGTCAGATGTTTTTATTTGCATACGAATTTGCTTGATGTTTCTTCCCCTGTTAAATTCTTGCCTCTAGCGTAAAGATGCATTTTAAGTTTTAATCTACTTAGTCTTCTCCAGAAAGAAAATAGACAATATTATTAAAATTAAAAAAAAATCTTTCTCTGAGTGATGGTTATATATCTTTTGAGAATCTTCTTAATTTTGTAACGTTCTCAACACTTCATGGAAATTTATCTGTTTTCATACGATCGTATGAGGGAGAGTAAATTTATAAAGTTTAATTTTGGAAAAGGTGCAAACAAACTTTTAAGTTCCCGTTATTCTAAATTCCAGGCAACATTTAGATAATATGCCGATATTATTGAAAGCATTGATTCAAACCTAAATTTTATCTTAAATGTAAGAAAAGTTATATCTCAGAAAAACAGTCAACCACTGACAATTAACTTAGCAGTACAAGATTTAAATTTTATTACAGTAAAAAATGCTGAATATGACAGATGCCTTGTAAATTGTTTTTTAATTATCCTTACGTATGAAAATAATTAAATGTAATCTCGCTACGTCGTTTTTCAAGAGAAAAATTCCTTTACCAACATCTGTTAAACTGCTTTAAATTTTTTTTTTTTTGTTTTTTGCCCAAAAAAAAGGGAATATTCGAACAAAATTTTCTTCTAGCTTGAAATATCTAATTAAACTATCCATCAACCTGTTGATGCGTCAATAAACGTCTTACAGGACGTTTTGCCTTATTAAGAAATTCCACGGTCTAATTATGAAAAGGGGAAGTGTAGAATTTAGAATGAAATACAATCAAACGATATCTTTACTGTCATTCATTACTATATCATTACAATATATTATTACTATCATTCAAATATTCATATTAAAATCATAGTAAGTATTATTTAAGCAACTTATTTTTACTTATCCTGGAAATTACTCAAACTATTAGGTTATCCTATCAACGTCTCTTTAAATAATAAACTTATTTATTTTAGCTATATCCTGTCTACCGTATTCTATCGGTAAGAGATGATAGCATTTCTTTCAAGGATTCAGTATTCCCCTACTTCCAACTTAAGGTTTTCGTTTCTTAGAAAAGTCGAGAGATCCTCTGAGTAGCTTTAAATATTTTCATTCGTACATACTGTCTTTCATTTTTTTACTCGCTTCTGGGAACTGCAGAAAAGTATACAAATATGCTAAAACAGGTTTTTACCTACAGTACATAAACCTCATAACATATTTTAAAATAATTTATTTTCTACCCTCTTTAAAATTTTAAATTCAGTAGCTGGTGAATTCAGAATGCGTGAGAAAGCAATCGCAATCCTCAGATGAAATTAGAATCAATTTCTTGCACAGTTTTCAATCTCTAGAACAATAGTTGTTTTTTATTACAATTTTATTATTATATAATTATCATTTTTTATCTCATGCTTTGCTACGATATTTTATTCTCAGCATTGTTAACTCATTTTGAAATGTACATTATCATCCGAAGTAAGAAATGAGAAGTTGCTTTCGAATTATGTGACTATTCTTCCTAAACCCTGAAAATGAGGAGCAGCTTGAAAAGCGAGACCACAACTAAAATCCAGATCTAAGCTGATTAACAAAGCAGTTATTACAGTTATTGAATTTAGGATTATGACCACACTATTTATTAACGGGTGTTTACTCATTAAAAAATAAACATACTTAATCTTTTTTTAGAAATGAAAAATTTATATTTGCGATAATTATAGCGATTTTTTAGATAATTAAAGCGATTTTAGCGACTTTAAAGTCAAGTAAAGGGCAATGATCAACTAGCAGAGGACATATTAAATAATACTTTTAAATGCATTAAGTGACGTTTATTAAAAAATCCTTGAAGGCTTTTGAATACGTTTAAATCCTAAATGTACACTCTTGAATGCTTGCTACCTATGCAAATATCTCAAATTGCCATATAGGAGCAAACTGCTGCTTGAAGTACCTTAGACTAAATTGTTACAACGTATTAGTTTTCTCAATTCTTCATTCTTGGAAACGGACACGGAATCTTTGGAAAGATCCCAAAATGCAAAACTTTTCAACTTCCTTTCTCTTTCAAAAATATTTCTTTTACTTATTAGATTTTCCTTCCTCATGTTGTCTTACAGTTATCTATTCCCAATCACTATTTACTTACCCCAACTGACCTCTATTCCCCCCCAAATTGTTTACATCACAACCCCTCTCAAAAAAGGGAAATTGAAAGATTAATTTCAAGAAAGCGATTACTTCAATCGATATTGAATACTCTTGATAAAATCTCATTTAATATTTTAACAGTAAATGGTTTATGCATAAAGCAGTAAGAACGAAATGAACGAATATGTTATTTTCATTTGAGTAGTAAACTCCCACATGATTTCCAATGGCTTTTCACTCTTTGCGCATATAAGCAATTAGAAAATTCTTTCCGTCAATTATTTTTATGGTCAAACACAATAATCTTAAGAGGCTTCCTGCTTAACATACTTTTCAAAACAACCGATAAACTTTAAGTTCCGTAACAGTGCAGAAAGTTTTAACTGGTCGATGCGTTCATTTGAATTGCAAAGCAGAAGTAATTTTATCGACTTATTGTTCTGTTAAGATATCCAATAAAATAAATACTTTTGAGTTCATAACTTCATTACATAATTGACTACTTTTAATTTAATTTACTTCTTTTTCACCAAAATGTTCATTATATGTAAGTAGAAAGAAAACTTTGAATAGGTTTTCTGAAATTCAGAAGAGTTTTCCTTGTTTGTTGCTGCTGTTCTACTCAATATGAACATAATATTACACAAAAATACTGTAATGAAATATACAAATATTTGTGTGTATTTCTTTTTTTATTATTTTGTTCATTTTATTGCATAATAGTGTTATTAATGTATTTCATTACATATCTGTTTTACGCATAATTATTGCTTATTCTCCACAAGCAACCGAGTGGTAAAATCATTGAATTTTGGCAGCCCGACCCGGATTGAAAATCTGGTGAACGGGCCAGCTACTTGACAGTGTTTTTCCATGTTCCGTGGCGCAACATGAATACGAGCCGAATCCCCTTAACAATTCTTCCATAAACGCTTCTCTCGTCTTACTCAAATAGCCTTTGTTTGCTTTGCCTGCAGGGAAAGCAAGTGTTCTCATTCAACTAAACGCAGAAAGGCAAGATGTTTATTCTTCAAAATGATTGCGGGTGTTAACATCTGCAAGAAGATTTTAGTTTTACATTTTCCATTTTGCCTGTAAATCAAATAAACCTACCTCGTAAACAAATTGTTTGACACATCATTGCAGTCACTTTAGATTTAGGTGTCGATCGGTAGCAAGGAATAAAAATGTTGCTTCGGTTTCCTTCAGTAAAACCGGTATTTTGTAAAATGAAAAAAAAAAAATAAAGCCGGAACTTAAGAACAGTTTAGTTCATCCTGAAGATGATTAGCTTGTTACTCCAACACGTTTACATCTGGTCAAACTGTTCAACATTCAAAATTTAGGCTCAAAATTATTAGGCTATTGAAGAGGAAGAATTCTGATTGCGTATAATGCAAAAATATTAAATCCGTAGTGTTTAGAAAATTTGAAAGTAGAGTAAGGTTAAATATTCATTTTTATTTCAATTAATATTTGTAGGCAAAATTAACTTAGCGCTCCAAGCGTGCTTATTTTCACAGCATTTACATTGATACTGTTGCACTAGAAAGGCAGCACAGCGAAAGAACGTCCAAGCGGCACGGAAGGGAAAGCTAAAGCAAAGAACGTCTATGTATTCTATGCAATACATATTCTTCTTTGGCTAAAGTGCTCAGTTATTTAGTATGGAGGTTTGAAGAAGAAGAAGAATGTTTGTGCTCAGGTTAGAAAGATTTAGATCTCGAAATTTTGAGTTCTGGTTCCGAATTAGCTATGTCACACCGTTACTCAAACCATGTGACATAGATTAATCTAGAAACTGCGCAGTCCTGAAAAGTTATTACTGCTTTTAGAATACAGGGAGGAAATACGCAAATTAAAAATAAAGAATTAAAATGCTGTTACTAAATTAAATTATAAAGCTAATTTACATATATTTTATCTTACACACACACATATATATATATATATAAATTAAAAATAAAAGTTGGAACGAAAATGAATAAAATTCTGTTCTTTCTAAATGAAAGTCTAACCTTTCTTCTCCAGGTAAAAATTACCAAACTCAATACACACAAATTAGTGAAAGTTTCAAAAACGAAGTATTTAAGTGAAAACTGCATAGTGAAAAAAGAAAAAAACTTTAAAAAAATTACAGAATATTATACGTAACAGAACAAAATAATTTTATATTAATCTCCTCTGTTTAACGCTTCAAGCAGAACTTGTCAAGTGAAAAGTGTTTTGAAGTTGATTAATGAGTTCCTAATACTTGTTTCGTTCCTCTGAATCATTTGAGACTTAAAACCGCTTTTAAGTGTCAAACTTTCATATTAAAACAAAATTCTAAGAGTTCTTAAAAGTTCAGGTCTTTTCCCTACATGCATTCGCGCTAAAATTGGAGCAGTAACTATGTACAAATGCTAAAAAAATAGTAAAAAAATCTAAAAAAAACATAATAAACTTAAAATGGTTTCAAAACAAACTAATTGCTCAAACTAAATTAAATCAAAAAGAGTGTTTTAAATCAAGAGTTAATCAATCAATTTTTTATTCAAAGCTGAAAAATAAATTGTTCATTCGAATTATATAAAATTACAAGGGCTGGTTCAGTTACTCAAAACAATTAACTTTTTTTCCGAATTTTGAAAATTTATGCCAAAAGATAATCATAAAGTTAAACTGCTGGAGCGAATAAAGTTAATTGTAAGAAATTTTAAATTGAAAACAATGAAAATTAAGAAAAAAAGACAAACGCGCCTTTCCTTAAACTGCCACATTAGCAGAATGTTTCAGTTGCTTAAAGTAGGGTTTCTTAAACTGTGGGTCGCAACTCCCATGGGGGTCGCGGGACCTGCAGCAGGGGGTCGGCAAAACTTTTAGCAGTTTTGATGTTTCTTTAACCTAGTATAATAATTTTACAATTACCAAATATTTTTGCACAATGTATATGAAAACAGATAAAGATAAGACAATACAGACAAAGAAAAAAGTTAAAACGTTTCAACACATTCTTTTTATAATATAGACGTTCATTTTTCTTGATTTGCACGTGACGTTGTCTGTTACTTTCGTCTGTTACTTATTTAAAACTTTCACATTGCTGTATGTCTTAAAATTAGAAATTAAAGTTAATGACCTAAAACTGCAATAGTATGTTACAGTACAAATGAAGAAACTGACAGTTTTACTTACGAGTGTGTGGAATTTGCGCAATACATATGGGGTCCCACAAAATTTTTGTAAATATTATGGGGTCCTGGGGGTTCGCGAAACGATCTCAGAGATAAAGAGGGGTCTCGGCTGAAAAAAAAGCTTAAGAAACCCTGGCTTAAAGAATGGAAGCCTATAGGGGTGCCAGAATTTAGACGAACTTTGCTTAGGGGTTTACAAAAAAAAAAAGGGAAAGCACACAAACAGATAATTCCCGTTGATTTCGAATAGCATAGAACTAAGAACAATTAAAAAAGCCCGCGCTTTCTAGGTGTGATTCAAATGGTGGCCAAACTAGAATGGGGGGGGGCGTGTTAACAAGGAAGGAAGGAAGGAGGCAACTTGAGACGAACTATGGCGTCATTTTCTGATATAAGTCTTTCAAGAGAAACCATCCGTAATGGCGATGCATTTTTATAATCTAGTTTCAAAACTGGCCAAAATTACAGGAAAATAACGTAAGGTATTAAAAATATCGAAATTCTTCACGTAATTGAGCTATAAAACTCTAAGCTAAAAACTAAGCTAAGAAATCGAAATAAGCCCTTTTGTTTAGTACAGGATAGATTGCCAGTAATTCCATAAAGATTTAATGGAAGTAGTAGTGTTTGAAAAATTAAAAAAAAAAAAAAAAAAAAAAAAAAACATAATAAACTTAAAAAGGTTTCAAAACAAACTAATTGCTCAAACTAAATTAAATCAAGAGTTAATGAATCAATTTTTTATTCAAAGCTGAAAAATAAATTGTTCATTCGAATTATATAAAATTACAAGGGCTGGTTCAGTTACTCAAAACAATTAACTTTTTTTCCGAATTTTGAAAATTTATGCCAAAAGATAATCATAAAGTTAAACTGCTGGAGCGAATAAAGTTAATTGTAAGAAATTTTAAATTGAAAACAATGAAAATTAAGAAAAAAAGACAAACGCGCCTTTCCTTAAACTGCCACATTAGCAGAATGTTTCAGTTGCTTAAAGTAGGGTTTCTTAAACTGTGGGTCGCAACTCCCATGGGGGTCGCGGGACCTGCAGCAGGGGGTCGGCAAAACTTTTAGCAGTTTTGATGTTTCTTTAACCTAGTATAATAATTTTACAATTACCAAATATTTTTGCACAATGTATATGAAAACAGATAAAGATAAGACAATACAGACAAAGAAAAAAGTTAAAACGTTTCAACACATTCTTTTTATAATATAGACGTTCATTTTTCTTGATTTGCACGTGACGTTGTCTGTTACTTTCGTCTGTTACTTATTTAAAACTTTCACATTGCTGTATGTCTTAAAATTAGAAATTAAAGTTAATGACCTAAAACTGCAATAGTATGTTACAGTACAAATGAAGAAACTGACAGTTTTACTTACGAGTGTGTGGAATTTGCGCAATACATATGGGGTCCCACAAAATTTTTGTAAATATTATGGGGTCCTGGGGGTTCGCGAAACGATCTCAGAGATAAAGAGGGGTCTCGGCTGAAAAAAAAGCTTAAGAAACCCTGGCTTAAAGAATGGAAGCCTATAGGGGTGCCAGAATTTAGACGAACTTTGCTTAGGGGTTTACAAAAAAAAAAAGGGAAAGCACACAAACAGATAATTCCCGTTGATTTCGAATAGCATAGAACTAAGAACAATTAAAAAAGCCCGCGCTTTCTAGGTGTGATTCAAATGGTGGCCAAACTAGAATGGGGGGGGGGCGTGTTAACAAGGAAGGAAGGAAGGAGGCAACTTGAGACGAACTATGGCGTCATTTTCTGATATAAGTCTTTCAAGAGAAACCATCCGTAATGGCGATGCATTTTTATAATCTAGTTTCAAAACTGGCCAAAATTACAGGAAAATAACGTAAGGTATTAAAAATATCGAAATTCTTCACGTAATTGAGCTATAAAACTCTAAGCTAAAAACTAAGCTAAGAAATCGAAATAAGCCCTTTTGTTTAGTACAGGATAGATTGCCAGTAATTCCATAAAGATTTAATGGAAGTAGTAGTGTTTGAAAAATTAAAAAAAAAAAAAAAAAAAAAAAAAAACATAATAAACTTAAAAAGGTTTCAAAACAAACTAATTGCTCAAACTAAATTAAATCAAGAGTTAATGAATCAATTTTTTATTCAAAGCTGAAAAATAAATTGTTCATTCGAATTATATAAATTTACAAGGGCTGGCTCAGTTACTCAAAACAATTAAATTTTTTTCCGAATTTTGAAAATTTATGCCAAAAGATAATCATAAAGTTAAACTGCTGGAGCGAATAAAGTTAATTATAAGAAATTTTAAATTGAAAACATTGAAAATTAAGAAAAAAAGACAAACGCGTCTTTCCTTAAACCGCCATATTAGCAGAATGTTCCAGTTGCTTAAAGTAGGGTTTCTTAAACTGTGGGTCGCAACTCCCATGGGGGTCGCGGGACCTGCAGCAAGGGTCACTAGTACTTCCATTAAATCTTAGCCGAATTTAAAGAGAAAAAAACCGTTCTTTAATTACATATTCACATTAAATTACTCGTAAAAGTCTTCCATTAGTTACCTTCATTTCAGGTTTCGGTAAAATTATCACTGTAATCGTTTCACTGTAAACAAGTAGTATAAGTAATATAAAAAAATACACACATATATATATATATATCTACAAGTATATAAAAAGAGCAAAAATAAAGAAAATCAATAACTTTGTGTACAGTTCACATTTGTCTTAAGCGAATCCCAAAGTTTCTGATTTTATATGCCAGTATTTTGATTTTTATGTTTATCCTTTGCTTTCTATTTATTGAATTGAATGCATCCTGGTTTATTTTTAAAGTTTTCTTAATGTAGTCGTTATAAAATAACGTCTTAGAAATTAAATCTAGATAGACGATTACTTTGACAATTCTCCAGTGTTATTTAATGAATTTGTTACCCAGATTAAGTTTTTCAGTGAAAACGGTTTTGCATCTGGGTACGAAAGTATTTTGTTTTCATTTTTAAATAGCATTAAAGTCTATTCATACTTATTCCCTACTTAGTGTAAAAGCACATATCAGATATTGCAATAGGTTCATGATAAAATTATAGGATTTTTTTCTTTAAAGTCCGGTTATTAGTAATACTGCAACTATTGTTTATTAAATAAATAAATAATTTTCAACATCATTGTGCATGATTTTAATACTATTCTGAAACAAACTGTCTCTATGCTTAGCCTTTTTGAACTGTTTTCGTTCTTTTCTAATTAATCAGAAAACTCAAAGGTATTTATGGTTTTACATAGTTAAAAACATTCCTCATTCAACTGTCACTACATCTTTATTTCATGCTCTATTATTCACTTTTTTATTAGACACGTAGGAGAGATGTATAAAGTATTCATTCTTACGTTGACATTTATGCTTAAATTTGCTTAATTACGCAGGGTTCAAGCTATACTGTCAAAAACGTAACTGAAAATGTCATTCACTGCTTCCTTATGAGACGAAACATGATACACAATTACTATTACCCAAAGTTTTTTTTTTCATTTCTTAGTTACTGATCACTTTTGCCTTTTGAATTCCCCATTTATGTGTACTTGTTTCAGTTTATATGGGTTATTTTGCTGTTGGGTCGGCATTAGAATGTTTGCAGCAGCACACAAAATATATAATAATTTTAATCTATTCTTATCTGGCCCACCAGCGGCCGAGCGGTAATGTCGCTGAACACTGGTAGTTCGGTCCGAGGTTCGAATCCCGCGAATGGGCTGGCTGCATGGGTGTTTTCGTGGTTTTCCCCATGTGTAACGTGTATACGAGCCAGTTTCCCTTAGAAAGTCCTCCACGAAAGGCGTCCCTCCCCTTAGGCAGATAACCCTAGTGTGCTTTGCCATAATTAAATACACCACACCACACCTATTCTTATCTAATTCCTAACTTTATGTATCTCTGAGTAACTTTATGTAACATAAATTGAGGTTTTTCCTTCTCTCTCTCTCTGTATATATATAATATGATAGCTGCTTTAAACAATAATTGGCGACCTCAAAATTAACATTCTAAATTTGGTGCTCTGCCCCCTAAGTTCATGTGTTCTCCCAAATTCAAGATCATTCCAAATTAC
Source organism: Stegodyphus dumicola (assembly GCF_044657685.1). Taxonomy (NCBI): domain Eukaryota; kingdom Metazoa; phylum Arthropoda; class Arachnida; order Araneae; family Eresidae; genus Stegodyphus; species Stegodyphus dumicola. The sequence goes on from NC_140781.1 coordinate 163,228,686, forward strand.
ATAACATTTCTTGAAAAAAGTAACTGAAACTAGTATTTACAATCACAGCTTAGAATATTTTCTGCATCTACGAAGTATAAATACTGAGACACGAGCACTACGCTTCCTTTTTTCTTCCTGACTTCTGCCATGCAAACAAAACTGCGCCTCTTATGATTCACTGCCTGAAATGACGTCGTATCATTTTACCTGTGCATATAAGAAACTATCGTAAACGTGCATTTTCTACAAGGAATCATTCTAGTGTGCCTGCAAATCTGCAAATAAAGATGTTAATTGACTAAATCTAGTTTGGTATCAACTGCTTCTTCTCGGCGTGCCACTCAGCCATCGCGACTGTGCTTCGAAATTTTGACATATAAACGTAAGATATAACAAAATACGGTGGCTGCTTTATGACTAATTGTCGAACTCAAAATTAACAATTCCAGATTTTACGCTCTCTCCCTAAATTCATCTGTTCTCCCGAATTTTAGATATTCCCTTGTTACGTAACGCTTAATAATACAGATACCTCTTGTCCAATCAAAATAATTGTAAACCAAAACTTTTTTAACTCGAACTGAAACTTTTAACTCCCTACCTTCTAACATCAATAAAAAATTATGCGCAAAGATTAAAGTAATATAAAAATATGATATCATGTAATACATAAAATAAAATTATAAGGCTTAAAGATTTCAATTATTTTTTTCTCGAAATATCAGAAATTTGTTCTTAAGATTTAAGATGATCAAACGTTTCCGAGGTATAAATAAAATGCAAAGTTTTTAGAAATTCTGGTATTGATCATTATTATGCAACTTTTATAGACTTCCTCTGCTACTTATTTTACAACACTGTCATATTGAATACAAAAATCTGCAAACTTTGTCTTAAATATTCACTAAATGATATTAAAATAGGAATTTACTTATTATAAAGTTCATTTCAATTATCTGCTGAGGTGAGCTTGAAATTGTTACAAACGAATTTCCTGCAAGGCAAATCCAGTTTTGCACTGATCCTATAAATTGAGCCTTTTTCTAGATCTGTTGTTAACTTTCAATATTTATTTTATCATCTAAATATAACGCAGAACACAATTTTACGTTTTGTAGAAAATACTTATCAATGTCCTTAAACGTGTTTTATGCAACTGAAACAAAAGTTTAGAATGAAATATTTACCGAGCTAGAGAAATGTATTAAGAATATTTCTTTTAAAAGACCAAAAATCTTCTATTTCGAGACATTCGCGAATATAAAACAATAAATCTTCGCCACTTGAAAATTCTACCATGATTCTCAATTTAGCTTTTCCAGAAATATCTTCTGCACAACAACATTTCTCGAAAAATATTTTTTTTTTATCAACAGGTAAGTATTTAATGGAATCAGAAGAATTGCTTGTAAATATGTTTTGTCGATATAAACCATTTCGATTTTGCCTTCTGTTATTTTAGAGGCATTACGTCTAGAAATCATTTATAATATTACAAAATTGACAAGCTATCGGAAAATAAAATTGAGGAAAAGAATAATACCATCACGGCATATAGTATCCTTTCTTAATCCTCAGAGTCACCATTTTAAATTTGTTACGTAAGTTATACTATATTAGTTTAAAATTATAATACCATAAATTTATATTTCGGTACTCTGAGAGAAAAACACATCACATATTTATTCAAAGTTCTAAAGAATAGTAATTGTTAGCATTTTTGTAATTGATGATTATAGGAAGCAGTTTAGCTGCACAAATTAATGGATAAATGACTTCATAGTTATAGAAATTTTAGTGCGCATTGGCTAAGTAGACAATATATTTTTATTGAATTGAATTCTTAAAATTTTTTATTACTAACCATTTAAAGTAAACACTTTTTAAGTTTTCTCAACAAATATTAATAGGTTTCTTTTTCTTTTCTTTAATAGGAGTAAAACAATCAAATGAAAGTTATAAAATTCCTTCAAAATGAAGCAGTTGTTGCCATACGTAGTGCGAAAGCTCATTTACCAAATTAGAATACCAGTTTTATTCACTTAAAGATAACTATAATTTTGATTTCAGAGATGGTGGACGTAATCTACATATATCCCGAAATGAGGAAGTGAAATAAAAATCTTGCATATTTAGTTAAAAGGAAAACGTATTTTCTTAAACAAGAATATGTAGTATAGTTGACCATAGAATTGTGGCACTCGGCATTTTTGTTGCTGTTGCTGTTGTTACATATCCCCCTCGTCTAACAGTAACATCCGGACATCCAACAGATTCATCGTAGAAAGGTATGCAAGATTGCACTTGTCGTTGGCTAGAGCCTTGAGCACCATATAGGTGACAGTACGACTTTGCTAAATTCCGTCCCAAATTTGATGGAGAGCTTCCCGGGGGGTGAGGGGAGACCGGTCCAAGGGTCTCCCAACCTTTTTCCCCTGACACCAACCTCTCGGGAGGACTTTCGGCTTGCCGCATATTAAATGTTCCCATGCCGCACAGACACTAAACATTTACAAAAATTCATGCCTTCTCCGTAATTCGTACTCGGGCCCTTCGGTAAGGCAGTCAGCGTCCCTAACCACTATCCCCGTTGGTCGGCACTTGGCCATTTAAAAAAGCTTATTAATTTAAAAAAAAAATTATCCCACCATACATGCAGATTTGCAGTCTTATTGACAAATTTGGTTTGGGAACTCTTCGCTAGCGAATGCCTTAAACAATAATTTCGCTTCAAAGCAACACAATTTTATGAGGCATTTATTTTAATTTTGTAAACGACTTTGTACTGACGCCCAAATTTACCCAAAGGCGATCCACTGTCAACTAAATAAAAATGCTATGGTTTTGAAGTCGATACCTAAAGAAATAGTTGTAATCATGGAAAATTTAATATGTGTTTATTATCGTTGACAAACACTTTTGAAGTATCATTAATAAATTCGAACTTTCTGATCCCTGATTGAACTTTACACATTTTAAGAAGTTGTGGTAAGAAGAGAAGAGACAGCTGTCAAGGTTAAGAGCAAAGGAAAGAGCGAATGAGAAGTGCCTAAGATGAAAGCGTGAATCAGAATGATTTTGTTTTGGTTCACATTTAATCCCTATCAGTTAATAAAAAGTTCCGGTTCCTAAATTGAAATCATTATTATCTGAATACGTTATGAAAGTAAGTACATGCATCATGTCCATTATGCAAGAATCATATGATAATGATTAATTTTAAAATAACGCAGCTTAGAGAGATTTAGTGTAAGCAGTTACTATCTTAGGCCTGTCCACTTGGAGGAAGTGGCTCCCAGACCTGGCTTATTAGATATCTTACACGATTATAATGCTCCAAACTCTGGAAAGAGAAATAATCTATAAAAATGGAGATCCGAGGAATTATTGCAAATTAAAGTTATAATTTTGCTTTATACACACGCATATATATATATATACGATACATAAAATCTGAAAAAAAAAAAAAAAAAAAAAAAAAAAAAAAAAAAAACTACAATCTTTAATTCAGAAATAGTCCTTTTAGTTCCTCATTTTTATTTGACTATGTCTCCTTTTTGGAATCTAAAAAAGTTATTTCCAACACTTCAAATTTACCTCAAGAGCCAGAAAGCACAAATAAAATGTCAAGATTTACTGTCCCCATGCAGAATCTCCTTTCATACTTTAATTATCCAAACTATAATACTCCAAGCCCATTCTTACCCTAGATCTTGCTTGCCTCAAAATCCGACCTGGAGAAATATTCAACCACCACCATTGAGATATTAAAATTTACAATATCGAGCATTAAATTACAATTCACCTCCCTCCCATCAAAAATCAAAGTTTATCCAAAAAATGACAGTATTTTATCATTATATATTAAGGTTAGAATTATTATTATCATTATATATTAAGGTCATTATTATTAAGGTTATTATTATTATCATTATATATTAAGGTTAGAAAATAATAATTATCTTGCTATTATATTTGCACGTAGTAGGGCTAATGTAACTTCTGAAAATACTTGTATAGATAATTTTGAAGCTCTCGTAAATGAAACATCTGTAAAGTTATTTATCTGAAGGTCTTCTGTGACTATATGAATTACATTGCCATGCAACATCGGAAGATCTGTTAAGAATGAGATATTTTATGTTGTGATTTCTCATTTAAATTATTTATTACTATATTCATATCTTCTGTTATTCAAACTGCAATGGAATTTTATTAATTATGAGGTGTATTAAGAGAAATGTAAGCAAAGATGTATGCCTAAATAATCTTTTTAAGAGTAGTTTCTCATATTTATGGGGAAATATTAAAAATGAAAAAGGGTTGTTTTAATAATGTTGAAAATGATAAGACTGAAAATTATTGTATAGATGACCATTTGAAATAATTATTAAGCAACTATAGTCATATATTTTCAAGAAATAAATATGGTTTCGTTTGTAATAATATTGAACCTATATGAGTGATATTGACTTCAGAACTTCCTGTGGATTATCGAACATACGGAGTGTATCAGTACAAACGACGGAGGACGTGGGCACTGTCCCTTGGTGTATCAGTACAGGACAAGACAGGACTAAGTGTGGGAAGCACCAACACATCGCCATTGGCAGAACTGGTGTCTGTCCTTCACACTAACCGTCTTCAGAACACCCCCTCCACAGGGCATACTTACGCCAAGCATCGGTGTTAATAGAAAAGTTATCATTAGGACATACAGAACTTGTGGTACAGAGCATGGCCGGAAGATATAGTTGCTGATGACAATGGCATTACAATACACTACCATACATTACAGTTGATGGTGAAATATAAATATAAGTATCTGTACACAAATAAACAAATAGAATTGAATGGACAAACATTAAACATTATTATCTTGGTTAAGTTTTTGTGATATTAATGTGATGTTTTTGGACAGTGTAATACATATTTGAGAATTGCATTGTGGGTGTCGTGGGTTGAAGTTGATAAGTTTGGTGTATCAGTACAGCGGTGACAAACTTTGAGGAGAGTTAAAGTACACCTAGACAATGATAAATCACATAGGAATGCATGGTCGGAAACGCATTTCTGGCGCGGTAATGGCAGCACAAAAGTCAAGAAAGAAAGGACACGAACGGGGGGGGATAAAACATGTTTATTATTATGAGTAGGGCAAAGCAAAGAAAAGACAACATAAAGATACAACGATCATCATAAAAGAAAGTGTTCTAAATTACTCCCCGGATCGTGATGCAGGAACCGTGCGTCATGCAACTTCCATGCGATCTTCCATTCCATACTTTGTCGAAACAAAGTCGAATACTTACAAGAAGAAATCAAGGAACATAGTTTGGTCGTCTGAAGAATTAAGTATTTTCTCGTTTAGATGGTCGTTCTAAGATTTCAGCAAGTTTGCGTTTTTTTTTTTTTTTTTTTTTCAATTTTTACTATTGGTTTCCAGTTTTTACCTGATAAAGGCTCAGATTTTCTTTCATTATTTAGAGAATCTTTATAATAAGTTTTTCGTTTTCTTTGTATTAAAAGTTTAGTTTAGCATAATCGGGGACCCCCCAATTTTTGATTGTCGTTTTATTTAGTTTAAAATATCTTTGTTTTGCTTTTTATATTCATTTGCTTTTGAATTTAGGATTTGCATATAATGATTTTAGACAAATTTGATTGGTCATTTTACATAATATAAAGTTTTGTGGTTTCTTTGAGTAGTCAATTTGCACAATGTTATGTATTATTCGTTTTTTCAAGTGTTTCGGAGGCGTGTAGGGAACATCCTGGTACATTTAAAATTCGATTTTCCGGTTTTATATGAATTTTAATGTCTTAAATGAAAATTTAATAGATTCTTTCTTCGGGTTTTGATCTCAAATGAACCAGGAGAACGAAACACGTTTTCGAAACATATTAATCGACTTTTACGAAGCTTTAACTTACTTTCCTTTGATCAATTCTGAATTTCAGTTTCAGTAAAAGGAGATTAATTTATATATTTTTAATTTTCCTTATTTTGTATATTTTTCCCCCTTTTTGCATTTTCATTTTATTTTTAGAGTTTGTACTACTATGAATTCTTATTTCAATTTTGATTTGTTTTAGATATTGTGTTGCACCTCTTATACACGATAAAATTTATTAATATTGTTGAGTTTAACTCCAATTTACTTTTATCTTTAGATTATTTAAGTCTATTTTACTTCAATCCTACAGCATTAGCGCAGAACGGGTATAATAGTTTACTTTTTAGCCTCTTATTTTGTTTCTTTATGTATACAAGATTATTAGGACACACACACACACACACACACACACACACACATATATATATATATATATACAGAGAGAGAGAGAGATACAGCTATTTATATATGTATATATATACATATGGTGTATATATATACATATATAAACCATATGTATATGTATATATATACTTATTGTGTGTGTGCGTGCGTGCGTGTTCAGTAAAACAAAATATACCTTTCGCAATCAAATAATACGTTTAAAAATAATAACATAATTTTTAAACTACCATATTTTAAGTGTAATTTAAGAATTTATTGAGAATCTTTTTTTTAGATCAGAAACAAGCAATTTTATTTTAGAAAACATAAAAAACAGTGAACGTGTAGAGACATTATGTATTTTTTTGGAAGCAGGCAAGATGTGAAATGAGCAACGCCTTTGCTGGGAATCGAACCATGGACCTCTGGAATACGCGCCCAGCGTGCAGAGCAGCACATCACGAAGGCACGCTAAGAAGGCGGGAGAAATACCGTAAACGTATGTAAGGTAATTTATTATTACACATGTAGATGTGTCAAATGTATTACACATGTGTTTATTGCATTAACCAGCCCTGACTACCCAACATTTCGAAGCGTCTGAAGAGCAACGCCAAGAAAAGTTCTGGCAAGGCCGCACAACTACACGAAAATACGTCAAGAGCCATCTATATACAGAAGGGCTTCAGTATGAATGAATTAAAATTGTAACGGAAAAAGCTGCTGTTAATTTTTAATCCTTAATACATTTTTTAATACTATAAAATATGAAACATAATATTTTTATATGAACATTTAAGCTTCGTTTGAATACCAGTGCATCTATACCTGATGTGAAAGACATAGTAGAGATTATTTTTCCGATGTTTGCTTTATTTTACATTTTGAATATTCCATACGGGAAAAATGCTGCTTCGAAGTTGTTTCCAAAGAAAGACATCATGAACAGGGTTCAAATCTTCATTTAGGTAGGTACAACTCTTAATTACACACTTAAATTTTATTTACTTTGAATATCTCATTCAGTTCTCTATATTCCCTTGAGAGAATATAAGTAAGGTTGTTGTCGGTTGAGACTATAAATAAACTGTAGGAACTTTCTGAAATCTTACAACTTTTCTTCAAATTCTTAATAGAATGTTAATCAATAGCGCTTAGTTTTTTCTCTTTGCATAAATTCGTCTAGACAGAAAGAAAATTGAATGGATGTGAGATTTTAGAAAGTTTTAATTTGATTTTGATTAGTGTTATTTTTGAGAATTTTAAATAATCATTGATTTTGGTCCATCCAACTCCTTTAAACAAGAGCAAAAGAACATTAAGAATTTTGAATTGAAACATGTTTGTAAAATTTCACTACCGAACTCTAAGAACTGATATATTGACTATGTTGACCACTGTTTCACAGAATACATAAAGGAAATTTATCTAATTGTTTATATTATGGCCTCCTAAACAATGAGCGGGAAGTGGGGACTTTAAATCTAAGACCAGTCTAAGAAGATGAAAAATTACCACCCACCACTTTTAGTTTGGAGCAGAAACCATCACATTTAGTTTAGAATTGTACAGCATTATCATAAATTGAGGCAGTTAGGTAGCTTATGAAATTGAGTTTTAGGTTTGATTTTTAGTATTGTCTTTCCAAGAACCAAATCTTCGGATTACCTGAGTCATACGCAGATTACTATAGCACAAGATCATGCTTGAATCCCGAATTCAGGTGCTGAGGTCCTAGATTTTTTACCATATTTTTAAAAAGTAATCTTTGTACTTTCCGTTATTTAAATTCTGGATCTTCTAGCTGATAGATAGATATATTAATAATTTACAGCAGAAAAATGCGCAGGAGAATACGATTATTCCTCACAAAATTACAATACACATCGAATAAATAAAATTGTATTTTATATTACATTTCTAAATAATTCACACAGGAGCATTGATACAATATGTACCTAAAATTTCAATAAAAAAATCTATGCGTTTAACAAGAGTCGAATTTTATTACTTTACAAATGGTTAAATGAAACGTCTGCTGAAAACATCTGAAAGGAACATGTCTAATGGAACCCTGAATAATGAAGAAATCGTGTAACATATTACTGGAGAAGATGAAGCAGCAGTCATCGATTATCTGAGCCAAGAAATAAGCAACTGTCTGCTAAAGTAAAGTATCTGTAAAAGTATCAAATGAATGCTTAGAAGAGGATTATTATACAAGCATTTAAACGATGTCTATTTCTTAAATCAAGCAAGAAAGAATTTTAATGAAAATTAATTCTGAGAAGCAATTTTCTGGCGAGCAGCTAATAAGAAAAAACATGTTTTGGTCTTTAATAATTTAAATTAATGGTAGCATTAAACAAAAGTCATTTTATTTGTTGAACAAAATATTTCTATGAAAATCAATGATTTTTATTAATTTATATAAGTTTATTAACGGATGTAATTTACTTCTTTAGGAAATCCCACAGAAATTAGCAGTTTAGTGCATATTTTGTATTCTTGTCAAGACTGCTCGGTTACATTTTCGTATGATCCTGATTTTTAAGGGTAATATAAGCAAACTATTCTCATTTCTTTCAAAACTGGTATTATATAAATAAACCAGAAAAACAGTTTCTTTAAACATTTAAAGCGCGAGTGACCTTTTTAAAGTTGCTTTTAATAATCTTTAATTATACAACTACTCAGATAACTCTTACAAATAAAGCAGCAGATATGAATGACAGTAATAATCAACATAGTGTTTAAAAGTTAGTAATTATTATACTTAATTTAACATTTATCATGAATGCTATACTTTTGCACTTTCGTACTTTCTCGCTTTATTTTTAATGAAATCATTTATATTTTATACTGGTTTATCAACACTATTGATTGCCTTAGTTAACATTTTAATGCTGTGGTATTCTATTAATTTTTATTAGTTCAAATGAACAGCTTTCGGTGAAAACGTTCACTTGAGTTGGCAGTAAACTCAATTTAATGAAAAATTAAAATCATCTCATGTAACCAAATAATCTCATTTTTATTCTGGGTTCTTGTGGATATTAACTATTTTATTTCTTTTTATCAATGTGTACCTACTTATGAATGGAACGAAAATTAACAGAGCTCTTTCTTTCCATTCATTTCACACACAGATAATTTATTTCTTGGAAGAGGAAATGAGAATACATATGATCCTTAAGCTTATGTGTATGAATGTAATTTCTATAACTATAATAACTAATTCCTAATAAATTGAACTATAATAACTAATTTCTAAGATACCTTGAGAGCGGAGATAAAAATATTATGCTCATTGTTAATGACATGTAGTTCTCAATGCAGCCACGTTTTTGTGTTTACTATTGTAAGTGAAGATACACAAAATTTTTCTTTTCTGTAAAGAATATGTTGTACCTTCCTGGTTTTAATGGTTTATACTTTTCTGTTTTTAATAGATGCTAGCTTTTAATTTCGCTTTTATGAGTAAAAACTCATATACAAATGTCTCACGCTCTTCCTTTATTAAAACTTGAAACTGATTTGAAAAAGCCCAAGAAGGCAATTTGCACTGTAGAGAAGACAGCTTATAAATGCGAACTAGAAGAATGCATCGCATTCTTGGCTGTAGTGTCTAAAGGTTTAATTTCACGTTTATGAGGACAACAATAATTTTCTTGAGAATAACTCATATACATACTGGTGCCACCTGCATCTTCATTTTAGAGGACTTAGATTATTATAAAGAGTGAAATTATAAAGAGTGAAAATTAAATGTTAGAGCAGTTTATTAAATTTAAAGGCTTTAAAACATAGTGTAAGTTTGTTTTAATTTATATATCTAAGCTAAAAATCTAAATTCAGTGGTGTAACAGCCCTCATGGGCTAAGGCCTGCAGTGCCCAAAATCTGCTTTCTTGATCGTGGGCCCCGGGGTTCCTAAGCATATGCCCTGAACAAGTGGTCAGCTTGGGTCGCAGGACCCCCAATGTCTAGTCCTCAAGCCAACTTGGTACTCATTTTATCGCCACAAGTGATGGAAATCAAGGGGGATGAAAGGCCCCAGTACAGTAATCGAACCCCGGATCTGTGGTGCTGCTGTGCGATGCGCCTAGCCATATATAAATATTGCTATATAAATATCCATATATAAATATCGCCATCGGGCCTCAATTTATATATGGAGAGAGATTTAAATGCCTATTAAGTTTCCATGGTATTGATTACCCCATAAAAGTTGGTTTAAAGACAACTGTTAAACTTCAAATTGTTTCATATTAATTTTGCTGCATTTGTGTACACGCTACTCAAAACCTGTAAACCTTCTATCAGGTTTAAATGAAAATATCTTAAATGTTTGAATATTAAGAGTTTAAATATAAATATAGATTGTTTAAATCTACAAATATTTACCCCAAATATCTTATTCGAGTCAAAATTTCAGCAAGTAACTAAGTTTTATTTTCATTTTCATTAATTACTCTTTATTAAATCTTTAAATAATTTAGCTGTCGAATGTTCATACTTGTACTCGATAGTATGCATGAATCATAAAACGTTTCCTTTTTAAATGTTTCTTAATTTTAAACAGAAATGACACAAACTTTACTATTGCAGTTCTCTTATTTAATTCAATTTAAAATGTGCATAATTATTTTCAAACACAGGATAACTCAGACTCCAAGAATTTTTAAGGTGACTGAATAGAATTTTAGACTATGCAGGAGTATAATTTAAATATGCTAATTTTCATTTTGAAATATTTCGCCTAAAGTATGTTTATAGGGCATTTTATTGTTTTTAAATAATTTTTAGAAGCTTTTCTTTCTGTTAACGCTTCTATTTTATTTACTATCACTCCCTAAAGAAAACACAAGAAACATCAATTTAAGTAAAAAGGAGTAGAGAAGCAGTGCACATGTGTTTTGAATATCCGGACTACTTTATATACATTCCATTTTACGTGCTCTCTAGTTTAGCGTGTATTTCATCTATCAGCTGATCCGAGATAAATTCGTTTTAACTGTTGTGATTCATTGACAACTGAAAAAAAATATATAAAAATATATATATAAAGTGAAAAAATATATAAGCTGAAAAATATATATGTACTCTACAAGAAGCTAATTGCAGATCAATATACATTGCCGGCCATTAAAATTTCAACACAATGAAGGAAAGCACATACAAAAAAAAGATATTTATTGCGCGCAAACAGTATGGCACGAAGACAAAATGCGTCAGAACACGGCGAGCAACATGTCGTCTTTCATTATCTTGTTGGAACATGTCGTTTGCGGGCCTCGAAAATAGGGCACAACCGCTTGACGTAAGATGTCAGAAATGTACCCATCTGAGATCAAATTACCGTCGATCCGAATTAGAGATGTGCGTGTCGTGCACCCAATGGCTGCTCCAAATCATCCCACCACTGAGATAAAGAGAAAGTCCTGATCACACCAGGTGCAGGGCCTCTATACTGATAGCGAATGCAAGCAGGCGACGTGCGGTCTCCTGGGTTACTCCAGACTCATATACGACTATCAGAATACCGCACGTTGACCCGGACGCGTTTGAAAAGGTGACATTGTGCCACTCCTGTACCCGGCTTTGTCGTTTGGCGCACCAGAGTCGGCATCTCTCTCTATGCTGCATTTTCAAGGGAAGCCGAAGACATTGTCACCCTGCTGATAGTCTACGCTGCTGCAGACGTCGACGCACCTTACGAGCTGATACTGGGAGTGCTGCAAACATGCCCATTTCCTGAGAAATGGTCCGTGATGTGGTCGTACGGTTTTACAGGGCTGACGTCACAATATGGCTGTCTTCTCTGGCGTTAGTCATGGGAGGGCGTTGAGATCCTACACGCCTTTCAGAATGACCCTCAGCAATCCATTGATTTCATATTCTCATGACAATGGTTGGATGCCGACCAATGCTACAGGCGATATCACGGAACGATAATCTACACTTTTCGATAGGCCTGTATCAAATTTCGAAACTTGCTGGTAAGCATTTCCTCTTCGCATTCGAGGCATAACACGATATTCTGAAAAACCTCCAACTTTATAAATGTCGACGTATCGTCTAAATGCGCTGAAATACTAATCATTTGCACATCCCAACCTCTTCTTCCTGTTCTGTGATTTTTACGTTCGTCAGATCATTCCATGCTGGTGCTGCAATTTTAATGGCCAGCAGTGTATTTTAGATGTTTAAGCAGTATGACAGCAGTTATGTGGGGTCCAATAAAAATTATGAAAGCAAATTTCATTTCATTGTTTATATTTGAAAATAATTAACTTTGATTTTGGGCCCCATACCTGACGTCACAATGCAACATTTCTCTTAAATTATCATTTATTATATAATGTAATTGATATTATTATTATATAAAACAATTTATAATAAATTATTTTGCATACATAGGAATCTACTTTTTGTTCTAAGCGAAAAGTCATTGTAAGCAGGTTAAAAGACAAGGAATTATGAATAAAAGAAAGGGAATATTTTGTTTTATTCATACATTAAAATCTAAAACTTATTTTTCAAAGCAAATTTCGGTTTTCCCAAAACAGTAGTCTGATTTAATTTCGTTTTGATAGAACGCATAACTTATATCGCTTTTTGCTGAAGTGAATAATAAAACAGCATCCATTGGCCCGATTTTAATATGTTTTCGCAAACAACATTTAAGACAGGTGAGTTTAAATCTATTTACACATACTCATTTGACGTATTAACATAAGGATATGTTTTCTCAATCCTAAAACAGGTATTTATCAAAATATTTATAAATTACGTGGCAAAATAGAAGAAAAAATAAGAATATACATATTATGGTGATTAAATCTTGAATGTAAGCTTTCGTTAAGATTACACTTCGAGTTAGAGCATTGTTGATAAAAACGTTTAATGTTTTCAAACATTTTAATACTTCAGTAGTCACAGACATGAGAATAAAATCTCTCTGATTTCACCAAGAAGTATACAGTGCACTGTAAATTTATATGTTTATAATGAAAATAACAAGCCATTCGAAAAATTAGCTTAGAATTTCCATGGCAGATATTTTTAAGCATTAGCATTTGCAAATAAATAGCTATAGCTCTAACTGAAAAATTAAAAAAAAAAAAAAAAAAAAAAAAAATGGAAGAATACCTATTCACAAGTAGTGGACTGTTCAAGAATAGATTTAAAAAATTGCTTTTTTAAAATCTAGTAAAATATTTCTCTGCATCAAATTTCGCAAAGGAAAGCCATAAAATTATGAACTAAACATTCTGTTAAAAGCGCCTTGTTCATGAATTTTCATAATTTTTTTCATTTTTTTATTCTCGTATGTTTTAAAACTTTCATTTTAGTTTGGTCTGAGACATTGCACTATTTTCATTATTTTTTATGTGTTTATTGTATTTTATTTATTTAAATGTTATATTTTCCTCCAACGTCACAAAATGCTTTAGCTCCTTAAAACGAGATGAACCCTGTTTCAAGATTCCTCGAAACAAATTTAATTTTCTTGTTAAGTCTACGTCAGTCTAAAGCTAAATTTTGCTTAGTTTCAAATTTATGCTCAATAATCACACGTAAAGTAACAAATATTGTCCAAAATTTGAAAAATAAATAGTAAGACAATAAGTTCTGAATTTAGCATTACATTTTAACTGATAAAATTTGCTTTAAGGAATTTCAGCAGAAAGAAAAAAATACGAGAATATGATCGAGAAAAAAAATACGAGAATCGCACTATTAAATAATTCCTTTTGGCATTCATCTTAGAATTCTGCTCTTAACAATTTAGCAGTATATGACTGTCTCATTTCTAAAATGATGTTATGGCGAAATGGCCCTAAAATAATAAAATTCCATTTCGCTGGTTTTAAACACAATGATGTTTGGATATAAAGTCAATAAGCAAAACATAGCTAAAACAGGCTCACATCTTTATTCAACATTTAGAATTAGAATGCTGCAACATTCCAAGTTGACAATATTTTCGTTGTCATTATACAAGAGATAAATTCAAAGTGATAAGAAATCATTTATTTTCAAAATGTTCCTCTTCTTAAATGCCGATGGACGTTAAAAGAAAAACTTAGATATATCTCTAAATTGTAGGAAATTTTGACCCACCTGAGCAAAGGGTTAAATAATATGACATACGAAGATTGTATGGAAAATTTTCAGGAATAGTAGGATTATATATTCTAAAACGTTTTCTACCCTTATTAGGATTTTCGCAATTCGAAACGTTTTTCAACTGCGCCTTGTTTCTTTCGTATTTAGGAATAAGGGCCAAAAGAAGATTTTGCCTAAAATTTTATATTTTATGTCAAAGTTAATGAACTTTGATATCAATAAATAATTACAATACATCATGTGTTTAGTAAATATATGTTATGTCGTGTTTTTTTTTTATCAAACTCTAAACTTCAAATCGACACATAATGTATAATCGGCCTATGAACGCTAATATTTTACTTTTTCATCATCAAGCACTGTTAGTTAAGAGTCAGTATGTTTAATCTTTGAAACGGCATCTTGAAAGAGGCATACATAAGAGGAAAAGCCAAGGCTTTTGCCTAAAAAATCAAGTGCAAGAGCTCGAAATGAGAAAGCATCGAAAGCAAAGCAAAGGTTCAATATCAAGAAGCAAAATCTCAGTTCAGTTAAACTTTTTTATGGATGTGTGCGGCATGAACCCTTCAGAGAATGTACTTTTGCAGGCAGAAATGAGCGGTCTTCCTTTGAAATACTTCATTTTAAAAACTAGTTTTATGTAACAGAAGTTTCTGATGAAGAATAAACCATTTGGCTTTTGAGCAATTATTCTATGCGATTGGAGCACTTCGGTATCGTTGTTCCTAATTGGCAGCAGCATTAGATGATGAATATTTGAGTTTGTCAGGACTTTAACTTGCATCGGACTTTGTCTTTTAACTTGCATCGGAAACATAACGTATCCTGAGTAAGAGCAGAGAGTTTACTAAAGCTATGTTCCAGATTGTGTGGAATAGACGACACAAGCAGGAAGAGTATACTGAACTCTTTATTCTCTATTACTTTACAGCTGCTCCCGATAGGTATCATTTGTAGTTTTTATATTTATTTTATGTGCTCTAAAGTGTATAACATTTTATTTGGGTTTACACCATTTTCATTATCTTAATTTGACTAGCCGTCTGTTGTAATTATTTATATTATGACTAATGCAAAAATTTGGAATATTATATATTATAGGAGATATTCATTTATCATAATGTTAGATATACGAAAATTTCATAACTTTTCTCCGAAAAGCTTTAATTCATATGGCGAAGGTATTTAAGTCAGTCCAGCAGCATCGTTCAATTCCTGCTGCTGAAAAGCAAGCCATTTGAAGGTAATAAGTAGATCCTGAATTTTCAATATGAGGTATGTTCCGCCTACTTGTTTTAATTGCATCCATTTACTCAGAATTGTTGTGAATCATTTGTCCGACCTCGCTTATATTTACTCTCAACTGTCTTTGCAATTGATCCTCTTGAGCCACATACCAACTACAGTTATCTCTCAAAAGATTTCCATCAAACTAAATGATTACGTTTATTCAAGCCATGCATCTATCTGTCTTACAGTAAAGCCATACTCAGAGCCTTAAGTAGATTCGGTAAGTGCTTGAAATTTGAATGGCTCCCAAGGCAGCAATCTTTAGAATAAAATTTTCATTTCTACACAAGGCTTTCCGCACGTACTGAAGGAAATTCGTTTACTTGTAACTATTCCATGCTATCATTGCTTCGATTTATTATCGTAAGTCAATATAGTTTAGTGTTTATAAACATATTTGTATATTTGTACTTTACGGATAATTTCAGTTATACAAGTAACAGTTTTGGCAAAATAAAAGTAATTAACATTAGACAGATACATTTGTTATTGAAGCGCTCCTGTTGAAAATTGCAAAGAATTTTTTTTACTTTGTATTAAGTCATAAATCCCACCATACATTTTCAGATTTCATATCAGACCATAAAGTTATTTTCTCATTAAAATACAGTAGTATCAAACTGGAAATCTTAAAGGTTTACGAAAAATAATTTATTTTCTTTCTTTCTTGAAGTTACTTTTAGGTTAAAATTTAATTATTATTAAAAAACTGAACGTTATATTTATCGTGTTAACCTAAGAAATAAGTTTCTTACATTTATAGAAAAGTAAACTAATGAAGGAAACTTTAATATTTAGTGTTTGCTTATGAGAGCTAAAGCATAAATTTTTAATATAAATCTCAGTTTATTCAATATTAATAAAATCATTAGTCATTATTTACTTTGCATAATAAATTATCTTGTGAAAATATTCTGTTACAAGCTTTAGAAATCATGATATGTAATTAAAAAATTTCTTTTATTGAAAGCATTGTTGCTTAATTTTTACACCATTTTTTATTGGCACTGTTATTTATGATAAAGTTGCAAGAAAATGACGAAAGGTTGAAGAGAAAAATCACTTTTATTTTACAGTTGTTGTTTCTGTGATTAATTTCCTTGTCTGACAATACGATCAGAACAAATCCGCGAATTCTTTCATGGCGAGGAGTGCTGAAATGCATCTATCCTTGTCTTGACCTTTAGCAGCTAATGGGTGTCAGTACGACTTTGTCAAGTTTCGTCCAATTTTAGAGAAGAAACCCCCGATAAATTAGTCCAAAGATCTCCCATCCTTCTAACAACAAACCACTCGATAGGATTTTCGGCTTTTCGTGTATTTTAAATATATACATAGATTTCTAAATATATTATCATAAATAATTTCAAAGGTATTTATCGCTCTAGATACATTTATTTAAACTCAGAAGAGACGAATTGTTAGATCTATTTCTAGAAGAAAAGAGCATTTACTAATTCGCTTAGTATAATTCAGTTTTCTATTAATTTCAAAATTATAAAAATAGCTTCTAATCTCCAAATAAGAAGGAATCAAAAGATACGTATTAAAGTATAAGGCCTTTTCATTTAATCCTTCATTTTGGACTTTATGCTAATTATAAAAATCAGCTACATCAAAGACAAGACTGCATTACTTGACTGTTACGTATTTCAGACATATAGTATTAAGTTTTCCTTTTATCAGTCGTAACATAATTTATCCTTTTCAAGTTAAGAATAGATGAAAAAATTTATACATAATATTCACTACTAGGCGCGGTACAAGCGTGTAATAATATGGCGATATGAATATGTTTTTAATTGCAGTACGATGAAAGTATTTGCAAAATTATAATCAAAATGCTTATGATTCCCATAAGTTACATGTATTATAAATTATATTAATTAGAGATGTAGTTGAAAGCTAAAAGGCTGACTTAAATTAGTAAGAAGGGCAACTATTTCTTTAAAATCTCTCAAATATTTAAATAAACATTTGGTTTAATTCGAAAAATGAACTAAAGATCTTACGGAATATCAAGTGGCAACTTATTTGGGAATTAGAAATTTGTAAGGGTATAGAGATGATAAATGCTCTAATAGTGAAAGCGTAAGGCTGATTTAAACGGCAAGGCTACTGCATACTTTTCTAATATGAAAATAATGAGATATAACAGAAAGTCCTCATATAACTCTTAAATCATTCAGATTGATGAGCAAGGTGTGATTTTAGTTCGAAAAATAAATTTAAAATATTGCATCAAGCTGAAAGCAACAAGCAAACTAAAAGAGCGTTAAAATTTCACCTCAAGAAACACGAGTCTTATGTTCGAAAAAGGGAAGTAATAAAATCTTCGTTAGCTAATTGTAGTTGGACATTTAATCACAGTTTTACTTTCAGTCTTAAAAAATGTACGCACATAGCTTTTTCAGTTTATGTCCATAAAGTTTTCACATTTATAAAAATTATATTCTTTAGCTAACGACATTAATTCTAATCCATTTTTTACTAATGCTTTCAGAATTTTAAGATATTAGTTTCCCACGTTTCATTAGAACTTTTCTCGACAGATGGCGTTACTTTCTTTTTCGCTTTGTTCCGTACATTACCTTTAATATGAGAAGCTGGTGTTCCCATTTTTCGCATTAAATGTTTTGCTTACTAAGAAGCTGCGTATGATCGCTCTTAAAATGGATAGATTTTTATTTTGAATCTACGACAAACGAAGATTGCTTTTACTCTTAATTTAACTTACAAAGTAAAAATATATTAAAATTGCTCCTTTGGGGATAAACATGAAACAATTATTCAGAATATCTACAAGTCAAACGGTTAAATTTAAAGCCCAACAATCCGCCTTATTTACTTCAGACCTTTGACTTAATATTTAGCTCAGACACACTAAACAGCTATTAATAGTAGCAATTCTAGCATTATACAAATAACGTAGCATTATACAAATAACAGGAATGTTGAATGCAAATTTTAAACAAAATGAAGACACAAATTTGCTGAGGAAAAATTCAACAGTGAATGCATCAGTATATTACAAAGTGAATTTCTTCTTGCGTTACAACTTAGTATTTTGCTTGCCTGTCAGCCACTTCAAATCAAATCCCTGAATTTGATCATAGCCAACAGACAAGGTGTGCTCCTGTCACTGGCTTAGGACCTGAGCACTTGATAGGTGGCTGAACGAATTAGTCCACCACCATTCCAGTTTTGAAGGATAATTTCCCAAAGATTCTGAGATCTCTACTTCTCTTCCCGAGACATTGAGGTTTCTTCCTTTATCAAAATAATCTCGACATAACTTTCGGCTCAACATTATTTTAAGTGGCTCCATGCCGCTGAGTCTTTATACACTTATACAAACATATCTAGATTTCGAATCCGGTCTCCGCTGCCCTACCATCATGTTAGCAAGGCGGTTTTAATTATCAAAATTCAGCTTTTGAAGTTAGGAAAGGAGAAATAGAAAGTGTTATATTCTCTGATCGTTAAACTAAAAAATGCCGTAAACAAATTACGATCTTTCTTATGATTTCTACCTTTTGAAATACTTCAAAATTATGCTTCTTTTCAGTAACAGACAAGACACAACTAATAATTATGTATTTTATAAATAAACACACACATGATTTCAAAGCTCTGAGCACCTTTACAGGTTTTGTGTAATTATTGTATCCATTCCAGTTATGTAATGAATAGTAAGAAGATTTATGAGCAAATGCTAATTTTTCAAACGAGGAAAACGTAAAAAAAATTTCATTTTATTCTGTTGCCAGATATACGAAAGAAAGCATGCGCAAACGCATTCTTTTTTCTTGCAAGCAAAGTTATTAGCTTAAGTGGCTTGAAACGATAAACGTAAAACTATTAGCTTTACTCACGAAGAGCAATATTATTAGACAATATAGAACACCAAGGAAAAGATAAGGAAAAAACTAAGAAAAGTATTTTTAACAATAAGTAATTAAACAAAAATTTTAATAGTAAGTGAGTATAAAAATTATAAAATGAATTGAAAGTGGAAATTGGGATTACCAAGATGCAGATTTTCAATAATGATGCCTTATGGTTTCACTGCTACACAATCACATATCGTTTTTACTTTGAATGCTATTGAAAGCAATAACAATATCATTTATCAGCAAGCATATTCGAAAAAAAAATTGAATCCGGATTTTTGAAAATTATTTTTTTTTATATTCCCGGTAAGAGAAATCGAACTAACAACTTGGCATATTATATAAAAATATGTTATAAAATAATGGCAGATGAAGTAAACTACATTTATGACAACAAAATTCGATGAATGACGTCATAGAACTCGCACACCTGGTTGTGGGTAGACGACGAAGTGTAGAAAAGATACTCTATAATGCTTCAGCTTGTCTGAGAGTGCGGTCACGGACACTTAGCCGACAACCACTTGGCCGACGAGACACTTAACCGACACTAGTTAGCCGACAGGACATTTAGCCGACACGGACACTTAGCCGATAGGGACAGTTAGCCGACAGGACATTTAGCCGACAAGGACAGTCAGCCGACAGGACATTTTTCCGACACGGACTGTTAGCCGACAGAACATTAAACCGACAATGAGTCTCGCTCTTCCCAATGCTTTCAGAATTCTAATACTTTCACATTTCATTACTACTTTGCTTAACACATCACACTACATTCATTCCCGTATAAAGTCGTTTTGCTCCTTCCACTAATGAAATTTCCTTTCCCTGTCAGGAAGTAGAGTGATTTATTCACTCTACTCCTCGCCACACTGAAACTACTATTTTTTCTGAAATGCTATTTACACCCTCAGAATGCTAATTATACTTTAGGCATCGTATATTTATTAATCTGGAATAAGGCTATGGCGCCGGAATTCGTACCTCGTGGCCTGAGGCCACCTAACAGTATGTTGGTTTATGCAATTACGGAAAAGCCAGAGGGATATCTGCTAAGGGGAGGGATAACTTCGTGGAAGACTTTCTGAAGAAAACTGGCTCGTATACGTGTTACACATGGATAAAAAACGAAAACACCTCTCATTCCACCTAATAATCATTAGCAGTGGATTATGCCACTTTCCTGCCTTTAGGACAGGCTGTACTGATCAAACTAATGAAAAATGTGGTAAATTTTTTGTTTTTATATGTATACATAGACTTCGAAAAACACATATTTAAGAATTCATAAAAATGTATTCATTTGTTCAATGCTGGGTATCATATGGGTTAATGGACACTGCATTTAAGGGAACCTGCAAAATGGTTTAAAAATAAGATAGAGGTAGATAAATAAGTAAAACTGGAAATGCTCTTTGTTAATAATCTTTTGAGGTTTCAAAGATAAGTTTGTTCCTAGTGAAAGGCAGTTTTGTGACAAGAGAAAAATAAATTAAAACTTAATCTCTCTTTTTTGAAAACGGCTTTTCAGTTGGGAAACGGGGAACAATGCATTGTGAAAAAGCAAATTGTGATGCAATCAGAAGAACATTTCACATTCATAGAATTCAAAATCCAATTATTCTTGCTGCAGTTCGCAACAGGTGGAAGACAGTGTTACAAATTTTAAGGCTATCCAAGACAGAGACTAATAGAAAAGGAAAGGTGATGAGATGACTGGAACACAAAAGATTGCAAAATTTGTCAATATTTTGAATGCATTTAGTGTATAACAAAGGCTGTTACATCCGTATCACGAAGTTGCTTTCAGCACTTGTTTAACACAATAGACTTTTAAATTCAAGTTTTGAGTGCGCTCAGTGAAAATACTACTAATTAAAATGAATTGTTTGAACTTGCCAAAATCAGTGGTAGTGCTCAAATGCAAGATTATATAGAACTCGAGGAAAACTTGTGTACTGAAGATATTAAAATAGACATATAATCTTTTATTTCAACTGCAATTGATGTTGTGAGCTTTCACAAAAATAGCCTGGAAAGATTTGAGGATGATAAAGAATAGGATATTCATTGGACGTTTCAGTACTTCTCAGTATAATTAAAAGTTTAATAAAATATAAAAACCCATTGTTTTTCTTTTTTGCAGTTCCCTTTCTGTCATTTTTGTGCCTCATTTTTTTTTCTTCTTAAAACTTGCGTTATTAACTACATTTTTCAGAATTTCGAGATTGCTGAAGACTTTTGAAAGAGAATCTTTACAGTAGAGTAATAAATTACTAACTAATTGAACAAGTGGCAAAATTTCGATAAATGTATTGCTAATTGCTAATACAGAAATTATCGAATCTGGAAAATGGAAAAAGCCGGGAAAACGAAAATATCACTAATGTGTTTAACACATGAATATTCTCAAGAACAAATCACATAATATAGGTTCTTCATTCATATATCTGGCAAGCTCGGTAAATCACCTAATAATTATTTTTGCGTGTGTGATATATTAAGTGTTCTTGTTATATAAAAATGTTGTTCTGTAATGATTCTTAATACTGTTACGGTTTTTGTATTTAGTTTGCTATTTTTAGTAGAATTGTTATTAAATTGTTTCATTTCCCCCTGCAATGCTGCGCGCGACGAGTTTTAAGAGAAAGCTACGCCGAAAAAGTAAAAATAGAGGAGTACGGGCATTTAACATTTAATAAATAGATATCACGTAATTGTACTCTTTTGCTATCCAGAAAATCAGGAAAATACCAGAATGTTCTCGCGCATGATTAAAAAGCTTATGAAAGTCGGATCGAAACATCTCAATTCAGTTGTAGTTGTTTACTTAGTTCTTATTATAGCTAATTTGCGGTGAGATCGGATTAGCTTTTTCTGCTTTGAATTGAGTTCTAGTTAGCGTTTTAGTAGTTCACAATATAACTACTGTGAGATATTGTGATATTGTACGAATATCTTTGAGGAAATTTCAGCACTTTGTTTTATTTCTTGGGATAAGAATAAATTTTTTATCGACTTATGCATTCAATCCATTACGAACCCGTACTCACACAATAATATGTTTTGAGACAGTGTGCACTTTCTAAAGAAAGGGCAAAAGAATGTATTGCTCAAAGAAGAATCCTTAAGCTTTTCCAGCCGTGACATGTCTAAATAACACTTAAAACTTCTATTAGTTTCCCTTCGTTTTATTTTCAAATGAATACTTGGTAACCCTAAATTCCTCGTTCTACATTGTTTCCTAATGAAGATATTCAAAAAGAAAAGAAAAGCAAAAACGCAATTTATATAAGCAATATTAACAGCATACAATTAAATTTTTCCAGGAAACATTGGATGCTTTGATATCAGCTGTTAATATAAAATAGTCTTTGAGAAAGTTTAACACAATTTCTTTCCATATCTTAATAACAGTAATAAATTTTTCCAGGAAACATTGGATGCTTTGATATCAGCTGTTAATATAAAATAGTCTTTGGGAAAGTTTAACAAAATTTTTTCCATATCTTAATAACAGTAATAAATTAGTTATTTTTCACTGTTGTAATCAAATAACTATGTATTTTTGGTCTACATAGAGGTCTTTTACCATTCATTTCTTGAGCTGTCAGTTAAATAAAATTAGAGCTGTTCTCTAACGAATCATTTTACGCTTAATGTAATTGTTTAATATATATATTCGACTGTTTTCTTCAAACACATTTAGTGTCAAAACTGGTTTCTTGAATAATTTTCTTTCCATTTTGATAACAGAATCAATAAAATAATGTTATTTGAATGCTAAAATAAAGATATCCTAAACACAGATTATAAATACCACAAATGACAAACCACAATCTATATTTTTCTCTAATCGGCATTTAAGTTCAACCAAATAATATATTCTGGTTCTTATAATATCATTTGATACCACATTCTCCATAAAGCAACATACCAAAGCTCTCCAAACTCAATTTCTTATATTGGTCTATGCTCTGAAGAATCTTTCAGTTTATGACTTATTTCCATTTTAACGTGACTGGAAATAGAAATGGGCTATTATTGACGTTCACTATCTTTCTTTTAAGAGACAAATAGTTTGGAATGTTACAGAATTTGCACCCGGTGAGCTAAATATAAAACTTAAATTACTGTCTGACTGCAATTTGAAATAGTTTGAGATATTTTCTTCGATAACTGCCATGTTCTCGAGGCATTCATAAAAGTTAATTGGAAATCAGGAACACGTATTGCGACCATCCAAGCATGCAATCTTTTAAATTATTCAGCTGCATTCGAAAATACAGAGTGAGTTCTTCCTTTCAATCTGCATTTTCCAGGAATTTTATTTGAAGAGTCATGTGGAATTCCTCTTTTTACAGATGTTTGGCATAGAAATCCAACAGATCTTATTTTATGGTTCTTTCAGAAGATTTGTTCTGTTCAGAATTTGTCGTATATCTTTCGGTAGTCTTTAACGCTAAATAATTTTAGTTTTACGTTTTTCATCTTCATTCTTACTCTCAATCCTTTTGCCTTTTAGATTGCCTTTTATCTCTTTCCTTAACTCTTTCTAGTTAATTGATGTTTATGTGATGTCCAGGGAGGAATCCTTCCTGCATATTTTTGGGCGTTTATCTTTAGAGTTTGCATTAATGAGTTTTACAATCTCATTATTTTCAAATGAGTGATTGAAGATGCAAATACACTCAGCTTGTTTTTTCAAAAGTGACTGATATATTCCTTTGTGATCCTGTGTAATATCATTGGCGTTGCGTTTCGCTTCCAAATGAGCTATGCTATTATTAACTTCGATACGCTGTTGTAAAAGAAAGCTAACCAAACTTTCGGGGGTGTTTTCATGCCATTGCCAGAGAGTCACAATGTCCCTCCGCAGTTAACATCACGCTGGCGTTGAGAAGATAGAGCAAAAACAATACTTACAAACAAGAGAAGCGAATACAAAAATTGTGACCTTCTCCTACAGCTCAGTGGTCGACGTCGTGATCGCTCTGGCGAAAAAAACCAGCACTTAAATTTGTAGCAAACGTCAAGAATTCGCGTCCTTTCCGGTAGAAAAGAGTGGGGCCTCAGCAAGAGTGTGTAAAAGGGATGTTCGAACCTTGGCGGAAATCTCTTCTTTTCCTTTTCAACGATAAACCCTTGAAAATGTGAATCAGCCGCGAATGCTTAGCATGTGATGCAAGTTCTTGCTTCAACGGCCCACATAGTAAACACACTCCTTTCTCTAAGCTCTCAAGGTCACCCAAGGGAGAGGGCCTCCGAACCCTAAGCCAAGCATCACAAAAATAGATAGGGAAATAATTTTGATAGGAGCATTCTAATACCAACATTTTTGAAGTTCGTATACAGAGCTTTCTACTATAATATATTTTCTCTTTATGAACTAGTCCTTTAAAAATTACATAGAATTCTTATTGTGTTAGAAGTTGTTGAAATATTGATCAAAGACTGTAAATGAAAGGAAGATGAAAATTAAATTTTAAAATTAACAAAACGAATAAATTAAAACACCAGTTAGTGTAAACAGAAGACACCCAACTTAAAATTAGTAAACTTTGATGACTATACACCCGTTTACCAAAACTAATCAAACAGCAATTACCGTATTTGCTGGCGTATACGAAGCACCGGCCTAGAAGACGCACTCACTCCCTTTTTATACATATTTTTGAGGCTAAAATTTTATTAATGATCATTATAATGAATTTACAGTGTTTTCAATATAAATTAATACAAATACAAAGTAATACTTTCTGCAAACACTCAATCTATGATTTGCCTTTTTTAGATCCTCTTCCTGATTCCACCAAATTCTTATCATTTTCTCAGTTGGGGTGGCCCAAAATGCCTCTATGCAGCCCTGTTTCGATGCTCTTTAGCATATGCAATCACACGTAGCTTGTATGCTATGTTATAGCAATGCCGACGTTGATTTTGAGCCATAACTTGCTAACAAATTTAAGAAAATTGAAAAGTAGAAATTTCACACATTTAAAAGTCGTTCACAAAAATTGGAAAGTTTAAACGAACCCAGCTATGATCGTCCATGGCAACGCATGCGCATTCACGGAACTCTATATAACCCTAATATTCCTACATTCCGCAAGTAAACAAAATAATTGCATAACTCCGAATAGAGGAAATTTCCAAAAATGAATGTAATCAAAGCACTGAGTATCGACGTATAAGACACAGTATCGACGTATAAGGTGCAACCAGTTTTTCAGACTTATTTTCAAAGAAAAAAAAAAAGCGTTTTTACTCCGGCAAATTCGATAAATCGTAAAACTAAACAAACGATGTATTTTAAGTTTTCTTAACAAAATTAAATACAATAAATTCTCAGCCCAAATATTTTTTAAAGAATAAACGTTATAAATTATCAGCTGAAGTAAATTACAATTGCAGCTTAAATAAATAAAAAAAAAAACTAGCACTTAGAAAGCAATCGTTGCCAACAATCAATAATTTCAAAGCAAAGTTTAACATCATTTTAAATTAAAAGCAAGCAACTTACTTTACCCAAAATAACTTTGCAGCTATGTTATTAAATATTTAAATTATTTGATCTACCATCATTCACTGTGAACCTTTGCCATATAGTTAAGTAGTAGCTTACGAATAACAAAATTATGATTATTGTAAAGCTAAACCGGGTTGATCGTTCTGAAATTTTATCACACCTGTACTTCCACAGAACTACTAATTTAGTTTTAATAATTCTTATTTAGTGAGAACACTTACATAGACTTGATTTTTGAGTTTTATGAATGTTTGTGTTGCTACGTAAATTTTGTATGGTGTACAATTACAAAGTGTATGCAGTCAAAAGGTGATGGGAATGCGTACTCAGTGCCACCTCATACCAACACGCCAGGTTCTGGGCCTCTATGACACGATGATGACTGCAAGCCGGCGATGTTTGTTCTGCGTGACCTTTGTTAAATCACACACAGAATCACCAACATGATACGAACCAGGATTCGTCTAAAAAGACGATGTGATGCCACTTCTGTGTCCAGCGTCGGCCTTTGTCGTACCCACTGTAGGTATACGCTTATGTTTTCTCCGGCGTGAAGCCGCAAAAATGGTCTCCGTGTTGAAAGCCCGTAGGGCTACAGACTTCATCTATTCTCCTCGCGAGCATTCGTCATACTGCACATCAGCCTAAGGTTCTTGATGTGGCTGCATTATCCTGTAAACTGTAAAGGAGAATTGGTCTGTCCTCTCGAGCATTAGTGGTCCAGAGCCTCTGAGATTTTGCATGGCATTCAGTAAGGGCCTCTTGGAGCCATCGATTCCTTATTCGCCTGAAAGATACGGTTAAGAAGCAATGTCGCGGAATGATAATTCGCAAGACGCCATCCCGCTTCGGCCTAATTTCGAATCTGTTGGTAGGAGTTTACACGAGGTATATCACGATCTTTAGGCAAAAAAAACCAATGTTTAAATGAGATTTCCAAATGCGAAATCCGCTGAGAAATCCTTCTATTTATACACAGAGACTGAATTACTCATACCTGATTACTGCGCATGCTATGTAATGGTAATCTTTTGCATGTCGTACCTTTTATGGAGATCTGACATTTGTTGTTTGCCACCTTCATGATGTTGCAGTTTTAACGACCAGAAACGTATATTAATGGTGGGCTTATTCTGTCGCATTCATTCTGTTATTCTGCAGTCACTTATTCTGTCGGAATAGCAAAATACCTTAGCAACAGTTACAACATAATGCATGACAACACCGAACAAAGTGCGGCAAATTGTCACAGTTTTTGTAAAAGAGATGAAGCAACGGAATATAAAGAGGCTCGATTTCGCCAATATATGTCCATGAAATTCCTGAGTGTTCTTCAAACGGAACTCGTATTTCATCACTGTCGTTATACAAAAGTTCCTTCATTACAAAAAACGCCTCTTCCGTTTCAGACGTAAACTTCATTGTGACATAAATAACATCGCTACTATATTCGAAGCTTAGAATTCTTCATTCAGCTCTGCTTTCTCCATTTATATGTCGTGGAATGACATCATTTATGGAGTCCTATCATGTCGTGGAGATTTATGTGTGTATGACATGCATTGGTCCGGTTTGTATTACGTCAAAGCAAATAGGAGCTATCTGCCTATGAGTAGGGTTGCTTTGGCGGAGAATGTGTTTAGAGAAGGGGGTTCAAACTCACGTTAAAAATCAGAGAAACCACGAACACTATCACGCAGCCGCCTCGTGAACGAAGATTTGAATCAGAGCCGAAAGACCAGTGCTCAGCGATTTTACTGCTTGACCGCGGTGGACCCCTTTATGATAGCGTGCATGATCTTTATTTATGAAAGAATGCCTGATTATCATTTGCTAATACTTATTTTAACAATTTTATATTTGGCTGCAAATACTGAAGGAGGACATCCTACTTTATATGTCCTGCTCTGAAGGTTGCGGGTGACTACGAAGTGACACACTTTGCGCATGTTTTATTCACATGCTTGACAATCTCCGAACGCTTCGTAGCAATTGTCATCAGGAATCCCGATAACATTTTAGTAGTACTTCTGTAGCTCTTAACCTAAAAAGACAAATTTATTTTTTAGTTGAAATTTCTACATTTGTAAAGTATAATCAGAAACAAGGAATATTTTTAAAGATAACACAAGAGTTTCTTTTTGTTGACAAAGATATAATATTATTTAATATGTTTCGCTCACTAAAATTCTTACAAAGACAGAAATAATTTTTACAACATTCTTTACTCAGTAAACATTCATTTTATCAAAGTCTTCCTAAATAATATTTAAAACTAATTTTGCACATATTTGCAACAAAATCTCCTTTCGTAAATTGCTTCATCAATATTAATTTGGCAACATGCAAAACATTTTACATGAGGTTTATTCTACAGAATATACTCATAAAATAGTTTTTGAAAACACCGATTATTGAGGTTTCTTTTATTTCTTGACATTGGTATTTTGAAAGCATTCATTGAGGGTATCCACTCAAGCGAGCATAGATTATACTTAGAATAGCACTTTTCTTTTCAGAATTTCGCTCCACAGGAAAAAACTTTCAAGGATAAATTTAATATTTCCGCTGACTGCCTATGGTGGTTGTCTACCTCGTATAAAAATAACTTATCTAATATTTTCTTAAGAATTTATTAGCTTCTTTTTCCCCAAATCTAAAGGAAGCATCACTGTGATCTAATCAACCATGCCCATCGCCTTATATTCAAACATTCTTAGATGGAAATT
Source organism: Stegodyphus dumicola (assembly GCF_044657685.1). Taxonomy (NCBI): domain Eukaryota; kingdom Metazoa; phylum Arthropoda; class Arachnida; order Araneae; family Eresidae; genus Stegodyphus; species Stegodyphus dumicola. The sequence goes on from NC_140781.1 coordinate 163,257,528, forward strand.
TCTTTTATTACCACGAGCATTATATTCTCGATTCTTTAAAGAAAACTGTAGAAAAAAGTTTTCGAGAACATGTAACTTAATCCTCCTAACTTGGGTTTCATAAATTACCAAACATGTTAATATATAGGGATATTTTATATAGAAAACATTGAGAATCTGACATACTTACAATAGCAATAGCAGTCATTTTGGTGACTGTAAAAATAGGGTCCAGTTTTTAATTGAAAAACATAAAAATTAATAAAATAAAATAAAATATAGATATGTATTAACTGTTATACAGGAAAACAAAACATGCGAGATAAGTAATTTTTAAAAGTAAATTGGCGCATTATTGGAAATTTTAAAACCATTCGAACTTTTCAAACTAAGGCATTAAAGCATGAAGCGAAGAAATCGCTGGACGCAGCAATTCCTCAAAAGCTTCCGATAAAAAGCTCTTGTTCAAACTTGTTCTGGGAAGAATGCGTTTTTCGGTAAAATATCTTGTTTCAGTTTTCCTAAGCATGGCTGATAAAGTCATAAGGAATTATCTTACTCTCCTTCGCTCATGCTCTTCTAGTATAAATGGTTAGCACATCAAGCAAATAAAAGAGAGATCTGTGTTCGAGCCTAGACGATCCGTGCATCTGAACTTTTCAGGTTTGTCACTCAAGAGCTTAAAAATCTTTATGTTGAGAGGTACCTTGAAAAATTCTTAACCGAATTCTTTTTCAAAATTTTAATTTCTTTGACGGCAATATATCTTTCCGCTGCTCAGAATTCTTATGCAATTAAATCGGATTGCGCAAGCTTGTTTATTTAATGTAAGCTACCATTTTTTATCACCTTTAATTGTTTTCTGAATACCCCATTAATTTGTCTGTTTTGAATTTAAAGTCATTATTTACTTTTGCGCTTAACGAAAATGGAAGAACACGCTTTTTGAAGTATATCATCAAAAGAATTTTCTAACCTAACAAACAAGGTCAAGAATTCTTTTCTCTCGAGTAAAGTTACCCACGAATAAATGTTATCCGAACAAAAGTTGTAGATCTAATTCCTGCAGTATAAATGCCTCAGAATAAATTATCTGGAACCGAAATAAAGTTGTTTGCACTGAGTATTTTTTCGAAAAGCCTTTTATCAAAAGAGAACTGGAACAACTACAAGCACTAAAGGAAAAATAAATGAAAACTGCACTGAAATTAAAATAAATGATCTGTCTATCTTGGAACTTTACAAAAAAATGGACAAATCTTTTCTTAGTTTAAGCGAAACGAATTAGATAACACCTTCCGTTTATTTGCTTCATTAAATTTTTGTTGCAAGTTACTAATTACAACCAGCATCTGCGAAAGAGAAAGCTTAATTTAATTTTGCATGTAAAATGTCAAGTTGGCTAAAAAAATCTTACCTTTCAGTGGCTTCAGAGAATTTCTTTGAATAATGAGAAAAATTGTTTTTAATTTCATTTGAAACCTTTGAATGCTTCAAAATGAAATAAAATGTCTATTATTATCATTTTCTTAGGATATTAAACTTTAGCATTTTTTAAAAGAAATCATTAGCACTTCTTCATATTCTGGAATATTTAAAATCTAATTTCTAAAAAATTTTACTAGTTATAAAATTCTTTGTGAGAAGCTTTCTTTTAGAGCTTACAATATGTGGAAACTGTAAAAATTAATTTGTTTATAGAACAATTTTCTTTCAAAATTTTCAAAGCTTAATGTTTTTAATAATTTTACACAAATTAATTTAGAAAAGCTGACATTCAGCATTAATAAAAAGTCACTTTAAGCAGTAGCCATACAAAGCACTTTTTTTACATTATTGCATATGTTTTTAAGCAATTTTATTGACTATTTTCAAACATGTGTAATTAACCGGCAATCATAATTCTTCTAAGAATATAAACATTTCGAAATTTCATCTTTAGAATAGAAAAATTATCCCTACGCTTTGCTTAGTTTTTAATCAAGCATAACTCACGAATGATAACATTGTGTTTAAAACAGCTAAAACAGTTTAAGGTACTAAAATAAAAATTTCGCGCCTTGGAGAAAAAGCTAAAACATTTCTCACATCTTAGCACATTTCACAGATTAATCATGGAACGCAATACCGTATGTTTAAATTAGTTTCACACGCACGCATCTGATAACAAATTCATATTCAATGCTGTGTGAAAGAGTTCCAGCCACTTTAATTAGGTTTTTAGTTTACATTTCTTTTCGCTTTTCCCCCTGTCACTATAGAATATTATGCAAAGCTGAATCGTCAAGACATCTTATAAGGTATTTCTCCCACCTTCTTAGCATGCTTTCGTGGTGTAATGGTTAGCACACTCGGCACGTATTCGAGAAGTCCGAGTTTCGAGTCCCGGCGAGGGCATTGCTCATTTTTCATGTCTTCTGCTTCCAAATTAACCTAATGTCTCTATAGCGGTAGCCGAACTAAAAAAAAGGTGGTGGATGATTATTCTTATCCACTAGGAATTGGTTAATCTAATCCCCAGACACCCTTTAAAAGGGGGAGTATGTTAGGTATTTCTCCCGCCTTCTTAGCATGCCTTCGTGGTGTAATGGTGAGCACACTCGGCGCGTGTTCGAGAGGTCCGAGGTTCGAGTCCCAGCGATGGCATTGCTCATATTTCATGTCTGATGCTCCCAAAATAACCTAATGTCTCTATAATATTACTACTGGAACTTAGTCTAGCTTCCCTTCGGGTTAATTATTGAATGTATGGCTACGTGGAAGTTTTATATTTTCTTCATTTGTTAAATAAATACGAGCCAATTCCCCTCAGGACAGCACCGCGAAACCACCGTTCGATGGCAGGTAAACTAACTTTTACACGTAATCTAAATTCTGCATTGCCTTCAAGATTAAAAAAACGTACATCAAATTAAAATCATTTTTCATGCAGATTTCGGTTTTATTTTGTAAGGTAGTTTTTCCTCCTTCCAGCAGCCTTCATAGTGAAGCATGCTAGACGTAGTGCAATTAGAAGCGTATTTGAGAGGCCCGGGGTTCAAGTCTCGGCCAGGGCACTGCACATTTTACACGTCTCCTGCTTAAAAGTAAGCTAATAGCTCTAGAAACGGCACCCGAACTAAGCGGTGGTGGACAATAATTCGTCTGCACCAGGATTTGACAACTGGGACTCCTACTATTCATTCCCCCTTTAAAAGGGAAAGTGTATAAGGTATTTTCTCCTTCCTTCCAGCATGCCTTCGTGGTATAAATGTTGCAGACTCGGCGCTATGCGAGAAGTCCAGGTTCGAGTCCCGGCGAGGATTTGCACATTTTTCACGTTCCGAGCTTCCAAATAACCTAATGACTTTACAATTTGAATGTCACGTATCAGCGTATCAGTGTTAATGTTGAATTTGCTTAGACTATTTTGCTCTTTAAATTTCATCCATGCGTGCTTGCTACTAATATTCATCTTCATCAATAAATTCACACAAAAATAGTTTTGGCTTATTTTAATAGAATTTATAAGATTTTACTTGCATTGTTCTTTTTTAATATACAATTACTGTATTTTTTCTAATGTGTACTGGTACAAAAATATATTTGCGTAACACTCTTTCAATCCTCATCCATGTTCCAGTTCCAGATGCACTTTTGTGGGACATGTATCATTCATCTTGGGCTTTGTTTTACAATAATTTATATATAAATTATTGTTTTCAAGGATACTTAACAACAAAAAATGTTTTAGCAACTACAGATTCAGGTATGAGATGGATGAATATGTCTTTTCTTGCATAGCTGTTCAGTATGTGGATATAAGCTGGTCAGCTTAAGTCCGATATCAGCACATATATCGAGTCAATTTCTAGATCTTGTTTTTATTTAATTTAGTGATGAGAACCCTTTTTCAAATATACACAGATACGTAAAAACAAATTGAATTATAATTTGAAAAGAAATACTGTACTGTCCACTCACTACATTCTGGTTTCATTGGTAATGAGTCCAGTGATGCCAAATACACCGCGGGCGGCTAGTGAGAAGCACCACAATAACACAGCTTTAAGTCTCTCTTTCACTGCTGATAATAGAGTGAATAATAAATACCAGTAATAAATTTCGTGAAATGTCGGTCTTGGATAAAAAGGGATAGATTATAGCAACCTGTAATTTTCAATGTTCGTGATTTTTTCTGAATTTTATATACACCTCTAAAGAATATGTAGTAAAGATTCATTTCTCAAAGAAAAATGTTACATAAAAATTCTTCTTCAGTCAGCAGACAATATATAAAGATTACACATTTTGTTGTCGATGTAAATTTAGTTTCATTAAATTCTGTTATTATCTACCTGAAATTGTATTCAATGAAACTGACATTAAAAAGGTGCTTGGAGCAGTATTTTATAAATTACATCTTGCTTTATATTCCATAAAATTGAAAACTTCGGCAAAATAATAATATTATTCTTTTTTGTAAGGATTTATATCCAATACAATTATTCCGTTTAATATTTTTGTAGCTTATAACTTGTGAAATAGATTTTAGATGTGCCCAGTTCGATATAAATTAGTGTAATAATTAAAAAAATCGAATTAATTAATTATTACCATTATTCTTAACATATAGATTTGCTACTGAGATAGTGAATCAAAATTTTTAGCTTTTTATTAATTAAGGATTAAATTAATAATGTCATAACTTCCAAAAGAATGTTTAGAAAATTTATGTTAGAGTCATTATTTAATGGAAAGTAAAATAGTAAATTATAAATAATTCCAATTTCTAATTATTCCGTGAACATGAACTTTTCACGCAAATCATAGTAACTCGAACCGTATGCAAAACAGCAGACTAAACCGCCAAGGCCAGCTTTACGAACGATTCTATTATTTAGTCAATCTGGTATCAGCGGAAGTTATTATATACTCGTATGTAACGCAGTGATCCGTGATTAAATGTTTCATGAGTTTGCGCCCAGTAACAGTATCCAGATTTAGGAAACAGATTACCGGAGGAGGATCATCTTCCTCTCTGTAGCCAGAATCCGCGTTCGTCAGGTCTACGTCCAGTTAGCAGACCTCGAGATGAATGCATTATTGGCATCTATCTATAAGCTCTGGATACCAATTCAACTTGTAGGAGCGCAGCGCTACAGCGACAAAATCCATAGACTCACGAAAACCAAATGACTAAAGGTAAGCAGTCCTGATAAGCTGCTTTGGAAGAAGATTCGGAAATATTAATTTAAGGTTGTTTGCTTTTAAATCTGCTTTTCATTACCACGAGAAGGGACAGAAATATTACTTGTCTAAATTAATCGTACACAGTCAGATAAGATTATATCTAAAAGTCGAAACTGAAGTTAGGGTTATACATGGAATTCCTAAAATTATCCGTTATAAATCCATTGTAAAAATAGGCCATATTAGAAAACGCATTTGGAATTCGCATTGCGAGTTTTTCTATTATATTACCTAAAACGAAACTCCAGTCATAATAGCAAATGTTTAAGATTTCCGTCATAATATTGTGACTACTTGGGAATAAAACCGAAGGAATCACTAAGTAAGTGTGCGATTTAAACATATAAAAATACAGCGCATTTTAGGAAGAAAATAAGAAAAACGTTTGATTTTTATTTGCATTTGCAGATAAAAGTATACTTTAGTGATGCTGTATATTTTACTGATTCATTGCATTTCATCCTAAAGTATTTCTTTAATATATGTAATACGTACTGTAGGTAAAAGAAAAATAATTCCACTTTCGAATTTAAAAGAAAACAGCTTAAGAACTTTGATATCAACATCTAAACTTAAAATATTCTATGAATTTTTTCAAAAGTAGTTTTTGCAAAAGACCGTCATGTAATAGGACAAAATGCTCTTTAGTAGACTATTAATGTTCTGAATAATTAAGTATTAAAATAGATACTTCTAAAACATAGGATATGAAACCTGAAAAAAAGTTGTATGCTTTGTAATAAAATTACTTGCAACATTTAATGGCTCTAGCGTAGAATTGGGTGCTCCTTCGATTAGCGACAATTTTTTGTAAAATTTTGGCGATGAAATCTTATTTCTGGTTACCATGATAGTGTAACTTTGCTTTAGCCTCCTAAATTTTTTAAAATAAAAATAGATTGATGTGTACATGGACAAATTTAAACAGTACGCAATGCCTAGTTTGTGCAATTGTGGGATTTTTTTAAGTGAAAACAGATCGATGTGTACATGGACACAGAGTTTATGCAATTCTTTGACTTTTTATTTTGGTTTTGTGTAGCAGCCATCTTGAAATTATGTCTTCCTGGCACCGATCTTGGCGTCAAAAAAGAATCGCCAAAAAACAAGGGGCACCCAATTGTAAACTTTTACCCATTTAATTCCGTTTTGAATACCACTTTACTTTTTATTCTTTAACACTCTTTTAAAGAACTTCTGAATTACTGTCTTGAGCATTTAATTAACATAATTTCTCAAGCAATGTAATGCTATAGATGCTGAGAATTTATAATTATCAATATTCGGCATTTTACAAAATGGAGAAGGGAGAATTCCTTTACCCATTTAGAAGTTCTATTCGTAGAGCTTTCTTGTTGATTTGCTAGAACACAACTATTTAATGCGTAACAAAGCGATATTATGAAATTATCAGGTCATATAACAAGGCAAATCAACTTCGAAGTCTTTTATCAGGTACATATCTAATAATTTCGTTAAAAATCACTAAAATCATCATATGTGATAACAAAGGGCTTAATTTTAAGTTCAGAAGTTGTTATGAGCGATATATTGCATTAATTAAGATATAAATTAATTAATTCAGAAAAGGAGAACAAGGCACATCTCTAAAAACACTGACTATTCTGTACAAATTTGGCCACACAATATAGTTCAATTTGCTACAGTTTTTTCATTTTCTGTTCTCGATTTATCGTCATCACATATTACATTTTAACAGAATATGGAAGTTAACCTCAGCTCATATCCTCAATTTGCAAGTTAAAGCTTAGTGAGTGTAGTATATTACAATTTTAAGCTTGTTCGAGGTGCTGTTTCGCAACTTCAGGTTTATCGGGTCGTGCTGTTTTATAATTGAACTATAGTGTTATCTTTGGCTTTTCTTTAATCCTGAATGCAGCGTGTCATTAAAATGTCCTGAAATTAAGTTGCTTTTATTCCATAATTTTAGATAAAGAAAAGGAATGTCAAACATTTAAAATTATTTAAAATTTGCATGAAGTCATTTCATTTGTGACTTTATGTACAACTTTTAGCATCTTTCCAAATTTTATTTAATATGAGTCTGATACTCTGATACCGTTTCTAGAAAGTTGTAAATCTGTGTCAAAAATTTGCATGAATTCTATTGGATTAAAATTTAAAGTGTTGAGAAAGATGTTTAAAATATCCGCTAGTTCTTTTACCGGCACTTTTACTTTAATGTTTCACTTATATTGTGCCTAGTTCATTTTTAATTTATCTGTAATTTTTGGCTATTCTGCTAAAGAACAGACATTTTAGTGTGCAAAGCTGAGTCCGAATTCTAATATTTATTGTTTTAAATTTTTTATTATGCTAGTTATTATCTCAGCAATAATTCGATGAATACATAGAAACAGTTAAGGTTAGTTCGAGATACGAAATAACAATTAAAGCAAACTATTCAAAGTCTAACTTCAGAAATAGGAGGGACACACATAGATTTTACAATTTTTGAAGTAGGTAAATGTTGCCAATTAAAAAAAAATCTAAAACGTGTTTTATTTAGATAAGATAAATTAGATAATATCAAATAAAATATTTTTATTTTAGAGATGCATCTTCCCATAGATACTTTATGCATTCTCTTTTTATATACGTTTTGTCGCATTGCAAGCGGTTAGCATTACAGAAATAGTAAAAGTTAATAATGGTAATTCACAAAAGTATTTCACGTAAGTCACCAAATACAGCATAAGCTGTACACAAAATCTTCCACAACACGACTTTTAATGCTCAAGATTAAATCCAAGGTAGTTAACGTTAAATATAGAACTATAAAAATTTCTCAAAAAATTAACTGGCGAAAACTGGTGAGCGTAAAACATATTGAAAAAAGAGAAACTAAGTGAGTTTACAGAATTATAACGAAATTTATGATGCATTTTTTGTAAAGGACGTTTCATTATCTATAAAATATACTGCAGATTTCCTCACTCTTATTCTACTAACGTAAATGTCAAGGAACCTAGTGAACTGTTAAGCGACTTATCGCTTAGTGCAAATAACATGAATCGTAAATTCAAGAAAGGTTGACTACCCTTTATTTTACTCAAAATAAGATGAACATTTGGCCCTTATTCGGACTTACAACAAAGCCTCCACTCAGGCTTCAAATCAAAATAACAAATAAGAACTAAATATAACTAACTAAGAGACTTAGTCGAAGCTAAAACAAATCTAATGAGCGCCCTTAATTTAAACTAGCCGGCGACTATCAAAAGGTACGTAATATACGGCCGAGCGTAACAGCTTCTAGAGACTTAGCCTTAAAGCAAACACGCGCTACTCAGGATTCCTAGCTCTCTCTCTCTAAGTAAGTTGAACCTTCCTTAAATACTACTTCTTACTCATTTGCATTCAAAGCGATTCTAAAAACTCATGTTGGTAAGGTGTTTTCAGTTGAAAGGAAAAGCAATAGGAAAGCACAATTCAAGTAAAAATACAGTTATAAAATTAAAATATACCTTACAATACAACCAAACTAAATATTCACTTCGAAAAATTTTGAAAAAATCATAATGACGCATTTCAATTGAGAAATTTGGTTTTTTTAAATAAAGTTAATAATAATAATAATTATAACTTGAATAATTTAATAAGTGACGCATTGCAATTTAAACTAAAAAAATTAAAATTTCAAGTAAATTAAGGAATGATTTAAACGCTGCAAAATCTTTTGTAATTTTTTGCAGCTGCAATCAGAGCTCCATCTGCTTTTACATAGCCAAATATTAAAAGAAAAGGACCCGTTAAGCAAATGCACAGTTTCAGTGCTTGAACCATTTACAGAAATAAAAGCAGATGCAAAGAAATGCTCCACGGAAACAAAATAATTCATTTCCTTAAATTTTGTCATTTGTATAACTTTGAGAGTTACTTGAAATAATTAGTTTTTAATTAAAAATATACCATAATATGTGTATTGTGATTTGTTGTTCAATATTTAGAGGATCTGCTCTTTAAAAAGAAGAAGCGGTACGTTTATTCTTGATTTAGTGTATACATGATAGAATTAAGATGGATATTTAAAACAAAATCCCTAGCATTCAAACGGGAAAACATGATAAAATGATAAAATTTAAGTTAGAAAAATATGCAGAACTATCCAAATATTCCAAAATTTCAACTAACGGTATTAACGTTTAGATTTTTTTTTCTGCGTTTGAACTTACAAGCACGTATGCTCTTTGGTCCACCAACTGTCGAAATTCAAACGCAGTAAGATCATAGCCTATCGTCACTGCGAATTATCGTTCCGCTACATCCCTGCTCATGTTGATCGGAATCCCAAAACTCTCAGGCGAATATGGAATCGATATGCTTAGGAAAGCCATACTGAACGCGATGCAAGTTCGCAGAACTACTAACGCCCGAGAAGAGACATGTTGTCCTCTCAGCTTTGTGGAATCATAAGGCCACGTTACATAGTGTGCGTAGATTGCGCATGGAGACTACGGCAATGTTTTCAGCAATACGCACTGTCAGCAAGGCGATCATTGCTACGTTTTTCCCAGACCCTGCAGCAGAGACATGTGCGTCTACAGAGGTGGGACGAAAGACGGCCCTGGATAGGATACAGGAGTTGTACCACGTTTTCTTTGAAGAATAATCTCTGTTATCCATACAGCATAATGACTCAAGTATGTGGAGACACACAGTAGAATAAACGTTTCCAGCTTCCATTCATTATCATAATACTTGGTCCAGCACTTGGCGTGCCGGTATGAGACGTCATTGTGTACACACTCTTGTCACCTCTTGTTCGCAAAGCCGGTGATGTGGAGAGCCGCCGTTACATTTTTGAAGTGTTTTACACTTCTCGTGGCTGTGACATAACTTTTGAGTCTGGACGACGACATCTTGCAACAAGATAAGACGCTACCGTACATCACTCGTGTTGCCTTGGTTTGATACAGAGTTTTCGACTGTTGCTTTGACAGGCACTTTCCCCAGTTGTCTCTTCCACAACTCCTGAACTATTACCAATTGAACAATGTATTGAGATGGCAAGTCGCGAAGCGAACCTAGAAATGTCAGAAGAAACGGATAAAATACTTATGCAGCTATAGTCAAACGTCCTGTGCCAGACCGTTCTCAGATAAGGGAAAAGACTGCAAAACAAATTATTGCTATTCTGTACCTCACACGAGAAGCGGACAAACGTGAAAATATTAAAAAGAAGCTCTTGAAATGCGTCGACCCAAAAAAGTAGAAAATTAGAATTAAACAGGTCTCAAAAGGATGCCTTCTCATAGACAAAAATAAAGAAAAAGACCTTGAAATTTTAGATTCTGAGATTAACTAATTTACAGAATTAAAAGATGTAGTTCAAATTACACATCCTCAGAAACTATTACCAAACATTATACGACCTAACATCTCCAAAGATGTAACTGCATTAGAAACTTTCAAAATCTTCATGAGAATTAGAAAAGCCTGTTTGAATTCCGAACGCATTAGTCTGAAAGAATATATAAGACCTAGTCAATCCTTTAAATGCTGCCAATATGGACATATTTAAAAGAATTGTTAGAGGGAAGTGACCTGCGTCCAATATGCAGATATTGGTCATAACATTAAGAATCGTGGAAAACAAGGCCAAGATTGCATAAACTGTTCAACGAAATATCAATAATGTGCGACAGTTTGATTCAAAAATCTATCCTTCAAGACAGATGGAAACAGGTGAACTAAGAAAGAGAATTAATTATGGTTAATTCCACTAGTAATTCGATAAGAGCTATCTAAATCTCAAGCTGCTACAGGACAGCTAAAATTAGAGCCACAAAAATATGACTTGGCATTTATTCAAGAACCATTTTGTATAGAAGGAACACCTTTGGAATTTCCGATCCACTGTAAATTTATCTGTCATACTGACTCAGTACCTCGCGTGGCTACAATAGTTCAAAACTTGAACTTGAATTCAATAAACATTTGCACTACGAGAAATTTAATAGTGGCAGATATGGAACTGGAACAAAAAAAAAAGAAAAAAAAAATTTGCAATCATGGGAATTGTTCAGAGGAAGTGACCTCTTTGGTTGTGGGCTTGACAGATTTGACGGAATTGCTGAAAGAGCTTGAAGGCTTCCTCCCTAATAGTAATACAATACAGATTCTAGACAATTTTTTTGCAAAATGTGAACTACTTGTTTCACCATTTGAAGACCCACGTGGTCTTCTACTCAGAGAGTACTTCATTTCTAATGATGTTATTGAGAAAATGATCCTGTTATTCAAAAAGCTGTCCTCCAAGTTCGAGAGGAAGACATACTTGAAAGAAGATGGATTGGCTCAAATTAAACAAAAAATTCAAGAAGTTCTTCGATGAAATAAATCCTAGAATATTATTATATGTTGTTGATTTACACAATCTAATTCAACAATAGGCAAAGAAGATCTGATATGTCTGTAATGAAGCTTCCAGCTCTTTGAATAATAAAATAACAACATAGCATAGAGAAGGTGGCCTTTGTGAACCTTAACCTTGTCAATTATGGGAAATAAAGTCAGAGAAGAAAGAAGATGCTTTCAAAGTGTACTTAGGAGGAAGATTTACGAGGAAAATATATGTTAAAAAGTGTTAAAAAGAGATACTACAAGAAAGAGAAACTCATGGAGAACAAATCTAAATAAGATCTGTCTCATTTCTTCTTTTGATGTTCATTATAATAACGCAAAAGCTAGCATACAGCCTCCATTTCAGTTGAAGTCTAATACAAAAACCGCACATTTGAACGAAACTATAAGTTTGCTATTAGAAAAGCATTTTCCAAACCACTCATCCCAGGAAAACTCAGAGTTGCATAAACAGATCCGAGAAGAAGAAAGGGAAGCATATGAAGCTGTGGATGATATTCCCTTTGCAGTGCAAGAAGTAGAATATACAATTAAATTAATAAATGTCGGAAAGGAGCCGGATATTGATAAATGGCCAAGGAAAATAATTTTGTAAATATTTAATGATAATCCTGAAATTACGGCAACACTGTTCAATGAATATTTAAGAAAAGAACCTTACCAAAATGCTACAAAACATCTAAATTAGTCTTATTTTCTAAAGACGGGAAAGCAGGAGACGAACTACATGCTTACAGACCAATGTGTCTTTTAAATTCTTAGAGTAAAGTTTACGACAAATTAATAACCACAAAATTAAGTTACTTTATAAGGTATTTCTTCTACCTTTTTGGCGTGACTTCGTGGTGTAGTGGCTCTGCATACTGGGCCGGTATTCTAGAGGTCGGTGGTTCGATTCCTGGTGAAGGCGGTTGCTACCTTTTCATTTTGCCTGCTTTCAAAAAATGCCTAATGTCTCTACAACTTTTTATACTCGAATGACGAACTCGGTCATTTGCAGTATGGATTTACTTCAGGAGTCTATACGCCAGACGCAATAAAGGACTAGTAATAAAGTAATAGAAGGAATAAAAGGTACTCAAATGTTATACCTTTGGTTTAAAATATATATATATGTGGACATTCGCTCCTACAACTCAACCGCCTTTTCCTAAATCTGGCAACAGCTACAGCAGCGAGATACTTCTTCAAGCTGCGTGAGGAAACGGACAGACTTGCATGCCGATGAGGTTATGACGTGGCGATGGATGGAATTGAACTATGCCGCTCGACAATGTTGCTTGATGATGCAATTCTGTTTCATGATGAATATAACTTTTTATTTTACTTCTTTTCACTCTGTACGTACCATAATCATGTTTATTCTTTCATTGTTAAATACCCTTAAAATGCCACTGCTTTCCTCTATTTTAATCCTAACCTCAATTCACAGGGAGCTCGGCCCCTGGAACTCTTCCACCGTTTGAACTAACCACTCTAGACACCAGTATATAACTATAAATGATGGAATACTTTGGAAACCTATGGAATAATATCGCAAGATTCCAGTTGTTGTGATTCATCAACACGTAAGTAGAGGTAATTTTATTTGATGAAGTAATGCTACTCAGGAAGTAATATTCTTTCAAATTATGAATATTTGATGGCGTATTTTTATGAAGTGTATTTGAAGAAGCGAAAGGCATTTGATTTTGATTAAAATTCATTTTATTTTTGAATGATTATTACTTATGAAGAATTAACACTTCCGTTTTCGAATTTGATGTTGCTGATAATTAATTAAACAGTTTTGATGAAGTTTAATTGAATAAACTAAAGGTATTTGATTTTGATGGAAATACATTACTGACTGTTTAAAGAATTGTGATGTATTAAAAAAGTTACTTTGAAGAATTACTTTCGTTTTTGAATTTGATGCATAAATTTCTTATTTCTTGTGATGCCTATATTTTACAAGGACTGTAGAATATTATTTGAAGTTATTAATTTTGATATCATATCTTAACGTGAAATTCTATTTTTCATTCTTAACATAGTCTTATATGAAGATTTGTTTGACGATATATTTTACCATTTGTTTAAATCATATGTTCACAATTTCATTTATGATTTTTGAGTGTTTTAACATCATTATTGTATAAGAAGAATTAATATTATTGTGAAGAATACGAAACATTAAATCATCCCAACATTGCAAAAACATCCCAACATTGCACAGTCATTAAAAACTGCCAGTACAAAGCATATCAAGCTTTTACATCGTTTAGTTTTGGGCTCAGATGGTGATCGGCAGAATCGTGCTAGGTTACGCAATTTTTCTGGTTTTCCCAAACCATTTAACTTTGAAGATAAGAAACAAAAAATTATCAAAGAATTTTCTCTCACAGATTTAATTGCCATATGTAGCGTACTGCATTTAGAATTTTCCACCGATATTGAAAACTGTGCTAACAATATTCTTACGAATCTAGCTGATGTCTTTATTATTAAAATCAGATCCCGCTGACCACAGCGACCTTGAAGAAGAAGTTTTGATTCAAAGTTCACCCTCGACGCGTAGCGTCGCCCAAACAACCATTAATCACACTCCAGATGAATCTTTATGTAAACAAATGGCGGCAAAAATCTCTCTTGAAAGTGCGCCTGCAAATTTATTGGTATCAACTAACCCGCAAACACAGACTGTTCCGTTTCAATGTTTTGGCTTAAAGGACATTGTTGATTTGATCAAACCCTTTTCATCTCGGGATAATTACAGCGTTGAAACCTTTATTTCTGACATAGAGGATATTTTTAATCTCTATGAGATCACGAATCCTGTACACCAAGTAATTTTTGTTAAAAAATGTCTTACAGGTCCAGCTTTAACTTTAATAAGATCAATTCGTGGAATTACTAATTGGGAACAATTAAAACACCATTTATTAGATGAATTTTCGGAAAAAATTAATAGCCTTCAATTACATAAAATAATGGAATCTCGTCGCATGAAACAATTTGAAACATTACACGAATATTTTTTATCTATGAGAGACCTCGCATACAGAGGTTCTATGGATGATTCTTCTTTGATTGAGTATGTTATAAATGGTATTCCTGATTCATCAAACAATAAAATAATTTTATACGGTTGTAAATCCATTCCTGAATTTAAAGAAAAGCTGAAGATTTATGAAAAACTCTTTAACAATTCAAAATATTTGAAGCAAAATACTCCAAAGAAATTTACAAATTCCTTTCCCAATGTTAAAATTGATGCTAAACGTACGTCAGACACTCAACCAGTATGTTATTCCTGTGGTCTAAAAGGACACAAACGCATTAATTGTACAAATAAACCTAATGACAAATTCTGTTATGGCTGCCAAAATTATGGTCACGTTCATTCCAACTGTCCCAAGCGTTCTGGTAGTTCTACCACGGAATCTGCTCCTAATTTTCTACATCTGATAGTACTGTAAATGCACTTTCTGCTCAAAATTTTTCTAAACATCCGATGCATGTTGATATTCAACTTAAAGGAACTCAGTTAACTGCTCTCTATGACACTGGATCACAAGCAACACTTATTACGGAGAAAACATACCGCAAAATTCTTTCTCCACCATTACATCTTTCCAGAATTACATTTTCAGGAATTGGCCGAGACACAGTTCAAAGTATTGGATTCTTTCAAGACTACATTCAAATTCAAAACACTATTTTACCTGCTAAAGTCCATGTAGTAAAAAGACTATATGATTCCTCTTGATGCCATTATTGGAATAGACGTTTTGCAACAAACTCGATTTACATTTGATAAAGACGTTATTCATTTATGCAACAATAATAATGATCAAATTTTTGTTAATGTTACTAATGTTACACATGATCACACATTTCCACCTGATCTTTCACACATGTCAAAATCGGAAATTCTCCAAGAAGTTCAACATATCATTACTCCTCACAAACCACACGAAGTTAACATTGCTATGGAAGATTTTCAGAAAATAACAGAAAATGAAAATCAGTTGAAGAAAACAAGTAAGAAAAATGATGATGCCGCACATGACGATTTAGAATTGGATTTAGATGATGACAATTTGGATTTGGATGATCACGATGACAAAGATGATGCTGATACCAATCATGGAGCTCATGACGATGATGTTGATGAAGACGGTGATGACGCAAACGACAACTTGGATCAAGATCATGATATTGATGATGACGACAATCATGAAACTAATGGTGCTGCTGATGATGATGGTACTCATGAAGCTAATGAAGATGGTGATAATGATGTCGATCAAGATGACGTTGCTGTTGTTGATGAAGATCATGTCAATGAAGATGATGTTGATGACAACGACGATGATACTGATGACAGTCATGAGACTAATGATGAAGATGATGATGTCGATAACGATGCAAACATGCAGAATACTGAAGAAACTGTGAAAAATAAACTGAATCAATTTGAAAAAGCATGTCCTGATCAAGCAAACGAGAAAACACCTGCTAAAAGTACAGAAATTCCCAAAGAACAGAAAAATAATCCAAGGAAACTACTTGTCTTTCGCATTCTAGTTGAAGCTTTTGAGGCAATAAAGAATGCTGGAATACTTGGATGAAAAATTATTATTTCATACATTTTATCTGCTTCAAGCCCAAAGAAACGCAAGAAAAGAGCATGGAAGTATAAGCGAAGAAAATTTAAACGAACTTCAAAGACAATAAAATTGCTGACACAGCATGATGTTGAAAAAGCTGCATTCTGCACTGAAGCTCAACAAAACCCCCTCTGTTTACAGCAAGCACATATACGACAGTATAAGAAACGTCGCAAACCTGCCTGCAAATATAAACGTGGAGACCAAATGCCAATCCATCCTGAACTTCCACTTCCACTTCGACTTGAACTGAAACTTGGACTTAAACTTCGTCCCAAAATCTTCGCTCCTTATGAGACAGTTCATCTCTCTGATTGTTACGAAGTACGAAAGATACGCCATGAAGACACCATTATGATGTCAAACTGTGATGATAAGATGAACCGATGGTGCACAAAGCTAACATTCGCCACCTGGGCACTGATTTTTTTCACTTTCTCTGCTTTTTGTTCTTTTTTTCTTTCTTTTCAGCTCAACCCCCAGGCGAGGACGCCTGGCAAGGCAGAATGGCCGTGTGGACATTCGCTCCTACAACTCAACCGCCTTTTCCTAAATCTGGCAACAGCTACAGCAGCGAGCTACTTCTTCAAGCTGTGTGAGGAAATGGACAGATTTGCATGCCGATGAAGTTATGACGTGACGATGGATGGAACTGAACTATGCCGCTCGACAATGTTGCTTGATGATGTAATTCTGTTTCATGATGAATAGAACTTTTCATTTTACTTCTTTTCACTCTGTACATACCATAATCATGTTTATTCTTTCATTATCAAATGCCACTGCCTTCCTCTACTTTAATCCTAACCTCATCCCATATATATATATATATATATATGAAAATTGTATTTAATAACTGCTGGTTGCCTTTCCTTCTTGTACAGTTAGAGAAGCTTGGTTGCCCAGTAAATATATAAAGAACAATTGCAGAGGGAATAAAAATCAACAAATACAATATGAAATGAATAATGAAATGTTTAGAAGATCTTAAGAAAAAGGCTCTGTACAAAGTTCTAATTGAGGGCTTATGTTCTGGAATATTGTTATGAACTCTGCTTTAGAAATGGAACATGGCGATGGTGTGAATTACAAGCCATGGTGATGTTCTATTTATGATAACTGGCTGTACCCATGTACAAGTTCAAAATAGAGCAAAACAAGTTCCAACAAAGTTGCAGGGAAGGGCACAAAGATGAAAACTTGAATTCTGTCCGGAGAAATAAAGTTCGATGTGTATAACAACTAAAAAGCATGAAATGGCATTAACCGCCTCGACAGTTAAGATGAATGATAAAACTATAAAAAGACAGAAAGGGATTAAATATCTCCGAACAATTATTGAAGAATACCTAACACGACTACCTCACATGGATTGCTTAAAAGCAAAGATAAGCAAGATTGTCAATATACAAATTCGAATGACAAGACTCTAAAACTGTTATTAAAGAATTATACAAAACAGCAATAGAAAGAATAGTTGTTTATGGTAATCCAGCATGGGGAAAATCTCCTATAGTTAAAATAAGGAAAAAGCAAACACTATTTAAAAATAGCTTTATTAGCAATGAAAAGATGCTATAAAACAGTATCTACCGCATCCCTTCAAATTCTAGCAGTGTGAACACACTACATATGCAACTTGACATAAATAGTGCTACTCAAAGGAGGAGTACAGGTTGGTGTGATTTTGAAACTTACTGTATAAATGTTAGTAAAGAAGAAAGCCTAGTCTCGAAATGGTCACAACGCTCGGCCAAGATTAAAGTATTTAAATAGGATTTGAGTTCTCCAAATGATAGAGGCTTTGAAGTATATTCGGACGGATGAAAAAATGATGATGGGACTGGTGCAGGATTCTGTATCTATGACGATGGCATATTTAAAGGAGGATATTTTTTTCTCTCTAAAAAAATGTTCAAGCCTACCAGCCTGAAACAATGGCTTTATTAAAAGCAAAAATAAAGTATTAATAAAAACATTACAGTGAATCAAAAATACAAACTAAAGACAATTCTTTATTCAGATAGTTAAGCTGTATCAAAATCAATTGATAAATATAATATCTTAAATAGAAATGTTTTAGAAGTTAAAAAGATACTTCCAAAGTCGAAAACGAGGCTTCAGTGGATCCGAGAGCACCAAAAAGACCATTGGAAATTAAAAAACTGACGAAGTATCAAAATGAGAAATTGATTCAAACTCTTCAATTTGAATGCAAAACCCCACGTAGTTATTTAACTCGTAGTGTTAGCTACGTAGTGTGTAGCCAAGAAAAAAGGAATGAAAATCTGGCAAGAAAGATGGACTGAATATAACACTAAGAGAGCTACATTTAATTTTTTCCCTAAAGTCTCAGAAAAGGCATATTTTTCAAACTTTTTCCCAATCAAGTCATGACAAATCACAGTGCGTTTCCAAGATATTTTAATAGATTTAATCTGAAAGTAATACACTGTTTATGTAGATGTGGTATCACAAAGGTGGACGCTCTTCACGTGATTAGAGAATGCCCAGGTGCGGATGCTGAAAGACTTCAATTATTTCCCCAAGTACATTCAGAAGACAAGCTAGTACAAACGGATCGAGGAAGCACTGCTATGTCAAATTTAATGGAATCTACATGTTCAAAAGAAACTGAAATTTACTGTTAATTAGTTTGATTAATATTTGTGATATTTCTTGTATACCTAATTTTTGTGTCTGTAAATTCAGCTCTGTAATGTGTGGCTTATATTGTATTGATCTGGTATTTACGTTCTGTTATTTGTTTAAACATAAATTGTAATATATATTGTAATAAAGACGTTGGCGAGATTAACACATCTTCAGTCAGAAGACGTTAAACTTCTCTAACTTTCTAGCTTGCAGTCTCTTGAGGAATTTATATAAATATAAATAAATTAATATTAATTTTGCTGTTTACCTTAAAAGCTTTTTTAATTTAGCCCGTGGCTCCGATGATACTTCTATTAAATGATGTGAGGATTGTATTTTCCTTTTTTTATGTTGACTATACAATTTCTGATACTTATTAATTAATTTTCCAAGTTTTTTCATTTTTTGTTTGTCTTTTTTCAAGAAATAATACCTTACATTAAAGTTCAGGTACTCATGAAGCTAACGGGACTCCGGGATTGTTGCTAAATTTGATTTTTAATTTTTATGCACAGATTTTGTTGGTGCACTGATTATTGCATTTTGTACACGATGTTTTTGTTTGTTTTAAGATTAATTTTTCCGAATTGATCTCTTTAGACTATGTACAGCGTGGTAAATTCACATAATAAAATTAGAGGGGTAATAGTACACCTTCAGACGAATAATACTTATCGAAACCTAGGGCGGCATTCTACTCAGAGTGTCAGAAAACCATAAACCTAAATGTACAATTCGAGCTTTGAAGAGTTAAGAAAGAAAATTTTTAAAAAGCATAAGCTTCCACAATCCCATTCAAATGAGAGAATAATTCAAAGTAGATGCTTTGAGTGACGTCTAAAGATGCCATTGCATGGTTCACAACGACTAATGAAAGACTAGTGTACCTAAGACGAGCTTCTTAACCTCTTAGATGTCAAGCTGTGTGTTGTAACAACAATTTCCATGAGGCGAATTTCCTCGAAATACTTAGGTGTCTCCTACATTCAGGATTTGATGTGTCTCCAGATGACATCTAATGGATTTAGGTCCGGTGAAGAGATATAAGGTATTTCTCCCGCCTCCTTAGCATGCCTTCAGGTTGTAATGGTCAGAACACTCGGCGAGTAGTCGAGAGGTTCGAGTCCGGGCGAGGGCACTGCTCATTTGTCATGTCTCCTGCTGCGAAATAACCTAATATCTCTACAGTGGCGTTCGAACTAAAAACAGTGGTGGATGATGATTCCCCACCACCAGGATTAGACGATTGGGTTCCCTAATCTCCAGTCGCCCTTTAAAAGAGGGAGTAAATAAGGTATTTCTCCACACTTCTTAGCATGTCTTCGTCGTGTAATGGTCAGCACACTCAACGCGGGTTCAAGATGTCCGAGGTTCAAGCCCCAGCGAGAGCAATTTTACTTTTTTATGTATCCCGAACGAAAAAAATCCTAATGTCTCTACAAGTGGCGCCCGAACTGAAAAAATGGTGGATAATGTTGCTTAACCACCAGAATTTGACGATTGCGTCCCCTAATTGCCATTCGACCTTTAAAAGGGGGAGTATGTAATATATTTCTCCCGTCTTTTTAGCATGCCTTCGTGGTGTAATGATCAGAACACTCGGCTCAAGTTCGAGAAATCCGAGGTCCGAAGTGCCTCATGTAAGGCATTCTACATCACACTGTGACAAACACCAAGCTGGAAGCCAAAGCTCACGCACTTGTAGAATAAGATGTTGCAAGACGTGCACTTTCATGTCTGGCGTCTGCACACTTTGCTTATTCACCTTACTTTTATTTGAGACAATTTAACGAGAAGTTTTAACTCAGTATTCTATCTATGTTTGTGAAGATACAATAATATGGATCTCTAATAGCTTACTGGTACAATTGCTGTACTTCGTGTGAATTTCCACTTATATATTAGCTATTATATCATACATTTGCTCAATCATATATTAGCTAAATATTTATCAATTATTTGCATGTGTAATCCACCATGTCATTTAAGAAGGCGATTCGGGTTATGATTTCAAATTTATTGAAGAAGTGACGCTTTTTTAGAACAACATTTGTTTCAGATCACTTTCTGTTGAACCCTGATGGGCCAATTAGCTGGAACTGTCGAGGGTGTTGCTTTCTCCACTGAAAATTTGCTTACGTCGAATGCTTGAGAGTGATGTTCAGGACATGTGTTACTTTTTAGGAGGGCAGAAATGACTTCAGAAAATATGACCTGTGCTTGTTGGTGTATTTTTAAATTGCTCCTTTCTGACACTGTCAGGAAAATGTGACCAGAGGTCCGTAGTAAATACTATTCCTTTTGATGGGTGTTATCACGACGTTCATTTTGTTGAAACAGCTTGCACTTTATATTAGTACGATACTATACATAACTGTAATCCGTAATTTTAGGACTTGTAACATATTTTGATTTTATTTAAACTGAAAAATATTTTCAATACATATTTTTCTTTCTCATATACAATTTGAGCAACATGTGTTAAAATTCCTATTAATCTTCAGTTAATCCGGAGATTTAGTACCTGAATTACGGATAATCATATTATGTGCAAAGTATTAATACAGAGAATATGAAAACTGTTATATTCTTATGAGTTATACCCAGTCTTTCCAACTACCCATTGGAAGGTTTAGATTATATCGAACAATAATGTTCTTTGTCTAGAACCTCACTCCATTAGATTTCGAATTGCTTAAGGCATTCAAAGATTTTTGTTAAGAAAGTTTAATCGAGTAAATAACTTGTCTTCATTTGTATGAAAGATTTTTCAGTCTATACGCATTCACAGTTAGCTGCAATTTGTATTAATTTAACATTTTAAATTCACAACTCTCTACTTTCATTCAATTCTTTTCCTTCTTCCTTAAATATATAAAAGCAACTTCCCTAGCAATACGCGTGGGCATAAGAGTTTGATAAATGAGCTCAAATGATAAATCGTGACAATGCATACTTCTCGAGATCTAAGTTTCGAGAAAATAAATGTCTTTAGCTCGTAGTAGGTGCTTAAGATCTGAAAAATGAGGATTATATAATGTCTTCTGCTCAGGGATATTTGGCAAAGCTTGCGAGTAAAAGAAGGGAATCTTCAAGTTATATCATATGTCCACAAATCCCCTACGGATCTCCAGCAGATAATTTTTACAGAAGTGAAATTTTTCGTTTGATCAGTAAATGATACACAACTATGGAAGGTAAGTGTAACAAATTGCATTTTTACGTATATTTCCATGTTTATAAGAATAATGCAAATAATTACAAATAGGTATTTCATACAAATTTCAGTAAAAGGAAGTTTCTTACATTTGATGCATTTAAACTTATTACCTAGATTGAAAAAAAAAACGAGAAGTAATAATGCCATCGAAAGATAATATGTCTGATAGTGCAATGGTGCTATGAGTTTCACTGTTATGGAGGTTAAAATAAGCAATAGGTATAAAACATTTTTATCTTAAAAAACGTATTTTGTAATCCTATGAAAGCGTTTTATCTGAATCTCTGTGTGTGTCATATTCAAGAAATTTTTAAATGGCTGTATGTATAGAATAATTTTCAAGTATTACATAGTGAGAAAATTAAATTCCTTGTCATCATCACTTAGGCATTAAAACAAAAGCTTGGAATACTAAATAATATCAGACTGCTTGGGTGTCTATGTTTGTTTGCACAATTTGAATTTAATGCTATCCACTTTTGGCACATAAAGTATTAGAGACCCTGAAGATAGCTCTTTTGAAAGCTTTTACTCTAAAGTTCTAGATATTTGACTTACAGTTTAAATTTGCCTTGGAAAAGGTTTTACTTTTTGAGAAGTCTATGAGAAAGGCGAACTTATATTTATCGATTTAGGTGTAATATATAGTGTAATATGTAGCGATACCATTTTTCAAGCTAATTCAGCTTTGATTTTATGTAAAATTTTAGGATATTTAAATTGGGTTTAAATCATAAACTTTAGAATACACTTTGAGTTCTTTAATAGTTTTCTGTTATCATAGTTAGACATTTAAGAAAAATGTTATTAATTAAAGCTGTTATAAAACAGTTCAATTTATAATTTGAACCATTTTGGTCAATTATTTCCAAAAACTAAGCTTATGGTTTATCATTTATTAAGATCCCTTTATGCCGTTGCTTTTCACCTGATTTAAAATTTGATTTATATTCATTTTATTGCATTCAAAAAAATATATTCCTCCCATAATATTTCATAAACACTATCCATGACTGAAACACCTATGCGAGCGGACTGAGAGGTTTTGATGCTTTCCAGTATCAATCAAACTACTCTCGTGCTGAAAAAATAAGCAACAAAGGTAAAATGCAGAATAAAACATTACTTATTTAATGGATTTGTGTGGACGTAGCCTAGAGGCACACTGCGATATGCTATCCGTCGTCCTAAAATGTGCTATGCACGCTGTATGATATTCAAATGGAGTGATCTAATAGGCCACGCAGATGTGGAATGGTTTCAGTCTCCAGATACCGCGCGCCACATGAAGGGTCCACCTACGCGTTAGCCACGCCCACCATTACCGCCCATAAATATGGCGTCAATACAAATTGCAGGGGTAAAAAGATGTGTAGTAAGGTAGTAAGGATGTGTAGTAGCTAAATATTTGTCAATTATTTGCATGTGTAATCCACCATGTCATTTAAGAAGGCGATTCGGGTTATGATTTCAAATTTATTGAAGAAGTGACGCTTTTTTAGAACAACATTTGTTTCAGATCACTTTCTGTTGAACCCTGATGGGCCAATTAGCTGGAACTGTCGAGGGTGTTGCTTTCTCCACTGAAAATTTGCTTACGTCGAATGCTTGAGAGTGATGTTCAGGAGATGTGTTACTTTTTAGGAGGGCAGAAATGACTTTAGAAAATATGACCTGTGCTTGTTGGTGTATTTTTAAATTGCTCCTTTCTGACACTGTCAGGAAAATGTGACCAGAGGTCCGTAGTAAATACTATTCCTTTTGATGGGTGCATCAAAAGGAATTTCGTTGCGATATCGAGCGTCTATGATGGAACCACCTGGAATCACGTAGAGGTCAGGGCGGCTGTTCGTTGTCATCTCAGTCCATGCATGCGAAATTCCTTATTTGTAATGGTCTCTTTCGAGAATGTTTGGGGCCAAATAGCGTTGTCATTGCCTATCGCCACACCGTTGTCCTTCAGGAATCGTTCTGGATATTAAATCGAGATTCATTTGCAAACAGTACGTGGCAGGCTGCTCTGATATCCAACTGCGATGTTCAAGGGCCCAGTTCAACCCAGTATGATTTGCGATGGAGATAAGGAACACAAACCATAGGCTATTGGTCTTACAAAAGTCCACCTTCATACAACCGATGCAATACGTTTTGGTAATCCTCCGGCGTAAAAACCCACGTCTTCCACAGGGGTTTCATCCCTTTGGTGAAGATTCCACTTCCATAACCTACTGATGACATAACGGTCAATCAGCTCTCTCGCAACATCGGATTTTCTTCGCTCAGCTACCAACCTACCGACAGCCTTTCAAAGCATTTTCTTAGGAAGATGGTGTCTAAGGCTCATTTTTTCCGCTTTGGCTGTCTCGAATTACACGGAACTATCGCTTCTTGTGATCGGTAGCGTCTAGCCCTAACATGGTTTATATTTTACGCATGCGCAATAGGCATATTTTCAGCATAGTAACCTTCGTCGCTTGGCCAAAGAACATCTATGTATGTTTTGGTGATTAATTTAGAATTCAGACTTCAGCCTGGTGTTAAGTCAAGTGCAGCGGATTGTGTACAATTTCTTCACTTTATGCCCAATTATGCGAGCAATTATTTACCGGGAATTTAGAAAAGAATATGGGGTGAGCTTTGTGCCCAAATATACTAGAATTTATTTACTTGGGACTTGAAAATTGTATGGGGGAAATGGACGTTATTCTTTTCTCATTTGTGTTGATGTTTATAAACTGCTTAAATTAATACTGTAGGTTTTTGTAACGTGCAATAATCAATTAACTTAACCGCATTTTACATTTATTTTCAAATTAATTTTTTTTTACCTTTCATCTTATATTTACTGTTATCATAAAATTTCTTTTTAAATTCCCTCTTTCCATAAAGGCAAATTAATTAATCTAACCTCATTATACAAATTTGTTTTTTTATTTCATATTTACAGTTATTATAAAAGTTTCTCTTTTAACAAGCATTCAAAACAATAACATACTTTGGTCCTTTCTTTTCTTATTCTTGGTTACTTTATCTTACTTTAGTGGTAATCCAAAATAGATCTTCGAACATTCCAAACATACAAAATTATCTTCCATACTAATCCCGCTAAATATAAGAAATTAGTAATAGCTTAACTTCTTCAACGCTTCAAGCTTCATATTCAGGCTTGACTTCTGCAATAAGACAAAATTTAGTGGAATAACAACAGTCTTTAGTTGCCAATATCATGATACATTGCTAATTCTGTATTACGAACGCCAGGAAAAGCCAACGAAGCTTGTCGTTGCGCATGCGTGAAGCATAAATCATGCTAGGGTTAGACTTTACACTTGTGAACTGAAGTACAAGTCCGACATACCCCTTTTTAATCAAGGAGTTGGGGTGGGACTGCGGGATTGCGGTTTTAGGCTAATTTTGATTGCCTATTTGCATTTGGTGATGTAACCTTTACCTCATACTTAAACTGTGTGTTTTATTTCTTTTTTGTACATTCATACTTTTTCATTTTAGCGTTTGTTGCTTATTTTTTAGCACGAGTGCAATTTTGATCAATTTAAGTGGTATAAAGTCACTAGAATTTATAGTAATCAACATGACTTATAAAAGCTGGAAATTATTTAGCAGCACAGCGACAAACAATTAACAAAAAATTGAACAGTATACTTAAACACTGTAGATTTAAAATTTCACCATGCTTATCTGTATAAATCCTGCTTTAATTTTCCTTAATTAATTCCTGTACGTGAAATTTGTTTCATCTAAATCAATCATGCATTTCGCATATTGTATAACCGGAACCATTTTAATGCACTTGGGTTCGAATTTAAGTTAGGAGTATATTGCTTAGAACTTTATGAAAGAAAGAAGTTCATTCAAATTTTATTCAGATACATTGTAGTTCCTCACTTTTATGCTACTAAATTAAATGTCGAAGAACCTAGTGAACTGTTAAGAGAATTATCGCTTAGTTCATAAGAACAGGAATCGTAAACTCAAGAAGGGTTAATTACTTTATTTCAATCAAAATAAGATGAACAGACGGCCCCTTTCTTCAGGCTTAGAACAAAGCCTCCACTTGGGCTTAAAATCAAAATAAGAAATAAGAACTAACTATAATTAACTAAGAGACTTAGCCGAAGCTAAAACAAATCTAACCTAGTTGACCTTTAATATAAACTAGCCGGCGACTGTCAAAAGACACTTAATACACGGCCGAGCGTAACAGCTTCTAGAGAATTAGCTCGAAGGTAAACGCGCGCTACTCAGGATCCTAGCTTTCTCTCACGAAGTTAAGTTGAACTTTCCTTTGATACTATTTCTTACTCATTTGCATTCAACGCAATTCTTAAAACTTATTCGGCTAGGGAGTTGTAAGTTGAAACGAGGCAAGATAGAAAAGGTAAACTAAATTAAAATAACTGTTATAAAATTAATTACCTTACAACATTATTCTTGGAATTTACTTGTTGAGTAAATTTGATTTTGAAATGGATTTGTTTATGCTCATATTTATTTAATATTAATGATTTTGTTTCAACTTGATACGCATTTAAACTTAGCTGTAAGATGTATTCGATTTTCCTTTACAGAATATGTGTGCGTATAATGACCATGTGGATCCTAAAATTTTATAATTACTCAAGGTTGCATAAAAATTTACGTTAGTTTTCTCCAGAATTGTTACTTCCTTTTGATTTCATACACATATAATTATCAAATATATATATTCTGTCAACTATGTGAATTAAAAATAATAGAGCGGTCATCAAAACTTTCAACTGCTAGCTGAAGGAACTGATTCTCAATATACTTAATGAAAGCTAATTATTGTTTTTGTTTCTCTGTATTGAAGAATGAAGTAGGATGTCCCAAAAATGTCATATTACTGCTTATCGGGAAAATAGAACTGACAGTTCCAAGAAATCGCCTGGAAGTATCGTCTATAACATCCTCTTGAAACAAACGTCATTGAAGGTATTATTACTGAGATACACACGTAAATGTTTATTTCTGTTATTACAGATGACAATCCCATGAAGTCAGTTTGAAAAATAAATCTTCAAACAAGCAAACATTCAGCAATCGTTGTCTATTATGAAAAAGTATATGACTATTATAATAAAATATACTAGTTTGGTAACATTAATTTGCAGTAGCTTCTTAAGTCTCCTTTTTAATTTGGCTACTCAATACTTCTATCCAAGCGTAGTAGAATGCTTATAATAAATCTCTCTAAACTGCGTCATTTTAAACGCAACCACACACATGTCATATAATTTTTGGGCAACTCTTAAGTTTCAGGTACATAATTCTTCCGGCAATAACAATGTTGAAATCTGTTCAACAATTAACCTGGGTTCAGTTATGGGGTTCTCAGGGAAAATTCTTTATCACTTCGTCATCAAAGATTGAAAATTTACTGCCAAAGATGGCTTCGCAAATAGGAAACTTTTGTGCCGAAATGAAATGCTAATATTAATTTTATAAGACTACTGCCTGCTGTATTCAAAATAAGTGAAAAGAACAGTAAACTTCAAAAATAGATTATAAATTTTATTTCATATTTTTGGAAGAATAATTAAGGACCACTAAAATCCTGAAATCCGCTTAGTTGGCTTCCGTCACAGAGTATTACATAATCCATAGAGAATTGGTTTCGAACTCAGCAGTTTAAGGTCCTTGAAGATATTAAAGCACTGCGTTTCTTAGCTGTATCTCTTAATTAGCTGTATCTCTTACCCATCGTACATAATACATGCATACTTATCAATACATAATACAAATATAAAATATAGGTTCAAATATGTGGAGCAATTACATAATACAGATACACAGCACATTCTTGAATAAATGCTAATACATTCTTAAATAAGTACTAAAACATAACTGAGTTAAAACATTATACAAAAAATTATTACATCCTATGAAACTACTTTTATGCTTCCAATACCTGCACTTTATACCTATACACTATACATTTACCAATATCTTGTACCATATTGATACAAAAATGCATTATACAGCACGTAGAAGAACAATGTATTATATATCTACTTATTCACAAGTATTTTTACATTGAAATGCATTATACAGCAGGTACAAGTACAGTGTTTTATCAATCTACTTCTTAACAAGATTTTTTTTTTTTTTTATTCTTAGATAAATACTAAAACCTGTTTCAAGTACTAATACATTACACACATGCAAATGTATCTTACAGTATATAGTACTTTATCCACTTTCCTATACTTTATAATATTACTGAGCATAATACAAAGCAAAAACAAAAACAAACTTCCAAGTACATCTATAATACAGTACATTATACAAATACGTTGTACCTGTACATTACATAGTTACCAATATTTAATACATTTGCAAGTATATTTCAGTTGGCACATTTACGGATAAATGACAGAAGTGTATTAATTACAAATACAGTTATGATATTTATTAATCATTTATTGATTAAATACTCTAATTTTAATACTTTTAATTATTGCAGCTTGCTCAAAAAGAGCTCAATTTCCTTTTTCCGCTTGACTTCCTGAAGCAATAACAGCCCCAACACCAATTTCAGCTTTAGTACACTTGTGATGTTGGGAGGCCCCAACTTATCAGCAGCAGTAGTAGTGACTGCTATGAACTGGAAATTACACAGACTCTTAAGAAGGGTTTAACTCCCTTTTTATTTCACTTTAGAAATTACAGTTGAGTTCGCTTGACGCGCACAAACTACGCCGACCCGGCGGTTAAACAAAAATAGAAAAGTACAACTAAAAATAAATGACAAGATGCATAACTAACAAAGTCACTATCTACGAGGCTCTATAATTGTAACTATCTTAACCGCGTTCTGAGATACAGCTGAGATTCAGCAAACTTTCTGATTAAGAATTTGAAAGATTCAACGAACTGTCGAAATAGGCACACAGGCCGAAACGCGCGGTTCTTAAACTTTCTACCAAGCAACCTACACGCTCGTGATTCAAGAAGCACACTTACAATCTCATTTCCC
The DNA here is from genome assembly GCF_044657685.1 of Stegodyphus dumicola. NCBI lineage: Eukaryota > Metazoa > Arthropoda > Arachnida > Araneae > Eresidae > Stegodyphus > Stegodyphus dumicola. Next base: position 163,286,674 of record NC_140781.1, read on the forward strand.
TTCTATTTAAACTCAATTAATTCTGCTAAAATTTGAATACTCTGCGCGTTCTACTACGATTTACATACTCTGGCATTGGCAATTCCAGGGGAAAGTAAAGGCTTAACATTTCCTGATAGCTTAAAATAAATATTAGTTAAAATAAATATAAACTCTAGCACACTTACAATCTCATTTCCCTTCTATTTAAACTCAATTACTTCTGCTAAAATTTGAATACTCTGCGCGTTCTACTACGATTTACATACTCTGGCATTGGCAATTCCAGGGGAAAGTAAAGGCTTAACATTTCCTGATAGCTTAAACTTAAAATAAATATTAGTTAAAATAAATATAAACTCTACACACTGAAGAGTGTACTAAAGCTGAAATGAAGAGTGTACATTACTAGATAAATGCATCTTACAATATCTAGTATATATTATAATCCCTATTACATTATACAATTACTATGCACAATATTTCATCAGCATATAACTTAAATAGATACGATCCTGATTACATGCTAATATTTTGTTCAGTTATCACTTTTTTTAGGCATAAACTGAAACAAAAATACATATTCCATCTTACGAAATTCAGTACATTATATAAATATAACAAGTCGAGTACATTATGCAATTATACAATTGCTAATACTTAAACAATTATTGTACCTTATAACGCAACCTCGGACTAATGAAAAAAACTACTAAATAATTACTTATACAACAGCTAAAATATTAAAAGAACCTTACAAATGCCAATATTAATGTGCGATTTCCAAAATATAATTACCAATATATAATACAATTACTGATATATTACAAGGCACGTTCAATTCCAAATACATTATGCTGTGCATTGTACCAGAACACAGTAGAAGCCAAATTTTTAGGGATAAAAGTAGTTTTGAATAGAATTAAAAGGACGAGATGTGATGTAAACAACGCGTGATAGAGAAACGTTTCGCGCGTATCAATGACATCGCAAGCCGTTTGGGATCTAGAAGGTAGGGCATGGGAAATTCATTTAAATTTCTCGTAACATATTCTTCAGAGGACTTGTGCCAAGTGAATTAGAACAAATAGTCACAGTTTATGAGCTACTTAATGGAACAACTTAGTAACAGCAAAAGAAACTAGTAATTATAATTAATAATTAAAGAAATTCAGGGAAATTGAATTGGTCCTTAATGGACCAATCAGTACGTGATTAAAAACAATCAGATAAATCAAAAGAGGACGGCATATGACTGAACCAACCGTAAAAATAAAAATGCTTAATAAAAATTCTTGAAGGAAGTGGGAATTATCAAATACATAAGAATAAATATCAGTACAAAACATATAATTGAAAAAATGCAACTGGATTCAGTTAATTCGGTGAGATACACAAAATGGCGAAAGACGCGGATGAAGTTTATAAATCTAGTCCTCTTAAGGAACATATACTATAAAAAGACTATTGAAGAATTATCCTCTAGCCTTGTGAAACCAAAGTCACAAGAAGGGTGTATAAGACTATTTTATTCGAAAACAAACCTAACAGTTTCCCAACTTGGGTTTACTCAAGCCAAGCACTTCTGGCTTAACAGAAATACGTACATTGAACAAATTCTAAATGTGGTAATTTAGCTTAAGGATAATTTAACGAGCAAGCAAGGCTATGGTTTGTAGGAAACCGGCAAGACAAAGCTAAATTGCTAGAAGTACTCAACGCCACTAAATCAAGTCGCTAATAATCATGGTACAACGTGGTTCTCCAGTCTACATTGAATGTCCCGCCGACACTCTTTTTTTCTCTCGGAACAATTTTCTTTCACGGAAAAGAAACGTTTCCCCATTTTCATCCAACAAACTCAAGAAGGTCGCCAACCACCAGCAACATTAGTGGTGCCTCTTCAAGAAGCGTTGACAGGTGGTCTACTAAAGTTGGCACACATCGCTCCTTCGCACTCCAAGGACTTCAGATAAAGTAAACAACCTGACCAACCCCTCAGTCACGCAGACCTCCACGCCTTGAAAACAGCGAACATTTTTCGCCAGCCTCTTCACAAGCCCCTGTTTAACAGGAACGCAGGCTGAAAAACCCCACTTTTCGCCCGTAGCAGAGGATCCATTTCATTATAAAAGCATATAATTTCTAACATCTCTCGCGGCCTCATTTCTAATAGACAAATATTTTTTTTCAAACCATATGGATACAAAAGTCAACTTAAAAAATTTTTCTTAAACGGGTGAAAAGTAAATTCAGAAATTCAGGCTTAGATAAAAAAAAAAATACTTTTGAACAATTCTATGTACCGAATTCTCTCTGTTACATAAGAGTTTTTCTAAGTTAAAAATTGTCGAAATTATCACTTGAGTCAGAAAATAAAGATTCAATACTTTTGCAGGAAGGAAGGGGGAAATTAAAACACAAATTAAATTAGCAAAACAATTAAGTTTAACCATTTAAGTTTAATAAGTGTAACAAAAATCATAATTAAAATTAGTAAACCTTAAGGGTCATACCAAACAAACAACAATTAATCGAAAGGATAAAACCAGACATAAATTAAATTAAGTTTTCAAACACAAATTAAATAATTAAGTTTCTCCTCAAAATTTAAAAAGATTAATCTTTCCTAAAATTAAAATAAATCGGTTGCAGCTCAAAGCGAAACTTTTAACAATCACTTTAAAAAAAACTATTTAGTTACAGAAATTAACATTAATTAAATTAGGTAAATAGTTACACAAACATCTTGTATGTATGTATGTATGTACATATGTACACTGCGAAAAAAAAATGTGTTATGGGTGTTTTTGAATTCACCTTTAAATTTTCCAAAGTTACCAAAAGGTACCCTACCAGTTAACCATAACGTATAAAATAAAACTCAATTCAGCAATAAGATACTAGTAACAATAAAGTTGAAAATTTTGCGTTGTGTTTCTTCCGGATTAACCATTAAATCAATTTGAGTAAAAGACTGGTAAAAATCATGAACACATAAAATAAATTTAACCATTGAATGATCTAGAAAAACTTATTTATTTAACTATTGAAGCAAATTATGTATATATCCATTAGTAAAAAAAAAACTAAATATATTCAACAAAAGTTGTACTATTGTTTTTACACATCCAACATTTCTGAGTAATTATTTTTTTTTATAACAACCTTGTAACTACATTAAAATTTAATATTGCAAAAACTGGTAAAACATACCAAAAAATATACTATAAATTTGAGAACAGTACCCTACCCGGGGAGAAAAATTATAAAAAAAAAATAAATTTAACAAGTTACACTTTCCACTTCACACAGAATCGATCAATACAAAAATATTGCATAATATTGCACTCAATACCATCATTTAAATACTATTATTGCACATAATAATTTTTATCATTTAATATTTTTTCTTTTGATTAATAAATATGGTTTAACCGGATAAAGATAAGTAGTGACACTATTACACTTCTACAAAAAAAAAAAAAAAAAAAAAAAAAAAGGTTCGTCATGAGAGGAGCAAAAAAATGCTCTAATACAGGCACTATTACAAATCAACCTCAACAATGAATAACTCAAACACACACACAAAAAAGAATTCAATTAAATAATTTCCTGAAGAACTTAATTTTCTTAACTATTACGTTAAGTTACAATAATTTTAATAAGGCTATAATTCTTTATTCAATTTAATGCCTTTACTTAATCGATACACCAAAGAAAAATATGATTTCTATAGAGTTAGGATAAATTTATCAACTACAAAAAAAAAAATTAAGGTTCAACAAATTAAGTTAATTCAGTCCTTTAACCAAAAAAAATCTAAATTTTTTCAAATAGTTAAGCAAACACAAAAAAATTTAACACTTAGCTTTACATCCAGACAGACAGCTAGGACAACACCATCCCTAATACAATGGACGTCGTTTTCCGATGAAGCAGAAACAGCACACCTCTGTATTACGAATCAAGATGTATTGCAAACGGCAGTTCACCAAGCAAGAAGAATTGTCCATTGTCCATACGGAGGCAAAGCATCGGTGAAGGCAGGAGACCATTACCTTGTTGAATTAGACTCGGAAAAGGTTGAGATGAATTTCCATCAATAAGGCATTAAATGTAGATCCAAGTTGCTCTCTCCTATTTCAGTGCATTATGCCGAATCTTCACGACCGACGCCTGTTAACCATGGTGGGAAGCATTTGTTTACTTAATGCAAAAAAACATGAGTAGAACGAAAAATGTAGCTAACATCGATGTTGAAAGAAATTATTGAATTTGCAGATCATTTTCAGGGCTATTACCTATGCAGTAGGAATTCACCTTATAAAGATGCCGAACATTTTTCTCGGGCAGCGTGCTACGAGAAACGGCTACTGGAGCCATCGAACATGGTTCCAGAAGCAAAATCAGCTGTCGGCTAGCTCCTACTTCACGGCAAGTGAAAACAGTCAAAAAGTGTCCTCGTCCGCCTAAACAACCCGTTAAAAGGGAGGACGCTGGACTGCCAAGTTGGCACAACTCACTCTTCGCCAAAAGTTAAAATAGTTGCAACATCAGCATTCCCTCATGTTAGCAAACTCGCCAAATCCACCACTTCGAAACCTCAACGGAAATTCTAAATCGCCAAACCCTCGCCAAAATAACCACGCCTTGTGGAAGGGGAAATTTGGAATTTCAACAACCCTGCAAGCAGTCCCAACGAAAGAATGCTGAAACTCGCAAAAAGTTACTTTTCAACCGGAAAAGGGCATTTCATCCCCCATTACCGAAATCAGAATGCACAACGGAAAATATCTACTAATTAAAGCTCATAACTGAAATGCAATTAAAGTTAGAAAAACGAAAGTTATGTCAAATTAAAGAGCTAATTTTTCTGCAACTAATGATATTAAATACTAAGAAATAAAATTAATTTTTGACATGATAAACTGAGTTTATTACGCGAAAATTTCACCTAAATCCATTGTTTGCGTGTACAAGATTGAAGACGCAGTTCGCGTAAACTCGGAAAGCCAAAATATATTACACTAGAATTAATAAGCCAAAAAAGAATATAACCAAACTTGTGTAGCTCAAATTTTGAATAATTACAAATTAGAATTTTGATTTTTATGAATCACTTAATTAAATTAAATTCGCTATACAACAAATGTTACAGTTCTATATCTTCCATTCTACTTGGCCGATTGACGAAATTCAACTTGCGTTTCTCATGTTTCGAAAGCGCGACTTAGGATATGTATTAGATTTATATATAGCATTGTTCTAATATAGGTATTTTGACACAAAAACTGACTTTTTCTAAAAACATACCAATTTTTTTCCATATTTCAATTCTACGACTCAAATTACACCAAACTACCAAGTTCTGTAAAAATTACTCAAGTAGTTTTTAAAAAATTAGCTCTCAAAATTTTAGCTCCTCAATGTTAATTGAGTTTGGTATATATTTATTAATATCTCCTTTTTTTTTAAGAAACTTATTTGATTCTTCCTTTCACATTTCGAAATTTAGGTTCATTCCAAAAAAAATTCACCCCTTTTTATGATTTATTTTTTTTAATTTTTATTTTAAAATAAATTTTATAAATTTTTCAAAAAACGTTTTGAATTATAATCTATAAAACTTTTACCATGATCTTAAAGCACACGTATTTCTAATCATACCTTCAAAAAATTGCAGTTTTTTATTCAAAATTTCCGAAGACATACTTGAATTTATATCTTGGCGCTTTTTGAAATTTGGCATAATTGGTGAAAGCGATAAAACATCAGATGTGGTTTAGACACTTTGCTAAAATTATTTGGAAGTAGAAACGATGTGACTTTTTTTCTGTTCATGCGCAATGTAAAAAGGTAGGAACGAGGTTCCGTCTTTTTTCTTCTGCTCCGGCATAATGGAAGGTAAAGGAAAGTTGGTTACCACATATTAAGAAGTTCGCCAAGTGAATTATTCTTGGAACAGTGTGTGTGTGTGATTATGACAAAGCCTAGAGGGCTATCTGCCTAAGGGAAGGGATGCCTTCGCGGAGGACTTTCTAAGGAAACTGGCTCGTATACACAATATTCTTGGCACAAACAGAAAACAATATTGTGAAGAGAAAAAAGTTTTGAATTTCTCCGTAAATTTCGCACTAAATTTAATATCCAGGCATAATTATATGGAATCTAGGCATAATTATATCGAAATAGGGAAAACAAATTGGTATATTATTTCAGAAAAAGCCCGGATTTTGTCAAAATACATATGTTAGAAGAATGCTATATATAAATCTAATATATATCCTGAATCGCGGTTTCGAGACATGAAACACGCAATTTGAATTTTGTCATTCGGCCCAGTAGAACAGGAGATATAGAAATGTCCCTCCTTTTTTTCGCAATGTACATATATGCACGTATGCATATATAAACGTATATATGTATTTATGTATGTATGTATGTATGCATGTGAGTATGTGTACATATGTATGCAGGTTGTTCCAAACCTCCTCGTACAAAATTTGAGTGTCGGCATCATTCCTGTACCCGCTAGGTATTGCAATGTTTTTAAGCTAACGATAGATGTTCCTAAGCGTCTTGCATAAGAACGCCGAAGCTTTTGTTTAGCAAAGTAGTGAAACTTATATAGCTTCTCTTCGAATTAGAATCCGGTTTGGTTACAGATGCATGAATTGTACACATCTATATGAATGGTGTGACAAAATGAGAACCGGCATGCAGGAATCGTGAATAATCGGTGAAAAATGAAGACCAGAATTCAAGATTCTCTTCACCTGTGTTCAAGAGTCACAAAAATGAAAGAAAAAATAAACTAGTCACGCAAAGATAGTGCGGAAACATCCGGTGAATCACAGTCAAATACACCGCATCATTATTGAGCGTTATTATCATTGGATCAGCCCATCACTATATTCACGAGGAGCTGACATTCTGTAAAGTTTGTTTATGGCGAGAGAGTTAGAGTTTGATATAAGAAATAAAAGAGAAACGCGTCTTGCTGATATTTCTCCATCGAAATGAGAAGGCTCATGATGTACGTTTTCTGAAGCGTAGGTTTACTAGATATCAGATCTGGAAACACTTCTGAGTACACTAGAGCTCCATAACGATTGATCGAGGACCATTTGAACACTGAGGATGTAATTACTTAAGGTTTGCAATAAATACTTTAAAACAAAAAATTCTGATTATCTGTCGACTACGATTATAAAATATTTTCTCCCTCCTTCTAGCATGCCTTCGTGGTGTAACAGTAGCACACTCGGCGCCTATTTCAGAGGCCCAGGTTTGAGTCCCGACGAAGTCATTGCACATTTTTCATGTCTTCTGCTTCAAAATAATCTAACGACTCTACAGTGGCGCCCGAACTAAAAGATGGCGGATAATAATTCGTCACAACGAGGATTTGATGGTTTGGTCCTCTAATACCCAGTCTCCCTTTAAAAGGGAGACTACATAAGGTATTTTCTACCTCCTTCCAGCATGCCTTCTTTGATGTTAATAAGTGCGTTTCCCTCCTTGACTGAGGATGAATGCTTTGTCCCAATGAACAAACTCCTGTTATCTTTCATTCTGAGGAATTACTCATCTGAATAAATTGCTTGGTTAAGAAACTTGAAATTAAAACAAGGAAAAAAATCCTTTATTTTTGTTCAATCTCAAAATAAAAAAAAAACATGAAGAAAAATATTATCTTTCAGTGTTTTACTGTTTAAATGATGATTGGATTGAAGAGAACTATAAGAAAAAATATTTAATTAAATGCATGGTTATTATTTTATCATTAAAATTTCTGCCATCCTTAAATATATGTCTCGTATTTTGTATAGATTGTATATAATGAAAATTTTAATTTCTTAATTTATACATTCAGTTTTCAGTATGGAATTTAAAACATACAAATTCGGTCACACAGTCATTCACGATTCGAAATTCTGTTTCTGTTGTGTTTGTGCAAAAGCACTCTTCCGTTTCCTTTAAAGGTCATGTCAGATGATTATATATTTGACAGGTGATTGCTGATACTTAACTTCTAGAGATGTTTGAATTCATTAGAAATATATTATCTCAGAGATGTGACAGTGTATATATACAGTATGCAAAAATATGTTATTCCAAACTATCAGTCCATAGGAAAGCAATTCGAACACTTACTCAATAAAACTATCATACGAAACCAAAATTATCGACGAAGAAAATATGTTCCTGAATAGAGTCGAAAGCAAATAAATTTAAATCCTTTCAGAAATAATAATTGATTAATAGCTGACACTAATTTCGCAAACTGCTTTAATTTGAGTGACAAGTAAAATATTTAACTGTCAGTCACATTAAAGCTTACCTAATATGCAAAGAAAACAAAACAGCTGCTAGAAATACAGTGGCACTTATTATATAGCATATGTTTTAGTAAAATTCAAATAACTTGTACAAGGAAAAGCGCTAATCAAAATTTATATTTGTACGATCGCTCAGCTAGAATGTAGTATAAACTTCATTGGGATTACTAAACAAAAATATCATAATAACGATAATTCACACTTTGCGTTTAAAGAGATAAGAAGCCAGAAAACTATTAATATAAAAATGCCTGTAAACTCAGGAAAATAATGCTTCATTTATGAATTATTCTACATTGATCTAATAAGATCTAAAAACAATTCCCTAGCATATTGTAGCATAATGGAATTTATAATTAAATATTTATTAAACTTAGCGGATTAATTGAGAATAAGTATTTTTTAAGACTAAATGACTGGAATCTAAAAGAGAAGACTTACCACTTTCTATTTTTCCAACTAGTCTTTTAAAAATCTGTGCGTAAATCCTTTTAAAATCAAAATAAATTATTCAGCATACTTCATATACCGAAAAAATACCTTTCCAAAGATTAAATGTTTTAAAAAACATCAAACAGCTTTTTTTAAAAAATTATTTCTAATTAAAATGTTTTAGATCAATGAGATTAAAAGCTTTTTTTCAGCTTAAGGTTTCAAATAACTATTAGGCTAGAATCATGAAATATGTAGAATTCAGTAAAATTATTTGTCAGCATTAAAGGTAATTTGTGACACAAGACATACATAGCACTCAGTAAATTAGAAAACTGAATAGTATAAGACGGAGCTAAGTTGAAATAAGAAGATAAAAGACTGAATTTTCCGAAGTCAGGTAAGTCAAAATAGTCAAATAAAAGAGGCTAACTATACACTTTTTCTAAATTTGCGTTACAGAGGACAATGTGGGAAAACTTAACAGAGACAGAAATGTAGATAAAGCCAAATAAACAAATTATGGCATAAAAACCAATCTCATAATTAAATCTTCTAAAGTTCGGGAGAAATCTACGGAAACATAAAAAAGCAAATTTCATATAAACATTGTGATAAAAATATAATGATGTTATCTTTATTACTTAAACAAAGCTCCTTTCAGTATTCCACTTTGTAGTATTTACTCGATTTTTTTAGATCCTCTACAGAGCTTTTGTTTGGTGATATTAAATGTGAGGAAAACTATTCTCACCAAACTGCTATTCTTTGCACTTCTATACAGGAGGATTTGATATATTTCTGAGAAGAATATAAACTTGTATCTACTTCTAGAAAAGGAAGATTTAAGCAAAGTGGTCCTTAAACATTAGACAGCAAAATTCCGTTCTTTTACCGTAAAATAGTCAGAAATATAAAGGGAAGGCAAGAAAAATATAAACTAGCATGTCACGAAAATATTAAGAATATAGTACGCTACGAATCAAAAATGTTTGATAACCACTGGCTGAAGCAGTAAAAGGACGCCTATGTGTGACTAAGGCACGATTTGAGATCTATCATCGTAAAATCCCTATTTATGCCACACCGTATTGAAAATATTTATTTACTAGTTGGAGGCTTAAAGGGCAATGAGTATAAAGTAAGTACACACAAAAATAAAATGAAACGAAATTTGAGATTTTTTTTTTCACTCCGAAAGAAAATATATATCTGTGACTATTTCTAGTGTAGAAGAAGAATCCTTTTCAGCAACTTCTTCGCAGCAACATTTCAGCGCAAGAAAATTGTGTAAACCTGGAGTTATTTCTCCGAAATTTATCTTCATTCGGATACATTCCACAGGAGAGTGAGAACACGGCAACACTCGAGTATTCTGTGGTAGACCGATAAATCTATATTTATTTGTGTATATTTTTTCGTGTTTCCTATTATTTTCTGTTAACTAAATACGTGTTTCTTTAGATTCTTAACTCATAAATCTGGAAAGAGAGAAAAGCAAAAATATAGTTTATGGTGCCACTTGGTTTCCTTGGCAACTTTCAGGCGCAAACCAAAGCAATACGGCTGCTTGTGATGCTACGATTAGTGTAAAAGCATATCGAATAAACTACTGTCTAAAACAGAGCATATTATCTGCCTTTTGAAATAATATGAAACGTTAATCCAAATGTTTGGCTAATTTTTTTACGTTCGGATGGAGTAATATTTTTATTTGAAATGAAAGAACAAAATTTCAAGTAATTTTATTTTATTTCATTTTATACCGAAATTTTTATCGTTTTTAGATTTGTTACAGCTTTATACAAAATAATATACTAAATTACTCCATTAAAGTTGCAGTTACAGTTACAGAGTTATGAGAACGTTCGCCATATTCTGCACCTTTTGAGATTCAGAGTAAAGGTATTCAGGATCACTAGTAGCATTCGTGTACAGAGTTGAACTACAATCACTGATATCTATATCGGAATGGTTCTTCTTTGACAGTTTGTCAGTGTCTTTGACTTCTAACGGATAAATTTCCGTACAGCTTTCAAATAAGCCCCATGTATAGTCTTGACGTCTGCCACACTTACTTTTCCGTCTTTACCAGGATAAATGTTAACCACTTTGGCTAAGCACCGATTGTTTCTTTTCACATTAAGAATGACGATATCCCTTCCTCAAAATTGTACACCTTTGTAATCTTGTTATATTCGTTCAGCTGTCCTAAATATTAATTTCTAAATCATTTTCTGAGCTCTTCCCTAATTCTTTGTCTGTAAGTGCAACGCTTATTAACCTTCCTTGGATCGATTAGATCTAAATATGGGAATCCCACTTCTTTTACTTTTTGTAAAAATATCATAGGAGTTAAGTGTGTAAGATCACTGCTATCTTCAGACATGTAGGTCAGTGGTCTAATATGTATGACATTTTCATCATTGCAGAGTACTGTTTATAGGTCTTCGTAATCGAGACGAGTGTTTTCTAAAACACATCGAAGTATATTTTTTAACATATTATTACATATTATTTATAACATATTATAACTTATTAGACAGTCCCAAAAGCCACCGCACCAGGGTGCTGTTGGTGGATTAAATTTCCAAGTAACTCTCTTAAACGATGATCCAGTCAACTTATTTTATTTCGTTAGCCGTACCTACTAAATTTGTTCCCTTGTCAGAATAGGTAACGCTAGGGTATCTCTTCTCGCAGTAAATTTTCTTAACGCTAGAATGAAACCTTCTGTAGAGAATCATGCTACTAGCTCAATACGAACAGCTCGATAAACGGCAGAAGTAAACAATATTGTCCAACTCTTAGATTCTTTTGTTAAACGCAGGAGACACCAAATCGCTACTCCTAATACTTCAAAAACTAACACTTCTCGAACACGATCTTTTGGTAAAAGTCCTGCAGATACAGTCACAGGTTTCGCATTGTATATTTTACAAACAGAGTGTGTCTTTGACTGTTTTCCTACTCTTAAATAACCAATAATGCTGATTACTAAGTACTGTACGCCGACATGTCCCAGTTCTTAGTGTTTTTCCCATAATTAATCTTTTAACAACCTGGTGATCGGAAGGTAATAATAGAAGAAGTTTAATATTTCTTCATCTTCTCGCAGAAAAATCTGTCTTCACTCCTAATTATTTTTCTAAATTGTTAACTGTTGATAAAGACAGCAGTCGTTCATCGTCTGTTACGTGTGAAATATCTTCCTGGATTTTCTTTAAAATAATATTCCTGCATATTCATTTCTTCCGCCATTAATGGCCCGTCGCTTTCCTCGATAGGTCGTCTAGAATTCTTGAAGAATCTATAAATCTATGTTGTAATTCTAATTATCATCTTGTATGAAGTTATTCGATGGAAGAAATCTATTTTCTCTTTATTTATAAAAGATACTGTAATCTTCTTTCTGAATTTACAGTTTTTTCATTTGGCATCTGTTCGAAATTTAGCCATTTATGTCTTGAACATTTTAGCCAGAGAGGACATAATCAGCATTTTCCTTTAACTAGTTTTTTCGCCGAGATAGAAGATCGTCGGAATTTGAACTCCAAGTACATGGCTCCACTGATCGGTTGATATGAAAGTTCTAATTTCTGTCACTCTATTAGAAGCGAATACGTCTCAATGATCCTTCTTTTTGATCCTATAGAGGGTATCCATTGCGTCATACCAGAATGTCTCTATGCTGTTTAATTTCAAATCCTTTCTAACTGTATTGACTAATCTAGTACTGATATTTCAAGCAAATTATCCTAATCAAGATATACTTCCTTTTATAAGAAAATTAACCTTGGATCTTGCTTACACGAGCTGACAATTCACTGCATTCTTTTGCTTTTACCTTTAAGAAAATATATGTTGCATATGACATTTGTCTCGCGTCGCAAAATGCATGTAATGATAAAGTTTCGTGTCGAAGTTCTAAACCTGATGACCTTCGACAAATTTTAATCGTCTTGATCTCTGATATTTAATTTTTTCCATTTTGATACTTTCTTGCGATCTCTGATTACTTTAAGTTTCTAATAGTTTTGTAACAATAACTTTGGTATTAACGTAAACGTAAAGGAACAGCTGAAACCTATAGGATTGAAAATTGTAGGAACTAAAGACAGAATCTTTCGTTTAGTTAATAGAATACTTTTTTCATCAGTGGATGTCTTATAGTCAATTGATAGCGTATCATCATGTGGATTCAAAGACAGTCCTAAAACTGGAATTCCTTTTCCTTCGCAGTTATTTTCTGTGAGCGAAGAAGGACGGGTGTGCTCCCACCTTCGTAAATCATATTTAGCTGAACTCAACTATTTCTGAGACTCGGAGCGGGAAAGACTAAGCTAAAAAAATCCGCACTAATCAGGCAATTGTCGATGTACATCGAATCCTTGATTTTTCTTGCCATTTCTTCCTTCTCAGATGCTGGATCTAAATTGTGTGTTAGTATAACAGCTAGAAAAAAAGGACTACAGGAAAGACCGAAAACTACACTCTGATGTCTGTAAGACACTTCAGATGAAGGAATTCCATCTTGCACCAAAAACCCTCAGAAGATTCCTGTCAATTTCATGTAAGCCTATTTGTAAGATGTGCTTTCGGATATCCGCCGTAACTTCTAGCTTTCCCTGTTTGAAACGGTTCAACAATAAATGATATGTTCAATCAAATTCAGTCCCGTTCCCATCCAAGTTGAGAATTACGATTTTGCTCATTCGTCAAAAACCGGTCATATATTAGTTGTGGAATTTCCTTTTGTAATAGCTCAGTGTGGCAGAAAGTGAGTGCATAAATTCTCATCGCTTTACGAATTATCACACGAATTTTTCTTGTTCAGTAATATTTTCCTTTTCCAACTTATTAAATACTTGTCAATAGGCTTCTAGTTTGTATGTAAAATTAAGGGATCTCACTGGAGGATGGCCTTCTAACCAAGGAATTCTTACTTGATATCTCTTTTTAATCTCTATCAACAATTTCCCTAAACTGTTTAAAAGCAAGCTCTTCCGTTTTGTTTCTCTCTGGTTTTCTTTTCGATAGGATCAGTTATGAATATATTGGGTAATGAATTACCCAATGTATTCCAGCCTAAATAGGTGCTTATAGCTACTAAACCCTACATAGTGCTCAAGGTTCTTGCCAATGACAGGCATAGTTTTGCACTCCTTGTCACGATGAATTTCGAGGGATTCTTCTGATGTTACTGTCAAGCAAGTGAGATAAGTCACAACAAAACTACATTTGCTGTGCCTAGAGCATTCTTCCGACTGCAGTATGCACTATGGATGTGCCAAAATTTCTTTTGAATGGTATTTTTCTTGAAGGTGACTCTGAAAATGATCTGGATCCATCATATTCTAAAACACGTCGCTGATGCCAGTCACTTACACTACCAGCGGCACACAGAACCTTTCCCTTCCAAAGTCGAAGCAAACACAATAGTCAATGCTCTTTCTTCTTGAAAAGCCCTAGGCCCGAGAGGAGTTCAGGATATTCTGGTTAATGTCATCCACCAAACGTTTCCATAGCTTACCTCATCGTATTATGTCGCTTTCAGCATTTCCTCACGAGTAAATAAGATACCGGATCTGGCTTTTAGAGTCGACTTACTCTAGCCTGCTTTCTTTTTATACGTCAGTGTGTCATCTTCTGGCACTGGGAAAACTACTTGGGACAGCGGTGCTTATCAGGTTCCTATATTACCTTAACAACTGCAGTGGATGAATCGTCACCAGTATGGGTTCAACGCTGGTTACTCAACTGAGGATGTACTCTGCAAACTTTTAGATGTAATTCACATCAACAGATCAGAAAACAGGAATACAACAATCATTCCCCTGAACGTTAAGGGCGCCTTTGACTCATTATGATGGTGTAATATCACTAGCTGTCTGAAATCTTTTAATTTCCCGACCAATATTCTTCAGCTGTTTAGAGGCAAGACAAGTGCAAATTACCTTGGACAGAGCAACGTTTCGGAAGGAACTTGAGAGACAATTCCTCAGGGATCCTCTTGGACTGATTCTCTGGGACATCGTGGCCACCGCTGTCTTCTCTCTATTCGAAGCAAAGAGGATGTCACGACCATCGCCTAGTCAGATGATTTTCTATTCACTATGGCAGAACGAGGCAACCTGCAAAGAAGAAATCAAGAGTGTCTTGATGTACTTGTTGAATAGAGAGTGTAGATAAAGCTACAGCTCTAGGTTTCCAAGACACAGGCACTTATCTTGTATGTAGAAATGTCATACTACTTCAACCGAGCCCAAAAGATTAAGATAGCTTGCCTCCATTAGATTTATTAGTTGAAAGCCGAACCAAACTGGGGTCAAGTTTATGTTCATGCAGACTATGAGCAGCATATAACTTATCTTCACTGCCATCCAGCTGAAAACAATCTTGTCGAGACCATTAATCTTAACAAAACACTACAAATCAGTGGACTAGAAGCAATGACAGACTATTTTACCATTGAATACGAGTGTCCTATATTCAGGGCTAGAGATTTAATTTTTAAATTTTTCCTGAAGTACACACTTTTTCGATCAGACATTTGGTATTCTATTTCTTGTAAAAATACAGTAAGTTTTTAATTGTGTCTCTGCCATGAATAAGATTGTTTATTACCCCCTTAGATATTTTGATTCCAAGATTTCCATATAGGATATGGTCGAAAAATGATAGTACGTCTCTTCGAAAAAGGAAAATTCATATCCTTTTAATCAAAAGTTATTTAAATAAACGTTTTGAGCTTATGAAAGTCTTGACTACAGCAGACAATAAAAGTTTCATCAATTGTTTTTTATTCTTTGTTAATGTCAGTCACTTGCTTAATGAGAGTCGTTTCGAAACTTTGGGAATAACTTTTATATATTAATCCTTTATAGAAGTTGAAGATGTTAAAATAAATATTGAGATAGGTAGCTTTTTCCTCATTGTCATCAGTAGGTAGTAGTAAGTTATACCTTGCAGTAGCAAACGTGTCTTACAAAAAGCACAAATCAGCATTGCATTAATATTCCAGACGCTCCATCGTATTCGCTAATAAATAATGGGTTATCAACAGTGTAAATTGCAATCACCTATTATTAAATTAAGTTGGAGTTTTATGCACATAAGTTTAACAATAATTACCTTATTCAGTGTCTGCACATACCTTACTATTCGGTCTACAAAATTTTCTGTCTTGTCACGCAATTAATATTCTCATAAACCGCAAGACAAATGCATTGCGTTATTCATTATTCAAAAGAACGTTATTAACAGGTTACTATATATCTTATTCATAGTTGGGGAAAATATGCAAATTAGAGTCAATTCGAATTTAATGTAAGCTATTTAGATGAAAATCCTTCTAATTTGTGTCGGCAGGTGATTTACTATTTCAAAATGTTAAGCTTTGTCCTAGTTTCTTAAATTAAAAGCTCTTTTATCTTTTAAGATTTCAGAATTAATCCAATAAGTCAAAAAGTCAAAAGTCTTCATTAGTGATTTTTCTGTTTCCATCGTTAAACCAAGCTTTGTAAGAATTTTTACACAAAGAAGCTCAAAAATTCAGAATTTAAATATTCTCGAATTTATGAAGTAAAATAGTACTGATAAATAATGTAACTTATTTAATTAACTCCGACTGCTTTTAAACAACAATTTTTGTATAGATAATGCCAAACGTGGAGAAAAATATTATTTACGTCGGGTAACTGATACGGTGTTTTCAATATAAATGTAATACAAAAGAATAATGAATATAAATGTGATACATAAGAATACAAAACACTTTGACTACAAAAGATTGCCAATATTTGTGCCATATATCTTTTGACTTTTTATAAAACAACGCAAAACATTTAATAATTTGTTTCAGTAAATAAGATGCCAATAAATATTTAATTGAAAGGGCTGCAGAAATATATCTTTCGTACAAAGCTAATGAGAAATATTTGAAATAAAATAATTTCTAATCCATTTTAAAACGCGATAAATTTCTTGTTGTTGATAGGTAGTAAACAGAAATATGATAAACGCAGAAAATGATCATACTAAATGTAGTTATTCTCCTCTTTGAGCAAACAAGAAGCTTACATCAGCAATCAGATTCATCAGAAATATATCCAATAGAAAAACAAATCAAAGCAGAGCTAAAACTATTACCACAGTTTTCCTTTTTTATTTCAAGCCTAATAGACTAATTAAAATGAGAAATATCAAATGAATCAGACCCTGCAAAAATTAGGGCATAATTGGTGAAATTAAGATTAATTTTTGCTGAAATATAGATGTAGATACCAATGAAAATACGAATGAAACTGAAAATTAAAAATCGAAAACAATAAACTTAATTATTGTAGTTATTGTGTCTCCTTCCGGAAAAGCGCAAACTGAGTGGTCTTAAGGGTTCTATGTTTATTAGTCACAATCAGATTCATTTAAATAGCCCACCAAGTTTTTGAAGTTATTTATATTTATAAAAATTCAAGCATGCAAATCCAACTAGCATGTAAGTTAAATGCGATACAGCTGGAAAACCGTAAAAATTAAAGAAACTTTAAACAAAATGTAATATGGCAACTAACCTCAACTATCACTTTTCGGATAATAATAAAAAACTAATATTAATTAATATTTTAAAAACCATAATGTAAATTTATCAATCAGATCAGTACATTCAAAATATGGAACTATAGATTTTTCCTTCTTATAAGAAACACAATACGCTTTTCTAATTTCAAAAGCAAAAAGAAATTAATTTTAAAGAACTCCGGACAGTCAGTACTCTAAGAAAAGTTATAAAAAAGATATTCATTGTCTCTACCATCGAAAACGTTACCAATAAATTAGCAGCATGTGAAAAGCATTTTATAAGAAACAATCAAGAAAGAAATTAATGACCAGGTTACTTTCAAACTTGTAACTACACTAGAGAACGCATCATTAAAATAATAATCTTTTATAAAAAAAGAAAAACTAAAGTATTTATATCCCATAACGTAATGTATTTCTCTCCTCCTAAGCATTAAAAAATCTGCTAGATTTTAGTTAAATTAGGAATGGGAGAAAATGGTATAAAAATCATAAAATTTCCATATCTATATGTTTTGAAATTATTTTGAAGAAAGTATTTTCGTTTTCTTCTTCATTGTTAAAAAAGACACGTGACCATTGGATCATCAAGTCTTATGTGGACACCACACGACTTCCATGTATCACTCTAAATTCGAAAGAGTAGTATCCGACTTCAAAGGTTTGATATCCCACCTCCCTCTAACGCCAAAATGGCACCAATCTCGAAGGAGCGACTTTTCGCTCTAGCAAAA
Organism: Stegodyphus dumicola; assembly: GCF_044657685.1. NCBI lineage: Eukaryota > Metazoa > Arthropoda > Arachnida > Araneae > Eresidae > Stegodyphus > Stegodyphus dumicola. Next base: position 163,304,744 of record NC_140781.1, read on the forward strand.
AGCGGTCCCTTCTCACACAAAAAAAGGAGTGACCCTTTCTTCGTTCGCTCTTCTCTCATAGAGAGATATCGCCCGATATTCGGGTGAAACCACACATATTACATGGAGTTATAATAATCTGCTCACTCCTTGATGGTGCGATTTTTTATATACTTATTTTATATTTATTTTATTTCCAAACTGAAAATTGGTATCTGCTGTATATAAAGTTTATGGCTGAGGTAAAGTTTTAGATTTCTGGTTAATATTATATCTTGAAAAAATGTTTTACACTACTTTTTAACATGCTATTGTGAATTTAAATATCTGACATATACATCTGTTTAGATTTGCTACCTATGTACTTACAAAAACATTTACTGGTGATGAAGAAGATTATGAATCAAAGTGGACTATCACTGAAAAAAAAAGCACAGTTTAAAGACAATCATATCTTCATTGTTTGCACATATAGTTTTTCTTTCCAAATCTAACGAAATATATATTTCAAAAAACTACATCCACATTAAAATATTGGAAATTCGGTGTCATGTTACAATATTTAACATTCTGAAATACTTAACACTATCACTATCTCACAGTACTTCTGATATGAAATTACTTTGAATACATAAAATATATTTTATTTTACAGAAACATGGTTTTTGCATTTATCTATGTGTAGTAAGTAATAAAAATAAGAAAATCAATGCAACTTATACATAAAAATTGAAATAGCAAGAAATTCAGAATGAAAACTTGGTTTTTTAATAAAAAATAAGGTCTTTCAGGTACTTAAAAATTTCAATAAATATTTCTGCAATTTTCAAAATTTGATGTGAGAAATCAAAAATGCTTAGTTTATAAGGTATTTCTCCCGCCTTCTTGGCATGCCTTCGCGATGGGGTGGTCTGCACGCTGGGCGCGTATTCCAGAGGTCCGCGGTTCGATTCTCGGCGAAGGCGTTTGCATATTTTTCATCTTGCCTGCTTCCAAAAAATACCTAATGTCTCTACAAGTTTCATAAAAGAAATTTAAAAATCATATATAGTGATATACATTCTGAATTTTGTACACATATTTTAATTTAAAAAAAACAAATTATGATTATTTATAGCTTTCATTCACAAGATTAGAACATATGTAAGCTAAATTTTCCATTAAATAATCATAATAGTCGAAAATTAATTTATTAAAAGTATTCCTTGAAAAATTTAAAAAAATCATGAAAATTTGAATGTGTTAAAAATAGTTCATCATATATATATATATATATATATATATATATATGTCTCAGTAAACCTTTATTATAATCTTCTAGATTTAACTTTCTAAAGTGTTACTTATAAATGAATATTTTAATACAGTTTGTGAATTGATGTTACTGGTAGTTTGTCTACTTGAGCATAATATGCATGAAAAATCGAATAATAAATTTTAATATACATTGAAATAAGAAAAAAAATGTGAATTTACTTTCTATTACATGAAAATTATTCAGCTTTATTTGCAATGTATGAGATTCAGAAAATAAGTAACCATAAAATACTCTCATGCTATTGTTTTTAACTTCATATATTGCACAAAATGTTGAGAAAGAAATGTTTCTATTTCTTATTACAAAATTATGAAGAGCTTAAAATTAATTAACCTATTACGACAAATTATGAATAAAGCTTAAAATCTTCAGTTAATTTATAAAGCTTTTTACTTTTGAGAAGTTATATGCATACAAATTCCTGTACCTTAATCATTACAGGTGAATAAATGTTTACATATATTTTTAGACTATAACTTATTTTTATATATGCTAATTCTAATTTCAAGAATAAAGTACATTTTAAAGTTAAATCATATGGATTAGCTCACATGTGTAAGATAAAAATTAATTTTTCATAATTCTGCCGAAAATTCTTATGTATTTTATTTACTGATTAAATCTAAGTAGAAATCATTAGCATAACTGCAGAATTATAATAATTTCCATGAACAAAGTAATTTAAGTATAAATGAAAACAAGCAATGCATGAAAAACATTTTATTACGAAATATATGTATACATACATATATAAATATACATATATAAATGGACAATATGACACTAAAAATATGGCAATAAAATTACATTAAAAATCTAAAAATTAAAAAAAAATCTATTAAAAAGTACTATAAGTTGAAAACGATATGACTTCACCAGAGAATTCAGTAAAGTATACGACTTTTATTTCTTGCTGACATGCTGCAGTTCTACCAAACAATTTGCTAACTTATGTTATAAAAAATCAAAACTATAGTATGAATTTCTTTTTCACCTCTGGGCCCACCAGCGGCCGAGCGGTTAAGTCGCTGAACACTGGTAGTTCGGTTCGAGTTTCGAATCCCGCAAACGGGCTAGCTGCATGGGCGTTTTCGTGGTTTTCTCCATATGTAACGCGTATACGAGCCAGTTTCCCTTAGAAAGTCCTCGACGAAGGCATTCCTCCTCTTAGGCAGATAGCCCTAGTGTGCTTTGCCGTAATTAAATAAACCAAACGTTTTCACCTCTGTTCTGCCTATTTGAATTAAAAATGCATGCAAAACTGAATTTAAATAATTAAAATCGACAGTGTTGTGTAAATTGTGCAAAAATAAAAATAATTTTAAGAAGTGTTTACTAAAAGTACCATCCATGCATATCGCTTTTATCATGTTAGCAGTACGCAATAAATAAAACTACGTTACAGCATTACACTCTAAAGCAAATTTACAGATACCTTAAAAAAAGAGTAAACTAAAACTACTTTTTATTATATCCTTCAATTTTTACACACTATAAGACTAACTATAAGACTATAATTTATAATGCTTAAGATATTTATATTAAGAAATAACTGTATATATGTTAGCGAGCTTACTTTTGGAAAAGGAGGTGTATCCATTGTCACGACTGTCCTCGTTTGAAATTACGAGCTTCAGAAACTGGTTCGGGGACTCTGTCTCGACAGGGGGTCATTCTATCTCTCAACTCACTCCCTTCTCTGTTGTCATAATTGCAGGTGGCGAAAAGTATTCTGTTACCAAGACAGTAAACTTGCCTTATTTAACGCGAAATGGAGCAAAAGCTGCTGTCACTCTGCAAATCCCACTCTGAGGGATTTAGAGTGACGGCTTATTAAACACTCTTTTTAGAACAACCAAAAATTTGTATTAAATATTATTAGATATTTAAAGCAATAAAATGATATTAATTATTATTAGATATTTTTTGTTAGACTTAGCTACATATGTAAAATCTTCTTATATATATATAGCTAGATTCCGTATTTGTCGAAAATTAATGTTGCTCTAAATTGAACGTTAACAAAATATGAATGTTTTCGTCATTTAAAACACTTCTGTAACTGGAAATGTATGACTACGTCCAACGATTGCAAAATAAAGGCCGGGTAAGGATTTCAGCCGCGTAAAAGATAAGTATATATAAAGATATATACATGTTATGCACTGAATGCAATAAAGAAGGAGGTGCACAACTAGACGTTATGGCACTTTTATATTGGAAATTTCAAAGTTATACGTTTAAACGTTTTTGAGTTATGCGCAATACATGCGCACACATCTTTGACAAAAAATTCCTTTCAAATCCATTTTCTATTGTTTTAGAAAAACAACCTCTGCGGACGAAAAAGGTACGGACGGTCGTAAAGTACGGACGAAAAAGTCCGTACGACAGACGTTAGGCAAAATAATCATCCAAATGGATTCGAGAACGGTCGAAATGGATATTTCCGTTGAAGTATGATACCCGGAATTTTTGCGATGACAATGCTTCCTTTACTGCATACAAGGAAGTAAAAACTGAACTGCATATTTACATCATTTAATGGAGCTCTTTGATTATGAATAGATAACAGGAACCAGGTAATAAATAAATTTTGAAATAAAATATTTACTACAAAATGGAGATTAATGATACACATGCAAGTTACGCGATGATAAATCAGCGATGATAAATCAGCGATTCAGAATATATTTTATTGCAAAACATAAATATTAGACAAGTGGCCTATTGCACTGATGAGCTACCACAAAATATATAAAAGGTAAAATATTAAATTAAAAGTATTTTATAGCTATTTCGAACTGAATTACTGCTGTGAAAGGGGGAATGAAACAAAGAAGTGCAAATTTGCGATGAAATCCGTAGGTGAGAATAATAAACTCACATCCTGTTAAAGGACAGAGAAAAAGTCAAAGTTATATTGTAAACTTTCTCAAAAATTCACTTCTGTATCTTTGCAATGACAAAGAGAAAACACGTAGAATGTCCTCCATGAAGGTATCCTTACACTTAGGCAGATAGTCCTCGAGTGTTTTGCTATAATCAAATAAACCAGACCAAACAAAGGGAAAGCAAATCCACATTCGTCAGGTTGAACCTCAGTAAATCATTTAATTGGCCTAAGTCATCAAATTTCTCTCTTCCCTTGATTAATATTGTTGCGTTTTTTTTTCTGACACCAGTTGTTAGGTTATTTTCTTCCATCACGTTCGTACGGGGTTCGTGGGGATTTGGAATGAATAATGGCAGAACTACTTGCTGAAGTTTCGAAACACACTTTATTGGCCGGTATTAATCAGAACAGCTCCAAAGTCACGTTTTACAGTCGTCGAAGTTCTACTATAAACTCGCTGGAACAATCACCGACACAGCCTTGAGGTTATCAGGCTGTAACGGTGGAGACAGCTTCACTGCAAAGCACCAGAGTACAGCTTCCGACTCTGCTTGATCGTTCTGGGAACTTCCCGTACTCTAGAGACTCTTCACGCTACAACTCGCGATGCAGTCGACGACACACAGAGCACAGCTCCCGACTCTTCAATTCAGTCGTTCCCGGAGCTTAACACACTCTCCTGGCGATGCACTATCGGTGATACACTAAGAGACTCTTCGATGCACTCGACGACCCACTCGGCACTCGCTGGCCGGCTGTCAACTCGATCGTCTCCGCCCGGACTAACTATATGAGACACACTAACTCGCGCTGCGGACCAGCAGAGCTTATATAGCTTTTGGTTTGTGTTCAAGAACATTCTGGGCTAAACCGGTAAGAATTCGTTCCAGAAGGTTCTCCATCTGTTCATGGGATATCGCCAATTTTGTCGCCAAATGGGCGATTTCTTGCCAAATGTGGCAACCTTGCAGTTCTTGCCATTTTATGACAACCCTAAAACTGCTTTCCATGGAAGCCATCTTACCGCGCCTGTACATTTCGTAACAATATCATATTGCAGATGTCTGTATTCCGCTTTGGGTTCTGCCAGTTCATGTAATATGCATAAATTCGAGTATTCTTGATGCCAGCGATTCCAGAATCTGCGTCTGATATATTACATGAAGTTCTAGACTTCACTGTGCGAAAACCAGAGGGAACGTATCTCTCACAATGGAATGGAATGATATTTTAGAGTTTGGTATTCTATGGTAGCATAAACTAAGTCCAAGCTCCTTACAGACTTAGAGCGAATTACTGATTTGTTTGAAAAGAGCTAAAGTAGGTTTTAAAACAAACATTTTTATTAAATCAGAGCTGGAACCTAAATAAACGACTTTTGCTTACAAATCAACCGCCATTTGTGGCGATGAAACATAAATAACAGTCAAATTCAAAATTAAACACTTAGTCTAAGAGCCAAAGGCTGCACAGTTGTTTTAACGCAAAATTGTCTCAAATTCTCACTGGCATAATTATTTAGATGTCGGCAACTATAATGCAAAGCCAAAGAATTAAATATTATCAGAGTTGGAAACACCCAGTAACGTGGCCTCCAAAAGCAAAAACACGTTCTGTCTTACAATCCTACAACCTCGGGTCAAATACCCTTAAACATGATTTGCATTCTGGTAGAAAAATGGAAAAGAGAAGTGACAATAAAATCTAAATCATAAAATAATTGGTCATGTAAAACAATAATATTAAGCTTATAAAATCAAAACATCTTCTTTGGACACACTGCTAGAAAATTTACTGACGACATTTCTCCGTCTTAAGAAACGAACTCTAATAAGTTCAAAAATTTCACCGAACCTGTCGTATGATGAATTTTAGTTTAATTCGAGATCGTGAATTTTAGTAGTAACTTTCTACTTCTCTGAGAAATTAAGAATTTCGAAATTTCTAGACAGACCTTTTATGCTATAAATTATACAGTCAAATTGCTAACTTGAGGAAAAAAAATCTATTCTGCATGAATCCAACACTTCAAAATAAAGAACACGATGCGTGTCTAAATCTGTTTTTTATCATGTAATAAATATTTAAAGGCCTTATCTTAATGAATTTATTAATAATTATTACAGACTTACTTCCTTAAAGCTTAACACAAGCATCGTGTTATTTTTTATGCAACAATTGACTGAATTAAAAACGTTACACAGCAATAACACACAGGAGATTTTTAAAAATTCTTAAAAATAAATTACGGGAGTTTATCTTTCCGAAAACTGAGATAAGATAGAAATTTTATGAATAAAGTAAGTTTGCTACCTGCATCATTTTGTGGCAAATAACTGAATTTTTGTTAAAAAGAAATAGTAGTATATTTCTTAATCTTTCGCAATTTTTGCTTCCCTACCATACTTGTTATCTTAGGAAGATGCATCTTGATGGCTTTATGAGAAGCGCCGAGGGTGGCATGTTTTCGTTTTTATAGACACTTTGTCAGATATGCTTCTTAATATATTATACCTTCTTTTTTGATAAAGGGCCCGCGTTGTCATGCCATTGATCATTTTCTGTAGTTTAGATACTGTGCTAAAAGATAATGGGCGCGAATAATTTGTTCCATTTCTCATATCAAAATTATTTTCACTTTGGCTACTTTACTTATAGTTAAATATATTAACATTTCTTCTTAAGCTTAAAGAATAGTTTAGTTATTTTTATTCTATTACATGTATATATGCAGGTATGTGACAGAGAGAAGAAGAAATGTGAGTGATTTTATTTATAAGTGGCGCAGATAAAAGGAAGCCGGTAATATCTGTCTGTGAAATGAATCTGACTGTATTATGAGTAGAAACACATATATGTAAGAAATTTGAAAAAAGGTATTATAAATCGTTTAATGAAAGTGCAGAATTTTAACGTAAATCAATAAATAACAGTATATCTAAATTCTAATGACCTTCTAGAGTTCCCCAATTTGTAAATACTATGTTACTGTTGAAAGTGAAGAATCTTAAGAACTGATAAGCGAATAATCGCTTGAGTTCGTGTGACAAGAAGCAACAAGTTGGAAGGGTAAATAACCCTTTATTATTCAGATAAGATTTAACAGAACTCCGTCTTGGAGTGCACAATAAAAGCCGACACTTGGGTTTGAACTTGAAAGGCTAAGAAGTAAAATAAAAGTAATCTAAACTAAAGAGATATAGCCGAAGCTATCAAATTTTTAACGTAGTTGGCCGCTTAAACACGAGATGACTGCGAAGCTATCAATTGCCTGAGTACGGCCCAGCGTAATAACAGCTTTGAGAGAGAGTAGCCAAAAAGGCGGACGCGCGCTAATCAGAATCTCTGATTCTCTCTAACTCAGCAAGTACAACTACGCGTTTAAATACCGCTTTTCCTCATTATGCATTTAAATGTGATTCTAAAGCTACGTTCTGGCCAGAAGTAGTAAGCTGAAGTTAAGAATTTGACAGGAAGGAAACTTAACTCAAAGTTTAACTGTTAATAAAACTAACATAATCCTTACAACCTGCATATAAGATTAAGTAACAAACAGAAATTCATTTATTTACAAAATGCATATAATGTAAATAGTAATTGTTAAAAAGCATGCCATATAACAGAACGAAAAGTTAGCTGAAAATTGGAGGTAGCAATAATTCATCAGAAATTTCGTTTTTCAGAGAGATCATTAGCTAAGTAAAAATCAAATTAAATGATCCAAGGGCTATGTTTTAAAAACATTACTTCTTAACACATCAAAGCTAACACTTAAATGTCAAGAAATATACATGTACAAACTAAAATGATGGTCATAATCAAAAATGCAGCTGTGAGTAGTTCAAATAGCCTCACTTGCTTTCACACAATACATTTCTCCAACATCTAAAAAACAATTCAATTGTCAAAAAACCCTTACATATTGAAATAATTTAAGAGGCATTTGGGAAAAGCAAGTAAATGCTAAGGAGAGATTATGACGATGCATCCGGAAAACATGAAAGTTATTTAAAAGCGTCTGCACAAGCATTTTATTTAATGTTAAGCGAATAACCTTCCTCATGAAACATCGTAAAATACGTACACTGTAAAGCAAGTAAAATACTACGTATATCATGTTATTGAATAATTACTTTGTAAATAATTATTTGAGATAAAATCTACTGCCTGAATTTCATACATTATACTTTACGAAGCTTCCTTCTTCCTGGTATTTATATTATTAATATATGAATCATTTCTTTCATTCATAAATGATAATCTACATTCAGTTTCGACTCATATAAAATAACAGGAACCGATTTAAAATGGAAGTTCTCGGCAGAAACTCATAGAACCCCTTATTCTAACTTCCTCAGTTTTTAAGACTGATGTATGTTACGCAAATTATTTCATGAAATAATCCTGAGCATGCAATATTTTTTATTTAAAATTATTTAAACGGAAGTTTCACCTTTTTGTATCGTTTATTCGTATGGTTACAATTCATTAGATATTGTATAAAATATAAACTTATATATTTTAAGCTTGGCTCCTATTTTTTATGGATAGTTAGTTTTAACACAAAACATTTGTCTACTTTTTTTGAAAGAAATTGAGGAAAGGAAAACCTCATTCTTAAAATACTTTCTCAACTTCAAATTTTATTAAACTTAAGTTTAAAAAATCGAAAAAAATTTGAAATTTTTTAAATACTATCAGTTAGGGATAAAGAAGTTCCCTAAATGTAGAGATCGAAGAAAAGTGTCCTGCCTGAACTTGCATAACAAAAGTTTGCAAAAGTTTTGGAGATCTTTTTCCCTCGCAGCATTAGAGCATTACAAGTTTAACTTGGGATGAAATGTTTTAAGCGAAAACATTAGAGAACAGGCTTACATAATATTAAGGAGATGAAATGCAATGAGTTATTATTTGTCACAATTAACAGACACTGAATCAAAATAGACCATAAATCATCAATAAAGGGAATAAAACGTAAATCCAATTCAAAGGAGAGCAAACATTTGCTAAAACGATGTAAATCGATCTTGTAAGAACTGATACAAGACACCTTTCTAAATCAAATGAGTTTACTCGGTTAGACCGCCTACTTAATTTTCACATCTAAAGAAACTTTTTTATTAATTTTACTTTCTGTCTTATTTATAAATCATTGACTATTTTTAGTGAATTAAAGCTAGAAATTAAAGCAACTAAGGTAAATTGGCATATGGTAAAATGGTTCATGCGGTTAATAATGAAACTTAAAGTTTATTAGATGGAAGAGGAATTTCAGGATTATTTTTTTAGATACTATTTGAAGAAATGTTAGTTTATAGAAAATTTAAGTGGTGGATAAAGAAGTGGAAGATAAAGGTGCGATTAATACTGTAGAGACATTAGGTATTTTTGGAAGCAGGCAAGATGAAAAATGAGCAACCGCCTTCGCCGGGAAACGAGCCATGGACCTCAGGAATACCGGCCCAGCATGCAGAACCACTACACCACGAAGGCACGCTAGGAAGGTGGGAGAAATACCTTATGAAAATACCGAAAAGAGTTCTGCAATTCTTCATACATTATGTCAATTCTCATTGCTGATATCCATATAAAATGTCATATACCAATATTTATACAAAATGTCATATATTGCTGCATGTTATATATATATATTGCGTATATTTCTGCATAATTGACGTGGCTTGTTACTATTGGTTTTATCGAAATAATTTTAGAGCTTTAGTCCTTTCACTATGTACTGAAACCATTACGAAAATGTGATATTTAGTTACCATCTGCAATTATTTGATTAGCATAAACTTTAATTTTCTATTTTAAGTAATCGACTTCAAAACATTTTGAAGGCTATAAAAATATTATACTAATATTAAGAAAGTATTATTTATCAAAAATGCTTAAAAAAACGAATAAAATGATTCAAACAACAAAAAGCTTCGTATGACTTCACAGCTATTTGGTATTTGAATCATGAAATGCTTTTCACTCTTTTATCACTTTTACCAAATGAAGAAAATTTATTTCAGTCCCATTTAATATTTTGCCTGAGATCATCCAAAACGTCCCATTTTCAGGATATAAGCCTAAGTACGAAATTTCTGTACCAAGATACGAATAAAAATCGGATACGAAACCAAGCAAGAGGTAAATAAAGCAAACACACGCCTCAGTTCATATAATTACCTTGTACTAGAAGTGTCTCTATAAAATTTCGTGCTCGCTTGTACAGTTATTTTTTCATTATTATTAAGACATGTTTATAACTAATATAAATATATGTTGCCCAATCGATATAGTAGTTAGCTTCGCTGACTGCCATGTCGAAGGGCACGGGTTCGAATCTCGGAGAAGGCATGGATGTTAGTAAATGTATAGTGTCGATGCGGTATGGCGGCACTTTAAATATGCGGCAAGCCGAAAGTCCTCTTGTGTGGATTGGTGGAAGGGAGAGGGGTGGGAGACCCTCGGACCCGTCCCCCCGGGGTGCTCTCCATCAAAATTGGGGGCGGAATTGATCTAAATGACACTGTCCCCTGAATGGTGCTTAAGGATGTTGCCAACGGCAGGCGTAATATAGCGCTCCTTTCCAAGAAGAATTTCGTGGCCCACCAGCGGCCGAGCGGTAACGTCGCTGAACACTGGTAGTTCGATCCGAGGTTCGAATCCCGCGAACGGGCTGGCTGCATGGGCGTTTTCGTGGTTTTCCCCCATGTGTAACGTGTATACGAGCCAGTTTCCCTTAGAAAGTCCTCCACGAAGGCATCCCTTCCTTAAGGCAGATAGCCCCCGAGTGCTTTGCTGTAATCTAATAAAACCAAACCAAACCAAACCCAGTATTTTCTTTCCATTCATTTTATTTTATGTGTTTTTATTATATTTTATAATGTTTTATTAATTTTCTTTAAAATACAGTGAACTTACTCTTACTTATAAACATAACAACAAAACCTCTGAGGGTATTAATGGTATATAAATGTACCGGGTTACCCAAAAGTCCGTTAATATTTGAAAATTCAATAACTTAAGGAATAACGTAGGTAGAGAGGTAAAATTTGACACACATGCTTAAACTGACATGGTTTTTTTATTGAAAACAATAAAAAATGCAAATAAAGGCCAACATATGGCACTAAATAGCAAAATGGCAGGGACGCCGCAAAAGAACGTATATAAAATGAGCTGTAGTGAGATAGGGAATCAGTCCGTTTATGACTGTCACTTTTCTATCCGCGCATCCGGGTGTTGGTCGCGATGTGATATGGATTTGTCACATCATTCGTGATCGGACTCTTTTTCCTCAAGGAAATACGTGGGTCTGGTATTCAAATTGTCACTGTGATGGGTGCGAGGTACGTTGATATGTTACAGAATCGCATCATCCCTAGTCTGGCTGATAAAAGTCTGTTGGAAGCTATGAATCTTATGCAGGACGGATATCCACCTCATATTGCTACACGTGTGAGAGATCTCCTGCACACATCGTTTGGTGAGCATCGCGTGCTGAGCCGCCATTTCTGTCATGCTTGGCCTCTGAGGTCTCTAGACCTCAATCAGTGCAATTATTGGTTGTGGAGTTACCTATTATTGGTTGTGGAGTAGTTAAATCGTAAGTCTACCGCGTTCTTGCAACCTCATTAGGAATGCTAAAAGACAATTTCTCTCTCTTCACTTACCGATATGCTATACAGTACTGTTCATAATATTGTTCCTCGCTTACAGGTACTGCTGATGAATGAACGGCTATATATTGAAAATTTGTTATAAAAAACATAGACTTTGCTAAAAATCAATTGCTATGATAATTATTGCTATTACTATCATATGAAGCGCCATCTATTGGCCGTTTTAAGCAATTTTATTTTTGCTTTCAATAAAATCCCACGACATTTCAAGCATGTGTGTCAGTTTTTACCTCTCTAGCTACATTATTCAGTAAATTATTGAATTTTCAAATGTTAAAGGATTTTCGGATTATACGCTATTTTAAGAGGAAAATGTTTTTCAGGAAACGAGTAGATCGGCTTACGAGCTCAATTCACGGAACAAATTAAACTCGTATGCTAAGACATCATTGTACATTGAATTTAAAACCATAAAGACCGTCTTACCAAAATCTGAAACATTTGCACTACTAATAGATTTAAAAGTGAGTTTAAATTCTGTTCTTGTTGTTATTACTGATCCTAACTGGTTTGCCATTAAGTTAGACCAGATTCATAAGTCCAAGAAGCGTCAATAAATGCAAAAAGAAGGTCTTTTCAATAGGTCCCCTTTTTACGAGTCCCAAACGGGTGAGAAGAGGTTCAGGAATGCTCCTCAGTATCACTCCTGAATGATCAGTATTACCTTATCTACAGATGAGATAGACCTTATTTTCCGGGTCAAATTTAAATTTTTGTTCAGCTGACTAATAAATATTGAATTCTCTTCTGCATTTGAGCAGAGAATAAATAGTACTGTGAATGTTACTGCTGAAATCAGATATTAGAATTATCTTTTTAGAAGCCGTCAACATGGTGGTAAGAGAGCATCTGCCATAGGCGTGGGCACGAAGGAGGCATGAATGTTTAAAAGTATATATTAGTATCTTTGCAGCGTGGCATGGGGATGCCTAAAATAGTGCCCAAGAGTACTTTTGAGATGTTGTTGGCAAGGCAAAAGTAGGTAGGTTGCCCTCGTGCCCGTCACCCGGGAATTTCTCCATCAAAATTGAAATGGAGCTGGGTATTACGTACTGTCACTTATAAAGTGTCCAAGTCTAAACCAGTAACAGGCGCAACCCTTCCCTCTTGGCCACAATAAGATTTGATGGACCTAAAGTGTTAAAATGAGAAATGAAAAAAATTTGGACTCTGGGATACTGAATTATTACTTGTTTACACTTATAAGGTATTTTTCCCGTCTCCTTAGCGAGTCTTCGTGGTCTGCACGCTCAGCGCGTAAATGAGAAGTCCGAGGTTCGATTCTCGGCGAAGGCGTTGCTAATTTTTCATCTCTCTGGCTTTTCCAATTAACTTAATGTCTCTACAGTGGCGCCTGAACTAAAAGGGTGTTAGATGATGATTCTACTCAATCAGGATTTGACAACTGTGTACCCTAAAAACCCCAGTCGCCCTTTAAAAGAGGGAGTATATAAGGTATTTCTCCCGCTTCCTTAGCGAGCCTTCGTGGTGTAGTGGTCTGCACGCTTAGCGCATAATTGAGAGGTCCGCGGTTCAATTCCCGGCGAAGGAGTTGCTAATTTTTCATCTCTCCGGCTTTTCCAATTAACCTAATGTCTCCACACACTTATCGTCATTAGTTTTAATATTTTGAGTTATACCAATATTTCCTTCCACTTGACTCATTCAAGTTATAGATTCAACAAAATAGATTGTTTTTTTTTCGTATTAAAATTTTTATCATGTCCGTTCTTTTTCAAACGCATTTTTTCTTTCTGCCTGTATATTCTCAATTCAAATTTCGGAAAATAAAATTATTATTCTACAATAAATTTCTGGATCTTTCTTCGTTTCATGGCAAAATTCTTGAAGCTATATACGTTCTGATTTAATTATTTGGTTTATTCTTGCGACTATAAAGAATAAATCAATCGTGATCTAAACTAATATGACGTTTTTCTATACCCATGCAAGCATTGTATAATTTAGTTTGGATTGCCGTCAAGAAGACAGCAGCCACAAAAGACCTGTCATTTGCATGAGAAAGAATTTCAGCAGCTTGCAATGAAGCTCGGATTTTGTTCGTAGTAAACTGTCATTGGCGATTGTGCAGAGGCATGAAATGGGGTAATCCAACTCTTTACTAAATTTTAGACAAAACATATCGACAATAGTGAAAAATATTATCCATATATTTTGCGAATAGTGAATACTTTAAGTAGTGAAAACTATTTGTTGATATATTTTATCTTACACTTTTAAAAATTCACGTTATTGTCGATGTATTTTGTCTTTAAATACATATTTTATCAGATCTGTAGAACGTAAGAAAAGATGAAATATTAAAATAGTTTAAATTATATAAATTATTTTGGGCATTGGCATAGGTATATGGGTGTTTTCGCTGCTATATATATCAAAGTGACAAAAGACCTGAAATAAATGAGTCTATGATAGCATACATGAGTCTAAGACAGCTATACAAAGTGATCATTTTGTACTGGGATTTCTAATAGTATCCATGATAGTATTTATAATACTGCCGGCCCTGCGTATCTAATTTCCCGGCCGCAAGCCAGAAATGCTAGTTGAAATAATTGTTCGATGTCAGTCGCCAGGTTTTGAAGAGACGCTCATACTTTTTGACCTTGAGTCATAGTTGCTGTCGGTGATAATTCTTGAGAAATGTTTCTCCAAATCTCAGTTTTAACGCATTACCTAATATTTCAACATCTGAACGTTTTTCTTCTGGAAGTGTCTGTAAGATATCAGCTGCTTTCCGTTTAAACAGGTAGTCAGATCTAACGCTTTGGCGATGCCGTATCATTGATATGCTTGAGAAATGTTTTGCGGGCATTACTGGATGACTTATGGGGGGCTATCATATGGCGAGAGCTTAATTTCGGGACGAGAGAACTGAACAGGAATGTAATGCATAATAGAAATACGCAGGAGCGTCAGTCACGGAGAAATGAGATGGGATGTTGTTTGCAGATTAAAAAAAAAAAAAAAAAAATCATCACCCGTTAATCATCATAGCTCAACCTGTTTTAGAAATTTATTTTCTAACCTTAGAAATTCTTGCCTAAATCTCTCATTCATTGCAGAAATTTCTATATTTAGATAGGGCCCACCAGCGGTCGAGCGGTAAAGACGCTGAACACTGGTAGTTCGGTTCGAGGCTCGAATCCCGCGAACGGGCTGGCTGCATGAGCGTTTTCGTGGTTTCCCCATGTGTAACGTGTATACGAGCCAGTTTTCCTTAGAAAGCCTCCTCGAAGGCATCCCTCCCCTTAGGCAGATAGCCCTAGTGTGCTTTGCCATAATTAAATACACCTACATACACCTACATATATTTAGAGAGGATTTTGCATTTTAAATTTCTTCGCTTGCAATCCCCATCTCTTTGACAAATTTATCTTCTGGGATGTCTACTTTGTCATTCAGAGCATTCACAATTTTTCCTCTAATCAAGGTCATGCTTTCCTTAATATCAGGAGAATTCGTGCTATTATGTTCTTCATTTCGTCCTCATTTCACCTGAGTTAGCTATTGTTTCTTCCCGCTGGCAGCAGAAATCATTTTAGTAATGGCTCTATCATCTTTCTGGTTATTGGCATTAGAAAAGATGCAGAATGCTGACACAAGAACGTATATTAGGACAGTGACAGATATTTGAGGAAACTTCCAGAGTTTGTCTTCCCTCTCTTTAGAATGGCATGTTTTTACGTTTAAGCAAATTTTAATCTTCGCATTTCAAAATCAGGCGAAGTTCGTATTTTGACCGTTTCAAAACTATGAGACTGCAAACAGTTCAAGAATAAGAAATTCGACAAAGACTTAAACTTATTGTAATAAGATGGTCATAAAAAAACCTTGAATGAACAAGATCACAAATAAGTTCAAATGACATTACTCATTTTATGTCCTCTTCCTCTTCCTCAGACAACATCGGAATCCAGTTCTGGGCTTCAATATATATCAAAGTGAGGTTTGACATTATTCATCTCCCATCAGCAAGCACGCTCATACATCTTCTTCTGAAAGACTTTAAAAGATTCGATTTTCTGTAATTAGTAATTAACATGAAGTTTTCATCTATGAAAGAGAGGTAACATTTATTATTGTTTATTTGTAAAGTATATATATGCATGACGTGCATTTAGTTTGAAGCTTACAGGATAAATCCTTATATCTCCTGGTCTTAAAAATGAATGAATGTTCAACATTGGGATAATAAAGCGAAAGCAATGAAGGAGAAGCACACAACTAAAGTACGTATAAAAGTACTTAAGTAATAAAATACTAACATAATAATTTCAAATCCTGCATTCTGCAGGATTAATGATCATTTCTATTCTAAGATAACTCTAATGTGACCTTTCCCACCCACATTTCCGTAACTCACTCTAACGCTTGTTATGAATTATATTATCTAGCTGTCCTACCTAAAAAACCCACGCTAATTAACGTCATTTAAAACGCAATTTGATGTGTAAGAATTTTGGTCCCATTTTTTAAACTTAAACTTTATAAGGTATTTTTCCCGCTTTTCTAGCTTGCCTTCGCGGTGTAGTGGTTCTGCTCGCTGGGTCGGTATTCCAGAGGTCCGTGGTTCGATTCCCGACGAAGGCGGTTGCTATTTTTCAACTTTCTTGCTTCCAAAAAATCCTAATGTATCTACAGTGGAGCCCGAACTAAAAGGGTGTTGGATGAAAATTCTCCACACCCAGGATTTAGCGATTGAGTTCCCTAAAAACCCCAGTCGTCCTTTGAAAAGGGGAGTATATAAGGTATTTCTCCCGCTTTGCTAGTGTGCATTCGTGGTGTAGTGGTTCTGCACGCTAGGGCGGTATTCCAGAGGTCCGTGGTTCGATTGATTCCCGGCGAAAGTGTTTGCTATTTTTCATCTTGCCTGCTTCCCCCCCCCAAAAAAAAAAAAAAAAAAAACTAATGTCTCTACAATTTATAATTGGTTAATTTCATAACTTAAATATTTCCCTGTGAAAACAATAACTTCGCAAAGTACAAAATTAATTACATTTTAAAGAATGTCATTTCATAGATTAACACAGTCATTTTTCTTTGTTATTCAATTTCATATTTAAATGTCTATGTAATAAATTTTGATACTAAATTTTAATTTAGCTTTCAGAAGTAAGCTTTCCTGCGTCTTTCTGAGGTACCAACTTACAAAACATATCAAATTAAAAAATAAGTAATTCTTTTTTATTGGTTTATAGGGAACCGGTGAAGAAACGAAGCTCTGACATTTGAGTATCACAGTTTCATTTGCAGAGTCATTAAGGTTTTTTCCCAAGCAGAATACGTGAAAAATATGCACTGTCATCGCTAAGACTCGAACCCTGGACCTCTCGAATAAACGTCGAGTATACTTCCAACTACACCACAAAGGCATGCAGATAGGAGGGAAGAAATATCTTACATACTTCTCCTTTTAAAGGATGACTGGGAATTAAGGGACCCAGTTGCCAAATCCTGGTGGTGACGAATTATCATCCACCACCTTGTTCAGGTGCCACTTGTAGAGTTATTAGGGTTTTATTTTGGAAGCAGGAGATGTGAAAAATGTGAGTACCCTTGCCGCGATTCAAACCCTGACCTCTCGAATACACGTCGAGTATGTTTCGAATTACTTTACGAAGGCCGTAGAAAAGAGAGAGAGAATACCTCATAATTTGCTTTTAGAGTTTAAAAAAAAATGATTAAAGACTGTTATATCAAAAGTAATTTAGACAACCACCATATCTTTCGCAGCAATTTCTTTGAAAGTTCTTTCATTGTAATACTTTTTCCTTAAATAGTAACAGTTTACAGTCTGAACTTACGTCTCATGCGAATTTCTGCCGTACAGAACGTTTCTGTGTGTTAGCGACAATAACCCTAATTAAAACACTTTATAATTTTCTGTAGGCTAAACCAACTCAACATATGTTTTATATTACGCAAATTTTTGAGCTTGCAAAAAATACAGCAGCTTCATTATTCAGCCGTTGAACTAAAAACTAAAATATTTCATTACTCTTTGTTTGATTACTAAAAGTTGATTGCTCGAATGAAAAGTTTAAAAGTTTACTTGAGCATAATTTAGGCAGAAGTAAAATTTTAGTTTAAATTATATCTGAGTATGTCCTTTAAAAATTTGAAATACTGCATATTTTAGTTACCTAGACTGTAGTTAATTAGAGTAACTTAATTTATTTTTTGGTTTACGTGGCATATATTAAGTTTATATTCATGTGTACATGCAAAACGCCTCACATTCTAAGTGTCAGACTCATTGGAAGATTACAAATGAAGTTAAACTCTAAAGAATTTATTTCTTCTCTTTAATGAATGCAATAATTTGTGAACTAAATTAAAATGAATAATAATTTAATTTTTTATTTTATATAATGTTTACTGTCTGAGAATATTAACGACTATCATGCTTCTGAGCACATTTTCCAATCTGATAATGTTATATTACGAGAGGACAGTAACATTTAATTAGTGTTTAAAATTGAGTAAGTTTTATCTGAGTGGGAAACGGCTTTGTTTCTCAAGTAAGCATTAAATTAAAAGTGTGAGAGCAGTATATGCCATTAATAATTAACCACGATTAGATGTTGACTGTGCACTTAAGGGCAGTTAATCTCTTTTCATTCCTTCTGAAGCACAAGAGTAAAGTGAAATATTTCAAGAGCTATTTCTGTACCTTTTAACTGAATGTATCTTTACAAGTTAAGAGAAAAATATCTCATCCTCTTTAAAGAGAGGGCACAGTCAGTCTTTTAACAGAAAAATTTTTTCCAATTAAGCGAAGGACGTTTAATAAATTTGGAGATAATGAAAGTCCTGGCATTTTTCGCTTAAACGGGTTGTGCATTTTTTGATATTTACACTTCAAACTACAACGCAAATACTGCATTATTTTATTGAATAGCTCCAGTTGCAATGATCAAGAAATTTACATAGGCAACATTATAAACTGATAAATTAATAAATGCATGCATATATAACATATATATATATATATATATATATATATTCACACTCATTGCTAACCAGTGTTACTAGCATAAAGCTCGTTGTGAATGTTTATTATTTTGTAAGCTATTAAAATGATACTTTGTAATTCTACATTATGTTTAAAGTTCTTTGAAGTTCTTACAGCAAGCAGTATAAAAGTTTATAGAATAGAAAAATGAACTTATATGACAATTTTTTTTATTTAAATCAATTTTTATAAAATGTGTTTATATAAGTTCAGTACTTTTCCGGCCATTTCATAAATCACCTAATCAAAAGCAACATCTTAATTCTAAAATATTGAGGTAGTTTCTTTGTTTAGTAATTTTCTTTATTCGGTGCTTCTTATTACTTTTCTTGAGCTGAATACAACTAATTAAAACAGTATATTTCGATTAGATTTCTGAAGTTTTTACTTAAAATAATCTTCGTATAGAATGTGTTCAATTCACATTTTCTCTCTGAATACACTTATGGGCTGCTTGAATAATTAACTGCGTAGTTGACATTAATACCACGTAAAAGGACGGAGTAACTTCTTACGCAATTTTTTGCTCTTTAGCACATCTAATGTGAAGTAAAAAAAGCAGCAGCTGAATTTTAACGCTCTTATTTTGACTTTTTCTAAAATTTCCTTTTCGTTTCTCGTTGTTCACGTTGATAGCTTTTTATTTTTCATTTTAAAGAACCTCGATGCAAGTTTTTTCTTCCAACGGAATGGGCTTTTTTTTTTCGAATTTCCTCTTTGTTTTTCATTAAGAAAAGTCTAGAAATAAATATTAAGCTACACAAAATTTAAATGTTAATGCTGCGTTCTTTTGCTTCATTTGCTTATATTTGGTTGATGCTTTATATTTATTATTTATATGACCAAACGAGCATTTCGAATTACGGCTCTCAGTTAATTAAGATTGGAAAGTGCAATCCAAAGCAATATTTGCCTTTATTGTAATTAGTTTAAGTACCAATAAATATTAGGATGTACAAATTCAAAATGGTGTTTTTAATAGCTATTCAGCAGGGTATTTCCGCATTACTGGATTAGGTTCGAACTGTGGTTTTGCATCTATTTACTTATGTCAATTTGTATTAGATCCAATATAGCTCATAACTGCGCATTTATAGATAAGAAACTGATGTCCAGCTGGACACCAATTTCTTAGAATTAACAGAATTCTCCAAAAAAGCATGAAATTTTGGAAGTGCTTTGACATAAATTGGAAATGGCTCTCTACAGCTCCAAAAAACGAAATGATATCGTAAGTGATCAAAATGGAAATTTTGAACGCCTCTTTCTGCAGATTTCTCACAAACTAAGGTCTGATAACATATTGAAACCTAGTATATGATGAATGATTGCGGAAAGGCAGACACAACGACACCTTCCAGCCAGTTTTTAAATTAAATGATAAAAAAATTAATCGAGGATTTGAAATATCCCAGCATTATAACTATTGCTTATAAAGTTTGCGTCTAACACAATTGTTTCTCCACCTTTCATTTCTCATCTCAACTCGTGAGCAGATAGTCTAGTGTCATAAGTAAATATGGTTTTTGTCATCACCAGGCAAACCTCTTCTAGACAGGTAACCTACCGCTGAATTAAAAATTCTGAAAACCAGCTTCCTATGTATGTTAGTATACTGGAGTTTTGTCCGATGTTCAGGTCAAACATTAAACTACTAACTGTATACACATTAATGCAATTTATCTATATTAAAGTGTATGATGTTCTAAACTAAATAGCATACAACGTTATAAATTGAATTTCAATGTCAGAAAACTGTAATTCTAGAACATTCAGTAGCCTGACTTCATATTTATCGAGGAATCGTCTTTACGTAGAAATTTTATATGAAAGAGGAAGGAAGTGAGTTCCATATTACAATCAAGATAGCAAATGAATTTCAATACACTAGCGGATAGCTCGAGTCTTAAAAGCTTTTATGGTATACCTGATATGCTCCAGTTTTAATGGTATAACCGATGGTTCAAAAGCGTTGTGTGTATATAACACTGTGGAAACATGAAGGTTTAGGAGGAAAAACTAAAGTTGCAAGCGACTATATAATGCTTTAATTCCCCGCGATAAAAATTCACAGCAATAACGCCAGCATAATATCACTCTCGTTAAAGAATAGGTCAGTGAATCTTGCATGGAACTAAGAGTTCTGCATTAACACCATTCATAAAAATCATGGTTTTAAAGCATTTATAAAAGGACTACTTATAAGACAAAGAAACGCTGAGGACATTATTGAAAAGATGAATATTTTGACGTCAGCTGTAGCAGAACATTGATATTCTGAGAAACAAGGTCAATGCAGCAGAAACATAAGATGATCAACAAGACGTTTTGAAAAGATGAATATTTGGACGTCAGCTGTAGCAGAACATTGATCTTCTGAGAAAGAAGGTCCATGCAGCAGAAACATAAGATGATCAACAAGACATTTGAGGAAAATTTAACAGTAGTCTTAGAAGAAGGGATGACAAACAACAGCAAATACCATATTCTATATTCTGTAAGAGACAGTCAAACTTATAATAAATGTTACTAATATTAGATTTATTATAATCAACAATTGTTTATTTGCTATTTGAATTTGGGAGACTCCTTCGCTTTGCAACCTCTTTTTTTTTTCAAACAAAGAAAGATTTTGAGAAAAGAGACGACAGGAGAGGAAAGTTTTCAGAAATTTAATTTGCATGATGCGATTAATACACGTAACTGCTGCATTGGGTCAGGGCACAAGCAGAAACTACTGCCTTTTATTCCTTTTGGTGCATATAGTAGCTTGAGGTATGGTCTAGTATGCGAAGTGGTGCTCTCAAGATACAGTTGACAACGGAGAACAGCATACTGAAAACACTTTGAGAAACCGTAAAACTTTCCATACGGGTTAAGAGTTTTCTGTCATTCACTAATGTTTCTTGGTATAATTTTTTACTCCTGAAAAAATATTTGAACTAAACTTTTGAATAAAAATTCATCATCGCATAACTATTTATGCCAAATACCAAATCATTACGCTAAATAGCGTTTTCAAAAGTAAACTTTAATTATGAACACCCTGTATTGCAAAATTAATCAATAATAAGAAAACTCAGTAATATGCTACGTCGCATTTCATAAATGGTTGAGTTTTATGATGAAGATATCCTTTTTATGACCTAGAGTACTTAAGAATGATATTAGTGTTAAAACATAAGCAGGATTTGATCAACTATATATATATATACTATAGTTATATATATATATGTGTATATACTTTAGTCCTATATATATACACTATATATGTATATATGTGTATATACTCTAGTCCTATATATATACACTATATATGTATATATGTGTATATACTCTAGTCCTATATATATATACACTATATATATATATATATATATATATATATATACTATAGTCCTAAATATATACACTATAGTTCTAAATATATAGACATATATATACTATAGTTTTCTCTCTATATACAAAATGTAGTTCAAACAGAATATATATATGATTAGTTATTACATATATAACATGATACATAATGTTCGATTGCCCTCAGTTTTTGAATAAATTAAATTATGTTTTATTATGCAGCTCAATAACGTGCTTTCAGGAATGACAATATTTTCCAATGTATATAATTTCTGAAACTTTAACGTCTCTCTTAGCACAATAATAAATTCAGTTACTGGCTACAAGTTGATATATTTTGAACTTTCAAAGACATTTGACACAAGGCAAATTATAATACATTTTGTAATGGATAACAAAATTTCCTTCACTCTGCTGCAAGTTACTTTGGCATTAAGATTTAAATAAATATTCATTTATTTCTCATTTTACGTCAACAGAATTTCAGAAGATGGTTTTATTATAGCTCTTGATGGCATAGGAAATTGTTTTACCTGTATGTTTAAGCTGCGGCATAACGTAAGAGTTTAATTTAATACTCAGGATATGCTTTCAACATATTGTCAAACTTCTCTTTGTTTTCAGCTTCAGTAATCATATGATTTTATCATATTACATGCAATGAATGACTGCAATAAACAGAAATATTTTATGTCATCAAATAAATTGATATAAATTGGACCTCACTTCAATACAAAATGTGTCGTTTCTTCCTACTTCCTTCCCGTTAACATTAGCTACCGCAATTTTGACTAGACAGTCAAACAGAAATCTAAGACTTATTTGCAAGAAAAATACGATTTTTTTAAATAAGCAAATATTGCACACCATCAGTTTAAATTAGAATGTGAGACATTATAAAAAATGAATGAAGAAAATGCAGAATAGTATCTTGTAAGCATCTATTTTCGTAAGAAAGAAGACAAGTTGACTGAAGTTATTTGACAACTTTATTTATTATTACTGACAATTTAAAGAACGAATTATCAACTAATCTAGACAGGCTAATTAATTTGTTGTGAGAAATGAAAGTATACAGCTTGAATATCACATGAAAAGTAGTTGTGATCTCAGAATTAGGTAAAGATTAAAGCTAAAATAGCATTAAAAAGTACAAAAAATATCGTTGCAATAGTTTCGAAAACATTTATAAGGAAATCGCATTCTGTCATACGTGCTCGTAATTTGGTGCTATTCTTATGCTCGCGTTCGGGTTCTCTTGCTACACGTAGCATGCCCATTCTTGTGCTCGCGTTCCCTACTCGTAACACATAACGCCTGAAAGAGGTGGTTCGAATACCGGTGAAGCAACTGAGAGAAACATCTGAAAGCAACTGAAAGATCCCGGTTTTTCGAATACCGGTGAATGTATACTTGAGTTTTCACGTTTCCTGCTCTAAAAAAACTTAATATCTCTAAACGTGATGTGTTGGATGATAATTCGTTACCAACTAGGATTTGGTGTCGTCTTTTGAATGGAAGAATAC
Organism: Stegodyphus dumicola; assembly: GCF_044657685.1. Classification (NCBI taxonomy): domain Eukaryota; kingdom Metazoa; phylum Arthropoda; class Arachnida; order Araneae; family Eresidae; genus Stegodyphus; species Stegodyphus dumicola. Next base: position 163,328,538 of record NC_140781.1, read on the forward strand.
TGCATTCCCCCATTCGTACTCTTTTGGGGAAATTGTAGTACATCAGGTTAGCAACTGGAAGATCCATGGTTCGAATTCTGACGAGGGCACAGTCAGTTCTTGCATCGAAAAATGGATAGAATATATGAGGCAACAAGCAACGATGCTTAAAATGAAATCTAAATGCCACTCACCAAATTTCCAAGAACTTTGAATTAGCTGTAAAAAATCACTGTGAAAATTTTAAAAACAAGTTTAAATCTCAGCGGCGATCGAACACATATATTACATCACGTTAAATTTAAAATGTTATTTCAAATAATTCTTTTAGGCAAGTAACAAGGTTTCCTATTCAATTAACCAGGTATAAATTTTAAGTTTTCGGTCCCTCATCCTCCAGATTTGTAAAATTTAAAGAGTATTTAAGAAGGCATAGCACAATTTTTATTACAGAGGTAAGTATTCTACTAACAATGCCCTCTTAATGAAGTACTTGAGATCAGTATGCCCTTGTTTTTCCCTCTCTTTGAATTTAATGAGTACCCATGTAGCGAAGTTTGCACCACGCTTTCAACTGTTTTAATAATAAGCTCTTTTAATTTACTAGATACTAGATTAAGCTCTTACTACACAGTGCAAGAAGTTTAAACTAGAGCTTATACTTTGTTAACCATCCTTTTGATGAAACCCGCAAACCTTAAGGTTGAACTTTTTAATTTTATCCTTCCGTTTGCAAGCGGCAAGTCTGCACTTTGTGTAAGGGTAAGTCGGAAAACCTTATATCTTTGTAGAGATATTAGGATTTTTTTCGAAGCCAGAGAGATGAAAAAAGAGCAAACGCCTTCGCCGGGAATCGAACCGCGGACCTCTGGGATACCGGCCCAGTGTGCAGAACCACTACAAAACGAAGGCACGCTAGGAAAGCGAGAAAAATACCTTATATCTTAGTATTTATTTTAATTCAATTTTACCTGCTTTGTCATTAATTTTGCTAATTAAAATCTGCGTTAGCGATAATTCTCTAATAACCTCCAATTCTGAGCTAAATTCTGAAAATATTGCTTATAATCTCATATTTTTTAATAGAGTTTGGTTGCTTTGGGAAGTCCAAATCCAACTAGGTCCAAATCCTAATAGACGTCAAGCGAATCATGGCTTTTCTGAAATTAACTACAAAGGCTTGAAAATATTAAAACAACCTTTCTTTATTAAAATAGAACTTCAACATAAACGCTCTTTTTGTGCTAACAATATCAACCATCGCTTGCGGCTATGCAACTAAAATAACAGTCAAATTCAAATTCAAAATGAAGGCTAGTCGTCAAATAATACACAATTTAATTTAAATCTAAGCTGGTTTAAGAACTCTAACCGGCGTATCAAATTCAAATTTTGTCAAGAAAAACGCAAAGCCGAATAATTATACAAACTTATTAGAGCTGGCAGAACTAGAGTAACGTGGTCTCGAGAGGCAGAACTCCAAAAACTCCAGGTTCAATACTCTCTGACTTAATTTACATTCTGGTGAGTAAACCGAAAAGCGAACTTAAGATCTAAAACTCTTAACAAGTGGTTAGTTTCAAATAATAACCCTAGACACTGTTAATAAAAAAATTAAAAATATAACTAAATCTTAGTTTTATTAAAACTTCTAAGATTTTATACTAAACACCATAAAGCAATGATTCTTATAATAATCCACATGCGTATGGTTTCAAGTTAGTTAATTAAAGTACTATACATCATTCTTATGGAAATTTAGAAAGTTTCAGTGGGTACCGACTCATACTGAGATCTTGGATAATGAAACTGCTAACGAGATTGTGAAGATCGCAGCAAACAAGTCATTTATGCGTTTACTGAATTTACCTATTCCTGCATCATATCTTAAAGGCATATTCAGAACTCTATATTCTGAACTCTATAAACAATGGCAGAACTATTGGAACGTGACCATTACAAGCAGAAGACTACACAGCATATTTCTTAACGTCGATTAGAACTTAATTAACGACTCTCCGCAATTTGCTCAATACCTACAGGGCACGTCCCATATCTTTCCTACTGGCATCGTTTCGGCCTCAGAATTAATGACCTTTGCATCTGCGCAGGGTCGGTGATCTTTATTAAGATCTGTTTGAATATCCCTATACCAAAAACTATCATTTGAAAAGATTTTCCGTGACCAACAAACAGGCATGTGTCAAGGACACCAGAAAAAAATAAATATGCCTTTCGTCGCATGAGACATACGTAGTACTATCATTGAAAAGAGTTGACAGCCTGGAATAATTCGCTGCTACTACGCTTCCCTTCCCCTAAAAATGAACCGGCAGGCAGTATACATTTGCATATTCTTATGTATTTTTTCCCTCTTCGTATGGAGTATTCATTTGTGCTTTACATCTCTGTATCACTTATTGTACATAATTTCAATTTTTTTTCTGTTATGCACTAACCTTGCTGTATGATTTAACTTTCTAAATATGCTTCTCGTGCTAATTTTCCCTTCCCCTAAAAATGAACCGGCAGGCAGTATACATTTGCATATTCTTATGTATTTTTTCCCTCTTCGTATGGAGTATTCATTTGTGCTTTACATCTCTGTATCACTTATTGTACATAATTTCAATTTTTTTTTCTATTATGCACTAACCTTGCTGTATGATTTAACTTTCTAAATATGCTTCTCGTGCTAATTTTGTACCAATGTATTGCTTTGTTACATAAATATATCAATTTATGGATAATTTTATGCCTTGTTTTTATGCCTTGCCATCTGGATATGCTAAGATTATTATTATGATGTCCACATTACATCACTGTGACTGTGTATTCGCTACAATTAGAGTTTTTATAACAATTTTAGAATTTTTATAATAGTGTTATCTGTATATATTGTATTAACAATTTTGTTTCTTTCCGTTCACGCAAGTAATCTAACGCACAGAATTGAGCTATCTGAACATACTACATATCCTGCTTCCCTGCTAGACCTCTTACCATTAATTATCCGAGAAGTTGACATCTTTAGACCCACTTGTTTAGTTTACATCATAAGAACAGACCACACAGAGGATATAACATGAGCTTAAATCTGTAAGATAGGTTCTATAATTAGACTTTTTGGGGAAAAGATATCTAATTCCAGTGGATGGCTGCCCCCTTATGTACGGAAAAGAAAAGGAAGAAAGTATTTTAATTGAAATAAAGAAATATCTTCTCTACTTTTGCTTATTTTTACAACTGAACATTAATGTGACTAATTATTTTTAAATAACGGTATGATAATTAATTGTTATTTTAAGTTTTAGTGATTAATGGTAATTGCTAAGAAAAACTACAATGATTCATTAATGTATGTTTTAGAAGTATTTTAGGCTGTTATAAGATGATTTTCATTTTCTGTTTATCCATAATTCTATAGCCATCCATAATTCTATATGTAGAAAAAGACTAACTTGCAAACAGATAACACTCTAAGGCACTCGTCCGATAAAAATATCTAAAAGCTGAAACTGACTATTTAGCAAAACATTTTACATTAACTTTCCGGTTACATAATGGAGTAGATACTGCTAAGGCCCTCTTCAGTTTACACTGCCGCCCAGCAAAATGCATAACCATTCTAACTTCAAAATACGTTCGCAAACTATCAACTATTTCCAGCTTCGCTGCTTGTAATGAGCTCATGATTTATCTTTAAATCAATATTTATCTTAATCCATTTCATATTGTTTTAAGTTTTTCTGGCTTTAAAAAAGTATGAAAAAGCTATAAACTCAAAAGAAATAAGCACTCTTACAACTTCTCACAATGCAGCGATTACGTAACAGTTTCCATCCCGTTTTATGTAATGATTTGCTCTATGACTTATTTTAATGATCCAGGGATCACAAAATGTGGCTCTAGATCATTAAAGTAACATACATTAGACACAAATAGCATGAATAAATATAAGCACCCACACCACTCGTTAGCAGGAGAAACGTCGTTTTGATGACAGCTTCCTTCTAGAAATAAAGGTTATGTAACAAAAGTTAAATAAAAGAACAACTGTTTATAATAAAACTGTCGTTTTGACACGAGCCTTATTTCACTCTTTTTTTCTTATCCTCTATTTAAGGAAGTTACTTTTCTCTATACATTTACATTTCTTCGTTTACAAGTTAACATAAAACTCTTTTTAGTAGATGAATCATCATCTCAGTTGTTGCATCTGGAAATAAAAATAGATTTATGCTCTAGTATCAGCTTCTAACTATTTTTAGAATTACTAGATTAATGCGTTATCTAATATTGTCATTTTCCGATGAAAAACTATAGCTTCCTTTTCCATTAGCAGGGCATATTTCATCAACAACAACTATTGATGTATTATACGAAGCTCAGAGAAGATAATACAATAACCACAGAGCGTACGGTAAAAATGAAATAATGAAAAACCCTAAAATAATACGGTACCATAAAAAAAGATGTGATAAACGAAAAGATGCTGTGTTGGCCAATTCTAGTCAGCGAGAGGAAAATATCTTGAAAGATTTCAAGAGATCTAATGAGGTTATTATGGCCTAACGGTAATAAGGCATCTTCGGATAACATTAGTCGCAAAATTATAGGTTTGGCAAAACAATGAAGGATTTACATTGTTTTGACGCATAGTCATCCTGAATCAGCTTATCGGTCACAGAGGAGGATTTAACGATTTTGAACGGAAAGACGAATATAATTCTAAGCATCAATATGTGCGTAGCAGACAGGAGAAAAGCAACAAGACTTGAGTCTGTTAAATGAGGTCGTAGGTTTTTTTTTTACATTTTAGGGTGAAATAAACCACTATTTGATGGAAAGGTATCCTTTGGCTTTGAACCATACGTTCCGTTCACACTACGACTGTAAAATTATAACATATTGTTTAATTTGATAATCCGTGGATTAAATCCAATGTCCTTAATAACGAAATAGGCATTTAATCACGAGTAAGTATTATTCAAATAAACATCGCCTTTACTCGAATAACACGTGCTCTCAAATAACATACATGCATCGTTTTTAGGCTTTCGTCAAAAAATAAATATTTACATACACAATTCAAGCACTATACAACAAAATTTATTAAGCAATTATTAATCAAATATTAAAAATAATTATCAAATGCACTTTTAAACATTATTAGATAAAGCCAAATTATGAAAGACTGCTGTTGTTTTCCGTCATTCTTATATATATATATATATATATATATATATATGGTGACCAGAAAAATGCCGACAGGAATAATGCTCACTTCTCTTTACACCTAAGAATGGCAACGAGCTCACGAGTAGGATTACGTGACTACCTCGGAGAAGATCTCTAGACAGAAGCAATGATGAAGTTCGAAACCGAAGGACTGTGATTTCTTCTTTTGATATTATTCCTTTTTTATGATGCTATGACTCTGAACTCTCCTTATGATGTGATTCCGCTTAATATGATGTTGACCCGTTTTTATCATGGCCTGGACAAACCTTTTGTTTATAATTTTCTTCTTATTTCTTTTTATATGTTATCTTCGTGTTAGTTATGTTCGCGTGTTTTCGTCATTAAATTACTAAATGTCGCTACCGTTGTCATCAATACAACTGCATCCTGCACACAGATATATATATATATATATATATAAGAAGAACATTTCTATCAGCGAACAGTCGTAATAATTTGAGAAAAAATTTCAAACACTTTTTGAAACATTTCGGAGTTTTTACCCACTTCTTAGAAAAGCTTTTGCATGCAGAACTTCAGTATATAGCAGGGGTAGTGAATCAATAGCACGCATGCCATTGATGGAACATGACACAATATTTTGTGCACGCTACCGGTCAGAATGGTTTGCATTTTAATTAAAAATAACAAAGATTACGATCAAATGCGAGTGAGCCTGCATTACGGAGTGATCGGGTGCGGTGCGCGGTGAGGCGGACGGAAAGCGCGCTCATTTGTTACTTTCATGCCTTAGTTACGTCGTGGACTACAGTTGTTAATGACACATTGTTTGTTTAGTTATATTACGTCTTGTCTCGTAAGTTTTAAAGTTTTTTACGATTTTTAACTGTTATCTAACACGGCTAGTTCAGCCAAAAAAAAAAAAAAAGTGCGAGACAGTAAGTGTAATAGAGAATTTCAAACTTTGTGGAGCAAGAAATATGGAGTGATTAGTAAAGGCGACAAAGCGGTGTGTATTTTATGTTCTCGAACAGTGTTGTGTAGTCTGTAAAACGGCATTTTGAAACAAATTACAAATCCGTTTGTCAAAAAAGCGAACCATAGCAAAAGGAATTAATTGCAAGTGCAATTACAGACAAAAATAAACAGTCGACGTCTATGATTAAATATGTTGGGAAAAATTGTCATACGAATGCGGCAAGTTACTCGGCTGCTGATGTAAATGCTCGGCATAGTAAACCATTTTCATTCATTCCATTTTTTCGAAGGAAGCCTGGTTAGCATGCGCGTCCTCAATTTTTGATAATAAAGATAAAGTAGTTCAGCGCATCCAAGATACTCCTTTACCTAGAAACACAATAAAAGAAAGAATCTTAAAACTGGTCGGAAATGTAACATATCAAAAAAAAAAAAAAAAAAAAAAAAAAAAAAAAAAATGGCGTTAACGTTCATGTCGCTATGTCTTGACGAAAGTACTTATGTCACTAAATCTGCACGTTTACAGGTTTTTGCTCGATATTGCGTAGAAAACGTCATTAAAGAAGAATTAATTGCGATAATATCGTTACTAACAACTACAAAGGGCTCATATATTTGTAAGGCTGTTAAGAATTCGCTTGCTGAGAAAGAAATTGGTTTGAAAAAAATTGTTTCAGTGACACTTGATGGTGCTTCATGAATCTTGGTGGGCAAAAAAAAAAAAGGTTTTATTACTTTATTTCAAACAGACGTAGGGCATTCTATTCTCGAATTCCACTGCATCATTCACTAGCAACTCTTATGTGCAGACTTATGTGGTTTAATATACATCTCTTGATAATGTAATGGCGTTAGTCACAAAACTAGCCAACCTCATATCGTCGCAGGCTTTACATAAGTGAAAGTTTGATGCTGTGTTGGATGAAGTCATCTCGGTGTATAATGGCTTACTGATGTATAATAATGTTCGCTGATTGAACCGCAGGAACATACGTCAAAGATTTGGTGACTGCCTGAAAGAAATCACAGCTATTTCAAAATAAGTGAAAAATTTATCAATATCCACAGTTGTTGAATGTTATGTGGCTTTCAAAATTGAGGATTTTTACTGTCTTATGCCAACATTTCAATGAACTGAAGATAAAGATTCAGTCCACAAATAAAACAATTATCATCATGATGGGTTTCGTTCGCGCTTTCGACCCTAAACTGCATGTTTCCAGGAACGATATTATTACAAAAACTACAAATATTTCCCAAACTTGAAAAAAATATATCAAAGATTTAGATGTACATAAGAAAAACAGACGAAGAAAAAGTTATTGAAGAATTTATTTCCATAATTGATTCTTCAATCAAGGAATTTTCTTCGAGATTTCCTCAATTCAAATAATTATCCGAAACGTTCAAATTTCCGAAACGTTCAAATCCCTAATGTGATTTCATTTGAACTGAACTTGTCACAGCTCGATTGGTTGGAAATTGAAAAATTTGAAATGCAGCTCTTTGATTTTCAGTTTAGTTTAATATGGATACAAAATTTTATTGAAAATTTTGGATTATATTATTAGATAAATTTTATTGGAACTGATTGAAATAGAAAGATTAAAAAACAATATAAGTAAAAATGCCAGTAACGAAATTTTGGCAACATGGAATTCGATTCTACACACATTTAACTATTTAAAGAAGCTGACTCATGCTATTTTAACCACATTTTCATCTACTTATGCTTGCGAGTCATTATTTTTAGATATGAATAACACTAAAAACTCGCTTAGAAACCGTTTGGCAGATGATTCCAGTTCAGCATGCATTCCGCTAAAGTAACATCTTACATCCCTAATATAAGTTTTTTGTCATCTAATCTGCAACAACAGAAGTCACACTAATGTTACTTTAATTTGAATTACACATATAACTGTATTTTTTGTTAATAAAGAAAGAGTTTTGAGTTGTTAGTATTTAGTTTTTTAATTTTCCCGATAATTACTAAGTCAAAATTATTTGGAGGCACGTCTATGGCCTCATTAAACATTTCTTTAGAAACAAATGGCACGTTGACCCACAAAGGTTCGCCACCCCTGGTATATAGTATATGTGAATATCTACATTAAGTTTTTAAATTGCGATATTCCGTTAGTCTACATCACAGAAAAATATATTTCCTGTTTTATAAGAGAAAATAAAATAAAAAATGAAGATAATGGAAAGAAAACATTATCTCCAATTTTTAATCTATTTGCAGTTAGAAAATACAAATCCCAATTGTTAATTATATTATCATACTGTGGTCCAATATATGATTATCTAGAAATGCTTTTGAAAATTTATTTTCGATTCCCAAATCATTATCATTATGTTTTCGCCCTTCCCATTCGGACACTAGTTTCAAGTCTTGCAGGGTTTTTATGTTTACTAACACATCATCTTACTATTTTTACCTTTACTGTCACTTTTCTTTCATCGGCTCCTACCGGGATGCAAATTTGTTAATACATATATACGCGAAACAGAGCTCTTGACATTAGGAGAGGGAATTTGGCAGCGACTGCTGATCGTAATACTGTTCTCGGTTGGTGACTATATCGGTTTTAGCCGTCAGTCTTGAGCCTTTATTAGCCGTGTGCGCTTGCGTGAGTCAGAGGCTCAAGCCAAAAGTAGTACGTGAACTTTGTCTTTCGAATATCACAATAAGTTTGATCTTTAACTCTCATGTTCTGTTACTCACACAAGTATCACATGTCTTTTGTTATTACAACAGTTAAAAACTTTCGTAAAACCGAAGAATTAATAAAAATGATTGTCTACATATTTCCTTAACTAAGTGTAACTTTAGATGTATACGATGGGATGATAAGTTACTTGTCTGTCACGACGGAGCTAGAATTAAATTTTTGAATACTTAGGTTCCGTAAAATTTCTATCTTGTTTAATATGGAAAGCTGTTAGGGTCCGTTCTTTAATGTAAAAAATGCCTCATTTATAGTGTAAAACTACATTACGCTCATTCCCTGTATTAATACGTTTAGAAGAGAGCACTTATTTTTATTTACCTTTTATTTTACTACTGAATTCTTCGACTTCAATATTAATTAGCTTGTGCATAATTTCGCTGAATCTATCAATTTTGTAGCTGGCTTTATTTATCTTTTTAGTATTATTAAATTACGGTAAATCTGTTCTCTGAAGAATTATTTCATATAACATTGTAATTTTGTTGCTTAATTTAACAAAAGCGCAACGAAAGTCTAAATGATTTACTACGTTAAAAGCAAGTGCACTTAGTTTGTATTTAGTCTTCAAATATTTAAAAACTTGAAGGCTACTCTCTTAATGCTTTTTATTGCAATATATATCTTTTATCAAAAGCTACAAAGTTTAATTTCAATAGGAAATTATGTGTGTCTGTCCTAACTGACCTCAGCTTTCGTAACTTATCTACAGAGATATTCGTTTTCATTATCTTCTCATTTAATTACATCAAAAGATGTATACTGGAAGGTACACTTTGTTACATTATGCTGCTAAGTAATTCGTAATTGTGTTTCGTATTATTAAAGAGAAAATTAGCAATCGCAATCAGATCAGTTAAGTTACTAATTACTTAATATTATAAGTATACATTTTTCGATGCATCTCTTTGTATGACTGAACTACAAACAAATCGTTTCTGTCAGCCACGCTAGTGTAACATAGTGTCCGGTATAAGCACATTTAGACATTAATTTACAATGACAACGGTAGAGCTGAGGCATGAAAAAGACAGTCCTGAAGGTTTGAGGCCATTTTCACTTCCTCCATGTGAAACTGTATCTATGTTAGGATAATTATCTTTCTCAAGTGAGTACGAATTTATTTCTCTCATAACAAGCCTGAAAAAACTTTTACTATGAATATCGTCTTGTCACTGATCTCCACTCGTGCATCATTCTTCATACCAATTATCTCTAAAGCGACAAGAAGCGGAACCCCGTAACGTTTATTCCTTTTCTACTCTCTGGCGTCACGATAATTGCATTTTCAGACTGCGTTTCAAAATTTATCTTTGCATATTCTTACAAATTCACCCTATTCCTAGGCTTTTCTTTCATTAGAGAAAGCAGCTGTTTTATGTTTCATGCGTACTTGTTATTAGCTTCTATATAATTGCATGAGTTACAGATATCTTGAGGATTTGAAACATTTGCGTTAGTATTAACATTAAACTACAATATTCTTTGAGAACTAAATCTATTCTGATACTAAATGATGCATGTTTTGATTTATGGCATATCATCCTCACATATGACTTCAACAGATGATCTATCTAGCTGAATTAATGCATCATAAAACGATGTTAACCCATTGATCAATAACCGCGTTCATTAACCAGTTAAATAATATTCTTTAGGTGTTTAAATGATGGTAAACATATGCACATATGTAATATAAGATTAATTTCTAGCTTGAGAAAAATAGTTTTGTTATTTAAACTAGCATGTTAAAGCATCAGACACCGTTTTCCTTTAAATTACTCATAATCTGGACTTGAATTGGACGGTTTTAAGTACTGAAGGCAAAGCTAATTCTTATTTTACTTCGATTAGCAAGAAAGATATTTTTAGGGGACATGAATGCAAATTTGAGGCTTGAATACTGAGTACGTTTCAAACTACGGATCAATTGTATTTAATAAATCTTTTCTATTCTTTGCGGTTTAGAACTATAGCGTGCCCATTAAGTATATATATATATATATGATTTCCAAGTATTGGTGTATTGGTTTTCTTCCGGTACAGAACCCCCAGGCTAGCGTAAGGACTACTTATTAAGATTATAAATTTATTTCTTAGCATTTCTTGAAAATGAGCTTCTATAATTTCTTCTCTCACATTATCGTAATGATATGGTTTTGTTCTTACAGGACCCGAGTTCCAGGTATCAATACTGTGGCTCACAACTTGAATGTTTACAGGCTTTTCATCGAATGAAGTGGAAAACTGACTTACACAACTCTCCTACTTTTCATTTTCTTCCGCCGCTAAACGATTTAGTTCAACCACTGGTGACGGTGCTTTCCTCTTCCAGTTTTTTTTATATAAAACTGCAGAGTGGATTTCTGAAAATTTAATTTTACACCTGTCCCTGTTTAAAAATCCTTACCCAAGATTACAGACACTTGAAAATTTTACCGACAACGAATACGAACTTTTGTGGTTCATCTTTAACCTGAACGTGCAACGTTAATTTAACTGTGCAAGTGCATTTCTTGCCTTAAGTGGAAATAATTTTTGCTTCCACCACGGCAAACAACCTATACCTTTCTAACTATATGCGAAAATAATTTTCAGACTGAAAACTACACTAGACGCCAGTAAGTAGCAATGCGTCTGTAAGGATATTATTTAGAAGTACCTGCACTACTGGCGATACCAAATGTTTAACAACTACAATATTTAATTGAATTTTAGAGGATTTTTTTTGCCTTCGGGTTAACTGTACTATCTTATCTTTGGTAGTTTTGCTTAGTTAAAAATTTTTCTTATTACTTTCCTCCTGTTTTCTCTTTTGCCCTTCATTTTGACGGCGACCACTCGTGGTTGATGCATTTTATGTATTTCCAAAATGCTTATTTTGTCCAAACTACGGTCTTCGCTATGATGCATTTTAATTTAGAAAAAACGCTAAGCAAAAGTGATTAATGCGCAATTTTGTTCAACTTACGGCGGCGTGACAAGTATTGTTGGTGAGAATAAACTACCGTATTTACGCGAATCTAATGCGCATCGTTTTTGGCCAAATGTAGTATTCAAAATTGGGGTGCGCATTAGATTCGATGGCGCATTAGATTCGAGTGCAAAGTTCGCCGATGACGTCAACCAAATTTCTCGACTACATTTACCGTTACATTTATCGTTGACACATTATTGCATGGAGGATACAAACTGCAGAGTACGTAGTCACGAAATGGAGGGCAAACAGAGAAGAATGTCATGTGACGCTACTTTCAAACATAAAGTAATTCTTTATGCTGAAAAAAATGGCAATAGAAAGGCAGGGAGAGAGTTCAACGTAGCTGAGAGCAATGTTCGCTTGTGGCGGCAACAGAAATTGGCACTGTTTGCAACTAAAGCTAGTAGAAATTCACTGGCCCTCGCAAAGGAAGACACCCTAAAATTGAAGAAAACGTTTTGGAATTTGTACGTGAAAGGAGGAAGAATGGACAACCTGTGACTAGTGACACCATAAGAAATAAAGCAAAAGAGGAGGCTGAAGTTCTTGGAATACCGAAACAAGAGTTTAAGGCTAGCCGTGAATGGGTGGATCGGTTTATGAAGCGGATGGGTTTATCTCTAAGACGCCGTACAACAATATGCCAAAAGCTTCCTGCAGATTTTGAGGGAAAACTACTAACATTTCAGCGGTATGTCATCACACTTCGGAAGGAAAAGAATTTTTCAATGGGGCAAATTGGCAACGCTGACGAGACGGCAATTTGGTTTGATATGCCTCGTAACTACACCATTACGGAGAAGGGTACTAAGGAAGGTATCATCAAAACTTCGGGATTCGAAAAACAACGCGTAACAGTGATGCTGGCAATAACAGCAGACGGGTGCAAACTTCCCCCTTTCTTAATCCTCAAACGGAAAACATGCCCTAAAACCCCTAAGAATGAAAAGCTGTTCCCAGATGATGTCCTGATTCGAAACCAAGAGAAGGGGTGGATGACGGAATCATTAATGCTTGATTGGCTCCGAAATGTATGGAAACGCCGTCCCGGTGGGCTCTCTAATCCACCATCAATGCTTTGTCTGAACGCATTTCGTGGTCATCTCACCGACGACGTAAAAAAGAAGATGCACAACCTAGGCAGTGATCTTGTTATCATTACTGGAGGGATGACGTCTGTGTTACAACCCCTGAACGTTAGTATAAATAAACTTTTTAAGGGGTACGTTCAGGCGGAGTACGAAAAATGGTTTTGTGAGCCAAACCGTGTATTGACCCCGACAGGAAAAATTAAGCGTGCTGCACCGCACATTGTTGCACACTGGGTTTCTGCTGCCTGGAAAAGCATCGAAGCACCAATGATTGTGAAATCTTTCAAGAAATGCTGCATTTCAAATGCATTGAATGGCAGTGACGATGACGTGCTCTGAAACGCCGAGGATGAGGATGACGATGATGAGGAAAGAAGAAATGAATCTGCTTCTGACGAAGAGAGCTGCGAGGATTCCAGTGATGAAAACATTAGTGAATAAAGACGTTTACTATTAATCACTGATTGTAGAAACTGTTAGCTAGATAGAAATGTTACGATTTATTTCATGTTCATATTTTACGATAGGTACCGTATATACGGTAGTGCTAATTATCAATGATTGTTTCACATGACAATAGCCCACTAATAGGTTAATTCTATGTTCTGCTGCTTTATGTATAAATCCATTGTTGTATAAAATATGGTATCTAAATTTAAATAAAATTATCATACCATTAATTGATAGTTTATATACAAATCCATTGTTGTATAAAATAAGATTCAATAAATTCCTCATATCATTGATGCGCATTACATTCGCCGACAAACAATTTTTTTATTATTTAAAGTTTTAAAATGGGGATGCGCATTAGATTCGATGGCGCATTAGATTCGCATAAATACGGTAACTCCGAAGACTGGATCCCATAGTAGAAATTCAACAAGTAATGTGATCTTCAGCAGGCGGAACACGCTCTATCTAAACAATCTAAAACCTCCCTTAAATACTATCTATTTCTACCTCATTTAAATAAGCGCGAACTAAAATTTACACTCTGGCAGGAAAGCAGGAAGGGAAAAGGGACAGTAAAACTGCTTAACATAAAATAGCTAGTTAAGTAAAATAAATAAATACTTTATACAATATAGTCTTATATTTAACGCTTTGTTTCTAAATTGTGATCTAAGTTAAATGTTTCAGTTTATTAACTGCCTCTTCTATATATTAGTAAGAAAGTAAATATTTTGTGATATATTAATTTACTTTTGGTAGAATGTTTTAGCAGTCTGCTTATTATGCAGCATTAAATCAAAAGTAATAAATGTTTGTTAGAACAAGTGTCAAAAGTAGTAAATGTTTGATAGCTTTAAATATAGGAACATATATAATCCTTATTATTAAACTTTTGTCACTAATAAAATATACCCATTTTAAAATTGTGTCATTCAATAGAAAATGACAGTGTTTAGACTTTTGCAAAACATCTTATTTAGATGAAACGTGAGGGACCAAGTAAAAGTACATGGATACATCTCCTATGTTACTAAGACCCTTTTGAAACTAATTTGAAGAGAAACATGCCAATATAAAATTTAATTTAATAATTCAATAACTTTAACATGTCGAGTAAACACACTGTTACCATAGATCTAGTTATTCCCTGTAATTTAAGTATGATTAAATTCTAAATTTCTCTAGCTTGTGCTGCAATAATATAAAAACTATCTTTTGCAAGGAAGCATAGAGCACAACTTACGTTGCCAAATTTGGAACATGGTGTGTAGGTATGACTGGTCGCCGTGAAGAAACGATCGTGATAGGAAGTACTTTGCCACTCCAATTGGCTTCAAAATCATATATGATTTATTTAACACAAGCATAATTTTTGTACTGCATGTACTTGGATTTAGATTTTTATTCTAAATGCTGTATTAAATTCTCGTCAAATGCTATTCAAATATTTGCTTTTAGTCATTTATAACATTTTTCACAAGCGCGCAAATTGTATAAAAGTGAATTTTATTATTATTATTATTATTAGTCCATAGGGGCTTTGTGCCTGAAGGACTATTGTTTTTGTTTTGCGATTTTGCGATGGTTCGCTATAAATGTCCGTTTCACTTTTCAAACTATTGCCACAAAATGTTAGAGTCCTGCATTATATTTGAAGAAATTAAATAATGAAAAATCTGCATAAATGTATGTGTAATTCTCGCATTGTGATAAAGCAACAGTACATAGAGCTATCGAATTTTGAATGACGTAATCCACTGCGAATATGGGCATGTGGAAGACCAAATTTGAAATTTGGAATTTGTTTCATTATCTATTTCATATTTTGCAAATCTTTAACGAATTTTTTATTACCAAACTCGAGGATTTTTCAACGTTGTACACAAAAAACTTTTTATCTCTAGCGCGTGAGACTGAGTATCGGAAATTCTAAAGATATGCTCAGTTTAAAACTATTTTGCGATGTTGCTCTTGAACTGAATTTTATGGTTTGAGTGCGAAAAACGTGATATTTAATAAATAAAGGTAACAGATAAAATGTTAAAAAAGCGCCCTTTTGGACGTAATTTACAATCTGAAACCTTTCAGATTTTTTAAGTCCAAAGGGGCTTTGTTATTATTATTACTATTATTTGACAGTATTGGTTACCCTCTTATGAAAGAATCCCAGTTTCGGTGATATGTTTATAGCATCAATCAATACTGTTAGATATCCGATAATTTTTAGAATGTTTCTCTTAGGTAGGAACAGCACGCCTAGCTACCATCACATATGGCTCTTGAAATGAAGCTGTACGAATCTAAGAGTTATCATCAAACACTAGAAAGATTTACAGACGCTTAAAAATGAGTTAAGAAGTTATAATTTAAATGTGGTATTATTGTGGTAAAGTGATTGCAAAAGCCGATTTTCATAGAACGGTCATTCTTTCAAATTATTAAACAAGAGGCATTTTTTTTACGTTTTCCTTTTTATGCTCTTTTTCATTTACAAACATGTAAAAAAAATAAAAAAGCGACACATTTAAAATATTACATCTAAGACATTCTCATACCTTTCATTTCTCAATTTTACGTTCTGATATTGGCAAGATTCACTGATTGTAAACAAGTTAATGTTTCCTTAGCTAGTAACGTTTAGTTCTGGAACCGAAAAGGATTATAAATTCAACTAAAATGTAGCTATTAAATGAATAATTCACAGTAGGTAAATTATGCTGGAATATTTTATTTTACCTTGTAGAATATCTTACGTTAATTTACGAGTTATTATGCTTTTGTTCTTTACTATAACTTAACCTTTCTATATTCCTCACCAGAATGCAAATTAGTTGAGTGTAAATTTAAGTTTTTGGTTCTAAAGAGGAAGGGTTTTCTGGCTTTACGCGCTACGTGTTTAGATTCTAACAGCTCTAGTTAAATGTAATTATTCTGCTTTGCGTTCTCTCACCACCAATACTTTTTAATATGAGACATCGGTAAATCAGTAAGCCAGCTTCTAGCTAACTCACTTACATAGCAAATATAGCAAGTCTTTGAATTCTGATCAACGTTTAATTTGAAATGACTGTTCTTAATTTAATTTAAATTTTCACAAGCTATGGTAATTTGTAGCACAACTCGTGCCTTTATGATCAAAGCCCTATTTAAGAAAAACGTTTCTTTTATAACTTTCCTAAGAATGTGTCGTTTTATCTTAGACATAGCGATAACTCGCTTCACGTCTCTTAGGGATTGTAGAACTAAAGTAGCACTGCTAGATCGAAAACATCCTGATAGCCTTGTCCAAAGAAATTAGCTTTTCATGATTAGTTTTTAAAACATTTAAATTGCTGTGTTGATCCTATGCGTTTTCTACAATTGTCTTGTGAAACAAAATTTATGTGACATGTTTAAAAGGTTTAACCTAATTTACTTTTAAATTTACACACTTATTCAATTTCCTAGGTTGCAGTCGATTTCCGATCTTAACTTTTAACTGAGTGTCTAAACGCTAATTTAATACAAGATGAATAAAATGAAACTAAAATTTTATTGTCGCTACATCTTGTAGATTGCAATTAAAAATGTAAGTATACAATCGCTTTTCCTTTCTGGTTTGGCAATGCCAGAAGAAAAATATGTACAAGCAGACAGTAAGTCAAATTCCTAGAAAAAGCGGCTTCTAAAACGTTAGCACGACCTTTAAGCACATATATTTGCCTAAGAAAAATAGGTAGTAATAACGGCAGATGGTGTTTAGGGAGAAACACAAGAAAGCAGCATGCCTGCTAAACTTTGCCAAAACTCTCTGTCTCGAAATTTAATATTTTCATTCTTTCTATAAATCTGTCTAATGCACATGTCTGCAGAGCTAGAAGGAAAAAAGATTATAGAAGAACTTGTACATGAAAACAAATATTTAGATTAAAATAAAGCTTGCATGTTAATTAATTTATTTTTTGTGATGTCGATAATTATATAATTAAATTAAAATAATAAATTTTCCTGCAAGAGAAAAATTACAAATATAGCGAATTTGAATTTATCGTGATGTTTGTTCTGGTACTCCTAGTACCATGTTCATTGCTTTTTTTGACAAATACGTCGTTTACATTATTTAAAGGAACTTAACAAGTTACCTTATCTAAAATCACAATACTCGTTTTATTTTCAGCAATGGAATCAATGTAAAATATTTTACGCAAAGATTCACATGTACATTAACATAAACATGATGATCTTTTAACTACTGGCTATTTGTTTTGATTCATATGATACGGCAAAAAGATGTGTATGACACGTTCACAAAAGTATCTGCCTAAGGGAAAAGAACGCATTGAAGAAGAATTTTCTAGAGAAATAAAAATAGCATTTACATTTTAATATACGGCAATCAATAAAACATCCACACAAACCACGCCGTTGACAGCGTTTCGACCCCAGGTTCATCTACAAGTGGTCAGCTGTTTCATTTTTCAGGTACTGATGGATTGAACTTTTAGAAGACATACCTGGATCTAAAAAAATGCCTTGCATTATGAAAGTTATTTTAAGGTTTCAGAGGCCTTTTTTTAAAACAATTTAGACTTTTCTATGTAGTTGTCTATTTTATTGGAATTATTTAACATGATTTCTAAATAAATGCATCATCATACTCAGCAGTTCTTAATTTAATAACGAAACCGAGATGCATTTTTGTAAGAATTTTGTAGGAATAGCTCAGCACGAAAAAAATTCGTTTATCATTGTAAACTGCATTGCTTTTGATTCTTTATAACAACTTAGGAAATTAATGAACTTTTCAAGATTTTCTTGCTTTTTCACTTCTTATTATGACACGCTGCCACACACTTCTGTGTGGTCCTGAATAGTGATATCGTTTAGAATAAACTATTTCATTCAGGTAATATAGTTATCTTTTTAAAATTTTAAATTTTGTGCAAAACATAAATTAGGTCTTCAAAACATTTTTGTAAAATTTTCCGCCTGTCTGTCACTTTTCCAATACGAGTTTTCTTAACATGCAATCTTAAAGCAAGAAATATATATCTATGCACTTTTTGCGAATTTTATTCTTCTATCATAAGATTTATTAGCATTAAATTAGAATATCACTCTTTTGCGACTAAAAAGTCTAGACTTGTGATATTTCCTATTTGCATCTCGGAACCGCGGTAGTGTTAAAAGTTTTTCACTTCCATTCCATCATTTCAACAGAGACGCATTGCCAGAAAAACAACAAAGCAAGAATAATTTGGCATGCTGCCGGCATTTTCCTTCAGACCGGATGTAAAAACGATTTATTCCTTCTGAAGACAACTCAAAAATGGCTCCCAACTGCTCGCTGAAATCTTTTCTTTCGGAGAAGTAGTTTCTCGATCGTAATACTTAATTTCATTTAATATATTTTGCATGACTTTTTGATCCTTTCACTACGTTACCTTTACAATTGTTTTCTTATGGCATCTGCATAATTTACATGCAATTAAAACTAGCGGATGGTTATTTGATTATGTGGTAGAGTTTTAGGCTTTCTGTAAACTAAATTTAAATTAATAGGCTTTCCTTTACTGCACTATTAAATTTTCTCCCACACCAATTAAATTAATTACCTCTGAAATAAAAACCCAATCTCAATTGGTAAAGTAAAATGTACTTTATTTAAATCTGCAACTGGCGGACTTGCAGTTAAAAAAAATAATGATCTATTGCAAAATAGTGGTAAAATGTAAACAATTCTACAATCCGAAACAATGAGTGTTTGTTTGAAAAACTACATATATTTATTTGTGTGTGTGTGTATTTAATTATGGGAAAGCACACTAGGGCTATCTTTCTAAAGGGAGGGATGCCTTCGTGGAGGACTTTCTAAGGGAAACTAGCTCGTATACACGTTACACATGGGGAAAACCATGAAAACACCCATGCAGCCAGCCCGTTCGCGGGATTCGAACCTCGGACCGAACTACCAGTGTTCAGCGACTTTATCGCTCAGCCGCTGGTGGGGCATACATTAATTTAAACTGGCTAGTCAAACTAAAATGTTGCATTCTAGTAATGTCAGCGTAATACCACCACAGCATGCTTACAGCATAAGGAAAAAATATTTTAATTAAACACTTTCTCAAGAACTTTCTTACGTTTCTCAAGAGTAAGGCTTAAGGATTTGATTGCAATTTGAAAAGGGAAAAACATCAAAATATCTACATACTCATCATGTTACACAATACGATTTCGATGAGATGAAACGATGAGTTTTCAGCCTTCTTATTAAGTTACTTTTCCACCTAAATTTAATAAAATAATAATTTTCTATTTATAGAAAACGTGTGAACAATTTTGGAATAACATAAAGTTTTCATGTATGAAAATGCATATGGTGCGGATCGAAATCATATAAACTGTCCATATAAATCATATCTACTGTCCCTCTAACTGAAAACTCAAGTCAGTTATAAGACCAAATAATTATTGCATCTTATAATGAGCAAAGTAATGGAAAATGATTACCTCCTGCCGATGGATATACATGGATGTTGACTGTGACAATGCACATATTTCGCTGTATAAATGAAGTGAACACGAGAGTGCTAAATTAAAACTGAGTAACAGGAGAGTTTCTTGTCATTGATATAGTGTGAAAGAAAGATACGTGGAGCAGAGACAGGGGAAATTTGTATTAATTTCAAAGAAATATTAGGCATCTATTGTTTATATTTCAAGTAGTCAGTTTCATGTAATTGTAAATTAATGTCAGGAATATATTGTTGAAACGTACGTTAAAAATTGTGTATGTCAATTCACGAGGCTTTTTCTTAATATTGATTCACAATTAATCAAACTGTTGTCATAACCAATATCTAAATTAGCAACAAAAGTATCGCGTATCCATTTTTTGAGGGACGAACCCGGCACCACAGAAAAATGTTAATTTATGGAAATTTTATTGAGAAGATTTATGAATGCGTAATGTGTGGTAGATAGCTGAAATATTTCCAGATTTGCTATATTCAGATGTAAAAATTATTATACTTCCATGGGCTAAGTTATATGAATATGGCAAAAAAGGCAAGGGCTAACTGCCTAAGGAGAGGGTTGCCTTCGGGAATGACTTTCTAAGGAAAGCTGGCTTGTATTCCCCTTACACATGAGTAAAACCACAAAACCCAGCCATGAAACCAGACCTCATGATTTTCATTATCACTGTGAATTTTTTATCTATTCGTAACAGTACCGAACGCTCTTAAGAATAAGTAAGCAATATTTTGTTGCGCAACTGTTTTTATAATAATAATACAGTACAAAGTTCGAGATCCGAACTCGTCGGGACTTCGACGATTCCGGATTTAGGCTTTTTCCGATATTAGATCATCAGTTTAAATCTAGTAAAATGGCATGTAAATATTATAAAATTAAAAATATGAAATCGTGAGTTATGAAATAATGAAGCATTTATGATCGAAAGAGCGTCAAAATTTACAAAAAAAAAAAAAAAAAAAAAAAAAAGCTTAATATTCATTTGTTTGTGTAAATTGTTTAAGTTGCTTCGTATTTTTGTGCTAATACCTTCTCTTTAATTCTATAGACACACACAATTTCTTATTCTGTTACAAAGTTCCACTGTTCAAGTCCTGTAGTTGCTGTGACGAGAATTACGACTAAGTTGTCAATCGAAGTTTTTTCGTTTTCAATAACCTCTCTGTCACTTTCATCACTATCAGTAGCATTACTTTCGGGATCTAGAACCATACTACAGACTTCACCGTCCGTTAATTGATTGATGATTGGAGTATTGTCATCGTAATTAAAAACTTGTGTTATATCATCTTCATTTATTATTATTGCTTCTCCATATTTCTTTACCAAATCCATTAATTTGAAAATTTCACCTTTGGTTTGCGATATCCGAAAATTTTCCTATTCGCAGCTATCATATTCATCATCCTCATCATGAAATATGGTATCTGACCGTAAATTATGGAAAGCATTTTCAACGTATCTGGAGACACATCCTCCCACAATCTTGCTATGCTCCACACAGCAGATTTTATGCTGAAATACAGGGTTAGTATAAATGATTCATTCATTTGAAAGAGGCTATATTTTCAAAACGATTACGCGTATAAACATAAAAAATATATGGAACGAACCACAAACTCACCAAGTTTTTTTCACTATTTCACCAAGTTTCCCGGATAAGTGGACCGTTGCTTCAACTCTGAGTATCAACTTCGTGGCGAAATCTTCGTCCTCCAACGCTTCCTGCATGTTTACGCAAAAAACTAGTCGACGGGCGTAATCCTCCGTCTTTAATTGTTGCAGGATCTACATGGTACGGTTTGAAATGCAACCATTGAGGCAAAATCTTCCACATAGATTTTTGCAGTATTCAGAACATCTGCTCAATAGATAGGACAAACATCTGAACAACAAAAATAACTACAAAATGTATGGAATGAGCTCGATTATCGTCTGGACGTGTGTCTTGTCTCCAAAGCAGCACATACTGAATATTTTAGAACGTATATACACTTGATATATATATGAAATAAATATATGATAATATATATATATATATATATATATATTGGTAAAATATATATGATAAAATATGTGATAAAATATATGAAAAGAACCACAAAGTGCGAGTTTGTGGTTCTTTTCATATATTTTTCATGCATATACGTGAAATACTTTTGAAAATATAGTCTTTTCAAAGCGAATGAATCATTTATGCTAGCACTGTATTTAAAAAATTCTTGAATAGTCTTGCCATTATTCAATAAATTTAACATGGATTTTAAAAATTCTGCTTTAAATTTGCATTTTAGCGCCCGCACTATCCCGATATCCATAGGCTGAATAATGGACGTACATTTTGTAGGAAAGAATAATACCGCTACATTATCTTTCACTTAAAGTAAGTGAAATATGAGCCGAAGAGTTATCTATAATCAGGACACTTTTTATCTCATCAGGTAAACCGACCGAATTCAAATTTTGCTTAGTCTCGGGTATGAAATGATTTTCAAACCAATCATTCATTAACGCTTAGGTCATCCATGCTCTTTTATTTGCACGATATATAACGAGGAAAATTTTTACTCCTTTAAATGTTTTAGGTCGTGTATTTTTTCCGATTACAAAACGTTTACACTTGTGCTTTCCTGCAGCATTCCGCATGCTAAAATTCTTAGTCTCGTTCTGGAATCTTTGACACGAGTTGGAGCCTTCTCTGTAGAGCTTGCCAAGATATTTCGTCGGAAAAGGCCTGTTTTCATCAGCGCGGTAAATTTGTCCTGGACATAACTTTTCACTATCAATGAGTTCATTGACTTAATCTGCAAATAGTTCAAAGGCTTCAGTATCAGCTGAAGTTTTTCACCTGAAATTTTTAATTGCCTTATACCACGGTGATTTTAAAATTTGGTTAACCAATCTTTCGAATATGTGCACTGAGCTTTTAAGTTCATTTCTTCATAAAATATTTTTTCTTGAGCCATTAGCATTAGACCCGTTAATGGCATGCCCTTGCTGTGACACTGTCTAACCCATTCAATCATCACTTTATCATGATCCTCACTTTTAGCATAGCTAATAAATTTTCTATTAATCATTGCAATTCGGGTGTGAGAATCCACAAAAAATTCATAAAGTTCCTTTTTCTGTTATGCCAAATACAGTTTACTTTCCAATGTCATAATCCTGGCAGAATTTTGATACGGATATACCTATCTTTATTTTTTTCAGAAATTCCGCTTTTTGTGAAATGGACATCGAAACATGCTTTCGCTTTGTAGACCCTGTTGCAGCTCCATAATTGGAAACTCTTTTCGACATAATCGAAAATTCAAACTTTAATCTTCATAAAATTGCTCTAATAATAATCTAATAATAAAAGCCTGCAAAAAGTAATAAACGGGTTCGAATCAGAAAGTTAAGGAAAAACGCAATCTGCTATATTAAATGAAATTCCTTGGAATCAATAAAGTATAATTTTAGCCTAAATTAACAGCGTCCACTAGACAATATTGGTTATGAAGCATGAGATTGGCGACGAAAGACAAGTTGTTAATTAAATTTTGTCTTATTCCTATTTCGCACTGAGACAATTAAGTCTGAATTGCATTATTTATTATAATTAGGTCTATTTCTTGCACATGCTTATCCGAGTCGGGAATGAATAAACTCCCACATATACTTAAGCTTACTGAGGGCCGGCGCTAGATATTTCACCGCCCAATGCAGTCTCTGCGGCTCCCAAATTCTGCTACCGAGCGCCTCTCTAAGTTCAAAATTTTTAGCGCCCCTAAATTATGGATCCCAGTGCATTTCCTAAATTCTAAAAATTTTGTCATCACTTAATTTTGTTACTCGGTGCTTCTCTAAATTCCAAAAATCTTGTCTTCCCTAAATTCTGTGCCGCTCGGTGTAGCCATACGATCTCTAAATATTCTTAATCAGTTAATACCTAATTCAAATAGCGCTAAATGTAGTTTTGGCCGATGAGTATCATTAGCAAAATCTATTTTTTACATATTTTCCGAATGATTCGTTAAAGTTCCGTTAAATGTTTTCTCGTCAACATTTAGTCCATTTAACTTAAATCTGTAATCATCGCCAAGCGTAATGCCAACATAAAAGGTTACCGTACTCTTTGTTGTTATATTACTAACATAAAAAATTGTTTAAGCATGGGTAATTACTCAAGTTGTCATGTGTTGATATACATGTGGTGAAAAAAAACAAAGGATTATGGGACTAATTAAAATCACAAATAAAATGAAATGTATGAACAACATTGATGTTAATCAGGGTTTAACTGGACATGGTAGGTTTCCGTTCTATTTCAACCGATTTAAACTGCAGGAAAATAAATTATGTAATAGTTGTCAGGTTGATGGTGATGCTAGGCATTTCGTGGTTGATTGTAGTTTAACAGTCCCTATTAGACAGATTTTTAACATTACTGATTTTAATGTAAGTGTCATTAATTTTAAAATTTTTAAATCATATTCTATTGCTCTAATGAAGTTTATGAATGAAAATAGGGCGCTGGTAGGAATCTTCTGTTAAAATTGAATTTTGTGTTTATATGGGTTTTGGATATCTGTGGTGTTCTATGTTGTGAATTTGTGTTTATGGATTTTTTTTTGTTTGTTTGTTAGTCTGTAATATTGTGTTAGATGTGCTTATTTAGTTTTGATTTAGTATTTTTGTTTGTTGTTTGGGTGGCTAGGTTACTGGCTGCCCTCGTTTGTGGAGATACAGGGCCCCTTCGTTTGAGCTATGGGGACACTTGTGTCCAGGTGGGCTGAAGAGAGCCTCCAATTCTTACATTTCTTACATGTGGTGATGAAAGCAAAATATAATAAATAATGATTCGCCAGGTTGGCGGCAGGGATTATCAGTTCGCCTTGATGATGTTTATATATAGAATTTTTCGCTTTGAGATGTATGCCAAGCAGATACACAGCTGCGGAGGCAAAATTATTGATCACGCAGATTTATGCTAAAATGATTGTTTCTTCAATAACGAGATATTTTATTTAGTCCCAAAGTGAAATGAAGAATCGGGACCCACCACGTGTTTTATTATGGGGAAAAAATCAAATGCGAAAGTGTAAAGCATAAAAATATTCCTAAAAACATTTTGGTGGTGGTTATAAGGTCCGGAGTTTAGATCATTCCGGATATTGGACGTCCGCATCTCGGACTTTGTACTCTAATAATTGTTGTATTGCTTCTCCTTTCTTAACTTCCTTCTTTCAAGGGGAGCTTGCCTACGTTTCAATTGTGGTGTCATATATTACCTTCAGAATATTCTTCACTCGACACATGTTAATAGCCTGCGGCATAATGACACGCCTTAATTCATGGAAATTCTTTTTTCATGGTTAGAGAATTGAATTTGCTATATAGGTGTCCTAAAGTTAATGCCCGCAATCAGACAGATTTGTCACATAACTAATACGACGAGGTTGAGCCAAAAATGATTAATCAATAGCGCAATAAAGACATATCTCCTAACTAATAAACCAGATAACTGAAAACAAGTGGTATTAATTATTTTCATCTCTCTCTCTCCTTTTAGTATCAGTTAGCAGAATTTTAAACTTGTAATTCTTCAGTACTTACAAAAACCTTATTTATTTCTTAAAATATGCCAATCTTTTCCTTACCATAAATATAATATTGTTGCGTGCGTACGGGTTCGTTATGAAATGAATGCACAAGTCCGATGAAAAAAAATGAACAAAAATTTATTATTATCACAACAAAAATGCTTAAATTTTCTCAAATTATCACGCAGTATTACAATATCTCACAGTAGTTTTCTTTTAACTACTCAAATGTCCAATAGAACGTAATTCAAAACAGCTAAAGAACGCTAATCCACGAATTCGCTACAATCAACAACAGTAGTTTTTTTAAACAACAACAAACTAAGCAACAACTACTAACTGAGATGTTTTCCTCCTTTTATAAGATTTTAAAATCACGCGCTAGAATTTTCCAGTACTTTCTCGAAATCAAAAAGAGATATTTATTTATTTAATGCACGCGCTCTTGTATTTTCAATTTTCCGGCTTAGCTTTCTTTTAATATTCGTCACGCGCTGCACTGCGCGAGAAATAAAACCAATTAATTTATAATTGAACTAATATTAGCTTTTTAAATACCAAATTCGTAACACTGCCCCCTTCCCAAGGACTGCACGTCCCGGGCAGTACAATCCCTGGACAGGAAGTTAAATTTACAACTGTGGCATAAATGCAACTGTGGCATAAACATTACATTACAATATCAAACAATAAAAACAATAAATGCAATAACTAACTTGAACAAATCAAATGCTATCAAATACTAAATACAAAACAAATACTAAATACAAATCAAATACTAAATACAAATCAAATACTAAATGCAAATCAAATACTAAATACAAATCAAATCAAATACACATTTATAAACAAAAAGGACCATGGTCTTATACTATTTACAATTATTTACATTATGTACTATGGCCATAGTAATGTGCTAACCTGTCGTAATGAACGACTTTAGGTTTAGAGTTCGAAGACTTACGAATCCGAACCACGACGTCATTCAGCCTGTTTAGGACTGTGTACGGGCCATCCCAAGGTGACTGTAATTTCGGACAAAGTCCTTTCCGTCGAGTCGGATTCCACAACCACACCTTGTCTCCTTCGTGGAATTGATGTTCAGTAGCTCTTGTGTCGTATCGGGTCTTCATCTTCTCCGTCGCCAAGTTGACTCGCTCTCGTGCAAAGTTGTGCATCACTTCAAACCGGGCCTGGAGATCTTGAATATATTCCTCAGACGATGAAGGAGCATCCGGAGGGCGGCCAAACAATAGATCACAAGGCAGACGAAGATCACGACCGAAGAGCATTTGTGATGGAGAATAGCCGGTAGTCTCGTGGACAGCACTGCGGTAAGCCAGTAAAAAGAGTGGTAATTTCTTGTCCCAGTCCTGTTGGTTTCTGGAAACCACTAATGAGAGGTTATTAAGGATGGTTCGATTGAACCTCTCTACCATGCCGTCCGACTGGGGATGCAATGGCGTCGTTTGAGTTTTGTCAATGCCGAGTAGTTTGCATAGTTCTTTAATTACTGCCGAGGTAAAATTCCTTCCCTGATCGGAATGTAACTGAAGAGGCACTCCGAACCTGGAAATCCAGTGCTGTATCATTACCTCAGCTACTGTGACAGCCTCTTGATCAGGAACAGGGTACGCTTCAGGCCACTTGGTGAAGTAATCAATGACAACGAGTATGTATTTGTTGCCATCAGCAGTTCGTGGCAGAGGTCCTAAGATGTCAAAGGCGATACGTTCAAAAGGCGCCCCTACGTTGTAACGTTGCAGCTTGCCTCGGCTGCGTCTCTTCGGTCCTTTCCGACCTGCACAGGCATCGCAGGATCGGCACCACTTTTGCACGTCATCCTTTGCATTATTCCAGTAAAAGCGCTCACGAACTCTCTGTAAGGTCTTCATTATTCCAAAGTGACCTCCCGTAGGGCTGTTATGTAGTTCTTTAAGGACATCAGGAATGCGGGATCTTGGAAGTATCAGCTGCCATCGGAACGTCTTCCCATCATCCGATTCAAATTTCCGGTATAAGACGCCGTTTCGAATGTGAAGTGAATCCCAGAGTGCCCAATACTGTTTGGTTGTAGGACTACAGATAGAAATGTCCTGCCAGGTAGGTTTTCTGGTTGATGACTCCATTAAATCAATTTTCGGTTTAATGTCGCGGTCTTCCAGCTGGTCTTTCCTGACTTCATCATCACTCCACGGTTCTCGATCAGCCGATGTTGATGTTGTAATTTGTCTTGCGACCGGAGTCAGCAGCTCGTATTTCGCTTCCACCCTGGAACAATATCGGCAGCTTTCTTGGCAAGATCTTCTAGACAGGGCGTCGGCGTTTCCGTGTGATGATCCCTTACGATGACGGATAGTGATGTCATATTCTTGGAGTCTCTGTATCCACCTGGCTATTTGACCCTCAGGATTCTTGAAATTTAAAAGCCAGGTCAATGATGCATGATCGGTGCGGAGCAGGAATTTTCTGCCATATAGATAGTGATGGAACTGTTCTACGGCTTTGACTATGGCGAGCAACTCTTTCCTGGTGACACAATAATTCCTCTCCGGTTTAGACAGGCACTTGCTCCAGTAGGCCACTACACGTTCTTGGCCGTCTATTTCTTGGGACAAAACAGCACCGACACTTTCATTGCTCGCGTCGGTGTCAAGAATAAATGGTCGGTCGAGCTGAGGATACGTCAGGATTGGAGCAGATGTTAAAGCCTCCTTTAAGTTGTTAAATGCATCCTCGCATTCTTTTGTCCACAAGAATCTTTGCTTGCTCTCTGTCAGCTTGTGAAGGGGTCTTGCGATGGAAGAAAAGTCCTTCACGAATCTCCTATAGTAGGTGCAAAGCCCTAGGAAGCTTCTCAGCTGATGGACATTTTCAGGACGTTTCCAGGATTTAACCGCTGATACCTTTTCAGGATCCGTGCGCACACCTTCTGCAGAGATGATATGTCCCAGGTAAGTCACTTCCTTTCGGAACAATTTGCATTTAGCGGGACTCAGTTTCAGATTGGCTTCTTTCAGTTTCTGAAGCACCTTCCTAAGATTTTCTAAATGTTCTTCAAAACTCTTTCCGACGATGATGATGTCGTCCAGGTATATCAGGCAGGCTTCGTAGGAAAGACCTTTCAAAACAGTCTCCATAAGACGTTCGAATGTTGCCGGCGCATTACACAGTCCAAACGGCATCACCTTGAATTGCCAAAGCCCTTGTCCCGTAGTAAATGCCGTCTTTTCTCGGTCTTCAGGCTGTATTTCTACCTGCCAATACCCACTCTTTAAATCAAGTGTTGAGAACCACTTGCTTCCAGAAAGAGTGTCTAGAATGTCGTCAATTCTAGGAAGAGGGTAACTGTCTTTCTTCGTAACCTCATTCAACCGGCGATAGTCAACGCAAAATCTTGTTGAGCCGTCTTTCTTTCTGACGAGAACGATGGGAGATGCCCATGGACTCGCTGAAGGCTCAATGACATCGCCTTCTTCCATATCTTTTAACAGTGTTCGCACCTCTTCCTGTTTAGCAAACGGTAGACGTCTTGGATGTTGCTTGATCGGGGGGATGATCGCCGGTATCTATTCTATGTTGTGTCAAACTAGTTCGACCCACGTCAGAAGACGAGCAGGAGAAAACAACTTGAAGATCTTTGATGACGCGATCGGCAGCATTCTTCTCTTCATCGTTCAATTGCGCATTCTGCAATAACTCCGATGTAATGCTCTCTGATGAGGACACGGATTCTTGGATATTGCTCTTTCTTTCAACGCTGGTTACTGGAGTACATGCTGCAACCACGTCGCCTTTCTTAATAACTCTCGCCTTCTCAGTTACATTGGCAACTCTCACCGGGATAACCATTCTCGATAGGTCGACGAGTGTTGAGGCTACTAGTACTCCTTTCGGGCTATTACAGTTATTGGGATATTCTATGATGCCGTAGCGGAAATCTCTGTTTTCGGCTATAGATCCAGGGAGTAAAATTTCTGTTCTTGCCGGTATTGCGATATTGTCTTGTGCTATGATTCTGTGGACAGATTTAACTTCTTCATTATTAATTCCAAATAACGTTATGTCCTCAGACGCAGAATGCAATTCGTTATTTTTAAAGTCCAAGGAAAAATTGTATTTCCTTAGAAAGTCCAATCCGAGTATGCAAGAATCAGTGATCTCTGCTACATATGCCGTGTGATGGTAAGCGGCACTTCCAAACGTGATGTTAACATTTACTTTCCCATTGATGTCGATCTTCTCACCGGACACAGTCTGTAGGGTAACGCAGGGCGGCGTCCAGATAAGTTTGCTTTCCAGTTGTTGAGCCAAATCTTTTCGGATGATGGTAACGTTGGCTCCTGTGTCTATCGTCATATTGCAGGGGACTCCGTTAATATGTCCTATTATGAAAAGTCCATTACTGTCGCCTCTCACTGCAGAAATCTGAAGCGCTTTAAACTGGGGCTTTTCATTATCTGGCAACCTGCGCCCCGCGAGATGGCCACTAATTAGTTTCCCTGCTGCTTGTTAGAAGCGGTCTTAACATCCGTACCCTGGGGTATTCTGCAGTTTCGTCGTATGTGTCCTTCAGCACCGCAGTTCCAGCACTTAACGGTCGGTTTCTTCTCACCAATATTCCGTCTCAAGGCGTTCAGTTGTCTAGTTAAATCGTCTAGACGAGCGGTGACTTGATCCCTTGGCTCCTGGACTTGAGCAGCTCTGACTGGGTGGCGGTCTCGACGAGTGGCTTGCTGGGCTGCCTCGAATTTCATGGCGTACACTAGAGCGCTTTTTAAATCTTTTACATCCGCCATTCGTAGAGCTTTTTGTATTTCAGTATCCCGGATGCCATCGATGAAATATTGCAGGGACAGGATTTCCCTTGTTTCTGTCGGGCACTCCGAAAAGGCGTGATGTGACAGCCTTTCAACATCCGTGGCGAGCTCCTGAAGTGATTCAGTGGGCTTCTGTTGACGGAATTTTAATTGAAGCCTGCTGTAGTCTTTTAAACATTTCTCGCCAAAGCGCAGCTCCAAAGCGCCGGACAGAGCTTCGAAATCTAACCTTTTGTTTTCGGGAAGAGTCTGAAGGATATCCTCTGCGTCGGCTCTTAAAGAAGCGGCGAGATGACAGGCCTTAGCTTGGGAATCCCATCCATTCGCATCCGCAACGATAGAAAACTGGGTCTTGTACACTTGCCAGGATGTCTTCCCATCATATGTGGATAGCTTCAGAAATGGACGAGCAGGCATCGGTAAGAATTTAAAATCATCATTCTTGCTCCCTGCCGTCGCTACGAATTTCTTTAACGTTTCCATTTCTTTGGCAACTGCAGAAACTCTCTCATCAATTTGTTGTTCGACTTGTTGTTGGACGGCACAAACTCTTCTTTCAATTCGTTCCTCCACAGCCGAAACTCTCCCTTCTATATGTTCTTTTACAGAAGAAACTTTTTTTTCTATTTCTTCTTTCACCGAAGAAACTCTTTCTTCAATTTGATCTTTTACGAAAGAAACTTTTTCTTCAATTTGTCCAACTTTATTTTCAACTCTGTCAATTCTGCCTTCCATAGCTTCAAATTTATTTTCTATTATGCAGGTAATTTCTCTTTTCATTTCTTCTTGACATGCTTCAATCTTTTCTTGACCAGCTTGAACGGCTTTCATTTCGTCCTTAACGGATTCCTGGCCCAATTTCATTTCTTCCTTAACGGATTCCTGGCCCGATTTCATTTCTTCCTTAACGGATTTGACGGCCCCTTCCATCTTTTCTTGGAAAGCAGCAAATGCAGTAATTATTTGCCTGAATTGTTCTTCCATCGCTCTTGTTATTGGCATTCAAACCCCACTCCTGACACCAAAAATTGTTGCTTGCGTACGGGTTCGTTATGAAATGAATGCACAAGTCCGATGAAAAAAAAATGAACAAAAAGTTATTATTATCACAACAAAAATGCTTAAATTTTCTCAAATTATCACGCAGTATTACAATATCTCACAGTAGTTTTCTTTTAACTACTCAAATGTCCAATAGAACGTAATTCAAAACAGCTAAAGAACGCTAATCCACGAATTCGCTACAATCAACAACAGTAGTTTTTTTAAACAACAACAAACTAAGCAACAACTACTAACTGAGATGTTTTCCTCCTTTTATAAGATTTTAAAATCACGCGCTAGAATTTTCCAGTACTTTCTCGAAATCAAAAAGAGATATTTATTTATTTAATGCACGCGCTCTTGTATTTTCAATTTTCCGGCTTAGCTTTCTTTTAATATTCGTCACGCGCTGCACTGCGCGAGAAATAAAACCAATTAATTTATAATTGAACTAATATTAGCTTTTTAAATACCAAATTCGTAACAATATTTTCTATTTTTTGTGAATCAGTTTACGTCTCTATAATGTTGAGCAAAATCTGAGTTAAACTGGGAATGTATTTCAAACCTGAGCTTTCATAGTAGCACTTTCTGCTTCTTTTATTACATAATTAAAATGAATTATGTTTATAGGTTTATTTATCTTTCTAATTGTGATTCCTTTTTTTTATTTAAAGAAAAAGATATCCTCGCGCACCACAAAGTATCACACGAGACTTACAAACCGTAAGTAATAAATGGCAAAATTGTAAGTAATATCATCAGTTTTCAATAATACAATGAAGTCATACACAAAGAAAAAACACAAGTAAATACAAAAGTATAAAAATGTATAAAAATCATTTACAATGTTTAAAATAAAAGTCAACAAAATCGTTGAAAGCTCGGAAGGCCGAAGCTGAAGATACAAAATCATAACATTTCGGCGGCCAATGTATTCCAATTAATTTTAATCTGCATTTCAATAGATTTCTTGCTTTATCAAGCAATGGGCAGTCAAAACGTAGGTGGAAAACACTTTGCTGAACGATAAGGTTGCAATAACACAAATTGGAAGATGTCAGCTTAAATCGTTCAAGATAAACATTAAACTTACCATGTCCAGACAAAAATTGCGTAACTTTAAAATTGAGCAACAAAACCTTACTTTTCAGTCTTTCAAAAATAGTTGGGAAGAATGTTTTTGTAACAGATCCCTTATCAGAAGAGATATAATCACAGTTCCACCGCTCAATCATTTTAGCTTTGAAAGTTTTTTTAAAAATAAGATTTTGGAATATTTACATCAACGTTAATATCATTTTTAGTTGCATTCTTAGCAAGCCAATCAGCTCTCTCGTTTCCATAATTACCCGAATGACCACGGACAAATGTAAAAAACACTGAAATACCCTTCTTTCTCAGATCTCCGACTGACTGCTGTATATTAACAATAATATCATTACATAAAGAGGTATTTTTAAGGGATTCCAGGGAAGAGAGTGAATCCGTACAGATTAAGTAGCTGGAACCACGTCCATCCTGGCTAATTATCCATTTGATTGCAAAATTAATACACAGAAGCTCAGAAATATATACAGTACATCCATTTCTAATGCGAAATTAGTGACACACAATTTCAATATCATCTTCAAAAATAACATAAGGAAAACCAACTTTATCATCAATCCTACTACCATCCGTATACGACACAAAGGAGAATTAATTTACATCAGTGTCCATACTATCCAGAATCTGTACTTCTAATTATAGTTCAAAACTATTTTTATTAACCCAATTTTCTTATGTAAATCTGCATTGTACATTGTTTCAAATTTAAATTTTAATTTAAAGGGAACATGCTTTTTAAACTTATTAATTTGTGAAAGAGAATTTCTGTTAAACATAAATTTATGCTTTTATTATGTCTTAAAGTGTGTAAATAATCGTTTTTTGACATTTTTAGACTTATGTGCATCCTTTCACATAAAATTATTCAAGAAAACTAAACCCTGCGGCTGATAAGCCTTATCGTTTTGACAAAATTGAGTAAAGAATTATTGATTACCATATTAATGCAGGAACAGAAAATAATTATTCATACTGATGGCCGTATATCTCGTCGATAGTGTTATGTCGTAAAAATAATGTTCTTAATAAGGAAGACTTGAAGATTGGCGACTTGCCATTGACTGTAGTAAGCTTAATGGTATCACGGAAACATCCGCAAAATCTCTTTTTGATGATAGAGGAGATTTTAAGGGATAGTAAATTTTGTCACTGCTCCAAATCAGTTATTTACGAATAAAATCTTATCCTCCTAAAATATGCAAGATAGTTTTCCGTATGAAAGAAGCAGCTTCTGTATTTATGGGCGTAAAGAGCAGTAAACTACTGAAATGAAAGAATTTATCCTTGAAAATTTGCTAACACATTTAGCGGCTTATAAATAATCTCTTAAATAACAACCTCCTCTCGAAATATTTTAAGTAAGTGTTTGATTTACTTAAATATTTTCAAGGAATAAGTGAAATACTTTAATTTTAGAACAATCACAATGTACCAACAAGAAACAAATTTGCGAAGACTAAAATATTTAGTCATTTGAAAGCTGAAAATGCTGGAAGACACAATTGTCAAGTTCGTAGTCAAACTAATGACTCTCCAAGAAGCTTTTACAACTTACATTTTCTAAACTTATGTCTTTTTTTTCTAAAATGATAAAAAAAGAACCGTTTACAAGTTTGAATATAAACAGTTATCCAAGAATAATAGAATCTTAATTAAAGTTTAACTTAGCTATATTACATTTAAATGAAAAGAAATAGCTCAGCTGTTGAAAGTTAGAAAATCGGAACTGAGGGAATATTTAAATAACCGTTTTCTCTCGTTTATAATAATTCTCCATCGGGACCCGTTTATTACATTGAAATATTTAATTTATAAATGTTGAAGAAATATAATTGAGGAAAGATCATAAAATGGTTAGGTTGTTAATTAGATTTTGTTATGGTGAAGCAATCGAAGGTTATATGACATTGAAAGAAGCTTTTACATGAAAGACACTGCTTAGTATTTAAACAGGGAATTAATATTAAACTACATATCGAATGTTTATCAGTAATATAAAGTTACCTTACCTTTGAGTTAAACATCGAACAAAATATTATCTAAGTCTCAAAGTAAAATAGTGATCTGTACCTATTCAGATTCGGATTTTGTTGGAGGAGCACAAAATAACAAATAATCTGTGCTGCAAAATTAAATACTTTCGTAAGAATATACTAGATGTTTCGTAGATTAGCATTAATCACGAGACAGACAAGTGGAAAACGGACTTAATTTATCGTACATCCGTTTATATTATTCGTATTTCCTCCTTCCTTCCCGCATGACTTCGTGGTGTAACAATATCGACGCGTATTGGGGAAGTCCGGAGTTTGAATTCCAGTGTTTGAATTTTTAATGGTTATTTTTATTGTAATTGTTTTATTACAATAAAAATAACCATTAAAAATGTTTAACGAATATTATTAATTATTTAATTGTTTATTAATTATTTAATTGAATGTCTCACTGTTCAATAATGATCTTCTGAATATTAATTGATTTACTTCTTAAATTACCAGATGTTAGATGTTAACGGTGTAATTGGCAAAAATGCACAACCAATTAATGAAGAACTTGATGCATAAAGGTAATAGCAGTCGTCGAAGCTGTTACAACATCTTATATTTCTTGACAAAACAATGGCTTTATCGTAGACAAAACAGTTTTCATAAAGACAGAGATAAACTGGATCGAATCACATCCACTCTTGACTGAATTTTCACAATTTAAGACATACTCGCTGTAAGTAAGAAGGGCAATAGACAATAGGCTTACAGGTAAAGGAAACAGAAAAATAATGCGTAGTTTACAAATGAACATCCTGTAAAGTTAAAAGTCTACTTTTGTTTTCTTGATGACTAAGTTCAGATTTCAGTTTGTAAATTTAATATTGCTCATTGCCTAAAATATTAAACGAAGTGCTTGCCTCATTAGTGTTATGTCAGATTCATGTGGGAGGGGTTAATTTTGAACAGAGGTAGCTCAGAGAGATTTATTATTAATAGTTGCAATTTATAGGATCGAAAGGGGAAATAACCAAATAAAAAAAAAGAGCTTCAATGGATAATTGCAAATTAAGGTTTCTGTTTTATCTCTTTATTATATGTACTTTCAAAAGATAATAATTAAATCAATACCTGTGGCTAACTAACTGATAGGATAAACGTAAATTAAATTTCAATCAAACTGCTGGACTTCAATGATTAATAATTTAATAATCTTAAATATGGAATTTGCATTTATTATATATATATATATATATATATATATATATAGATATAGATATAGATATAAGAAAATACGATAGCTGCTTTGAAAATAATAGACGAAGGCACTTAAGCAAAGCTAAAGCGACGGGATGTTGACAGAACAGCACTTAGGGAAAGGAAGAATGGCGTAGTTTATTGTGCCGAGAGTATTTATACCAGGTCTGAGGTATAAGGAGAGCTAATCCGTGACTGGTTAATTTGACGTTGTTACATAACATAGAAGATTCTCGAATTTGGGAGAACAGATGAATTTAGCGGGAGATCACCTAATCCAGAATATTAATTTTGGGGTCGCCAATTATTTTCAAAGCAGATATCGTATTTTCTTATATCTTACACACACACACATATGTATATATATATATATATATATATATATATATATATATATATATATAAGAAATATAGATAATTATTACTTAAACCTTAATTAGAGGTAATATTTGGATGACTACGATAAGAAATTTAATGTAAATATGTACAAAGATCTTGTATTTTTTGCCCTTTTAATTATTTTTACTATTTTTACATACTCTCTTTCTACTATTTTATAAATTTAATAACTGGTAAATCTGGCTGTTAATTAAAAAATAGGGTTTCCAGTTGCTAAGGCGTATTGTACCCTGATTACGTGAAAACTTTTATCTTTTATAACACATACTTTTTTTTTCCTTTTCCGAAAATTTGAGCCAGTTTTGTTTTCGTGCTTTAAGATTTTACAGAGAGCAGCTTCTTATAGAAATTTCTTACGCCGCCATTTTGTGTTGACGATCACCCGCTCCTTGTTAATAATTTTACTGACGACACCCAACCATTGACACCCCGGGCGCAAAATACACTGGTTATCATAAATTAAGGAAAAATCACAAAAATAGCGTTAAGTCCCTCAAAAATAAGCCAAACCGTGTAAAATTTGAATATGTTGCCACGTAAGAGTAGCTGAGTAAAACTGCGATATGAAAATTAGTGGCGCTGCTTTCGGAATACATCATCTGCGCGGAGCATAAAAGTCCATGTTTGAGAGCAAGCCCAAATATTTCACTGTGACAATGACATCAGAAATCTGAGATAGCTAATTCGTAACAATGACCCCCAGGCATCATTTGCCTGCAGAACTGCGATGGAGAGCAATTGGGAGACTAGAGGCAGGACAAAGTCAAACAGAAGTGGCTAGGTGGCTAAATGTGAGTCTTTCTGTGGTTCATAGACTTTGGAGGCAATTTCAAACCACAGATTCGGCATCTAGGAGGTTCAGCCAAGGACGGCCAACTGCTACGACAAGCGCCGATGACCGATATTTGACATTATGTGCACGCAGGAAGAGAACCGCTACTCCGACTCTTCTTAGATCCTCCCTTGCTGCAGCCACTGGAAGGTTCCCGTCAACGTCAACTGTGCGTAGAAGGCTACAC
This sequence comes from Stegodyphus dumicola, assembly GCF_044657685.1. Classification (NCBI taxonomy): domain Eukaryota; kingdom Metazoa; phylum Arthropoda; class Arachnida; order Araneae; family Eresidae; genus Stegodyphus; species Stegodyphus dumicola. The sequence goes on from NC_140781.1 coordinate 163,365,703, forward strand.
GCAGGTGGTCTGTACGCGAGGCGAGCAGCCATTTGCGTGTCGCTCACGTCACGCCATAGAAGGGACCGTTTTCAGTGGGCACGACAACATGTCCACTGGACGTCTGATCAATGGAGGGCGGTTTTCCTTACGGATGAGTCCAGGTTTAGTCTAGAAAGCGATAGTAGGCGTTATTTGATATGGAGAGAACCTAGAACCCGTTATCATCCGTCAAACATCCGTGAAAGAGATGCATACGGAAAGGGCAGTGTCTATATTTGGGGTGGCATCTCTTTGGGTGGACGCACAGACCTCCATGTCTTTCTAAGGGGAACCGTGAATGCTCAGATTTATAGAGATGACATCCTTAATGTTTATGTGTGCCCATATGCCGGGGCAATAGGTGATGCTTTCCTGTTACAGGACGATAACGCAAGGCCACACAGGGCTTGCATCGTATATGATTATCTTCAACAAGAAACAATTATGCGCATGGAGTGGTCAGCTCAATCTCCGGAATTGAATCCCATCGAGCACGTTTGGGATGCTTTAGGGAGACGTCTAGCTGCTCTCAATCCGCCCCCTTAGACCCTTGCCGCGCTTGCAACTGCTTTGCAAGAGCAATGGCTCTCGCTTCCTATGGAACTGATAGACCGCATAATTGACAGCAACACACATCGCTGTATGTGCTGTATTGCTTCTAGAGGCGATCATATTCCATATTGAAGGTACGTTTCATATAGCAAACTGACACCTTCAATTTGTTCATATTATACATGTGCTAATTACTATACTGCCATATGTGTCTTGTAATTTCTCTTCAAGTTATTTGATACCTTACTATGTGTTGTATATTGTGGGTAAGCTTCATTAAATTCTACATGTAACCTTTTCAGTAATCGTGATTTTTGTGATTTTCCCTTAATTTATGATAACCATAGTGTATAGCAGGGTAGAACATTTTGAACACATGTTAAAAAACTTTGTTTAGCTATCGGACCGTTTGTACCTTATCGCATACGTTTTCAAAGAACTACAAAATTTCCTCTTCTCCAGAGCAGTCTGAATTCTACTTTCTTTAGCAAGAACACCCGTTTGGTCATCTTTAGAATTCAGTTAGATCACACATAGAAGATTAAGATTTCAGTAAGTTTGCATTTTTCAATTACTGTTTCAAATAGGTTTTCAGTTTTTAGCTGTTTAAAGCTCAGATTTAACCTTTTTATTTATAGAACTCTCTGAGTACAGGTTTTCGTTGTTTTGATATTAAAAGATTAGTTCAGCATAATAGGGTACTTTACAGTGTTTTAGTTTATTTAAATGACTAATAGTTTTGCTCTTTATTTGTACTTGCTTTTGAATTTCGATTAGCATATATTGGTTTTAGACCAATTCAATGTACATAATGTAAAGTTCTATTGTTTTTCAATTGTCATTTTGGCACTATACAATGTTTTATTCTTTTTTCCAAGTGTTTTGAAAATGTGAAGGGAAAATTCTGGTACATCTGAGATTCGAGTTTTAGATTTTATATGAATTTTAAAGTTTTTAATATTGATGAAATCTTTTTGCTGTTTTTGCTGTTTTTTGCTGTTTGATCTCAAATGGACCAGGAGAACGAAACATGTTAATCCACTATTATGAAGGTTTAATTCATTTTCCCCTGATGAGTTCTGAATTGGAGTTTCAGTAAAATGAGGTTAATTTTTATTTGTATATTTTCCCTTTCACATTTTTATTTTTCGAGCTTGTTCTAATATGAATTCTTTCTCTAATTGAATTAGTTTTGATATTGTGTTAAACCTCTTGTACACGGCTGCAATTATTATATTATAGAGGAATTGCCTTGCTTTTATTCCAATTTACTTTAATTTATTTAGATGCTTTAAGTTTATTATATGTGTGTGTATTTAAGTATAAGAAGTTACGGGCAATAGTATTCAAAGGCATTTTTTACTACTTCCTATTATGAAACAATTAGTTAAAATGCAAATCATCAAAAAGAAAACTATGTTTACTTAATTTAAATAACAACAGAAAAATCGTTGAAAACAGTGCACTGAATGAAATAAGTTTCTCTTTAGTCATAGTTTCGAATCTCTCTGAAACTCAGAATACAAACTTTAGGGTTAAATTTAATTTTCAAATTGTTTTCCAGTCTTGCCCTTAATTTCTACCTCTTGAATTAATTTTGAATTTTATAAAACCTTGATCTACAAAACTTCACATGAATTCCGTTTTACTGAGGTATAGAGTCTGTTCTAAGCACTGCAGCTGTTGAGTATCCTAAGTGCTTTTCTTTTTGCTGGGAAAATTTACAGAGGTTTGATGTATGCTTCGGTTTATGATGCTATTACTAAGAAAACGCTTCGACCAGTAAGACAAAGCCTATATCGTACGCTATTATGAAAACAGATTTGACGACAGATTTTCAGCTTAATTTTGTTCAGATCTCTTACTTCAACAGCAGTAATGATTGCACTTTGGATTTGTTAATCATCTTACATATTGTGTGCTATTTTTACAAAATGCCTCAAATTTGGTTCTTCTCAGGGAAATACTTTCATCATTTATTCAACTGCCCAAATAACTTTCATAACACATTTTCTCACTTCATGATGTTTGTAATGTGTTGTAATGTTTTCTCAGACGTAATCCTTCCAAGTAATTTATTTTCGCAATTTTTTTGAGACAGTGGATCCGATGATGCTACTTTTTTTTAAATCTGCTAACCTTCTGCATTTATTCGCAGGTTGTTTCTTTTCTCTTTGTAGCAGGTTATTTAATCGAAGTTATCTAGCATCCTCACTCTTAATGAGTATTTTCCGTTATTGTTTTCTTTTTTGCTGTTTGAAAGCTGCCAGGGTTTTCTCCTTCAATGATATATTTTGCTATATTTTATGCCAGCTGCGATCTATTGCATTGTCCATCCTGTTCTCAAATCATAAAACAGTAAAACAAATTTTCCTAAAATGCTCACAAATTATTTAATTAATAAAGAAATTCAAATAGATTCAGTTCGTCGAGATAGAATTAATTAATCAGGATATTAGGAATTAATTATTTAGTTTAGATTTGTTGGAATTTCCTTTTATCTTTTATTAATTTTTTATTAATTTATTTATAATTTTAAAGGAGAACTTATCATATCTAAGCAATTGAAACCGTAATTTAATTCAAATATGTATCAATTATGTATCAAATGACGTAAGTTCACATTTACTTCGTGGTTAATTTGTAATTAGAGGTTCTTTCTTCAGCCTGTGCAGGAAAACATTCCTTGAAATTTTCCAAAAACTTTCATTGCAGATGGTGAACCGAGAGATATGCAGTCATTAAATTATTTAAATCTACAAATAAAGTGTCTATACGAAATGAAGCATAAAGTCGATTTATTATGAAAATTTGTATTTTGTGTTTATTTATTTTATTAAAGGTTCATGTTACTAACATTTTAACAACTTATTTTCCCAAACAAACATCAACTTCTTTTACCAGTTTAATGTGGAGCAGCAGTCCTTGTGTTTAAATTAACATAAATTAATTCAGATGTTCTGAGGAAGGGCGCATTTCTCTCATCGCAAACAGTCTTTGGTTTATTTTTTTGTAATAAATTACTTACCGTAACTTAAACAACAACAGCTAAATACATTCAAGTGTAGCAATCGTTTTGCAATACTTGCTTAGGTAATGAAAAATTTTAAAATAGAAAACTATTAAACCATCTATTTTATGAACTTTACTGAAACTCTGCGAAAGGAAGTCTACTAGGTAAATAAAATAATTTTTTTCGAAACACTTATTTGACTTTTATACTAACAGAAAAATTAAGGGGAAAAAGGAGGTTGTGAAAGTAGAGTTCGAAAATGAAATAGTATTTTATTACAGTATATTTTTCGGTTTATCAACGTGACTTTATTGCGAGAGATTATATTTAGAAATTTCTAATTTAAAATTTCATCGTTTCTCTACGCCGTGTGTCGAAATGTATCGGCCAGACGTATCCTCGCTGTCTAATCAGATGTTCAATCTAACGGCACTTTCCTAACACCGTCAACGAGCTTTCTCTCACCGAGGTTCTAGTTAATAAATATTTATGCAAGCGTCCCAGAAATACTTCAGCGTATCCGGTAATATCAATGTGTCTGTTTTAAAATAAGAAATCGAGTTGTCTTTCCTGCTTTGAATAATAAATTTCTGCCATATATTTTTTGACTATGTGTGTAGACATAAATTTATTCATGTATTTATTTACTTAATACCGTGTCAAAATTTGCTTAATTCGTAGCATTATCTCCTTTCTATTTTCAAGCATATTCTACGAGAGCTTTAGATTAATCTGTATAGTTGAAATCAAGCTAATTATGCATATTTTTGGTGTATTTAAATAAATACAGAGCTAACTGTGAGCTTTTCTTCGATGTTCCTTTAAGCTAACTGAACTCGATGTTCAGTAAGATAATAATTCTTTAAGTAAATATAAATTTAAATCTTTTGATTAATTCAGATAAAACAAAAAGGAAATTCCCGCTAAACTGTTACTTAAATACACTTCCCCTAGTTTTTCCAATTTTAATTTACTATACTATCAGCAAAGTTTTAAGAAAAAAGCTCAGTGCTAAGAAATTACATTACTTTCATAACCAATTAGATTTATTTATGTTTACAAAAAATGTATTTCCCTTTGGATTATATCTAGCTACATACTTGTACGTCTTCTTAAAATCTTTCTTGGTGTATTTCATTTTTTTCTCAGTACTTTATATGAAAAGAATACCTTTAAAAGAAGCATATTAATCTGCGTTTGAAGGCCATTTACTTCTAAGGCAATTAGAACAAATGATAGCTAAATATAACAGCATGCAAATTCTTCTATCTGTAAATTTATTAGATATTACCAAACGCACAATGCTGACAAGGCATATCCTCTGCGGTTTCTTGATATGATAGTGCATCCAATTGAAACTCTTTAAGTACTGGAAAGCCTTACAGTATTCCAAATATTTTGAGACTTAAAGAATTAAACTTTTGCTATTCTATTCAGAAATGAATTATTTCGAAAAATTCTAGAAGTATACTATACTAAATTCTTCCTGGATTTTTAAATCAACCTCACAGTTATTTCGCAATAATAGATTACTTTCGGTAAAACTTCAGGCAAATATCTAGACGCAATTTTAGAGTTTAATCTAATTTTAATTTAATGGAATTTCTAGTAAAAATCACGAAAGACATATATTAGTCACGTTTGACATACTCTAAAATATTTTAATCTCAAAACCACCCACAGCGAACTGTTATCGGAACTTCAATCTGCATCATCAGAAAATGAAATTGAAGAAAAGAAAATGAAACAGAGATTGAACTGCTTTAGAAGTTTGATTTTTTTCTTCTTTCACCGTGTGTATTTATGAAAAACTTGATCAAAGCTATAAGGCATGCATTTTAAAAGCCTGGATGGCAAAAGATGTTTTCGTAAAAATATTTTTTCACTCCATGAGTAACATTAATTAATTTGACAACCATGTGAATGGAATAGAAGATAAGATGAAAATTTTCTGTTTTAAAATTTCATTTAAGTAAACATAATATCAATTATCAGGAAGCTAAACTTTTCGCACTGCTGTTTTGCTTTACATAAAAAAAGTTATTAAATTTTACATAACAAAAGTAGATTTCGTTAACATAAGCGCCGAGTAATCTAAATAGACAAAAAGTGTCGTAAGGATTGTCCCCTATTCACGACATATATGAAATTGGGCCAGGTTTTCCTTCAGATTCAAGAAATACGACTTAAGCAGAAAAACGCTGCGCTATTCTTTAAAATGAAATGATAGTTATACGAATGAAATTCAGATTTGAAATGACAATAGTGTCAAATAAGCATAATAATTTGATAATTATTTAAATAGATGGTTAATGATTTCTTCATCATTTATAATTCTTATAAATGATTTATAAACAATGAAACACCTAGAACTATAAAAATATAATTTCTTGGTAATTGCGATAAACGTGTTTATCGTCTTTTCAGTACAAAGCTAAGGATTTCAAATGACTAGAAATAAAAGACAACATTAGGAAGACTGTGGAAGTATAGTTTCAAGAAAGCTGTAATTCATGTCTTCATTAACCCTTCAAAGGAAAACTAAGGTTTTCCAAACAAACATAATCAACAGGCAGCATTATGTGAGGGCTGTCGAAGGTAGATATTAGTAGTATCTGCTCGATAATATTGGTGACTCAGAAGTAAAACTTTCGTTTAAGATGGCATGATTCTTTCTGACTTCGATTTTCAACAATAGCTTTTGTTATTTGTACAACATCATTTGTTTCAAGCATTTTTTTTACTTTCATCCAAAAGCAAAACTAATTCTTCATTCATATTTAAGATTGCCGTGTATCATTAGGTTTTTCTTTAAGACAGAATTTAGTATTATAAACGAAAATCGCAAAAACAGAATTTGCAAATAAGTTCCTATGTCAGGCACCTTTATTTACATACCTATGTCACATAAACGTTTTAATTTCAAATATTACACAATTGAAATATTAGAAAAAAACAGAAAATACGAGTTAAATAGGAATTATTAAAGAAAGTGTATTATTTATATATTACAACATCCACGCTCTAATCGTAATAAAAAACGTTTCTGTAAAAAAATGCTTTTATTAGTGAAAACAACATATTAAATAATAATTATTTGAAAAATTCAATAATGTGATGTAATTAACACTTTTACATATCGGACAACAGATGTGCACAGCTCCTTTCATAAATGTATGAAAACGATGGTTTATGCAAGATTATTCAGTTTCGTTGTTTAGACTTCCACGCTTTTATTATTCGGGACATAATATTGTAGATAAAATCATTTAATCTCTTTATACTATTAAACTACATGACATATTATTTTTCTCCTTTTGGTTCATCTATAATTTTATAATTTTTAAACAAACGTTTATTTTATAAAACGTTTTATTTATTTAATTATTAGTCCAAAGAGACAATTTGTTCAGAAGGACTATTAATTTCGTTTTGGCATTTTACGTTGATTCACTACAAGCATTGTTGCCACCAAATATTATCGTCCGGTATTGTATTTAAAGAAATTAAATAATGAAAAATCTGCATAAATGCAAGTATGTTTCTCGCATTGTGATAAAACAACAGTACCTAGAGCCATCAAATTTTGAATAACGAAATCCTCCTGCGAATATGGGTATCTGGAAGCCAAATTTGAAATTTGTTTTATTATAGATTTCCTATCTTGTAAAACTTTAACGAATTGTTGATTAACAAACTCAAGGATTTCAAAGGGAGCAATGGCAACGTTTTACAGAAAAAGCATTTTAATCTCCAGCGCGTGAGACTGTGTATCAGAAATTCTAAAGATATGCTCATTTTACAATTATTTTGCGATATTGCTGTTGAACTTAATTTTATAGTTTAAGTGTGAAGAATATGATATTTAATAAAAAAAGGTAACACACAAAACGTTAAAAAACGCCCCTTCAAACGTAATTTAAATTCTAAAAAAACCTTTCAGTTTTTTTTTTTTTTTTTACAATTTTATTTTTGCCTCTTTAATCTCATTGACATGTTATTGAAGAGCTTGTTTTCTAATCCTTGAAATTTTCAAATCATTATAACATACCTTTTTGGATGCTAGAGATATTAAAATCTCATCATTTTGTATAATATTAGGCACAACCATAAAACTAAGAAAATCTGCTTTTAGACTGCAATAATGAGAAAAATGCATACAAAGGAATGAAATGGAAAAAAGGTTTAAAATGGCGCTGTAAATTTCATTGCAATTAATTTTAAATGCTAGTCACTTCTTATGCTTATAAGATTAATAAAATCAAATGAATTGTAAATACAAAATCTATCTATTAAAAAGGAGATATAAAAGAGGATATTTATAAAATGGCAGACGAATTTTAAAACATCCTTTTTTTTCAATTAGTTTCTTTCAGCATGGACAATATATAGCAGGAAATATAGTTTGCTGTAATGACATCTTAACCTTGAACCTGAAGAACCGATAATTCCCTTTCTGTTCATACTGTAGCATGCATTGAAATAAATGTAAAAAAATGCCCAATCAGTACCTTTTCATCATTTTTGTTTTAGAAGGTGAATAGTGTGTTTTTTACTCTGTGAAAATTTTAGCACTTTGTGACTTATACTTTTTTGTTAAACGTTCTTAATAACACTTTGTTTCTGCTTTCTGCTCTATCCGATGATTTCTGAGATTTTTAAGTTTAGTCGTTAAACGAAGATATGTGCGAAAAATCTTGCAAAACTCACATTTAAAATCAGTTTCCCCCCTCGCATTGTGATCCTCAAACTGACAATGTGTGTACCCAAATTGAGAGCGATAAGCTCTTTAAAACTCGATGACAGTCTTTTGTCCATAGCGAGAGTACCCAGGAGTTTATAAAAGCCACTTAAATAAAAGCTTATAAAGAAGGTATTTATTTTGCTTTCTCATCTAAAAAAAATTGAAAAAAAATTGCTTACGTGCATCGTGCAGTGATTGATTTTGTTTCCCATGAATTGTGAAGGAATATTTCTTTTCATTTTAGTTATTCCAATTTAAACTGTTAATAAGCATTATTAATTCTTAAATCAATATCGAGTACGCGGATTGAATTTACAATATTTCTCAAACAAGTCCTAATTAGTATAAATAACTTGGACGAATCGAGATGCTGAGCCAGCCGAAATCTCTCTGAAAAGCAATACTTGTATTTGGCCGTAACGATATAAAAATGCCACTTTGATCTATTAATGGCGTTTTTGGTTTTTAATTTGAAAATTTGCTTTATCGATGTGCTACATTATATAGCACATACTGCACATTTAGAGCTAACTCCAATAAATATAGTCCCCGATGAATATGCGGAAAGCATTGTTTGCGTTTGATTTCGCAAGAAATCCATCAAGTGGCTATCTTATGGTTTCCTCTCTTTTCTAATATATCTACGTGCGAATCTCCTTCAAACGGACTTCTTACATCCTCACAATCCAGCAGTCAACTCAAGGAATGAACTAACTGAATTTTTAACTTACATTTGAACCCTAGAATTAAGATCTTTTAACAGATTTTTATTCCAGTTCATTAATATAAAAAACTAGCACATATAAATAAAGTAAAATGGCACGTGCTTTTCATTACTCTATATAATGCTTTCTTCTTACTTTCTAGCAAAAATTAACTTAATGCTTTTGAATATTATTCATAATATACATATATTTTAATGTATGTTAAATAATTCAATTACATCTTTTACAATTAATAAGCAGTTAACTTCATTGATATAATTCTCTTCTTTAGCTATTAATAAAAATGGCTTCACTAAGATTTCTCATTTTTAATTACTTCTTGACTACCTTATATATTTTAACGGTTTCTTATAACTTACATTTAAATGAAACTTTATAAAAAAAAGAAGTTTTACAACATACCTTACCACTCTGCCCATTTTTGACTTAAGTAGCTTACTGCACATGTGGCTAGGGAAGAAAGTTCAAGAGCAAGAAGCAGAGACAAGGTAGAGTACATGAGATTTCCATCTTCTTTTCGTTTCTTTGTCTTGAACTGGCATTTTTTGTGCAACGCTTTCTGTGCATAAAACACGTATCCATATTTAGTGAGTGTTGCTAACCAAAGTTTTGTCTTCAAGCGATTATAAATCTGATTACAAATTGCAATGCGACTTCTACAAATAAACGTTTTCTTCGTTGCTGTGGAAACGAAAGCATGAGTGGAAGAAAGATTTATATTTCTTCTGATATCCAGAACTTCAATCTCAGAAAAGTAAGCTTCTTTCTAAAGTTCATAGCACTGAGAAAAAAAAAAAGGTTTCAAAAGCGCTTTTGAAATAGGTCCAATTTATATTTACTCAATTATCAATAATTTTTTCGAGTAGACATAGCTTGATTCTACATTTTTTTCAGTTGTTACAAATACAGGCTCTGTAATTTTCATGAAATATTCTGTATAAAGACAGCACGCTTGACTTTTATAAAAGCACGTAAAGTGTCGCTCTGAATCCCTCCAAGTTATCTCCGTGATTATGCTACCACCTGAGTATTTTAAACCTGAGATTAGTGATATTTTGGCTTTATATGGCTTAAAATACTAAAATATCTCACGAAGAACTAAGAAAACGGAAATACCTGTTGATGAATAATAACTTATTAATTGCACTAAATTTTAAACGAATACAACTTAAACATATAGGGCTTATAGCTACAAATAATAATGTATAAACTTAGTAGCTTCAGGACGTAATGAGAAAACCTTTAAATTCTTAATATAAAGGGATTTTGTATTAGCTAGCATTCATAATTATAATTTATAAAACATTAAATTATAACTCACTCACCCCTACACCAGAAAACTGCTGAAGAAACGATAATTTCACCCATTGTCTTCAAGGAAACACATCCAGGTAAAAGTACTGATGTATTTCTACACTCAGCAGTGTGATACTGTTGCGTCTAGGGTACCACATGCTCAGCCCTGCGATATCGCACTCCTCATCTTATTCTAACTGTACATTAATTTCCATACACATTGTAGCGTCATTAGATTTTTTGAAATAGGAGACGAGAAAATCAAGCAATGCCCTTGCCGTGACGCGAATCTGGACCTCTCGAATACGCGCCGAGTGTGCTACCGTTACACTGCGAAGGCATGCTAGAAGACGGGGAAAATGCCTCATAAATCCCCACTTTTAAAGAGCGACTCGGAATTAGCGGACCCAATCCCAAAATTTTAATAGTGACGAATTATTGTCTCCACCACCTTTTTGTTAGGGCTTCACTGTGGAGTCATGAGGCTTTTTTGAAGCAAGAGACATGGAAAATGAGCAATGCCCTAACCGGGACTCGAAATTGGACCTCTCAAATGCGCGCAGTGTATGCTACCGTTACACCACGAAGACATGCTGGAAGGCGGGAGAAAATACCTTATAACCTCAGATCATAAGAATCAATGAAACGAGAACTGAAAGAAAAATCAGAGTAAAATATTAGTTGACCATTAAATTTTAATTTTAATTCTAAAATTTACATGACGCGTATTTTAGACTTGTTTTAATTAGATTAGATCAATGTGCATACGATGCGCATTGAAAGGTAAGTGAATAATTTACAGATCTTTGAATTAAAATATAAATAATATTATTCACCGTTAGAAGTACTTTTTATCTGGAAGCCATATGCATAATACAGTAACATATTATTTAACAATTCAAAATATGATATATTAGTTACGAAGTTAAATGTTCTATTTTTTATAAATAGATTCTCATATATTTTACTAGGCAGAGAATTTCCACTTCAAAAGCCACCGTTATCTTCCTTTGGGGTCACGTTTCTAACCGTGCAGTTCCGTGGTGCATATATGACATATAGATATATTTATAGTTGCATTTCACTCACACATACCAATATCGAGTGCTCTGGTTGAATTCAAAACAACATTTTTCACATTTCCAAGACAACCGTTTCTTTCGTTCCGCATCACAGAGAGCTCAAGTTTTTATTTTACTAAGTCCTTTTATTTTATTACTTGAAACACAGAACAGCGCAACAGATGTAAGAAAATAGAAAATACAGTGCACGAGCTAAAATCCTTCCGAGCATAATCGGCTAGCATGTCATAAAGTTAAAAAAATAACTGAGGAGATTTTTCTCCCCTTTTCTGTACAAGAAAAAAAATCTGAAATTGTAATTCGATGTCTCTTTCTCCTTATGCTAAATGTTATGCTATTCCTTTCGAATCCTAAGTAGTACTTTTTCTAGCAATTTATTCGGATCAGTGAATGCATTCTTTCTGAATTTACCTTTCTGAGTCAAATTTTCAGCTGAAGGAGAAAGCCAAACTTTTATGCGTCCGATAAAGAAGTGCATTTATAAATTATGTATGACAATGCGTTTAAATAGGTCTGCAAAGTGCAAGTGTATATATTTAGTCATCTGTTTTCCTCAGTCTTCAGTAAGAAATCGGAAATATGCTTGAGTTATTTACCTTAATCAATTAAGCAATCAATTAAATTAACTTTGATTAGCATAAAATTCCAAATAAAGTTTCAATTTCACATATTTCCTTTATTTATTTACTCAAATAGTGCTTTTTTCAAGTGTTTTTAAAATATAGTAAAAAGCAATTAATTATGCCTAGATTAGTATCGTTATACAACAGGGCATAACATTTATTTTTTCTAGACTGTACCCATTTACCAGCAATAGAAAGAGTACTAAAGATTAGTTAATTTACAAAGGTTTATAAGATATTTCTCTCGCCTTTTTGGCATACCTTCATGGTGTAGTGGTCCGCATGCTGGGCGCGTATTCCAGAGGTCCGCGGCTGGATTCCTGGCGAAGACGTTGCATATTTTTCATCTCTCCTGCTTCCGAAATAAGTCTAATGATTCTACAGTGGCGCCCGAACTATAATGGTGGTGGATGATGACTCTCCACACCCAGAATTTGGCGATTGGGTCCCAAAAGAATCCCAGTCGCCCTTTAAAAGGAGGAGTATATAAGGTATTTCTTCCACCTTCTTGGTGTGGTGGCCTGTACGCTGGGCGCGTATTTCCAGAGGTCCGTGGTTCGATTCCCGGCGAAGGCGATTGCTAATTTTTCATCTCATTTAATGTCTCTAAAGGTTATTCTATTAGCCGACTCTGTAAGCTAAAACGAGCTGAACTACTGTAATGAGTAAGCCCTCAAATATGGTTTTAATCCTTAAACTTCCAAAATGGAAATTTCTTTCCATTTACAAACAACTTTCAAAATGAGTGAAATCTTCATTCAGCTAAATATATTTAATTCGCATATGCAGATTTAAAACACACAGAAAGTATAAAAATCTAGACAAGTTATGCATTGAGTTTACCAGCAATTTTTTATATCTAAAAATTAAAGTGAAAGAAGAAGACCCAGCTAAGTGAATATTTTAAACTGGTTGACTATACCTCTCACACCTCTTCATTCTTCTTCATAATTATGATAATTTTTGAATTGTTTTCGAAACCTTATAAGCAAAATTATTATACAAGCGCTTGAAAATAAAGATGTGAATATAACTAATAAAATTAGATTCTTAAAAAAAGCGAAAACGGTCTGGAAATAAATTTCCAGAAGCAAAAATTAATTTAATTGATATGACTAACCTAATTCTTCAAAAGTACTAAAAATGGTCTTGCTTTTCTTGTTCGAGCATAAGATGAAAGATTGATGCGTTCCCTGCTTCTTAGATTATACAATAATCTCGTTTTATTTTTTAAGTTAGGTTCGACTTTAGATATATTTATACACAAAATCTTTTTCAAAAAATGTTATTTTAATTAATTTATCAATAGCTACAACATCAATCTGTCATCAACAATCTTCATAATCATATCTTAAACAAATTTCTCGTTGAATAATTTGCGTTAAAGTACAGTAAAGGATAAGTTCTTTTAATTTACGTAATTAAAATTTCAGGCTTTTAATAGTAAATTATTATTCAATCATATGATTCATAAAGCAAATTACACTAGATAGTTAGATAGTTGATTTGGAAAATCAAACAATTTGCATTTGTAAAAACATTACGAATGAAGTTGAAATCAAGAATTCATGAGAAAATTTATTATTTTCAAACCTGGAAGATATCGCTATTTCTTTGTAACTGAATTTCCTTTTTAACAGAAATGTGTCTCTAAAAAGCAGCAATTCGTTCGGATATTAACGAAACTTTTCCTCGTTTTTAAAAACTGCAGAACAGAAAAAAAGAGCTCTTACTTTGATCAGCTAAATGTCTGGAAGAATTAAAGCCTATGTACGTGATCTAAAACTTTTCGCTTTCTAACTTCCTCTTTGTTAGACTCCAAGAATTATTATTTCCGCTCTGATCATTAACTGCGAATGTGAGATTGTAAAGCATTTGTGTAGCTTGTGAGGCATCATGGCATTAAAATGCTTTGAAAATATTTTAAAGAAATCCGGATCTTATGCCTGGATGCCAGGAAAAGACTACGATTTATGCAACATTCCCTCAATAAATAAGAAAGTCTAACTGTTTTAAATGAAATGGGCATTGAAATTCTAACATGAAATCATGAATGCGTTTAGAATGGATGTAAGATTTCGAAATTGAATAGCCAAAAGACTTCATATTTTATTGATGTGTTACATATTTTTGTTAGAGTATTTTATACACATCAGTAACTAAGAAAGCAGAACATTGGTAGTTTGGCCCAAGTTTGAAAGTTTGTCTTCATGGGCATTTTCGTATTTTTCTTCATGAATACGAGACAGTTTTCTTTAGAAAATCCTGAATGAAGTTGTTTCTACCTTTAGTCAGGTATTCCTTATATATTTTCCCATAATTTATTAAATAAAGCAACATATAAAACTAATGCATTTCATTTTGAATCTGTTAAATAGTAAGTTAAAATTTAAACTTGAGCATCGGGATGATAACCATTTAAATTAAAATTAAATGAAAGTATCTAAAGCATGAACGCGATCTTCATTTGCGAAAATCTTAATCAACTTAGACTGAGCAAGTAGAAGGAATAAACCCATGGGATGTCTTCTAGTAGAGCTATGTTGATTGGCCTAGTGATTAAAACCTTATCCCCATGTAAGAAAGAAGAAGTCTTACTAATGATATTAAAATGATTCATTAATTTAAATATGCTATAGTATGGATAAACCAAGTTTAAATTCTTCATGAAAGAAAGATAAGAGCAATTTCTCTTTCGTGTGTAATTATTTGTAAATCAAGGATTCACAAACTGGAGATAATTTTATTTGGAATTTAGATATGTTTCCCAATTATCTGTAGTTGTTCGCTCGGATTTTCATCCACCTAGAGTAAACCCTTTTCTGCTCAAAACCTTCAACATAACGAATGTAAAAAAAATTATCGTCGAACAATTTTTGGCATCATGAAGATATGATGACAACTTTTGATATAGCGCACTACACTGGAAAAACTAAACTAAAAATTGTATCACTTGTAGATTTTCTCTCGCGCTACAGTTCAACCCAGAAATTTATTTTATTATTCCATTCTGCACTTTCTAAATTTACGTTTTTAGTCTTTCTATTCTGGTAATAAAATAGCCTGTTTGCCTCACTATAATCATAAAAAAGAAACCTTTCTTTGTCTAAATTTTAAAAATACGTCCAGTATTACAAGCCTTTTTAAGGTTTTATTAAGTAATTTTTTGTTCAGAACTGTTTCAGTCTTCAGTTTTAAAGCCAGAAACATTACAACGAGAGCCTGATAAATTACGAAATGCTGTTATGTTTATCTCATGTAATTTTAATAATTTAATTTTATGATGACCTCTAAAATTAAGAAAAGGAGACGGTTCATTATAGAAAATTAAGAAAGCTAATTTGCTAGAATGGCAGAAGCCTTATATAAAACGATTAAAAAAGACTTATCTAAACGAAAAACGTAATCTTACGTTAGTTACAAACGTTAAGTTACAAAGCTTAGATTATGCGTAATCGAGAAAGAGATAAAAAGCGAAAGTTTCAATGTATGGATACTTCATCGCTTTCACTCTACAAAAGGTATATAAGCATAAAAGTAATAGTTTATGTTTACTTCATGTATATAATGTTTTATTTCCCTTAGCATCATACAATAGGAATTTTTTCCTAGAAAATTCTATAGAAATTAATCATGTCACGCTTACAAAATAAAATAAAAATACAAATATACAAATGCAAATAAAAGTGCAAAATAATATACAAATGCACACAATGCAAAGAAAACAATCAATACTAGATTTTTATGTTTAGCAAAAGACTTTGCGCTCGTAATTCTCTCCACAGAGATATCTTAAATCTATAGGTAGTAAAAAAGGCATTTCCCAAATGCAAAAACAGAACATGCATACTAAATTTACAAAACTGTCTAAATTAAGGCACTACGTGTGTGTAAACATTATATCAAATGTTTTATTTGCTGCATCATACATAGAAAATAACTTTTACATTAACAAACTGAAAACTAATAAGTATAAACTAACAAAATTGAAATTAAAAAGATTAGAAAGCTAAATTAGAAATGAATGTTATTTTTAAAAAACAGAAAAATTACTTTTGATAATTGAAAAACGATTAAGGGAGTTTTTGAAAAGGAGGAATGTGTGTTTCGAGAGATAAAAAAGCAAGATAAAACACGCACACTTACAATGACACAGCAGCGATGAAATTGTTATGAAATGTTTGAATTCATCTCAGTTACGTAATTTGTATCGAAACTGTACATAGGAGTTGAAATTGTATGTATTGTATTATTGTTTCGTACATACTGTTGTCATGAATTGTAATAAATTCAGTGTACGCTAATATTGTTACTGCAAACTGTGCTGATTATGTACCGTCAAATGGTAAAATTCTTAATTATCTCTCCTAAAATTTCATCTTAGCATCTCTTATGCAAGACAAAAGTTGATTTGTGGGCCATCTGTCTAGTTAGTTTAGGAGGATGAAAAATATGATTGTTTAAAAGTTGAGACACTAATGCTGTATTCAAAACACAAGTTTCATATTACTTCTTAATGAAATGTCAGTGCTTCTGATTATCATATATTATTACTCGTAAATTAAAGAATGTGTATCTGAAAGTGTAAAAGCAAATATCCTTTTCAACAAGAAAACCTTGAAAGGAATGCCACAGCTTTAAAACTTATTTTCAGTATTTATGAAGTTCCTCTTCTTATCTGAAGAAGTATTCCAATTATTTTTTCTCATATTGACAATCTTAGCTAGGAAATCTTATACCGTTCATTCGGGCTAGTGGTTAGCGACGCTGACTGCAGTACCGAAAGACCCGGAGAAGGCATGGATGTTTGTAAATGCATAGTGTCTGTACGGCATGCCAAAAGTCCGCTGGGGAGTTTTGCGGTAGGGGGGGAGAGACCCTCGCTGTGCTCTTCATGAAAGCTGGGGATGGAACTAAGCAAAGTCGCACTTTGTACGGTGGCCAAGGCTCTTCCTAATGACAGGCTCAAATTTGACCCCTTGCCAAGATGAATTGCATGGGTTTGCTATGATTTAAGAGACCTGATCTGATGATGTTACTGACAATCAGGTGGGATAAGCCACAACAACAACAACACAGAAAATAATATTTTTTCTCCCTACTTTTGTTTTCCACTACAGTCGTAGAAAAAATTCGATTTTTTTCTTTTAGATTATAAAACAAATTGCCTTCGAATGGGAAAACGGATATTATTTATTTTACTACTATTTTATTTGTGGCCACGAGACAATACTGGCAAGCGGGTAACACTTTTTTAAACGTCCCTCTTGAATATACTTATAATTGATTCATCTTTTGTAGAAAGTTTTATATATTTATACTAAACTGATTTCTTCACTTTTCTATGCTTTATAACATCTTAGAATTAAAAAAATTACACTGTTTTTTCTTTAAATAAATTACAATTTTTTATTTTAAGCTGCAGAATGCACCTAATAATGGCAGAACTTGTAACCATAAGCCATGCAGTCAGAGTACAGCCTTTCATTCTTAAAAAGAAAGTAATCAAAACCCGAAGGATAGCTTTGCTAGTTCAGTGGCTAGCAACAATCCAGGAGTTTAAATTTTAAGTTTCTGAGTTCAGCTATAGGCCACAGTTAAGGCACTTGCAATGATAAGAATATAAATACATTAGCCTTATCCATTTATCCTTAAGGAAAGATGTCAAGTGAAACTTGAGTTAATGTCGTGTTTATTACAAGCAATAATATACATAAAAATTTGTGATATGTATAGTTTTAGCCATTTCTGAATAATGATTTCATGAAATGTATATTTCACGCTTTATTTTAATTTAAATCCTTTTCTTCTTGTAAATGGTAAAATAATGATTTTTAATACGAATGCTTTTGTGTTCTACTGTTCAGTTATTATTTTTTTATAAAATGGGAAAGCTTATTGTCGTTTATTTCATTTTTAAACATCTCATTTATTAATAATCTGAGAATATATGAAATTCAAACTGTAGGATATCTGCCGATGTAAAATGTTTCCTCAAGCAATAAGTTAAAAACGTTTGAGCTATCCTAATTAGTTTCAGTCATATACAACAAATGCATCTCACTTTATTCGCGTAGTCGTTAATTTTTAAGACGATATTGCTCAAAGAATACCTCTAATGGTACATTTTTTATCCTGTGAGTTATCTTTCAGAAAGTATAATTGATTGTTTTCATTCTAAAATGTTCAATATAATTTAATACTTTTTACCATATCAGTATTAAAATCTTTTAATCATTAGACCAATAATGTGAGGCAAAATCTTCCGTCCAAAGCAGGGACAATGGTAAGGCAAGTGAAGCATTTGCCTCAAGTGAATGATTAGAAGGGGCACCACATTAGCTACAAAAGTTTAGAATTGATTTTAAAATAATTGGATGTTAACTTCTAATTTTAGAACACGTCAAGAAGTAGCGAAAGAATTCTGTATTACAAACAATCGTGCTGAATTGAGAGAAATAATAACTTTTATTTACTTTAAAAATGCTGAGGCTTCATAGTACTATATATACTGTTTTATAATTGTAAAAACTTATTATTCGAACTAGCATATAAAAGTTAATTTACGCTTGCTTATTCTAGCATATAGAGCTGCATAAATCACACTTGCGTAGAAAGCACTATGCTGCCGACATTAGTATTTCTCTACTACTTTCCTTTAATTTGAACTAGAGCTCTTTATTGCCAAAACAAGCTTTCCACTTCGTATGGATAACGAGAAGTCCCACAGTTCTTTGAAGCAGATCTGGCATATAAATGCTTATTGAAACAGCATCTGAAGACTAAATAAGAAAAGTTTTGAAAATGGAAAAGTTTGAAAGCTAAGAAAAGCTTGAAAATGAAATTTAGAGTATTATCAATCCTATCTTCACTTTTTGTGTAAAATTTGGCCTTGTACGAGACGCATATTGTGAGATTTCATATTATTGTACCCATATTTAATTTGCTTGGAACTGTTCAGTTGGTTCTTTTATGGCTATTTTTATAACAGCAACATAATTCTCTCTTTCTTTCCCTCCTTCTTTCTTTTCTGGTCTAATTTTTATAATAAAACAATAAAACGAATTATTTAGCACCAAAGAAATAAAAAAGGAGGTTTAAAATTTTAAAATTTTGTAAAAGTCTTAAGATAAACCATCTTTGTTATTTTAATGTAACTTATATTGGTATAAAAGAACATATTTTAAAAAGTTTGATTTCGTTCCGTCAACTGTAATGTACCTATTTATTGTATTATGATTTGAAATATTTGTCTTTAATAGATATAAAAGTGTATATTATTATTATTATTTAATTATATTTATTTACTTACTTTTTAATGTTATTAAAATGCCAGACTTCTTGATTTGTGTATAAAAACGGGCCTTTATCTGTTTGCATGGTTCTGCTTTTGTCTTAAACTTCTCCCATAAACGATAGGGAAAGATTACAAAACTCTTCATTAACAGTATATTTGTTTAATACAGTGTTCCACTTCACAGCTAAATTCCAGAGTGTATAATACAACACTAGTAAGTTCACTTCTCTCACTGTAAATTAATTGTTTTTTTATGCGTGCCTTATTCAATGCTTAACAGAAAAATTTTGTTAAACTTGTGTAATCATTTTTCTTTTATATTTCTTTTAGGAATTTTGGAATCAGGAAAGATGAAAAATGAGCAAATCGCCTTCGCCGGGAATCGAACCACGGACCTCTGGAATGCCGACCCAGCATGTATAACCACAACACCAAAGAATATGTATTGTTAAGAAGGAAAACTCCGCAACAGGAGTGACTCCGTTCCAACGTAAAGGAAAACAGCTGCGCATGTGCGAAATATCTGTTGCCAAAGCAAAGAATATGTATTGTTAAGAAGGAAAACTTCGCAGCAGCAGAAGTGGCTCCATTTGAACGAAAAGGGAAAAAGCTGCGCATGCGTGAAATATGTGCCGCCAAAAAGAGCCAAAGCTCGAAGCTAATGTTGAAGTTCGAACAGGTTCGACGGTCACGTTTATCAAGAGTTTAAAGCTGTGTGATTCCATTTTCCCCCCTCTATATTGAGGGATATGAAATCAGACAGTGTACACGTCGTGGAGGAGAAAATCTCGGCCAGGTCCGGTGCATCACATAGGGGGGAATTCTCGCCAACAGGTTCCGTCGCCAAATCCCTTGGCGAATTTTCCCTCTTCTTTCTAGCGGCGTAGAAGACAAACTGGTTTACATTATGTCTATGGTGCGAGCCTTTCCTTCTATACATAGACGTTCTTTGACTACACCACGAAGGCACGCTAGGAAGGCGGGAGAAATACCTTATAATGTGTTCTAATATATTTTTACCTTCTGTAAGTCAAATGCTAAATCACTTTTCAATGTAGCTACAAACGTAATATTTCCATACAATGAGGACTACAGGATATGACTATGTTTCTTCGAGATACATTTTATTGTATGTAGTTTTCATAAAAAGTACATTTTAAAATTTTCTTTACAAAATTTTCTTTACATAAATTTAAAAATTTTTAAAAATATGTCAAATGGAATCTATGTTAAGTGCATGAATGCTCATTAGTAATAAAAGTCGATGCACAAGAGGAAGTACGGAATATAAGACCAATACAAAAATGTGCTTCTGTGTCTTAAAATATTCAATTTAGAAATTAGAAATAAATTAATAATGAAAAGCTATTCTTAACATAAATAGGACAACTTACTTGATTTAGAAATTGGCTGTTGAAATTATTCTTCGATACTGGGCCTTTTAATAATAATATGATCGCAGACATTGAAACGTTAGTCATTTAAACAAACTTTGAACTTTTCAAATTCTATCAGGGAAAATATTAGAGACTAGAGATAAGCAATTACTACGCGCGACCCCTTACGTTAGAAGTTGAAGCCGTCTGAAATATGGAGATGAGCATTAATATCCACATCAGCATTCCTAACATAATAAGTAAAAGTAAAGATTTGGTAATTCCAAGCTCTGAAAGCTTCCAAGCTCAGAAAATTAAATTGAGAATGGATTGAGGCAAAATTTACTTCTAAATTCTAAGAAGCTATTAATCCTTTTTATCGCAGTGGCTGAAATTTGCGACCTTCCATACTACTCGCTGATCGTTCGAAATGATGTGCGAGAAATTAATTTTCGGGTACTAGCAGAATAAATAGCGTGTGTATTCAACTGGAGAAAATAAACACAAACACGATTGTAATCATAAACACATTTTAAGATTCACGAAATAGGAATTAAATTTCGTGTAATCGAACATAAGGATTAATTATATGAGTAATTTCTAGTGATTAATTGTTTTAGTAAATTGGAATGAATGGTTGAATTAGAATATGAGGTTAAATTTCTTTAACCAGAAACAGAAAGCGCCGCAACTGAAATGAAAAGTTCTGGAAAGGAACAGAGCACTCGAAAATTAATGGTTTAATTCTTCATAAGTAGAAAGGATGAAACAGTTAAAGCTATCATTATGCGGAAGAACAAAATCCCGTCTACACTTTGCTCTTCTCTTTTAGGATAAGAAGGTGAAGAATTCCATGGAAAATAATTTTTCGAGCCCTAAATGGCAAGGGATTTCAGTGAATTCTTTGAAACCAGTAAAGGAATGTAGGTCACGTTTGTTTAAACGATTCAATATCCGTTTTCAAATTTCAAATTCATTTGAAAACTCTAATTGTATGTTACAGGTAGAAATGCTTCGCTTTCAAGTAGACCTTAAGACAGACGTTGAATTGCAGTATTTGATTACAGCAAAGCACACTATGTCTATCAGCTTACTCAAGACATTATCTTTCACAATATGTATACAATTTTCCTGCTTGTGTAAAAGTAGGGTAAAATATCTAGCAACAAAACTCTTTTGAACCTAAGAAGTTTGCTAAAGAGCCTATAACTATGGTAGATTTATTAGTTGCAGGAACGCGGAAATGTGTAATGCTCTCTGCGGGACTCGAATCTGGAGCTCTCGAAGACGCGTCGAGTATGCTACAGTTACACCACAAAAGCATACGGGAAGCAGGGAGGAAATATCTTACACTGTAACTAAATGATCATCCTCAAGGCTTCAGAGAAATGCTTTTCGATATTTAGAAAAATGTTCTACAGGGCAAGAAACTTGGTTCCTTCATGTTGTAAAAAAATGTTTTGTCAAATTTGAATTAGTAATTTGAGGTAAGGAGCAGGAATTTTCAATTAAGTGTAAAGCATTTCCGTGCGGTATTCAAAAGCAAGAAAGATAATTGCCAAGAAGGAATTGTAAGAAAGAATTCCATTCTAAAAGTAAGGAAGAGAAACACAGCGGAAACGAAGAGAAACAGAACTGAAATGTATAACCACAGAGTCTATATTATTTTCCTAGTTAAAAACTTGAATTATAAGCCGAAAAAGTTCAACTATATTCTCATTTACAAAGGATTTGCAGAGAACTGGTGTCTCTTGCTCAAGTATGAAAAGAAACTGAAAGATTGATTGCGAAAAATTGATGGAAAGATTCTTTGAAATTAGGATTATTATTGGCTTCGCATTTTTCGAGGACTTTTCAAAGAAAAATAGAACACTGACTACGAATCTATAGGGCTACTTTGAGTCTACCATATAAATAATAAACAACTAGTAGCATATTCCTTGATTTTCGCAGAAGGTATTATACTTCTCTGAAGACATTTCAAGACTACAGCTGCTTGTAAACAATATTTGTGTTTACTCTGAAGGGTATTTCAAGTGGTTGCGATTTTATATTATAAATATTTTCTGATAAGCACTTTAATTAAATAAATTATTACAGTATATTTTATGCTAGATGAATTCCTAATCATGCGGCATTGCAACAATAATTCTAAGTATTTCAAGAAACTCTCTACATGAAAATGTTAAGCTTAAATATTCATGACTGCCATAAGAGATTCTAAAAAAACACTTTAAGCAATTTTGCATGGTTACATTCTAATTCAAAACAGGTTTAAAAAGCTATATTTTAATTGGTAAGAAATAAGCAGAATGACGATAAACTGACATTACTCTCATTTTATCGTGCGACTTTTATTGATATACCTATTATATTGATATGCTTCGAGAGATGCTTATTATTTCAGAATTTGAGAAATGAGTATAAAATTAATTTTAACGATCCTTTTCTAACATTTATTGAATTAATTATGAAATCTATCAACAGTGATTGCCGAGCAGTTGGTGTCCTTGTATAGGGTTGGTTGTATTGTGTGTTTATGTTCGTGTTTGTGTGTTTGTATTTATGCTTTTCGTGTTTGTTCTTATATGTGTTTTTGTTGGATTGTCCTCTTCCTTATATTAGTTTTTTTAGTAAGGCTCAGTTATATTTAGTTACCTTTGTTTGCGGTTTAACTGAGCGGGGCCTAATTACAGTCATAAAACCCTCTTTGAGACGGTTAGGTGTATTGGGCTTCGCCCGATACCGATACACCTTATATACTCCCCCCTTTTAAAGGTCGACTGAGGATTAGGGGACCCAGTCACCAAATCCTGATGGCGTAGAATCATCATCCACAACTTTATTCCTGTTCAGGTGCCACTCTAGAGTCATTGGGTTATTTTGAAGTAGGAGACATGAAAGTTGAGCAATGCTCTCTCCGAGGCTCGATCCTGGACCTCTCGAATTTGCGCCGAGTGTGCTAATCGTTATACCACGAAGGCATGAAAAAAGAAGGGAGAAAATACCTTATAAAGTATCATTCAAAAAGCATATTTCCGAGCAATATGCGCTATACTTTCTACGCACAACGGTAGCATAAATTAAAGCAATTAAATGTTCTGCCGTTATGCTAAGTCTAAAACTTAAGCATAATTTCAAGAAAACAGATGTAAGAAAATTACCACTTGTTGTTATAAGCATGTCAGTTAACAATTTCACTTCAATTAACCGTTTCACCTAGGGTTTATTTTTTTCCAAATAGATCTAGTTACTTTATGAACCTCTCTCTGTTTTCCAGATATCTTTCAGAGCTGTCTTTTAATAAGATCTATTAACAGTGGTATCCAGAACATCTTACGGTATAACGAGCAAAAGTAAAGATGGTTAAAAGTAAACCTTCCTCACCTGCGCGAAACTTTTAATTTTCTGACACAAGAACCTTCAAAAAGGCTTTCGGGAAAGCTTTCTTTGAGTACTTAAGTTCCTTAAGTGATTTGTCACTCTTACGAAACTGGAAAAAATATTATCCAGTAAGTCCGTGGCTAAAATATATGAATCTATTCTGTAAAAAGTGACTCACAGGAAGTAAGAAGAGACTTGCCTTTTGCTTGGAATAATTTTTAAGGATTCTTGAAGCGAACTAATATACATCTTTCTTTACTGACAGTTCTTTCATGAACTCAAAAGAATAAGTTGACTCATCGATCAGGCAATTTTATGTGTAGTTGATACGTACGTTTCACTAACATCAGTGACCTGTCATCTTTAAGAGAAAATGCAGATAGTTTACTGAAGTATACAATTTTAAGTTAAAGTCAAGGAGGCCATGAATCTTTGCTACAGTTCTCTGACAAACTTCTAAGCTGAAAATTCCTATATTATCATACCAATTTCCACAAAGAAATCAATGGTATCTTATTATTAAATTATTTTTCTTAACTCTATTAACTCAAATTTTCTTTATATCTTAGTCTACCGTTAATCCGTACCCTCTAGATACTAATCTCAGAAATATACTTACCATATAGGTGTACATGTGATCAAATTGTAGTAATTAATCAAACGAGTAACTGCAGGTAAATTATAATTAATTAAAAATTATAGTAAATGAGACTAATTTTTATTTCTAAGTTTGCCTTACTATATTTATCCAAAATAATCAACATTAATGATTTTAATATGGTTCTAAGGATAACAATTCTTATACCGTGAAGGAAGAGCATAACAAACTAAAATATGCAACATGAAAAGTAAAGCATGCTGGGATATTCAAATGATTAACATTTCACAGCATACGCACATTATACGAAAGAATAATGACATTTTGAAGCTGTACAAAAACGAGACTGAAAGCCAATTTTCCATTCGGATATCACGTTGATTTCTCATTTTTTGTGTTGAAGGTAGCGATTTGTTTCTTTTAAGAAGGAACTCTGCCAGAAAGTCACATAATTAAACTACGTGATAATCACAGCCTACGGAGACTGTGGATTATCATCCCATACAATTGCTGCTTACTTTAGTCAAAACGCAGTTTACAATGGACGAGTCCAAGGCGGACACACAAATCTCAATGTTTCCCAATGGACAATGTTCGAGATGGCAAGTACGTTGTCCACATTAGAGATCGTACAGCCTCGTCATGTATTCTAAATTAGGAAGTTGGGTGCGTTTCACAGCTTTAAGCTCTTACAATGGTCCATTGATAGAAGCATATAGATTCATAATTAGTGTTACGTCGTCTATTCTGACTAATCTGGCTTTGTTTTACAGAATCACGATGGCCGTAACCGTCTGTGGAGGCATCAAGGAGATCGAACATTCGAAATTTGCATGATTTATCATCTCACCAGCTTACCACCTACACTGAGGGCATTAGATGCTTATTGCGTGTTGCTATAATTTATCTTTGGACCTCAATTTCCCCATCTTTCACTGGGACATTGTGATAATGCATAGAGGATCTATTCTTGACTTGCCGACATTTTCTTCAGAGCTCTTATGAATTAAAAACGTCTAGTTCGAGGTTGCTATACTATGAGGTTTGGTATCTTTGACCAACCATGATGTTGATTTTTTGCTGCAAAGAAAGGTTTTTCCTTTTTCTGTGGGTAGAGTAACGTCACTGAGCAGATAGATAAGTGCCTCACTGTCTCGAGCTTCGGAAAGAGAACGACTTGATCTTGAAAGAGCATAACTTTGCCTGTCTACTAACCTTGACCTGGTTAATGGTTGGGGAAAGACCGGTTTGACTACACTAGCCAATTAATATGTCAAATAAACTCTGGCATACAAGGGAAGTCACCTGTACTGCAATACCCGTAATCACCCTTCAAAGTCAGTTCGACTGAATGTTCAGTCGTATAAAAGCTGCTATTCTTGCTTGAAATGTATGCTCCGTGTGCTGATTTCAGTATATTCTATACCTCAAAATTACTCGATTAAATCTTTTTGTCGCATTGCTATGTAACATATTCATAAAATAAAATTTGTTAATTATTGTCCTTCAGAGTTCATTCCGATCTCTACAAGCGAAATCTCAACACCAGATCACTGAAAAGAAATAAATTCAGCTGTCACCGTAAAGGGAATCACTAAGCTGAAATAATACCCTCCACTGAAAGATTCTACTACGGAAATTCTGAAAGGTATAAACAATTTATCAATACTTTCAAGTTAATTCTGCATACTTTTCTTTGCCAGCAGCTTTTGCATGCCAGCAGCAACGGCTTTATTTTGTAACATGAGAACTCTGAAAACATCTTTAATATGAAAGTGTCCAAAGCACTTAAAGCACCTATCTAAAGCTCGTGCGCTTGAGTGCTATAATATTTTTTATACTACGGTGATAGTCTGTAGATATTAAATCTGTTGGTAGGAGACAGTTTAATAGAAAAACATGGATTGGATGGAAAAATCAAACATAATGCATTCCAGTGGCCTAATTATGTTTACGTACAAGGTAAGCATAGTAGTTCTTTTGTATTGAAATCACGCTAGTGTTATAAAACGAAAATAGTGCAAATCAGCTCATGCTTGCATAAGGTATATCGAGAATACACCGTTTTTTTAAAATGATACATGTGAGTGTGCTACTAACGTTTGCAGTTTACGACTGTTATATTAGTGCTTAAATATCTAAAACTTGGCAACAGTTTAAAATGAAAAGAGATTACACAGATTCGAAATTCAGCAGTAACATTATGTTTAAATTTTATGAATTTATTATTAACTTCCTGCTATTAAAATAGAAATATGCACATGAGGACACAATATTAAAAATTAAAAATTATGTCATTTATTAGTTCACTATAACATTTCTGGAATGCGGGGAAAAAGAAAATTTAAAATTTTCATTGATAGATTACGATAGGAAGTGTACTTACTTCTTAAAAAAACTAAGTTACAAATCCTAATTTTCCGAAGACAAAACTTATATTATCCTTCCCTCATTTTTTTCTTTGGAAAAACTCTGAACCGTTTTGTTACATATATGTGGTGTGGTGTGGTGGTGTATTTAATTATGGCAAAGCACACTAGGGCTATCTGACTAAGGGGAGGGATGCCTTCGTGGAGGACTTTCTAAGGGAAACTGGCTCGTATACACGTTACACATGGGGAAAAGCAAGAAAACACCCATGCAGCCAACCCGTTCGCAGGATTCGAACCTCGAACCGAACTACCAGTGTTCAGCGGCTTTTACCGCTCGGTTGTTGCATATATGAAATACCTGACTGTATTATGTCCATGGCGTGAGGTAGAATGCAAAATTGCATGAAAACCGATGAAACCAATAACATAATTTGAGATAAGCCGAAAAACGCTAGATGAGCTGCACAACTAGAAAAGCCCGAGGAATCGCAAACCAGATTCTAGCCGAGAAAATTTTATTCCAGATTTATAGATAGCGTAAATATTTTAGCTGAACTGCTCATTAAATAGACTCATGCAAGAATTAAAATTTTCATGGAGCTGCTAGAAATTTGCTAAATATTAAAGCTGAGATAGAAAAGTAAAGCTCATAAGATATAGTACAGGGTGATTATAAAATATGTAGCAAAATGTATAGAGATGTAAAGGTACCGATATAAGTAGGTTTAATTGGGAACTTTATAAGCTAATTTAAAGCTATCCAAACTCCAGGCGTGCGAATAACTTAATTATCTAAATTTTGTCTCTTTATATTTAACGTTAATTCGTAAAAGTCAGAAGAACTGACGACAAAGTGAAATTACATCAAGTAATCTGTTTTACTAAAAGCTTTGAACTGCGTCCGTAAAAGTTCAGATAACTTTTTGTCTACTTCAACAGTCTCTAGACAACAACTAACATGTCTTTCACTAAGAAACGAATACTTATTTCAAAAGATTTATTGCTGGCCTTAAAAATATGATCGGTTAGAAGCTTTTACAGTTTTCATATCGGATAGGAAACGTATATCAGTTGATTTCAACAAATAATATTTAGATGAGTGAGTGAGTGCACCGCTATGATGGCTTCCGACCACGGACATGAACCAAACGGAATTATATACCATCACGGCGGGAAAGACTCCATAGTAACAAGGTTGGATATTACATACTAATAACAGTTTTTACATATTCATAACTGCAGGCACTAAGCGTTATTCTGGTTATCTGCTTTAAGTTCTGGACATTTGAAACATAATATTATTTACGGTTGTTTCTGCTTAGGCAGTGTCTTGAGATTTTCTCTATTTTATCAAGGGTTATTCTGTTTTTGAGTGTGTTATTCGTCCACATTGTCCAGGCACAGTCCGCTGGTTTCTTCAAGTGCCAGTTTCTTGTATGTACACAATGGAAGTAATAATGGTCCGTATCGCCTTCCTCTCCGCATTCGCAGAAAGGAGTATCCCTAAGTCTGAATCTGTTCAGGTATACTGGGAATGGTCCATGAGCTGTCAAGAACTGTGTTAGGCTAGCACAGTGAACTTTATTTCCATGTTAACTTTTGGCAGTAAGCGAAATGTCCTTCGTCCTACCTCAGCCTCTGTCCATCTACTTTGCCAATTTTGTAGCAGACTTGTCAAAGTTGTTCGCTTAATATGAGACCAAGGAAGTTTAGTTGGTCTTTCTAATATATCCGTGCAGTTGGCTGCCTGTTTGGCCAGTGGGTCAGCGGCTTCATTGCCTTGAATCCTTTTGTGGGCGGAAAACCATTTTAAAGTGGGTCTTTGCGAAATAGGCATTGTCAGAAGCTGTTTCTGAATTCGGTATGCCAAATGACTCCGGCTGCTTTGACTTGCGATAGCCGCTAGACTTGATGCCGAATCACTGAGTATGGAGAATTTCTCCTGTTGACATGTGTTTGCATATCTAATTGCAGCACTGATAGCTAGAAGCTCTGCTTGATATACCGAGTTGTTCAAGTTTAGTTTCCTTTTGAACTCGAATGTTACAACTTCATTTTCCAGTCTACAGAAGGCGCTGCCCGTGCCGTTCTCAGTTTTGTAGCCGTCTGTGAAAAGGTTATTATTGTTACTCTGAATTGGTTGGTCGTTTATGCTGATATCGTCGGAGAGATTAAAAGCTGCTGGATGAAAGTTATTGCAGTTGTTTTGCTCCTCGTAGTCCGAGTGGTGATAACTATGACCCCAGAGTGTTGAAGTTTGACCCATCCTAGTAACCTTTACGATAGCTGCCTCCCTTTCTGCTATCAAATCTAGGGAAGGCATTCCTGCCAGTTGTTGTAGGGCTAGTGTTGACGTGGTACGGTAGGCCCTGCATACTTGAAGTAGCTGCTGTCTCTGAATAGAGAGCAGGGATCTTTTCATATGAGAAGTAAGTTCGCCACCCGAGATTGCTGCTCCGTAAGTTATTACTCTTTCTGTAATGGTTCTATGCCAAATATTTAGTAGCTTAGATGAGATACCCCATTTATGTGAAGTCATGCGTCTCATGTTGTTGCTTAGGATGCTAATTCAAGTCTTAAGATTCCTGAGATGTGGCATCTAAGAAAGTCTGTTGTCGAGTAATAGCCCAAGATATTTCAATTGGGGGAAGCATTTTAGCGTCTTAGCTGCCTGCTGCGTCCTATGAGTAAAGCTTTAGTTTTCTCTGCCGAAATCTGAAGCTTATGTGCTCTGGCCCATTGGGAGAACAGATCAAGACAGTATTGAGATCTCATTTCGAGATTACTCCTTCCTGCCACAACTAGCATAAAATCGTCCGAATAAGCTATGATTCGAGCCTATTCTACACTCTCGAACTGACGAAATGCCGAGTTTGCCACTATATTCCTCAGTGTTGGTCCAAGGCATGACCCTGTGGGCACCCTCTAAAGAAATTTTTGACATAAATGCCGCTGTCTGATGTTACTTGTACACTTCGATCTTGAAGGTACGAGCGAAGGATGGTAATAATGGTTGTTGGACAGGCCATGTTGTGCAGCAAATTTATTACGTCTGGCCACCAAAGGGAGTCAAAGGCTCCCTTGATGTCAATGGCTATTGCCAGTGAGTGCAAATTGTTATCCTTGTTCTGTTTGATAGTGGCCATTAACTCTTTTATGGCATGCTCAGTTGAGTTGCCCATTCGGAATCCATATTGGTTGGGATGCAGAGCATTGTTCCTTTGCATGAAGAAGTCCAGTCTGTAAAGAATTACTCTTTCCAATACCTTACCGAGCACTGGCAGTAGACAGACTGGCCTGTAAGATGAAGGTTTTGTCGGAGCTTTGCCTGATTTTAGGAATAACGACACTTCTGCAACTTCATATTTTTAGGAAAGTACTGATGTTTCCAACAAGCTGAAATGACCGCAAGGAATAGTTTTGGGAAATTCCGGTGTATGTCTCTAATGATGATATTGTCAATTCCATCCGAACCTGGAGCTTTTTTGGTTGCCAGAGTACGTATGATGTTATTCACTTCCATTTGCGTAGGAAAGGGTTCATCTCTTCTGGTAACTTTGCGAAATTTCATACTGTAGGTTTTTCTCGCTTTTTCTTGCTCCTCTAAGAAATCCTCTTCTTCATCATCAGGAAAAACTGCATTTATTATCTCACTGATTACTTCGATGTTGGATGAGGCAGTGCTATTCACCATAGACTAAAGGGTCGTAGGACGAAACACCTTGTTATATGTTATCTTTTCAGTAGGTCCAAAGGCTTTAGTGACATTACTACAGTAAGTTCTCCATGAGATTAACTTGGCCTCTTTGATTTTTCTTTTATATAAAGCTCTGGCTTTATTGTATGTTATCATTTTGAGTTGCCCTAGATATGGATCTACCGTGAATTGTGCTTTTCTGCGAAGTGCCCGAACTCTGCTCCTCTTCTGTGTTAAGCTATGGTGACCACCAGGATATGGATTTTTTTACCTTTACAGATTTCAAACGATATGCTTTGTGGGCGGCTTACACTATTTTTGTAGCTAGTAAGTCTTAGAGATTATCTAAGGAGTTTCTGTCCTGGCAGTTATTGAAATCTTTGATGTCTCTACATGCGCTCGAATGTGTTCCCGTAAAACGGAATGTTCTCCAAATGCTGTTTTGAATCTTTTCTTTATTATGTAGTCTGTAGGAGTATCCAGCCTGTAAGTAATAATTTTGTGATCACTGAGTGACGGCAGGTCACTCACTGTCCAATCTTGTATGTACGGAGTTGTATTGGGAGTTGATATTGTCAGATCTGGCCACCCTCGAGCTCTAGATGTTTCAAAGTTAGGCGGTGAGTCCTGAGCGTTGATGACAATAAAATGCTTACTGTCCAAGAATTCTAGTACCGCAATTCCTCTTCGGTTCTCCGAGTCAGTACCCCATAGTTGACTGGTGGAGTTAAAGTCTCCTGCTATGATACAGTGTGATGCCCCAGTTAGAAGGTTAGAATTAAGTTCTTCTAATAGAGAGGTAATATCTTTGCTCGGGGGTAGATACACAGCAATAATATCAATGCTGCAATTACTAGTGTCTAGTCTGATGGAGACTGTATGCTCTGTGATTTTCATTAGGAGAGGGGAGAGAGGGCCACTGTAAACAATCGCAGTTAGCTGATTCTTTGAGAGAAACGTTCTGCTGTGTGTTGGAACATTAGGAATCGCTCCATCGTAAACGTAGGACTCTTGGAAGATTCCGACATTGGCAGCAGTATGAGTCATTACTTGCAGAGTGTTTATGGTTGCTGCATAGCACTTCTGCAAGTTACACTGTAAAAATCGAAGACCTGCTATATGTTTATTTAGAGTCATCTTGGCTTAGTTCTTAACAGTGGTCTTTCTCAGGCTCTCGAAATGGGCTCCATACACTGGGCAGGAGCTTGAAGTAGCTGGGTGATCTGTGCTGAAGGAGGTCCCCTTTTCAGAATTACTACTGCAGCAATTAGTGCAACTCACTTTTTCCGAGCTACACTCCTGCGTCAGGTGGCTGTTACCACATTTCGCGCAAACTGGAGCGTTTTTACAGTTCCTGCTATAGTGACAGAACTCCTGGCAGTTGTAACAGCGTATGATCTTAATGTACGGACGGAGAGGACAAGACTCAAAAACCCACTAAAAGACGGCCTAGCTTAACTAGGTGTTCTGGTGACTTAGGGTCTATGTCTATCACCCAGATTTTCCTTCCGCTTTGCCCGGAACGGCTTGCTCGTATTTGATAAGCACTTTGATATTTCGTATTTGATAAGTTGGGCAGTTTTCTACAAGCGCTGCTGTTAGATCTTCTTTTCCTAAATTCTCAGGTACTCCAAAAATAATTACACTTTCCTTTCTTGGCTTGGGCTCCCGAAATTCAAGTGTTTCTAGTAGTGCTGACCTGTCCTCGATTGCCTGTTTGAAGCGTAGCAGGTGAGCTTTTTCTCGACACCGGATGAGAAGCTCTCTGAACCTTGTGGGCCGAATCTGCACTAAAGTGATCCCTAGCTGGGAGGGTTTCAAATCTGCCGAAAGTTGAGATTTAATCCCTTCGGGTGTCCGTGTGGATTTCTTTGACCTTAATAATAGAACGTGCTCCGATAGAACTGGAGATCTTGAAGGTGGTGATATTTTCCGCTTCTTCCATGTCACCTCAGTGAAGGGATATCCTTTTGTGGACTGTTCTTCTGGGGCTGAGGATTCCACTGCTTGATAAGACACGGAATGTTGAGGATTTTCGTGAGGTGGCTGTAAACTGTATGCGAGTTGCTGTTGTTGCAGAGCCAAGACTTGTCCCTGCAACTGGACGAGATATATCTATTGTTCCGTTAACGTTATGCGAACGGGGTTCACAAAAGATGTAAATTGCTTTCTTTCAGAAGCGTTTAGTCTGCGAGATTCCTTTGCTTGTAAGATGAATAACTGGAGTTGGTTACAGATGTGGTTAATTGCTTCCAACCTGGAGTCAGGTGTCGATATGCTAGCGGCACCTTTAACAGAAGGGGGAGAATGTTGAATATTATGCTCTGTGCCGGCTGGTGATGGGGGAGTATCCGAAGGCATAGTAAGTGAGAGAACACAATGAAGATGCTTTTAGAGCATAAAAACGAATGAGGAGATGAATGATGGAAACACATGCGCCTGCAGTATTCCAGGAATACTGAGTTTACACGATAGCACTGTAAGGAAAGGAGCGGAACACAATGCACATACTTCACAATGCTAAACTTGAATGAGGAGATGCACGATCAGATCGTATGCACTGACGGTTGGGCTAGAGTACTAAGCATGTACCGTAGCAATAAAAGATTAGATAGTTGCGAGAACACAATGCGTGCACTTTCACGGCACTAAAAGTGGATGAAATGATGTATAATGAAAGCTAACAGTCTTTCTTGTATATTGAGTATGGGATGTAGCACTATAAGAGGAATATATATATATATTTGTTTTATATAAAATGTGACGCACACACTTTCACCTTATATACTAAACAGTTCTAAGTAAGCACAGAGTGATAATCACGCTCACTATTACACAGCACTTAGTAAAAGCAATATGACTACTAGAACACGATGCACACACTTTCTAGGACTAAACTCGAATGAGAAGATGCGCAATCAAATCACATAAACTGACAGTAAAGTATGCACTATAGCACTATAAGATGAGATAACTGCAAGAACACTATACTTTCACAGCACTGAAAATTGCGCTGT
This sequence comes from Stegodyphus dumicola, assembly GCF_044657685.1. Classification (NCBI taxonomy): domain Eukaryota; kingdom Metazoa; phylum Arthropoda; class Arachnida; order Araneae; family Eresidae; genus Stegodyphus; species Stegodyphus dumicola. The sequence continues at coordinate 163,399,500 of NC_140781.1, forward strand.
AGCACTATGAGAGAAAAAGATTAAAAAAAAGACAAAGAAAGAGCAATAACATGTGCACACATTAACGGTAAGCACTGAATAATAATTACGCACTCTGTACACTGTAACGCAGCGCTGTGTAAAAAAACGACGAATACTTGAGCACAATACACACACTTTTCACTGCCCTAAGTAAGTACTGAAGAATAGTCACACGCACTATATCAGAGCACTGAATAATATGATGAATACTGGAGCTCTTCGTAGCACTAAACTTGAATGAGGAGATGTACAATCAAATTGCATACACTGCCGATAAAGTATGTATCGTACTGCGAGGACACGATGCACAAACTTCCGGCATTAATAATGAATAAGGAGATGTATGGTGAAATCTCGTAAATCTTCTTTACATATATTGAGTATGTGCTATAGCACTAGTACTCAGGACTGGGGTATGTAAGAGGTAAATACTTCGTAAGTGTTAAAATCTCTTTCAAAATAAGCAATGCACACACTTTCACAGATATGAACTTGAATGAGGAATTGCACTGTAGCACTAATAAAGGAAAATACTGCTTGAGCTGAATACAAACGCGCAATTGGCACGAATGATGTGTAGTACTAATAAAAATAAAAAATCAAATACACTGACAGTTGTAAGATGTTTACTACTCTTATGTGGCCAAAGACGGAAGTTGACAATCTTTTCCTTCTTGTTTTGAAAAAAAAAATAAATAAATAAATAAAAGCGATTTTGGAAGGGGGTGGATTTAGAGTAGTATCTGATTACAAGCGCACTCCTGCGCTACCCTTGTCCGAGACTGAGAAGAGAGGAGAATGCTAAAGTTCCTTTTTCTTATCAGCAGAAGGAAGGAGGGTCGGGTAACCGCGTTACTGTGTTAAAGTAACGACGGTCAGGAACACAAGTTGGAACAGTAACACTTAGAAAATTAATTAAATAATTAGTGAATAATGATGAAACTTACACAACTGAAGTCCTAGTGCTTTTCTGTAACTGCAGATACAAAAAAATATCTTGTAAGCCTGAATATTCTGTTCACCATGAAGCAAAATGTGGGAGCAAATTTCATACGACCTCTTATCTCTGCATATACGCGCTACTACTACCAATAATTAGATGAGTGCATCATCATAATATCTCTGAAATAATTTAGGATAAATTTGAGAAATACAAAGAAACCCGAAAGAATTGATCTTAAAAATATTGGAAACAAGCTCTATTTAAAGTAGCCTAACTAGAAATTATTATAATTTTTTAAGGAAAGAACAATATGAAAATGCCTGCCTTTTAGATCCATATTTCTCGTACATAAATACCTATGAAAAAAGTTAGAAATTTTGTTGAAAGAAATGCTTGAATTATATTGTAATTTTATATTGTAACTTCCAACTTCATGTTCAACATGTCTAGCATTCTCATTCACAACAAGGATTCACATCATACTGTTTCATTCAACTTCTAAAATCTGTCATTAAATGAACGTACTGTTCAAATTGCATGTTCAACATGTATATTATATTCTCTAATACACCAGAAAATTTTCGCAAAATGAGTAAACTAAATGAGTAAGCATTCTTCCACGTTTCTGTTTCAAGGAATTTCGTTAAATGTATAGTTAGTGGTTGAATAAATTTTATCACAATAGAATTCTGCCTAAAAATTATAACACTTTTGAACCTTATATTTGCTGAATGCTACGAAAATTTTACTATTATAATGAAAGGAATCCTAGGGAACTAGTATGTGTAAGTCTATGAACATGAAAAATTATGATTATCAATTGACAAGCTGCGTTCAAGAAAGAGGGAGAACTAGGTATTTTGAAATATATAGAATGATTGCATATTCCTGTATAAAACTTGAGTGGAGTTCTTTAAGAAATTTACTTAAGTTACTTTCTGCTCAGAGTAATTTATATGCTGGTGAAGATAACCTCACTCTTTAACTATACTCAAGAATTTTTTAATGGAATATCCAGCATATTCTTTTAGCCTTCATAAAATTCAAGCTACCTTTCGAATTTAAAGTGACAGAAAAGTTTCAATAACTTTCCAGCTTTCATGCCTTTATTTATGTAATCAGCTATTCGTCTTCCAATTTCTAATCTCAGAAACCCGCTGAACATCTTCATTATAAAAAATTCATAAAATATTTTCATCCGACGCATGCTGCCTAAACTAATTCCCGTCTTTTGGGTACATCATGCTTCAGCTTGCTGAACAGCTTCGAAATGAGTTGTTTGTCTCAGCTCATAGAAGACTACGAAAGTTTTATCACGGCTCGGGTAGCTATTAAGGTAGATTAAAAAAAAAGGTTTGGTTACCGTAACTTCCTCTATTTCGGAGCTAAGAGGATAAATCATTCTAGGAGAAAATTCGATAACAGTGTTAGCATAAATTATGAGCATTTGTGTATACATTTTATTTTCATTCAGTGCAATCCGACTGTAACGGACACGGAATTTATTGCATTTACAGTTCTAAAAAAAAGAGTATTTTACCTGATATAGATTATAACCAGAGAAATATTTGATACAAAATCTAAAATCGCTTAAAATATAGGCGCAGATAACGTAGCAGATAATGATGGTGTTTTAGATAAATTAGCACTTCGATATTTTACAAATGCATTATATAACGTTTGGTACATTCTCTCAACTATTAAATGGCAATGTACAATGCAAAGCATTATACATGTAGTTAAATGTAAATGAAATTACAGGAACAGCAATGATATTAAATTTCACGACTCCAGTTTTATTGCTCAAAAAATGGCTAACACCAATGTGGAAACCTAGCTTATATCGCACAACGTCCATTTAATAAAACTACTTATAAGTTCACTGTCACAGGGCATTATGTATCAAAACAAGTCTCTAAATAACAATTTTCACAATTAACATTTATATAACATATCAAGTATTACTTGCAGTGTGCTTAATATTCTTTTCCATTAGCAGCGGATATAGTAAGTATAATTGTTAGCTGTATTCCCTAATGTTTTAAATTTGCTATCTATATATACAGTAAAAGAGGCAAACAAACTTGCGTTCTTTCATTTTCATGAATTTTAGCTCTAAAATCCATTTTCTTATGATGCACAATCAAATCAAAAAGCAAAACTAATTAAACACCGTATATGACTTTTTTTTAATTTTCATTACTTGTATTAATTATACTACGTTATTTAAGCTTACAGTAGATAGAACTATATAGAACGTAGATAAAAGTAATATCTTTTACCAGTCCTGAAAATATTAAACTGCAAAAATATTTGTATTAAAATCATCTCGACATTGTAAAATATATCTTTTATAGAAATAGGAAACAAAGTTGCGAATGCAGATAGTCTTTTTTTTTTTTTTTTTCTTTCTTTCTTTTTTTTTTTTTTTTTTTTTTTTTACACAGTAGCCAAATATTATGTCTATGAATTGTGCAATAATAAATGAAATCTTATCTTTATCTTTTTTAATAATATATATTTATTTCAGATGGCGAGTTTATTTCTGAACGCTACTGCTTGGTTTACTTAGAGCCTAGGATCAGCTTTTAAGAAAATTATTTGCTCTCGGATATTTTGAAAAAACAAAGACTTTATGTGAATTAAAGAAGAGGTTAGTTTTTTTTACTTCATTTAATGACGTATAAGGTATTTCTCCCGCTTTCCTAGTGTGCCTTCGTGGTGTAGTAGTTCTGCACGCTGAGCCGGTATTCCTGAGGTCCGTGGTTCGATTCCCGGAGAAGGCAATTGCTCATTTTTCATCTTGCCTCCTTCCAAAATACCTAATATCTCTACAACGTTCTGAAATATTTTCCAAATATCTTCAGAAATAGCTGTTTATCTGTTTGAGTTATCTGTTGTTATCACTGTTTAGAAAATATTTTCATTCTATAATCAAATTATTTAGTCCTCTAAATTTCGAAACATTACATACATACAATAAAAATTAATTTCGTACATCGCTTTTAAATCTGTGCTAATTTAATTATTTCATACACAAAAAGTGAATTTGTTGAAAAGACCGAATTTTTTAAATTTCCTAAGCAACAGCATTAAGCCTCTTAAGTATTCTGTTTTGTTTTCGTTTACAGTCTCCAGCTTTGATAAGTAAGTTCTGTCATTAATCACCAAGTAAAGCTCAACCTCATTTGATACTTCTCACAAGCTTTAAAATAAACTCAAGATTAACAAAAACTGTAAGTGATACATACAAAGTTCAAGTTAACACAATTATTTAAGCTAAGAAGTAAACGATTAAAATTACACTTACGGATTTCACTAAAATTTCATCTCTGTCTGGCTTTAAACTGTAAACAGGTAGGTGAAATCACTCACCATAAATCTCCAGGAGAGCAGCTAGTGAAAGTGTTGCTGAATCTAAAAGTCAACAGATTACTAGTATTTCAAAACTATATTCTATAAATACTAAATCAGTGCTTCTAAAACTTTCAATGTTTGCGATCAGATTTCAATCATAATTTTCATCGCGCCCCCCATATAATAATAATGTATTGAATGCAATGATAATGTACTTTGACACTAAAGCTACAGTACGACCTTAATTATAAACCTTACAAATTATCAAGTTAGTAAATTTTGTGTATGTTACTTTTAAGTCACAGATAGTTTAAGTAAGTTACTTTGATAAATATGATAAGTGTTATGTTACTTTTCCTTTCTAATTTTTAAATTGCAACATATTGCCAAAATAATTTTTAATTAAATTAAATATTTATTTCCTCAGTCATCCATTTTCAAAAGCACAAATATCATCAGAAAAATTGTCTAGTCTCTGTTGTTCTCAATCTTATATCGATCACATCCGTCATTCTCGCTGACATATACGCAACTCATCGAACATTTGAGTTAAAAACGCGTATAAACGCTGCAATCCTCGTTCAATTCCAGACAGTCTCGGTCAAGTCGAACCTTCTATCGCTACAGAATCTATCTTGAAAGTGCATTTTGTAATTTTCTCTTTAATTTCAATTCACGGTATTAAATATTTACGGCAGTAATTTAAATAGAATCATGGATAAATTTTTAAGTCGTAAGCTAACATTAGACGGTAGTAAAATATTAAATATTTACGGCAGTAATTTAAATAGAATCATGGATAAATTTTCAAGTCGTAAGCTAACATTAGACGGTAGTAAAATATCAGCAAGTGCACAGAAAAGCGTGGTTCCGAAAATTAAATCAAGAAAATATTCTCAAGAATACTTAAATTTTAGGTTTACCATTACTAAAGTAAATGAAGAAGAAAGACCCCCGTGTGTTATTTGCTCAAAAATATTGGCAGCAGACATTAAGAAACCTATGAAACTTTTGGAAACTCTTCATGGTGAATACGTTAAAAAATCCCGAGAATTCTTTGAATTAAAACTAAAATCATATGCAAAGCAAAAAAAAAAAAAATTACTTTTTCTATGAATTTCTATGAATGAAAAATTACTTTTTCTATGAATATAAGATTTCTAAAAATATTTACTTGCTTCTTACAAAGTCTCATATTTATCCAGATGTAAAAAGCCTCATACCATTGACGAAGAGCTTATTTTGCCAGCTGCAATTGCGATCGTAGGAACTAAGTTTGGAAATAATTTTGCTAAACAGTTGTAGTCCATATCTCTATCAAATGATGATGTTGCCCGTCGAATCACAGCTTGGAAGTTGCGTGACAAATTGTTTTTAATTCAGCCTGTTGAGGCAACAAATAACAATAAAGATGCTCATTTCATTGTATAAGTCGATTTTGTAATGGTATGTCAGCAGTAAAAGAAATACTGTTTTGTAAATCAGTAAAACTCAAAGCAACAGCACTAGCATTATTTGATATTTTAAATAATTTAATAAGCGAGACAAACATAGAGTGTAAACATTGTGTTGGAATATTCACCGATGGTGCTTGTACAATGTCTGGAAGATTCCTAAGTATACAAACACTTCTGAAACAAATATCTCCACTGCACATCTGGAAACACTGCATGATCCACAGAGAAGCTCTGGATTCTAAAGAAATGAGTCCCGGTTTGTATATTACGCTAACGACAGTTGTAACTGTAATAAATTATATAAAAATGAGAGTACTTTGTAAAGACATGGGTGCAGTACATTAATAGTTATTTTATTACGAGGCAAGATGGTCAAATGCAACCTTTTTCAAAGTGTTTATGAATTAAGAGATGAAATTGCCATTTTTCTAGAAGAGGAAAACCGATCGGAAGCTAAGAAATTTCGAGATGGTTTATTTGTGATGAAATTGAGCTGCTTGGTCGATATATTCGAGAAATTAAATACCTTGAATCTTCAACTCCAAGGAACTAATATATATATATATATATATATTGGATACTTGTGATAAAATTAATGCTTTTTTGTAGAAAACTAGAATTATGGAGCAGAAATTTAAAGCAAAAACAAAAGAAGTGTTGAAAATGTGCATAAATTTGTTCAAACTTACAAGGTTGGCAAGTTATGAGTTACAAGGTTAAGAATGAGTTAGGAATCCATTTAAAAATACACCAGGAGGGCTGTCAACTGCCAAAGAAGTAATCTTCATAGATTTCACGTCAAGTGACGAAATGAAAAGGCGGTTTACTAATAAATCAGTGTTTGAAATTTGGGCCTGGGTGGAGGATGAATTTTCTGCACTGAAAGCATTTTATATACTATTACCATTTCCAAAATCCTACCTTTGTGAAACTGTATTTTCTGCGGTGGTTGCTTTGAAGATAAAATATAGATCTCAGCTAAATATAGAAAACGAACTTAGAGTATCAGTTTCTAATATTAAAACATCCTTTGAAAAACTTCGCGCTGGAAGACAAGCCCAAGGGAGTCATTAGCAATTATTAAACTCATTCTTAATTTAGTATTGACAATTTTGCTTTTCCAGTGGTGGGTCCAACCGTCCACAGACCTTGGCCACTACTAAGATCAGCAGCGGTGGTCACTTTATTAGGGAGGCACCTAATAGTAAGACACCATTGACTCATATAAGGGGACAGACAAATACAACCGTGCCTTCTCCGGGATTTGAACCCGGGCCGTTTGGTACCACAGTCGGCTCCATTGTACTGCGCTATGTATTTGATAATTAATTTATCAATATTGCCACCCAGACTATATCGTCTGGGTGGCAATATTGGTAAATTAATTATCAAATACATAGCGCAGTACTCATATATTTATGTTACATCAGCGTAAATGCGTATTTTACTTTTTATTATGTCAGAATATACTTTAATTTGCTTCCTTCCAGTAAATTCATAATTTTTTAAATAATCTTTATTTTCGACTTTTCGATATGCTCAAGCCACCCCCACACACATGGGGTTATCAGGCCCCCTCCACAGTTTGAGAATACTTAAATAGTGAATGTATTCGCTATTTAAGCATAACTGTTCCACGTAGCCTAAATATTAAAATAAACTACTCTAGGCTATGCAATTTCTAAATGTAGTAGATGCTTATATTTACTTGTGTTATTTATTCATGTTTTCTTTCTTCGATATCGCAAAGTGCAAATTAGGTCATTTGTTTTTTCTAAAAATTTCGGACTCGATTTAAAAAGTACTTTCTTATCATAAGGGAGAGTTCATAATTAATACATTGAGATATCCTAGAGACTTTAGTTTCTCTGCGTTTCGTTATGACCGCCTAATGTTCAGATACTCTAAGCCTTGGTTTGGGGGCTTATTAATATTAAAATAGGGAGAAAAATTTAGCCTAACTGTGCAAATATGTTCTTGCTATTTTAGCAATACCAGTAGCATCTCAGCTGTTTATTGAAACAGATATATGTTCTCTAAACTTCTAATGATTTGTGAAAATGCATTTAATGCAGCTGACCTTTGCATTGACCTTTGAACAGCTGACTCCGTGTCTAAAATGCGAGGGTCATTTTATTTGCAGAATTTGATAGGTTATTGGAAAATGTTGGGAATTTACAGCTGTTTCAAAGAAAAAAAAAGCTAAAAGGCACAACTCCAGTTTTGCGAATGTTAAAAATAATCTTAAAAGTTAGACATACTAGACTCATAAAATACATGCAAACAACTAATCTTCTTCACAATTAATATAAACAAGCTTTTTTTTTCGGGGGGTGAATTCTAATTTATCAAGATATTCACTCAGGCACTCCCAGACTTTATATAGCGCCACTGCAATAAAAAGCATAAGAAAGAAAAAAATTACATGCGTTAGTATTATTTTAGTTTCTCTTTCTCTTATTTGCATCTCTTTACTTAAATTCACAAATCTTAAGTGAGCACATCCTTTTTTCAAAGAGACGCCTTGCACCGTTTTGAGTCACTCTGAAGAATATTACGCAATTCATTCCCTACAATTTCTCTGCACTGCTAAATCCTTAACCTAGTAGTAGCTTAGGATTAAAACAAAGGCTTTTGGGCTAAAAAATATGGCCTCTTTAGTGCGCATCACTTTTTCCTAGCTGCTACTAGAATAAACTAAGTCTTTTCCATAACTTTGCCTCTCTGCTAGTCGCTTAGTTTCTGCTAGCAGCATGTCGCTTAGTTTCTTCTAGCTATTCTTCGCTATTTGAGATGTAATTACATATTGAAAAATTGTAGGGCACTTTTAGCAACTGCTAAGAATTTCTTCGTCAAGTTTAACAAATAAGCTGGTCCTTCTTCTTTCAGAATTATATCGGTAATATACTACACCACAGTTTCCATTCACCTACGCAACAGTTTTCTCTGACATAAATCAAAAGTGAATTGATGCATTCTCCAACCAGTTGTAATATAATAAGTGTTATCTACAAGGAACAAATTTATTTCATTTTATATATATTTAAAGATAACGGGAAGTTTTGCAAGCCCTTATATTGATGCATGTCTAATGTATTAGTTGATTCGTAATATGATATCACATCAAAGGAAGGCTTTTCATTTACCTGTACCACGACGTGCAAATAAAAGATGTTTTTTGTAATAGTGCACACAATTCTTCCTCCGTCTTCCTTACATTTTTCATTTAAAACAATTTGAAATGCCTTAAACTTGCATTTTTTTTCACAACCCGCTATATAACTGAAACAGCAGATGCATTTAAATTTTCAAAATAATTTTTATTTTTCTGCAATATTCTGGATACTCATAAACAAATACTTCTATTATTTTTTTTGTTAGCAAAAGTAGAGAATTTGTTATCCGAAATATACCTACTTATACCAAAGAAAAGGAATAAAACCTTGTTTTATTTTATCGACTTACGTGGCTTTATACGCCGGAAGACAATGTTCTAAAAATTGATCTCATGAAAAAATAGCGGTGACTTGCTTTGCCTGTCTAAAATGAATTCAGGTGATGTTTTCAAGATTTGTTGTTGAAGAGCCCTTATATGAAATATTTTTATCAGGGATGTTCAATATCCCCAAAAGCTTCTCTAAGAGGGATTCCTGGTTGTCAAGTTTGATACCAAAACATTAAAGGGGCTCTGCGTGTCATCATCTAGTTTTCGTCATCAACATGTCTAAGGAAAGAGGTTTATTTCTTGCAATTTTTGTGTAAAGTATCTCAGCATTCTTCCCATATAAGGTGACAAGAGAATTTACAGTTTTGGTAATTTCTTCACAAGTCTTCATTTAATCTCCTCCAGCAAATTTGTAGTTTCATTGATTTAATAGAAACTAATTAATTTCAATAACTTAAGTTTTTCTCTACAATAAAATAAGAGAAGAAATTATAATTTCGTCAGAAAATGAAATGATGCATAATCAATACACTAGCTGTTTTAATGAATGAATGCTATAGATTATAGTGTTTAATTTTTTCAGTATTTTGAAAAGTAATATTTAGGAAATTTTATCGATTGAAATCAAGTTAATGTCAAACATGCCAAACTTACATGTATCAAATGCAGCTGGCTAAATTAAAGATGACAGAATTGCATGTGAGAACTTTAGCCTGAAAGTGAAAATAGATTAAACTGCATACATTATTTACAGACTGTGGTTCCTTCATTTATTGTTGCTTCCATGACCTTCTAAGTAAAGTTTATTTTTCAGGTACATCTTTTGAATCTATAAGAATTCTGAATTGAATGATGACCATATAAATACTGTAAAGTTAGATTAGATTTAATGAGCTTAATAGAAAATTGGTACTTGATGGGATTTGTATGCCCAACAAGACGTGCGCTAATGAAAGAATCCAGTTTATTTTGTTCTTTTTAAACGGAAAAAAGTAATTTTCTCTTCTAATTGTTTGAGTAATGACTGGCAGATTCATTTAACACTTCGCTCAGGGAGCGCATTAAAAGCTAAAGTATCCAATTTCATTAAAATATGATTAAGTACCTGCATGAGGGCGGAAAAAATATATGTCATCGAATATCGTTTAATTATAAATTTCATTTCATGTTTTAAGATTAAATAACCTGTAAATAAAAATGTAATATTTACTTTGCTTTGAAGATTTATTATACATGGAGGCAGATGATGTAATTAAAAGAATAAATTTAAAAATAAGTATAGCTTTTCCTCTATGAATAATTAAAATTTATTTGTAAATAAGTCAATATTTTTGGTATTTTATGAAAATCAGGTATTCTATGGAATGCCTGTTTTGCAATACCGATGACGAATGCAATATTCAAGCATTCTATGCAATTTTGTTCCAGCATTATAGAGGTTAATTCCAAAATATCTGGTAAAAGTGTAATAACAAAGAAAGGGGGCTGAATAAGCAAATTTTGAAATGAAACCGGTTACAAATTGGCACATTGAGATAGTACAAGCAGCTGTTGAGCATTAGGTTATAAGGTGTTTTTCCCACTATCTTAGCCTGCCTTCATGGTGTAGTGGTTCTTCAAATTCCCCTCAAAAGCGATTGCTCATTTTTCATCTTGCTTGCTTCCAAAAAATACCTAATGTCTCTATAGTGGCGCCCGAACTAAAAGGGTGATGGAAGATGACTCTCCACACCTAGATAATTCTTTTTTACCCTAGTAATTCCTTTTGTTTTGTAACCTAATTTATTTAATTGATTAAAATCACATTCCAGATTTTAGTTACATACTTTAATTTGCTAAGTAGCCTTTAGTTAGGGGTGTCAATAATCAATTTGCTTAAGCTATTCAGTTTTTAATTTTAGATTAAATCGTTTAAAAAAGACATAAATCTTAACTAATTATTGAGTATTATTGCAATTTAGAAATACAAATTATTTATTTGTCAATTTGAAATATAATTATTATAGTTTAATTAGATCCTCATAGAGTTATCGAGCAAGTTACTAAAGTCAATTTAGAAACTGCTTCAGTTAAAAATTCTAATGAGTTACTAACTACTCATTTGGATCGCTTAACGCAGGTGCCAGAGAGAATAAATTTTCAGACACTCAGACAGTGTATCACATCATACGCCAATTTTTATGTAATTTTAGTTTGAATAATTCTTGTTCTAGGTGCTTTAGTTGAAAGTGCTCTTATGTATTTATCCTTGCCAAGTTTTGCATTTGTACCTTTTACGTACTTTCGCAAGTGAGTTTGGTGTCATGTTGTCCTGGATTTTCACAATCCTGTCTACATAGTCTGGATTTACTTTTCTGGTATTTTCTGGGCTACTGACAGCTATTTTGCTTCCCACTTCATGTTAAGTTTCCAGTTTTGTGTTCCTTTACTTCTGATCTTAAGCGCTTAGGTCAGTTTTCAGCTAGTTTGGAAAGAATTATTATTCTTGCCAGTTCTTCACGATATTTTCCTTACATAAAATATTTATGTGACATTAAATCAGTTCCTTAATATGACAGCTGTTATTTTAGATAATATTTTGTCATCTTTTGTTTTTATCTTGTTTTTGAGCGTCGCATTTTGAACGACAACAAAGAGCTGTCCTCTTTACCTTCTAAGTTTTTATTTACTGTCGCGATACCTCTTGACTTTCAGCTCTAAATGTTTTCTTGGGTATTTTGACTTTGGTTTCGGTTCTTGAAAGTTAAATTTTAAGTGTCGCGTTAATTTACTCTACGATTAATAACTGATAGTACTTTATAGAAACGCTCACACCAAAACTTTGGTTTTACTACTGCCGTACATTTGTAAACTTAAGGCACAGGTCTCTTTTGAAATAATTTTGGCAAGTCCAAAATGTTTCTTTTCGGTATTCCAGATTCCTGATACACAATTTAGCTTATTAAGTAATTAGGATGTTAATAGATAATTTGTTTTAGCATATTTTCTTTTATTTAGAAAAGTCAGATATTAGACTTTTATATTAACTCGGTTAAGAGACACATGCGTTTTAAGCAGTTTTTGAGTACTTTTGCAATTTAAAAGTACAAATTATAGATTTATCAATTCGAAATTTAAACATAATGTAATCTAAAATTTTCGATTTTTTGGTCAACTTATATCCGTTAACATAGATTATTTAATTTAGAAATTATTTGAAAATAAGTATGTATTTTCATTAGAAATGACAAAAACTTTTCTAGCTTTTAAATGTTACTTTTTAACACTTTTTAAGTAAGACCACCCACTTGGGCGTGTTTCATGGTTTTTCATCAACCCCCTGCTTTCTGTATCTTTGGGGTTGGAAAGCGAGCGAAAAGTGTTACTTCTTTTTTGGCTTGTTTGGCGTTCATCGAAGGGTGGATTCAGCTGAAGAGTTGAGTTGAGTTGAGTTGAGTTGAGAGCAGAATCTGGACACCCGTGCGGCTTACTAAGACTATTCGGGTCTAGTCCAGGTTCCGCAACTATCCGGGGCAACACCTCATGGGGCCTATAAGGGCATACATTGGTCCTGTATACATGCGGAAAAAATGCAAATTTTTATATAGTTTTGTTCTTGGCGTGGGTGTTGAAAATTTTTCTTTCTTTGGAACATTATCTGGAATATGGCCGGCTTCAGTATATAAAAAAGGGTCGCAGGCTGGAGAGAGTCTTTTTTTTCCTTTGATTCGACTGCTTCATTTTCTGCACCACCCTCAGTGGGTGAAAGGAAAAAAGTATGACAAAGTAAATTACAAAACAATGACGGTTGAAGGATCTGTTGAGAAGGCGAATATGAATTAATGTCTTCTATTTTGGGTTGCGTAGCAAAGAATATTTTCCTGCCTATTTCTTTCACTCCAACGGCATTTTCACATTCACCCATGATGTCTCCTGCGACGAATCTTCACTTCTCTTCCATCCACAGACTCAGAGGCCTTCCTGTTTGAAACATTACCTAGCACCGTCGAGGGCGGATTACCATTGCTCTGAATCCCGAGTCAGATTCTTTTTAACGATGCTCTCAATTCAATGCTACTTTCTTTTAATATAACCATCACCTGACAGTTCATTCCACACAATATACTTTTGCAATACTAGAGAAGAATTATAACAATGCAGAAAACCCTTTTCATTGTTTTATACTATTTGTTTAATAACCTTAGCTACGTATTATATTATCTCCCTGATCGCGCTGTTTGATATATGTTTTTATTTAATTTAAAAAATCTGTGATAAAATAAATGACTTAGTTGACGTAAATGATTTAATTTCATTTGTTTTCCTACCACCTATACACTCTTGATAACTAGGGTTGTTTACCTATGCTAATTGGTTTAGTTTTCCTTATAATACAACGCAATGTCTTTTATTGGTTCTTTTAACTTCTTTAAGTATTTTGAACGGTTTCAAGAACCGCTACAAAATACTGTTCATATTTTAAATACACTTCTAACTTTAGTTCCACAAAATTATCCGAACGCCTTTTTTACTCAATGAATTAGATATTGTTGCTACCTTCCATGTTCACCAAATCCTATTTACTTTGGTTAAGATTAGAATTTCAATTGAGGCATTCCTAAAGCTTTCTTTTCCTTACCTCGTGGTTTTATTAATTTTTATTTTGTTCGATAGGGGATACTACGTTTGTCACTTCCTTTTCGGTTGTTACTGCTGTTATTTTAACTTATTAAATGATGAACGTATGCCCTAACACGCTGACTATTTTACTGCCTAAAGAAAGTAGCTCATAATTTCTCTCGAAATACTTTTCTTCTGTGCCAATCTCCCAGGAAATACTTTTATTAATCTGTATTTTTTCTATATAACGAATAAAAAATTCTTTTGCTGATCTACGATTTTTCTCTGTGAAATGGAAATCAAGCTCCCTTACTAATTAAAATTACTTCTTTAAAGCGGACACAATCAAAGATTGGAAATTATGCTAATTATGTAAGTACATATTTATTCATTAACTTAAGTGTTTAATTAATGAAAGATCATATAATTTAAAAAATGTAAATAATAAAACAATGTTCTCACGTTTCAAATCATGCAACATCAATGCAACTATTTGAATTTAAAATGTTTAAACTTCGGAATATTTTATGTTAATGGTGTTACAGCATTTTGTTTGCTTTTATATCCAAGTTCCATAATTGGGCACTTTGAAAAACCTTTAAAACTTTTAAGATTTGAGCTTTTAAGGATGGTAATATTATGAAATCAGCATTATATAAAAAAAATGCAATCTTAAAAGTAAAACTTTCTGGATTGAATTTTTACATCCCTTTCTTTCACCAATACAACTTTTAACCGAGACAACTGTGAATTTTATTTATGAAAAGCTAAAGTAATTAAATCAGACTTCTGAAATTTATTTGAAAGACATTAAGTTGTTAAGTGTGCTTCTTTACCTTTAAATTCATTCTTGTATCCACAAAGCACAATTTAAATTATATCAAAAGTGAGAATGATTTAATATCGGAATATAAGGAGTTATTGCAAGCAATAAATAATAAATACGATGTAGCATGCTTTAGCTTTTCTAACAATATTTATATCCTGTCATAATGTTCGATTTGTTGGATGTAATATTTTGTTTCGTATATCTCTTACCATTATAGGGAATATGGATTCACTTGCTTTTATTCTGACATAAAATTCTATCTCAATGGAGCTCAATTTACCTGAAACAATGAGAATCGCAGGTAAGTATTATTTTTGACATCGATTATCTGATAAACACCTGGATACGAAGCGCATGGGGAAGAGTTATTGCTGTTTTCTTGTGTTCCATCGTTAATATTTTGGTGTCGCAAGCGAAGTTAGTTCTGTATACGCACTGCCAACCATAATCAATGAATTCTAAGTAGTGAAAAAGATATTACTTTACACTCAGAATCAAATTTGTTAAGGCTACAACTTCTGATGCTTTTAAAATATCGTTAGAAAACTAGCTAGAAATTTAATGCACGCAGAAACACTGGCAAGAGATTGTTAGTCCAAAGGGGATTTGTCCCAGAGGGGCTATTGTTTTCTTTTTACGAGTTTTCGTCGAATCACTCTGAATGTCTGTTTCACTTTTCAAGCTGTTGCTACCAAATATTATCGCCCTGTATTATTTTTGAAGAAATTAAATAATGAAGTATCTGCACAAATGTACGTATGTTTCTCGCATTGTGATATAACAACGGTACCTAGAGCCATGAAATTTTGAATGACGTAATCCTATCGCGAATATGGACATCTGGATGCCCAAATTAGAAATTTCGAGTTTGTTTTATTATCGATTTCATATTTTGTAAAACGTTAACGAATTTTTGATTATCAAACTCAAGGATTTCAAAGCGAGAAATGGCAACGTTGTACAGAAAAAACATTTTAATCTCCAGCGCGTGAGACTGTGCATCGGAAATTTTAAAGATATGCTCAATTTAAAATTATTTTGCTATATTGCTCTTGAACTGAATTTTATGGTTTAAGTACGAAGAACATGCTATTTAATAAATAAAGGTTGCACACAAAACGTTAAAAAAAAAACGGCCCTTTGGAAGTAATTTAAAATCTGAAACCTTTCAGATTTTATTTTTTTTTTAAATATTAAATTTTTTATGGTAATTACAGGCGCCATGAATAAATGTAAATACTACTCATCGAACATAACTAGAGTTTATCATGTCAAAACAATATGTACTGAACAAGATGTGTACCCATATATCATTATAAACATAGAAGTAACATAATTTAATATAACTAAGAAATCATTTTCATAATTTTGCGTTGTGAAATCTAAGAGCAACATAAACTCAGTATGAAAGTCCGGTGTATTGATAGTAAACATTAAAACAAAAACATAAAGTAAAATATCTAACGTTTATTGTGATAAAACATACTAGTCGTTACAACGTTACATTTGCAGTTTACATATATGGTGACTTGTCTAAATTTAGAACCGAAGAAATAACGAAAAAAAAAAAAAAAATACATGACTAATTATTTATAATCAAAAGAGTGATGTGAGCCCAAATCAGTTATTTTTCTTAAAACAATAATTCACTCTCTCACACAAATGTAATATAAAACAAAGAAAATCACATTTTTCAAATTACACATTGCAGGCCGGTGGACACCGATATACATTAAACAGAAATTTGGTAGGAGTTAGCAACTCTTCTTAAGAACTGAATAAATTAGCGATAGGTTAACAAGGAACCGGTCTGCACCCGGAGTGAACCTGGAGTACACGGTTACGGTCCGCAGGGGTACCAAAGGAGGAAAGTTCAAGCGCAGGCGAATGAAGTCATTCCGAACAGAGACTACTAGAAATGCAATAAAAAATAATAGGTTAAATTTAAATTTCAGGTAACACTGCTGTCGCCCCTGGTCCGCTCGTTCTCCAGGGTTCCTCAGGAGGATCCACAGGAGTCAAGAGAAATCCCGCTATGTCTGAGGTCTTCTTCGATTACAACAGGCCCACCAGCGGCCGAGCGGTAAAGTCGCTGAACACTGGTAGTTCGGTCTGAGGTTCGAATCCCGCGAACGGGCTGGCTGCATGGGTGTTTTCGTGGTTTTCCCCATGCGTAACGTGTATACGAGCCAGTTTCCCTTAGAAAGTCCTCCACGAAGGCATCCCTCCTCTTCGGCAGATAGCCCTAGTGTGCTTTGCCATAATTAAATACACCACCACACCACACCACTTCGATTACAACATCTAACACTCTATCTCTGAAACAAACGCCGCCGTCTCGTTTTCTTCATTTGGCGGGAACATTGAACTCGGCGATGAGTGAGGATAGAAGGGTCGCCCAAATCTTGAAGCCCTCTCGGTGCGAACCAGAGATTCGCGGAAGGGGGAAGGGTCTTCTCCGGCTTCCAGAAGCTAGCATTTCTCTCCTTAATTCAAATGAAATACCTCAAAGCTATTCGGAGAGGTCAAACATCCCTCCGCCGAATAGTGACGTAAACAAACTAGCCTCGCCCGAAAAACAGCAGGATCCCACTTTAACATAGGGATATGCATAACGGCCACAAATTTCACCCCCGTAATCATACCTTCGTAGAACAATTGCATGTAAGGTACCCAGTGAGTGAAGGGTGCAGAATATGTAAATTTAACAGATGGTCAAACGTTTGACAAGCAAAAATAATCAGGGACGCTGTCTGCCAGAGATAAGGAAATAGTTTCTCACAAAACTCTGAGAGTACGAATGTTTTTCCCTTCCAACAATTTCAGGGAAAAATTAGAGTTAACACAAAGCACTGAATTAATTCTATTATATATTTTCATCACAATTAAACAATTTATAGTTACTAATTGTAAAATCTAGCACTTGATTAGTCGACATTACCATCTGAGTCAGAATATATGGATTTATAACTTAACCAGAAAGAGGAGTAAACATTAAAAAATAAAAAAAAAACTAATTAAATTTATACACCAAACTAGTGTAACACATACAAACTTTAAACTTTAAAATTAAAATAACCTTAAGAGTCAAACCTAAACAACCTCAAACAAAGCAGTACAAATAAAACCAGAAGTAAATTTATGTTCTTAAACAAAATTAAAAGTTAATAAACAAACTTTACTTTAAAGGATAAAAAGACTAAACTTAAAGTTAACAATTACAGCTCACAAAAAAAATTGACTTTTAATAATTACTTTAAACTGAACAAATAAAATTCAATTACTGGAAAAAACTGCATTAAAAAGCAATAAATAACTGATAGTTGAAATTAAGAAACAATGTTACATAACAAGATCAGTGAGAATTTACATATCGCTTCTTATGCTCGTAGCATGTTGATGACCTTTCATTGTAAAGTAATATTACCTTCTTTACATAACTTTGCTGATCTCTTTGAATAAATTATAGTATAAGGTATTTTTCTCGCTTTCCTAACTTGTCTTCGTAGTAGTTCTGCACGCTGGGGCGGTACTCCAGAGGTCTGTGGTTCGATTCCCGGCGAAGGCGGTTGCTAATGTTTCATCTCTCTGGCTTTTCTAATTATCCTAATGTTTCTGCAACAGATACATAAAGTTTTAAATAGAGTGTGTGTGTGTATTTAATTATGGCAAAGCACGCTAGGGCTATCTGCCTAAGAGGAGGGATGCCTTCGTGGAGGACTTTCTAAGGAAAACTGGCTCGTATACACGTTACACATGGGGAAAACCACGAAAACACCCATGCAGCCAGCCCGTTCGCGGGATTCGAACCTCGGACCGAACTACCAGTGTTCAGCGACTTTACCGCTCGGCCGCTGGTGGGCCTTAGTTTTAAATAGAATAGCTGAGCATTTTTGATATAATGCAGAACACACATTCGGCTCATGAAAATATACATTATTTACATTATAGGCGCTTATTTTGCAACGTAAAGAACATCCAGAATCTAATTTCATTAAAGAGCAAGTTTTACAGAGTTACCCGGAAAATATCTCTCGTTGTGTTCTGATTTTGAAGAGAAACAATGCAACTTAAAATTGTTTGATCGTTTCAAACACCTACAAAAGAAACAAGCTAGTTATCAGTTTTAAGAAGATCATGTTTTCGAATGGTAGTGAAGATAAAATTATTTAATACTGTTTAAAGCTGAAGCCCCTGTAGCATACAATCCTGGTTATTTCTAGCGGTTTTCCTTGCGCGTTATGTTATTACAGGTCCGTACCAGCGACTGAGCACCAATAATATATCTAATTTCTACAGTAACTGCTTTTATTTCTAAAACAATACATTATTAATTATTTAAACTAGTAATTCGTGGCCGAAAAGGTAAATTTTCAACCCTTCATTTAAACAACAAATAAGAAATGGAAAATTCTGGTAAAAAAGAAACATATATTGATATCAGTCTAGTACTAAATACTCCTAAGCATTAAAATGACTTCGCTAAGGCAGAGAGCTCGATGCAGAAATAAAATGTAATATTATGTAAAACTATGCAAAACAGGTAAATCATTATAAATGCTTAATCATGTGTTCATTAAATATGAGCGCCTTCATGTAAAACGAAAGAAAATTTTCTACATAACTCAATCTGTAGAACGTAACTAATTAAAATTGATCAAGGTTAGAGATATGAAGACTTACTTGCATCTAAATCCAAAGGCAAATTGAAGATATTTCTAACTTTGCGTCCTAACGTGTTGTGAACGTCCTAACAAGAATGATTCTTATCCTATTTTGGTTTTCGTTTAAATTCCAGGTTTTTGCTAGTCGTATAATTCGAGGTCTGTCTGTTTAAAATGCATTGGAGTACTGTACCTACAAAGAAACTGGTAAAAGGAACGGGTTTTTAATAGAAAGGTGAATTTTAGGAAAACATCATTGTAAAATAAGGAAGGCAATCGTTACTTTACTTACCATTATTAGGATGTTTTTGGTAATTTTGGGCCCAGAAAAAAATGAATAAATGTTTTATTAACGTCTATGCTGCAAGGAATGGAGTTATAATATTTCCAAGAATTTGATATTTGTGGAACGTGTTGAAAAATAATCTAAAAATATATCTATATTAGAATAGGCTAATTAATGGAACTTATACTCTCAAACTGGTTTTTTAAATTCTCCAAAAGTACAAGAATATTTTGCATTCCACTCTGCATAGCATTACGTGTGAGAAAATATAGTTCACATATCTGTGTTCCTACTAATATTTGAAAATTATTAATGATTAATTTTCACTAATAACATGTAATTCTATATAAAGGTCAAGGTATTAAATAGTACTTGAAGTTAAACAGCCTAATGAAATGGTTCATATTTCGTATGAAAAAATGTAAATGTGATAATAGCTGTTAACCGATATGTATAATTATATCGATATGTGTAATTATATTATTGCAAGGTTACTATTACTAACCAGTCATTTTATATTTTGGAATTTTACATTCACTTTTCCCCTCCGTTTCCTCGACAGAACGCAAATTAGATCAAATATTTAAGCTGATGTACTTAGATTCTAAAACAAAGGGTGTTTCTATCTCTCGAGGCCACGTTCCCAGGTTAGTTAGCTCAGATAAAGATTGTATTCCTCCGCCTTGCATTATAGTTCCAGGAAATTTTAATTCAGTGATAAGTTTGATTAAATTTCGCTTAATCTTTTGTGTAGTCCTTAGTTACTAGATTTAGTTTGAAATTTGAATTTACTGTTACCTTATGTTACATCACCACAAGTGGTTGGCCGATTTGTAAGTACAATGTGTGCATTTATTTTCCAGATCTGACTTAATAGAAAGCTTCGTTAGGAAAATGTAGTTCTTTACAGAAAAGTGATAATTCGTTTGAAGTCGGTTAAGAGTTCGGACTTAGTTTATGCTAGTAAAGAAGACTAAACTCTATGACATAAATTTCATTTATGTTCTGTATGTGGATTGTGTTTAGCATAAACGACTTTGTTATTTCAATTGCAAAATTACTTAAAATATTGAATGACATTCCATCCGTTATAAAACTTCAAACTAATGAAAGTCTAATGAATCGCTAAAGGAAAAATGATAGTTTTAATATAATACTGCTTAAATAAAAGTGGATGCTAATTAAATTATTCTAAATTTGTTTGCTTGGCAAAACAGGTCTTCCTTAAAAGTTCATTACTGACATCTGGCTGCTATTTAGGCTACTGTCATAGGATACAGAACGAAACCTTTATACAGTTAATCCATTAGCCGACAGGAGCTGAACTTGATCTAAACTACTCTTGTTTGAAATATTTTATCACTAAGATAAGCCATTGGGGGCTGTGACTTTTACGATTTACACCCATTAGAGCTGGCTGATCTGCTTCGGAACCGATGCAAAAAACCGATTCATTTTACTAAGCGAATTTACTCAATTCCAGTAAACTCAGTTGCAATCCTTCTTCAGTCAACAGCCAGCTGTTGTTCGTCTTGGCACGCTTTCTTCCTGATTCAGTCTGATTCGCGAAAGAACAGAGATTGTGTTCAAAGGAAACTTTCGGAAATCTCAAAATTGTAGTTGAATGAAATGCGTTTATAGAATTAGCGTTTGATTCAGTCGAATTTCCTGATCCCACGGCTCTTTCGACTCATTTTGCTCTTCGTTCCAGCTTCGCTAACTTGTGCCGATTCCACTGCTCGTTCGATTCTATCCGCTCTTCTCTTCATCTCCGCTAATCAGTCTGTATTCACCTTTTGTTCTGCATCGTTCTCGTCAAGTTTATTGTTAGTGGGCGGTAAGTCACATAAAAGAATTAAATCATTTAAATGAGCAAACGGTTCTAATCCGATCTCACAAAAGAGCGGTTTTCTCACGTCTAATATCCTTGTCCGTAGATTTTATCTTCTCTGAAACTCTAGAACGTTATTCTACGAAATATTCCTCATAAAATGTGGACAATAAAAATAGACTAGAAATGGATTATTAGGGTCAAATTTAGATCCCAGCTTTTGTTGGAAAACTATTTACAGTCATTAATAACAGAGTGACCTGTCTATATTATCGATGCCGTTTCAAGATGAGAGAAATAATTTATCTACTCAATAAAAAGGTTTTGTAGTCTAGAGTCTTAAGCAGTTAAATAAGCGATTTAAGACTGTAGCTTATAAGTTAAGCAGCTGTTAAGTTGCCGAATCTTTCAGTAGAAAGAGGAATAATCATTATAATAATAGTATTGTCTGATGATATTACTTATTTAGAAAACGCACGGAATGAAACCTTTCTTGCAGGTCGCAATCGCATAAAGTATGTGTATTCTTGAAAATAAACATTTCATTTATTTCTAAATGCGATATTTTATTCTAATTAGCTTAGGACAGCCATAAAATATTTCCATGATGTCATGTATGAGAATAATAGAGTATTAATATCTGTAGCCTGAAATAACAAATTATTATGTAACGGTATCTACAAAAAAAAGTGTTTAGTCACTTTGCAAGCTACCGTTCCTGGTACTGCTTAATTGTTAATACAATATACGAACTCAAATGCAATGTCAGTATCTAGCTACTCTTGTTGGATCTCATCTTAAAATGATAATATAAACTAAAATGAGTCGAAAGAAACCTTTCTTTTTTATAAGATTTCGATTATCTACAAGAATAATACAAACACCTATATCGGATCGGTTATAACAAATTTCTTAAACAACTTACAAGTACCTCCAGTAACTTTCGATATCTCCTTCACAATTATTGTAAGAAAGTTACTCAAGTAAGGCGGCAACAGCAAAGTCTAAGCTTTCATAAGCTCCCGATTAAAATTAATATCTTACTTTTTAAACATGCCATTAGTCAATCAATTTGCATAAAGTTTCTAGTCTGAGTGAAAATCGTCACGAACGTAGATGAAACAGATAAGTTTAACTTAAATATAATTCTTAGTATAAATGTTAGAAGATTTCAGCTAAAAAAATAATGTGCATCTATTGTTTTAGAATACATTTATATATTCGGACAATATCATGTAAATGTTCAACAAAATTTAAACACCTATTTATTACGTATGTTGTAAATGAAACCATAAGAACATTTCAGAAGGTTTTTAAATTTTCTGATTTTTTAACCATAATTTTCTGAACATAAATTCATCTTCATAATTAAAAAATTAATTAGTCGAATATAAGATAAAGCTAAAAACAAGAATCTAGAAAAAATATTGTGATGAGGAGGATGTGCTTTGCTCTAGAATCCGATAAGACTTCCAGCAGTGAAAAATGCTTCTCATTAACTAAGTACCAACTTATTATGGTTGGAAAACACTTTTTCTTATATTGACTTCTCTGTGAAATTAATCACCAGCACGTAAAGAAAAAAAGAACACTGTGGCAAAAAGTTAATGATTTCTCAATAAAGTATTGTTTAACCTTTTTTTAAAGGCCGTTTACCATTCTCGTAATCACCGCGTTTAATTACTCATTTCTAAACCTTAAAATTAGGTTAATTTTTAAGTTTAAGGCAATAAATAGAGCATAATCTATCACATTTGCCTTTGTTTGTTGCTGTACAGATTAAATGTTCCGAGAATGAGTTGGAAATAAAAGACTTCCTAAAGACCGATTTTGAAACTGATTATTTTCTCCTACCTTTAGCAAATACAGCAACTCATAAAACCATAAAGAAATTTTTCTTCCATCAGAAACGTAAACAATAGGATAAAAGCTGAATTTAAATTTTTGCATGGAGTCATGGTAACCAATTAAATTATGTAATTAGACCATTTTTCTCTGTTTCGACGCATTTAATGAAATCAACCCTGATTTATAAGTACGGAAGTTGCACTTCCAAAGCAATTCATTAATGAAAGCAATTAGTTACAAAATTGCAGGATAAGAAAATCAATGCGTGGATAACAAGATAGGAAAAGTATCAATTGTATTTATTACGCTAGATAATTCGTTCACATTTAATAGCGTTTAATTGCCTTATGGAGAGGCGTAGTTACATATATAACCATTTTTAATTAAATTTATTTAAAGATGTATTTCTTAAGTGCTGCTTATTTAAAGGAAATCCTTTAAATAGCATTATTAAATATGATTGATTCCATTTCCTTATTTCACTTCCTTAATTCCATAAAACATCTAATAATAGTTAATTCATATAACGAGAAACGTTCAACTCAGTGCTAAAATCCTTTAATTCTCAGCGTCCTTGTACGTTTTCAAGATCAATTAGATTCTTCCATATTTATAAATGTAACGCTGATTGTTTTTTGAAAGCTATCTTGTAGAGTTATTGGGATTTTTTTGGAGGCCAGAGAGATGAAAAATTAACAACACCTTCACCGGGAATCGAACCACGGACCTCTGGAATAGCAGCTCAGCGTGCTACCGTTACACCACGAAGACACGCTAGGGAAGTGGGAGAAATACCTTATAATCTCAGTTCCTTGTTAAATTGGCTTAAACATAATATATCATTTGTCATGAATGAAATTGACATTTCGTTGTAAAATTGATTTAAACACTTAAAATGCATGCTTACTGGAGACCTTTTTAACTAAAATTATGTATTTTCAATTTTATATCTAATAGTTTATTTAAAAAGTTTGCTTAAAACTAAAATTCATCATCAGGTTAGTTAGTTTTAAACATTTAGTTTTAAACATTGCTTAAAACTAAAATTCAAATCATGAATGCCGAAATTTTATTTCGTGTTGCAATAATTATATTTGATGTTCGTTTTTAACCAATTGAACTGGAATTTATATTTCATTTTACCAAATTTTCTTAATGTATGCAAATAAAAAAGCGAGACATTTTATGACAATATAAATATAATATTAACAAATAAGTTTTCCAGATATATTTTTATACTACCTGCATCCAACTATCTTAAATTCAAGATCTGCGTTAATGCGGATGCTTACATTGAATTCAAAGCTAATTCAAGAAATCCTTTCTTCTTGACCTTACAAATAGCGTCTGGAGCAGAAAGACTACACTTTAAATAAACATATATTCAGTAGAATAGCATCACTTCTAAGAGTCATTAAATCTGTGTAAGTAATCTGTAAAGTCATTAAATCTGTGTACGTAAATTAAAGTGTCTGAATTCCTTACAGTATTGAAGACAGTACTGTAAGAAATTCAGACACTTTACAAACTTAAAATATCAGAATTGTTTCTAAATCGTATGATAATTTGATGTTTGCCTTAACCATTTTCTATGATAATTTAATCTTTATTTTATGACAAAAATCAAATTGTAATAAGTTTAGAGCAGTAAATAAGTTCATAAACTAAACTCATTGATCTTATCTGACGTTTTTAGAAAATGGAACAGACTGAAAATGTGTCCTCCAGAGATATATGTACATTAAGTAGAATGTCTAGAGATCTTGGCATAATAGTCCATTACTCAAGCTCCTCTCACTAAGAGACCAATAAAAATGAAAGGATCGTCACTGAACTGAGTCGGCCACAAAAGATGAACAGTGTTGGATTATTCGACAGATTGATGTCACTACTAGAGGCTAGTTGTAGCCCAGTAGCGTTTTAGAGAACAGATCGGCCTTAGAAGTTTCGCGTTTTTTGTTTTTGATTGTTAACTGAAAGATGGTAGTCGACAGTTCAACAAATGGATAGATTTAACACAGTAGAAGAAATACTTAAGGCATTGAGACCATTTGTTTTATAAAGTTTAACACTAGCAAAAAGAAAATATAAAGAAACGTCGAAGTAAAAGGCATGAATATATCGTTTTTTTCTCAGTATGAGCTTCACCGTCTGAAATATGAAGGTAACAAGCACGAAAATGTGAGCTCGGCCCAGAAGTCATAAGGTAACTAAGTCAACCTATACAGTCAACTTTTGTTTTGATTTATAATAAAATAATCATTCATAATTTCATAAATACACATTAGTTTATTTACATTTCAAGAATTAATGGTTTAATGTGTTAACAAATCTTTCTCAAAATACAAATTAATTAAATTTGTTTATCCGAATGTAAGTTGCTACAGCGTTAAACATACCTGTTTGAATTTCTAGAGGTTATATAGACGAAAGAACGTGAAAAATGCTCTGCCCCTCGCCCGAATTCTGACTCTGGACCTCCCGAACACGCATCGAGCAGACTTCCAATTACACCACAAAGGCATGCGGAAAGGAAGGAGAAAATACCTTACACACTGAGTAAAAGAGTTTAATTTTAATTCATTTCATTATTTCAACAAAGTTTTTATTTGTGACTATTTGATTAACGGCTTCAGATTTTTGTTTAATTAACGTATCATTGGGCAAGAACAAGTATCGTTTTAATGCACAGTAGATAGTCACATTATTCTATTTCCATCTTTGTTAGAAACGATTTTAAACAACCCAATATTTATGTTAACTGTAGTCAAAATACTTAAGAATTATAAAACATATCAGTAAATTCAGTTTCATGTAAGAGCAAAATCTCTTCTCCTACCATCTCTGTGTTGATTATAAATGTTAGTTATCCATAACCGACAAAAATACACCGTAAGTTGTTAAAAAATCTTTAACTATTAAGTAAACAATTATGTAAAACGGATTTTTATCATGCAACGTAATACTTATGAATTATAAAACATATCAGTAAATTCAGTTTCATATAAGAGCAAAATCTCTTCTCCTACCATCTCTGTGTTGATTATAAATGTTAGTTATCCATAACCGACAAAAATACACCGTAAGTTGTTAAAAAATCTTTAACTATTAAGTAAACAATTATGTAAAACGGATTTTTATCATGCAACGTACTTTCTTCAAAAGAGTTAAGGGGTTGTAAACATTACTGCTTAAGCTGCTACACTTATACTTTCGCAAAGGAATTTACAGCTACCATAAAATGCAGTTTTGAGAAATTCAACTGCCTTTCAAACGATTCTTCTGTTAGTTTACAGAAACATTCTTTTAGTTTACATGAATAAATGAATATTCATTTTATAATATGAACTTCCACTCTTAAAACTCTTAAACTGGTCAAATCTAGCTTCACTAGAAAAAAAACCACTCGTAAAGAAAAATTACCCGCGACTGGCTAGTGGACTCGATTAAATGATGAGGTTTTATATAAGCAATAAGAGGAGATGAAGGATTCAAACCCAAATAAAACGCTGGTACTTGTAATAGCTTTCTATTAAACGAAGACCCTGCAGGAAGTTCCTGAAATTATTTTTACCCTGATAGAAGCTTAAAGTGGTAAATGTTAGCTTTCAGGTAACTGTTTCAGATCAAGATTAAGTCCCATTTTAAATTAGAAATATCACAATATTTATTGTGATGCTGTTATTATTAAGAAAAGAAGATGAAAGGTAGATTCATTAATGAGAACATGCCAGGTTCAAATTCCAGGCGAAAAAGGATTAAATACGACTGTAACTTAGTTGCATTACATCGGTTTCCAAACATTATGCAAAGAAATGAAAAATAGCGATAAACCGGCTTAAATCTAATGAAAGCTGGGTATGATAGGAATAAAAGCGAGCTGCATTGGGCAACATTATGAAAAAGAGTGGTGCTTCCATCGCTTTACGTAAATACGATGCAGGTTAAAACCAGCTGTTTAGGAGGTAATTGCTATTTAATGAAATGCGATATATTAAACAATTTCGAGGTACCAAAGTGTAAAAATGCGTTAGAGGAGATATTTGCCGACAGAATTGCTAGATTCGGATTAGAAACAGGTCGACGAGCGTCTGACTTTTCAAAATGCATAAATGTTTACTATTCCGCGGCAAGCCGTTGTGGAATTAATTTCTAACTACCGATTCGGCCTCTCGAAGACCTACCAAATGTACGCCAAAGATTACGACTTCTGCAGTTGAGAATACAGAGACGGGTTTCAGAAGTACCGAGACAACATGCATATCCTATTGTTCAAACTTATGCTGCCGCAATTGCCAATACCTTCATTTTGCAAACAGATAATACCCTCTGTCACATTGCTATCCTCGTTCTCTGATTTCTTGAAGAGGAAACTGTAGTCCAAATGGAAAGTTCAGTAAATTTTCCCGACATTAATCCCATTGAGCATGTGTGGGACGTCCTTCGGAAGCATGATGCTGGTATTCAAACTCTCTCCCCAAATGTTAGATGGAGTTAGAGCTGTTTTACTTGATAAATTGGAATTGCTACCCATACAGTTCATTTCAAACATCTTAAACAACATGATCATATATCCCTGTCAGGTCTGTATTGCTGGTCAGTGTTATCGTATTCACTATTGAGAAGATATTTTGTGCTTAATTTATTTATAAAAATTTATGAAGTTTTATGTTCCTGCTGATATCGTAAAAATAAATACTGTAAATAACAATTTTCTTATATTTTAAAGCTATATGGGAAACAGTAAATATTTTTATCAAGTTTCGTCCACTTTGCTTGCATGCTTTTGAGTTACCATCAGTTTTCTGTTTGTTGTTCTACTTTTGGAAACGATTGTATTAGAAAACCCTAAAACAGGTCATTAAAGGGATTTTATTTAATAAAGATGTCTCCACGTCGAACTTATTTCCTTTTTCTCTATTATTTGGAATCAAAGCTGAAAAAGAAATTTCAGATTCTAAAAAAAAGAACACAGGTGTTCTATTTAGTTTCCTTCCTACTGTAAGCTACTGAGTACCTTTACTCTCTCTAATTACTCATTGTAATGAGAAATCTGTTCACTTAAATTCACTGTTTCTATCTTGATAAAGAACAGAAATATTTACAAGCAATATTTATCATGAAACACATTTTTATCATAATTTTCAGCTATTTCTACAATAAAAAATACAAACATGTAGAGATGATATTTTATAGTTTTGCGGGAATTACGTTTAATAAGTACATATTTATATCATTCAACGAGTATATACATAACGCAATTGCTTTCTGACATCCTTTCCATTGTTTATGGAATACGGGAATTTATATATATGTATATATTTATGAGTTTGTTACGGCATGTATGCCCTTGTTTAAATTTTTGAACTTATAAATTGTTTCAAAAATTGCAACTTGGCTACAACATCAGCCTTCATCTTCTAGTTTAAGAAATTCTGCGATTGATAATATCTTGCTAAATATAGTGTCATATTTGTTTTCATAAAATTCGTAGATAGGAGAGAATAATATATATATTTAGCTTTTCGCTGAAAAAGAAATAAACAGCTCCCAGTCCGAAGGAAACATTTGCAGAAGTAGCAATATTTGAAACATGATATCTTACATCTCAATAGAGACGGAATCATTCCAGTGAAGAGTTTTACTGGACAATGATCAAATCGTTACAACCGAAGCGTAACGTTTCGCGTAACGTTTCCCAAAAGAGTTGAAAGAACGCTCCTCTCGACCGAATCAGCCGAGGAGAATGTTAGAGGGAAAAAAAACCTTTCTCCGCCATCACGCAAGGCTGTGCCCATTTTTATAAAAATCCAAGGTATCTTTTATTACAGTTTTCAGCTATTTGTCGGTAGGTTTTCGAAGAGAAGTGCAATAACAGTTCCGAAATAGGGGCTCGTTTCTTCTATTAGGAATGGGAGCTCGTATATATCGCATAAAATTATAACGATTTTGAGAGAAACTAAAACGCATAGTCACAAGTATCAATAAAATAGATACATTCTTGACATAATTCAAACAGTAAATCAGGAAAAATGTCACTCATTTGAATTCTGCAGTTACAGAAGTTATGTGTGAGTTATAAAAACCTCATCATAACATATTTCGACCAGCCGCTAGCATTTTCCGTAGAAAGAAGTAATGTTTATGATTTTCTAATACATTTATTTAAACAAACCATGTTTATATAAGATGACTATAACTAAACATTCATCACAGATGAAAGAAAGAGGAAGAAAATACATTCTTAATAAAAGCAGAAGGCAGTTATTAGTAAAAGAGAATTTACAGGACTCTAAATGTTTGCACATTTGTTACTGAGAATGAGAAACGACACACAAATTGCTAGATATCAGTGTGAAAAACTTCCTTAACATCATGTGGTTTGTGCAAAATGTATTAGTGCCTAAAATTAATCTTTACATATTGTAAAATTTGGATTCCTCAAAAGTTGCTGAAGAAAACTGACTTATTTCATGTGAGGTGGTACGCAGCATTATAACATATAAGTGCAAACTGAAATTCGAATATAAGTGCTCACAGAATTTTCGTCAGATTTTTGCACCTGACACAAATTTCAAAACTTTGTGAAATAAAATAAGTGCAAATTATGACAAATAGATAAAACTAAAATATGGCAATTGCGTATAAAATTATAATAAAATTTGTTTCGTCAGTAACAAAATACTGGATTGAAAGCTTTCTTTTAAAGTTTTAATAAAAGTAGTCAAATATTATAACAAGGAAAAATGCAGTAAATCCTTTCAGTTTAGTTGGAAATCTTCTTATTTTTTTGTTTTCAAAATAGCATCCCATCTTTTAGATAGGGATTCATTTACCTTAGCAACAATGTTTAAAGATATGGGTTTCAAATTCTTTCTGAAGCTTCATAAAAAGCATTGAGATTTGAATAATTGAGACATCTAGATTCATCTGCCAAGGCCTTTTCACAAATATTCCATAGGTGTTTTGTCAGAACTTTGGTTTTGCTATTGCAAAACTTCCGCTTTGTTAAGGTATGTACAAATCTTTCACAAACTTTGAGTTGTGCAATAAGTTATTTTATTGAAACAACTATTTTATTGAAGTTGAGTTATTTTATTCAAAAAGAATTTTGCGTATGTATCTTCTTTCAAGAGACACAGTTTGAAATTTTCAGTATGTCTTTTAAATAAATGTTCTCTATGAGATTCATGCACAACAGAGATAAAATGCGTTTGCTACACTTTAAAACGGGAACAAAATAAAGTGGATTACTCCTTTTGTTTCATAGTAATTGTTTATGCTTTAGGTTACCTGCTAAAACAAACTAAATTTACTTTCATGACTAAAAATAATTCTAAATCATTCTCTCTTGACCAGCTTGAAGTGCTCTTTAGAAAAAGCCAGTCGGAACTTTGATTTGTTACTTCACTTTCAAGCAGCTTTACTTCTTTTAAACGAATTTTACGATTGAAACGCTTAAATTTAATCTGCTTTACTCTTTTCACAGATACGTTTCCTCTGCTTTACATTACATTTTAAGCATTTAAAATTTGATTTGACTATCCGGATAAATTATGTGCATAGGTTTGTGTAAAGTATCTTTGCAAGACAGTAAAATTCAACAAAATATCATTTTCCTTTTTTATTCTTTGTTTTAAACCTATGCAATATCACTATCTGAAAAATAGCAAATATGAAACGTTTGTTTCAGACATTGTACCTATATGTCTAAAAGATTTTTGTTTATGTAAAATTGAGAGTGAGAATTTATTCAAAAGTACATTCTTGGATTCAAATAAAATATGCTAGAATTTTTGGACTGATATTAACATTTTTGATACGAAGTCGCTGCGAAAGAGTTTCAAAGAAAATACCTTTATGGCCACTCAAACGCAGTTTCTATAACATGAATGCTTTCCCCCTCTCCCTAGGACAAATTAATATGTGAGAATAATCATAAATCATTTTGATGTTTCCATATACAAAACATACTGGTCAAATGTTCGGTTAAAAAGCAGCAGGATTCTTTCATCCATCCCAATATTAGCGCTGCCAAAGAGTTTGGATTACCGTTCACAAATGTTGCTTCGTGTAAATAACTAAATGGTAGCAGCTGTTTCCAAAGAGACTTGTGGTCCGGTTAATTACTAAAAGGGACTGTAACTAATTATATTTCATCATTTTATGGAAGACACTCAGGCAACCACACATACTCCACTTCGCCATCAGAAGCAAAAAGTAAACATTCTTTGTCAACAGTAGCGGTGACACTGCCATCTCACTTCAAAGGGATTTAACACTCCCATGGACTAAAGTTACAAAATTTCAAGAAATTACACAAAAACATTCTTAGAGCGAAATTAATATGCTTATAAATCTTATAAATAACATAATACTGCTATTTTAGTTAAACTATTTCAATAATGGAACCAAATGCAATTTTCCTTTTATATACATTTTCCAAAAATATAAGTTTAGCTTTTTATAGGAAGTACTACGATTTTTGTGATTGCCCTTTTTAATTCTCCTGATTTTGTTTTGATTTCAAAAATTCTTACTTTATTAACAGATTCATGGCAGAATTTAATAACTTGACCTAAAATCCATTTGAAAATTCGGTAGGTAGTCCTTTTTGATAAATTGCATCGTACCAACATAATACTATCTTTCTCCACCATTCACTTAGTTCTCTGTTGCAGAGTTCCTAAATGGTCAGTGGACCATTTTTTAATTGATCTGAACAACCTTTGCTGTTCTCTGCCAGTGACTTAACCAATTTTCTTTTATGTCTATTATTATAATAAAATAATATGTAAGTATTATACTATAAAGTATATTTCTCGCGCCTTCCAAGCATGATTTCTTGTTGTAACACTCGGTGCGTACTCGAGAGGTCCAGGTTCGAGTCCCGGCGAAGGGACTGCACACCTACACATCTCCTACTTAAAAATAATCTAATGTCTCTACAAAGCAGCCAATCATTAAGCAAATAAGGAATTTGCCCTTATTAAAAGTAGTATTATGATACTCCTTGCTGACATTTCTAGTTGAAAATAAATTTTTAATTGATAACTTACACTACCTTTTCTTTTGTGATACTGCAGATAAAAGTATAAGTTCCAAACGGAAGGCATTTTTAAGTAAATAAATATTTTGTGACATCTGTGATAATTACTAAAGGATATGGATTAAGTATCTATTATGTCGGAACTTGAATGCTAGAAATTTATTTTTTAACCCCTTGCTTAACACGTAGTATCCGAATTTTGATGTTTCACGATTTTGAAATTTCTCGACAAAAACTTAATAACCGTCTTTACTTACTAAGGACATGCATTTTGAATTATTACCATCAATCAAATTATGGAAAATTAGAACTTACATGCCTATTATTTCCAAAGTTTCAGTTAATGACAGGCTGTAATGTACAAACTATAAACGTATTTATCTTTACCAAATAATTATACATCATAAAATAAAATCATATGAAAATATTTTCCGCCGTATGTTATTGTATTAAAGAGAGGGGTAGTTGTTGACAATTCTATCCAGCACTGAAATGCATAGAAAATGTTTTCCCTTTTCAGAGATTAAATCATTTTCTCCCAAAGCGTGAGATTTAGTGCCCTTTAAATAAAAACTCAATCCCCTGAATATAAGTAAAAATACACAAATGTTTATATTATAATCTTCGAATTTATGCATTTTATAAATTTATTAAAATAATTGTGCTGATCTGAAAAAGTAAATTTTTACATTTTAATTCGTAAGAATTTTATGTTTCTTAAACTAGTGAATACTTAATCCGATTTTAATGACTAGTTCAGTTCTGAATCGGATAATCTAACACAGAAATTTATCACAGATTCAGTTTTTTTCACTCACTTTCTTCATAATTTAAGCTACTGAAGCGTAGTAACTTCATCAACAACAAAACAATTTTCAACCGATTGCAGTACAGTGAAAGCTATCTGGCAATGGACAACAAAATTTTGCTTTTTAATTAGAGCAATTTTTTATAATTTAATAAGGGGATTTTAGTCATCCAAGAATTTCACACTAGCTTGTTTAATTTAGTATTCCGATAGCAGTTCGTTGAACCAGATCATTGATTGGATGTCCTTTTAACGAGCGTTTTAATTGGAGGCAACGATCCATTAGTACCATTTCGAGTTAAAAATCAATCGGCTCTGTACGAAGGCAACGCTTATTTGACAATTAGTTTTCTCTTGACAAATATTGGAATTCTGCGCCCCGTGATGGGAGGAAAATCGACAAGCTGTGATAAAAAATTGCCTAAATTTTATAATTCTTAAGTTTTCCAAACATATGCATTGATAGCTTAAAATAACAGGTTGCCTTAAATTTCTCTAGCGTGGAAAATTGTAAACAGCATTCCATGCTTAATATTTTCCTTCATCTAAATGTCTTACGGGTAAGAGTATTCTAAAACGTTAAGCAGAAAGCTAGAAACATGATTACATAAGCATTTAATTGGTCCTACATAATTACTACGACGCTAAATTTTAGGTGTGGTACCTTCTGCATAATAATATTGAATCTTTGACATATGGTGTCTCCCATGTTATATGACCGTTTCAAAAGCACTTTATTCTTCTTAATTTGACTCTAAATCATTTTATTGCACTTAAACAGGACGTGTGATAATATTCTTTCCACGTTGAACCAGTTTTTTTGTAGAAACGTCGTTTATGGAGTATAAAAATTATTCAGTAATATTCTAATTTAAATGTTGCTCATTTTCACAAACATAATTAATCCCTAGTGCCTAGCTGACACTTCGAAGCATATAACTAGGTTCGCCATAGCGCGTGTATAAAAACTTAAACGTTTCACATAGACTTAACTACTAACTACTTACTTCTCACTTTTAAAGGCCTTTCCTTTTCCGATGTTTGGCGTGTGTTTTAGTGCTAAACGTTTAACCTCTTGTAAGATGTGCTTACCTCTGTTTTAAATGCTAACTAAAGTTGACTTTAACTGTTACCTGAGTGTTGCCTTTCCACTGACCCTCTGCTTCTTCTGACCATCTGACCTTCTTCATTGCGCTGATGGAGCGTAATGGCGATAAACCATCACCATATTTGGGTGACCTAAAGTACCAACTACATTAGGGTACCGTGCGCTATAGCCGCTTTGAAGACTGGTTGTGATTTCGCCCATGATATTCTACGGAAGAGCTTGTCCGTTATAAAATCTTGTGGTCCAGGACTTATCGGAATGAAGTATGCTGCTGTTTTATGTGCCGCGTGAGAAGTCTGTTGAGCAACCTGGATGGATCTTATGATTTCATTGTGGCAATGCGTCAGCACGAATCATTCTTCAGAATATTTTGCTGAATATTTCCATCAATATAAAAATAAAAATGCTCTTTGTTCTGGAAACTTACTATTTCATAATGCTTGAATCATTCTTGTATGTAACTTTCATGAGTCTAACACTACCAAATTCACCAAGTAATCATAAATTTTGACAATAATGTGAAGTTTGTATCTAGCTAGTGAAAATGAATCTTATACCAAATCCTATTTACAACTAGTTTGAGATCCAAACTGGTTTAAAGCTCTGCTACGGATATTAACAGAAGCTAAAACCAGACTTAAGGATTTCGATCTTCAGAAATGAGAACAGCATTTGTCCACAAATCCCGACCTATGACGATTTGTAAATGGTAGCTAATTACCAGTAGAAGACCGGACTTTTCCTTAAGTGTGTCCTTGAACACTGAAATGTCATCTTCATAAGTGAAAATAATTCTAATCCAGAAATGAATAAGTTCTGAATTTATCAGCAAATAAAGTACACTGGAATTCATTGGAACTGGTGCCTAGTTTGAAGAAATTGATGCAAAAGATACGTGAGAACGAGGTTACCACAAATCAATGCTAGGTTTATAGATATAGCTATATCTGACTATTGCATTTTTCTATTTTCATGTTTAAACTAAAAAAAATATTAGTAAAGTTGCATTTAATCATGCACTTAAACTGATATTTGATTTCATCAATTTTTGCCCCTGATTAGCCAAAACTTGTCACCTCCACGTTAGGCTCTTGCTCATTAGAGAAAAAGTCTCATAAAAAGCCTGAATTTTTTCAATAGCAATATAGCACATGGGAGCTAACAGCTTTCTGCAAGAAATAATAAACTAGATTGTCATACTACGTGTGATTAATTTTGCGTCTTTTAGTCAACTAAAACTTTTGTCATATTAGGGAATTTTTTTGTTACATGTAAGCGAAATACCATTATATAAAAAGAAAAGCTTGAAATCCTTGTCATTTGCATATGCAGTAAATGAAATGCATGTACAGTAAGTGCAAACAATGAAAAACCTCTTTAGCAGTTCTGCGCTGCAAAAGAAATGCAAACAGTATTTTTTACAAGATAACCTCTCGTTACTTTTAAACGTATAGTGACTCCAGAGTAGTCAACACAGAATGGAAAAGATAGTAATTTAGATGTGCTATACGAAAAGGGCGCGTTTCCAAAATAAAATTAAAGATGATTTGAAATTTTTATCTTAACTGTCTGAAATCAGAAAAAGAAATGCAGTTGTTCTGAATATCTCTGAATTTATAGTTTATGAAATTCATCTCAATTAGAATATATTATTTCATTAATTAATCTATTATATGAAAGTTTTAAGTTTTATCATTATTGAATAAAATAAAAAATTTTCATGTTTACTTTTATTTAAATATATACTTTTAATTAACCTAAATATTCAATCATCTATTTTAGGTAAACAATATTTTAACAGATCACTAGCTCTGATTAAAAATTATAATACGCCAGTATATCTTTGTCAAAAGAAAAAAAACCCTTCTGATATATTTTATGAAGTAAAACAAGAAATGGTTTACAGAATTAGATGTACATAAATATACATATATATATATATACAGAGAGAGAGAGAGGGGGATATATTCGTGATAAAACATCCGTTAAAACTCTATATTCTTCGTATATAATCTTTCAATATCAAAATATCTACGCAAAATTGTTGAAAAGATCATATTCCCAAATTAAAACTAAAAATAATATTACTTTTATGGTTTTTCTTATTTTATCTATGATTAAATGAAACAGTTCTGCTTCGAGTTATTTAACAAAATCTAATGAAAAAAAAATTAATTACACAGTTTTTAAACAAATTTCGTATTAGTGCACATATGGTGGAAATCTTCGTTGCAATCAGTGACAGCGTTCATCTTTACTGCGCAGCATGTAACAGTGCTCTTTCGCAGGTGATATCTCAGATGAACCCTTGTTAAGATCTTTGTGGCCTGCGAGACACCCCCAATTTGTTTTTCTGAATGGACTGGCCATTTTTAGGCCGACTTCCCAGTAATACACAGTCTATTTTGGCTGCTTTTAGTGAAGCTGATTTGAGTAAATTAGATACGGTCACTGATAAGATTACTGAGCTCGCATCCCAATGGTATGTGAATGTGGCTATTGTAACTCTGAAGCGAAATGAATCTGCTACATTTCGTTTGGAACTTCAGGTAACGATACTGAGAAAGTAGGTTAGTGAGATAACTTCTGAATTAGGAGGTAATTATCGCAAGCCTAAGCGCAATTTTCGGTATTCATATCGGTACATTAGATCGCAAGAACGTACTAGTCTCTATAAAGAGCGAACACACATCATCTGTTTCTATCATGTAAACTTTGGCGAGCGTGCAAGGAAATGTCAGTCTCCGCTTTTCTTTCGTAAAACTGAAAATGTTAAATTGCTTGCTGACAAGAGTGGCGGTCGTCGGGTGAATCGTATACAGTGTACCCCTTGTAAAAATAAAATATTTAATCGATACTGAGGCTACTACGTCATCATTACCAGCAAAGTATTCTCAGTGTTCTAGGCCTTCTCAGGATTTGAGTTTGTTCGCCGCGAAAGGAACTAAGAATCCCAAGTTTGGCCCTAAACTTCTTACTTTGGATTTAAGTTTACGTCTCAACTTTAGTTGGTTATTTGTCGTTGCGGATGTAAATAAGCCGATTTTGGATGCTGATTTCCTTACAAAATGCGGATTACTTGTTGAAATTGCTAATAGATCGATTTCGGGACT
Source organism: Stegodyphus dumicola (assembly GCF_044657685.1). Lineage (NCBI taxonomy): Eukaryota > Metazoa > Arthropoda > Arachnida > Araneae > Eresidae > Stegodyphus > Stegodyphus dumicola. The sequence goes on from NC_140781.1 coordinate 163,436,858, forward strand.
GGTTTGTCATCGGTTTCGAGACTGGTTTGCGATTGCATGGCAACTATTTGAGTTCGTTTGATTTCAGCATATATGTACTTCTTGGTAACTCTAAGTTTTATAAATTATTAGCTGAGTATCCCAAACTAACTCATGCTTCTTATGTAACCAACAAAATCATCATTAACATCATCAATCAAACGTCAACAATTTTTCATTATATTGAGACTAAATATCCCGCTGTGTTTTCGAAACTTCGTCGTATCTCACCGAATTTATTTAAGGCGGCACACAGGAGTTTGAGTTCCTCATTTCACAGTCAGCCATCCAAAGTTGCTTAGGCCAACGCTCTTCATATCGTCCGTAAGGCTAATAGTGACTGCAACCTTTGCAGAGACTACCACCACGTGAATGCTGTGGCTATTCCGCAACAGTATTCTGTACCGAATATTCAAGATTTTTCACAGACTTTTCTTTGAAAAAATATTTTTCCACTTAATTTGGATTGGGCGTATCATCAAATTCCTGATAATTCAGAGGACACCCCTAGAACAGCCATGACGACCTCATTTGGATTATTTAAGTTGATTAAAACCCCGTCCGGTTGGCGAAACGCAGGCCAGGAAATAAAAAGAATTAATTCATTTATTTTCTTTAAAAGTGATGTTTATCTAGAACGTTTTTGAAGAAATGGTTAAAATTTAACTAAGCTTCTTTTGCTTTTTTTTTAACCCAGCATATCTAGTATCAATGGTTTCAGTGCAGCCAGCAATGTTCCAAAGGTGCCTGTAAATGCATTTTCCTTTCCCCATTTGTCATTCGGTAGTGAAACTGACAACGCGCCCAGAGTGAGTTTATTAGAGATGTGGTCTGACTTTTATGACCTAATTACATTAGGCTTTTAAATGAACATTAAACATCGTTTGATTTTGATATGTAATATTTTACATTATTAATAAATGGCTTCAGCACATTTTGCTCCATCACTTTCGCTTCATTCGCAAGAAAGTAACAGGGGGATTCTGCCAAAATGTGATGCTTCAAGTTGTCTTCATTCGCAATGCGAATCTCTATGTTAAACAAACTACTAGAGGAACTTAACAACCATTTTATACATTCTAAGGACAAAGGAAAAATAAAGAAAGATAATTCTTAAAATTTCCTTTTCTATCCCAGAAAATTACGAGACTTTCTGAGTGAGAAAGGACTGCTTACTCTGTAAGATTTATTAATTAAATTAAGGAGTTAATTATAATTTCAGCTTTTATTTGTAACGTCTTCATTCTGTTTCCTCACTAAAATAAAATTTATGCTAAGTTGAGATTTTTGGATTGTAAAACAGAGCATGTTTCTGCTCTTTGTGGCTACGGTACGCAATTTCTTTCAGCTAAGTTTTTAATTATTTGGCTTCGCGTTTTGCTTGCTATCGACATTTGAATTTGATACGTGGGTTAGAGTTTGAGAGCCAGGAAAGGTTTAAATTGAACTGTGTATGTTTGAATACGTTTTAAATTTGAATTTTACTATTGCTGTAGTTATAGCGCCACAAGTAATGGTTGATTCTGTTAGCACAAAAAATCTGCTTATATTTAAAATTTTGTTTTAATAAAAATATTGCTTAAACCTTTTGAGGTCTTTGTAGTAACTTTAGACGCAATGATAATTCACTTTATCTCTGTTAGGTGTTTGAAACTAGTTTTTGCTCTTAAACCAAGCCAAAAGTTGTAACTAAAAATTGTTAGATCCATTCTATAGCTGAAGTGCCTAGTATTCTTCAAGTACGGGCCATTGCGAAACAGCCTTAAACTTTTCAACAACCTGTCACAGAAACTTCAGTTTCTTTAACCATCTCAGGAAAGGTTAAGTAGCAAACTCATGTGTTCTTTTACCTGAAAACATTTTCTTAAAATCTGCTAAAGAAAATTTACATGATCATATACTCATTCTCAAGGTAACACGCATCACAAGTTCACCATAAATGATATCCCAGCTAGGGAGTTCTACAAACTTTCAGCAACAGGTGTTCAAAGAGAGGAGATATTAACAACAAGATATAATGTTATAGGCACCGTGCCTTCAGAATGATGTGTTTTCAAACTGCAAATCGCAACTGAAGTTAACGAACAGTTTCAATACGATGTAAGTCTGAAAATTGCTAGAAGAAATACAGTTGTAGTAATTTTGTTTGGAATACCTACAACTGCAATTCTTAAAAGGAGGTTTTCAGACACTTACAACAAATTTCGAACAAGTTGAAATAACCACTAGAACAGCTCTAAGGGGCTCAAATGCACCCAACAATTACTTCGCTGGTGTGTGAATATTGATTCCTAGACTTATATTCAAGGTAACAGACATATAATTATAGGCTTTAATTTAGATTAGCGGTCAGTATCTTTCAAATAACTGTAATAACATGCACAGTATTTTGAGATATAATATAATTAATAGTACGGACTTTCTACGCTAGAAACGTTTTACTTTCAGACTTTGCACATATTGTAAGAGGGCATTAAAATGATTCTGTCAAGTCAGCCACTTCCACAGTTTATGAAACCCCAACAAAATTCACCGATCCTAACTTTTTTCAAATCAACATGCAGCGTGCAAAGATCATGATTTCAATTTCATCCCTATGCATAGACATATAGGGGAGAGATAAACAACACTATGTGGTAATAGGAAACATAATATCAGTTTGACTTTCTTACACGAACCTTCCGAAATAAATATAAATTGCTTAGTGTTCTAAAAACTTTCAATATTTTCTTTCAACTACAGTACTTTCAGGAATTCTATATAGGGGTCTTCTTACTACACCTCTTATCTCAGGAACGTCACATTTAGTAACACCTTTACTAGTATCACAGAATTTTAGACTTTGTTATATCTAAATTTATGCAGTTCGTTATTAATACTTTCGGATATCTTAAATGCGCTTGTAAATACAAAGTGTTTGATGGCAAGGAACGTACCTTATTTGGAGATTTTAATGCCCTCGTTAGGTTTATCAGACGGAGAGTTTACAGAGCTACGATTTGTCTAATTAATTATATCAAAACGCTTAGTGGTATTAAATGATCCATACTCACTGCCTAATACCACTAGATATTTGGAAAATGTTGGACGCGCAAGGATTCAAATTATCAGCGGAAGTATTCTGAGTTAAATAGAAAGGAAACGAGTTCGAGATGTGCTGTTCTTACTTCACGAGCGCGGAGGTAGTTAGCCAGAAATTGAAGAACGACGCGTTTCGGCCTGTGTGCTTGTCTCGGTCAATTGTTAATCGTTCAACGTGATATTCAAAGTTTGCTGAATTAGCAGCGGTATTGTAAAACGCGGTGAGGTTAGTTACGTTTAGAGAGCCTCGTAGTTAGTCTCTTGTTATTATTTCTTTTCAGGTTCTTATTTTTTATTTTAACCGCTGGGTCGGCGTAGTTTGTGAGCGTCAAGAGCACGCATTTGTAATTTCTAAAGCTGAATAAAAAGGGAATTAAACCCTTCGCAGGACTCTGTCTAATTTCCAGTTTCAGCTGTCACCACTTGGTTGCGTGCAGGTTGGAGGCGCGCAACTGTACAAAGCAAATGCAGAAAATGAATTAAATGTAAAGAAATGAATAAGATTCATAGAATGCGTTTCACACCAATACAACTCCTAAATTTGATGTAGCACTTAAAACTGCAACAAATAAATTATTTACGTCTGTATCAATAGTACTTGATCCAGCAAGTTTAGTTACGGTATCACAAAATTTCATTCACTTTCTACTAAATCACTTATTTAATCCAGATGGTCTGCAGTCCTCTGTAAAGATTATTAGAGAAAAAATCTCGAATTATGCTTCTGTTAGACAGTCAGTAGAAATTTATTTACTGACTCAACACGAAATCGCAACAATAACAGCAAATCTGAGTCGAAATAAAAGTCCTGACAATTTTAATTAACGTTTAAAAAAGGATAAACTTGCTTTCTTCTTAAAAACAAATATATCTGAAAATTATCCCAGTACCTACCACCCAGTGTGTCGTTTCCGCGGCATAATCAAAATTCTAGACAAAATTACAGTTCAATGTTTAAATCATGACTTTTATAAATACAGATAATTGAGCAATAAACGGTTTGGTTTCCTCACCGGCTTCTTAGTTGTTTGATTTGGTTTGGTTTGGTTTATATAATTACGGCAAATTCTCGAGAACTATCTGCCTAAGGAAAGGGATGTCTTCGTGGAAGACTTTCTAAGAAAACTGGCTCGTATTCACGTTACACATGAGGAAAACCACGAGAACGCCCATGCAGCTAGCCCGTTCACGAGATTCGAACCTCGGGTCGAGCTACCAGTGTTCAGCGACTTTACCGCTCGGCCGCTGGTGGGCCGTTTCTCAGTGGAACAAGCCTTAATTTATCATATTTAGTCTTATGCAAAACTAATTTTTCCTTACATAAAACTATTATGATGCCTAATAACAAACTGAATCAGTTGCAGTTAAAACGTTCTTACGCTTTGCAGTACTACAAAATAAGTAACGTTCAAATTTAACAGGCAGTGCATCTCGTGTTAAAGACTATTGGTACAAAACGCCATTTCACGTTCCCACTAGGCTTTCAAATTTGCCGAACGCTGAAACATTTTACTTCACTAATTTATCAACTTCATGCTGAATTTCATCTCACCAAAGCATAACAGGTAATGAAGTATCGGATCAATGAGCTGGAAACGATTTGGGAACCAAACTTATTATGAAATTTATTGGCCTAATCCAGTCTCATACTTTAAAAGCGTTTGCAAGGAATAATCTTAAAATTACAGCAACAGGAATGGGACTCAGCAGAAACTAGCCATCAAACGTATAGTTTCTTTCAACGAAATAAAAATGGAATTCAACAGATAATGCAGGTTTTAATTGGGCATGGTCCTATTAAGATTTATTTTAAAAGTTTCGTTTAAGTTTCGCTAAGGCCACATAGTCGGTGTACATTTTCTGCAACCAGTATAATTGACCAGTATACTTCTGATTATCCAATCAACAACAGCATTTAAATTTCGAGAAAAACCTCATACCAATCTCTTTGTATAGTATCTATCTTCGTAATATACTTATTAGTTTGATGACATACTTAACTGTTCACTTGGATGATATTTTAGGAAATGTATAATATAGAAATTTCTGTTTTCGCAATATGACTATAGTAAAACAATGCCAGGTGAATGCTAAGAAGTTTGATTTACAAGAAGATAAGTTACTATTAAAGAATTACTTAGCTTCAAAATGTGCAGATGTGGTGAAATTTCATAAAAGCAGTGCAATTCTTATTTTTGTATATTAATGTAAGCCCTTAAAATGTATTGTACTTAAAATTTATAAATTTTCCTTAAAAATGTTTTATACTTAAAAGTAATGCTGAAATATATTTGCGTATTATATGCATCAGCTTCCCTTTAAGAAGTATTTCAATTATGATGTCTGTCTGAACACTATTGCAGTAAGTGCATTTAAAATTGTCTGTAAGAATTTGACTCAGTATAATTTTTGCTTTATTAGGAATACACTAATTTTCAGTTTAGTAATATTGAAAATAATGGCACGTATTTGAAAAGAGTTAAAGTGTTTTTATGTAAAATTTGTCTGCAAAAGTTTTATTCCATGTATTTTGTTTCCTTTGAAAAACCAATTTTGTTTATTTTAAAATTACAGTTTTTAAAAATCTCATATTTATAATATGAAAATATTTTTGATGAGTATTATTTGTTTTTGTTTATTATTATTATTCTTTGAACTTATGTATTAGCTGTCCTGTTGACCTGTATTTTAATTTAATTTACTAAATGCTGAACACAATTAGAGAAACTGTTATTTTTATTTAGACTGCAGCAAAGTCTAAAATCTAATTCATTATAAAATTTTGTGAGTTGAATAGTAATTTAATGTCATAAACTAAACATGTGATACTGCTGCATATAGTAAATAACTTATATTTGTTTTTCTATAAGAACTTGTTATACTCTCTCGGCCTTTGCCGTAGTAACCTTGTAAGTTGTCATTCTGTTGACTGGGGTCCAATATTTGGTACTTTAGAGTAAGACAGCCGCCAAATCGGTAGAGTTCCAAGATGACGTTTTCAAGACATGAAAGCAGTTTCCTTTTTGTAAATTTATTTTTTCATGTTTAGCATAAAGCGATCACTTAAAATAGCATGTCTAAGAAACTCAGTTCGCAAGAGTGTCAATTTTCTCTTCATCCGTTTCCGAGTAATCATGCCACCTCTAAAGTAGAAAATAGTAAAATTGCAAAACATTGATTCATTTGAATTCTACAGTAATAATTTTATATGCTCATATGAAACAAAAAAATACCAGCTAATTGATTGAATACTTGAGTATTCTAACTGTGAGCATTACTTAGACTGTTACACGCTTTCATTGTGGAAACTGCTTTTGCTTGTTTAGTATTGTGTTTTTGTTAGTAAGAGTAGGCATGGAATGAAAAAATATTTTATTTTATGAGTTCTAATTTACATCTTAAATTAATGATTGCTTATATAAGTATTTCAAAAATTACTGTGAATTTAGAAGCGTGTGATTTATTTCAAGTGATCGCTTTATGTTACTTGCCCGTATGATGAAAACAGAAGTAACCAATATAATTCTCTTCATGTTCCTAAACCGTTCATTTTTTAATTATTTGCTGCTTTCTCAAATTATGTGTTGTTTTTTAGAAACGTTTTCCTTTTCCTCCGTTAGTGAATTTTACTTAAAATAGTTTTCATACGCACACCGGTATTTTATTACAGCGAATTTATGTTTTTGTATTCTTCACTGTAGCATAGAAGGCATTTTACTCCTTACGGTTTTAACATTTTTTTGTGCAAGATTCTTCTACTTATTCTTGAATTTTAAAATGTATCTTTTCTTAAAATATATGATTCACAATCTTTACTTAGCCGCTGTATCTGAAACTGGCAATGATTTTTTAAGCAAGACAGGTAAAAATAACGAATTATTTTCTTTGCTTAGCTTTCTTTTTTCTCTATCTAATGATCTCGATAAAGCGCACAAATCGTCAATTCAGCAGCTCATGGTGCTCGGTTGGTAAACCCAATCGACTTCTTTATGAGACATTAAGCCTTCCTTGTCCATTTAGCCTGCTTAACAAATGGTAAAATACAGAGGTCTCTAGTGCTTCAGTGCTTCCTACCAAGGTATAATACGTGATAGAGATAGGGAAAGATATGCAATTCCCAGAATACGTGTTTTAGAAGTATTTTCACGGCTACTGAGCTTCAAAATGATGTCCTAAGGACGAAAAGATATAGTTTAGTTTAAATAAAATGCATCATTTATTTTGATTATAGTGCAAAAATATTTCATAGTGTTACAATAAAAGGTTTGACAATAAATAGCAACAAGGAAGCATTCTCCTTAGCAAAATGCTAAAGACTTAAAACTGCAGGGTACATTTAGATTTAAACTGAAAAATGTTGAGTTACATAACACAGTTTAAATGCTAAACAGATTAGGAAATATTTTGCCCTTAAACTCACAAATCAAAATGTGTTAAGAGTTTATTATTGTTAATATTCCTTTTTATCAAGATTCATGTAAGAAATTTAAAATTTCCTTTATTACAAGAAGAAAACTGATGTTATCTACAATCGATGCTTAACTAGATCTTTGTTTCATGAAATCCTGTAAAATTTTGCAACGTTAATTTAAGAAATAGTTATACGTGCCGAACATTTCTCTCGGGAAAGATATCTAATATAATTACTTTTTACTGGTGTATGTATTTTAGAATTTATCAGAATTAAAAAAGAAATATTTCATTTTGTGAAAATTCTTTTTAACAACTATAAATGATTAAATTATTTACTCTAAATATTTTAAAAGAAAACCCAGAAAATGTTAAATCGATTTATACGCGAAGTTTTAGCCTTTTTGTAAAAGCTGAAAGTGACATTTTCACGAACTACTGCTCCTAATTCATATCATTCATAAATAACTGGAATAATTGATAACATGTTTGTTTTTTTCACTAATCTTGGAAAAAATAAGTACTTTTAATGAGAATAATTTAAACCTAGTTAATACCTACATGCAATTATTAAGTACAATATTATACTACATGAAAGCAAATTTTGTACATAGTTTTAATTTTAAAGCTTTAAAACTTGAATCAAGAAATATTAAATTGACCCTTTACTATTTTCTACTTTAATCTTCTTTATTTATATCTAAATTAGTTAAATATACATACCTAAAATAAGACGTATTACGTTTATTCATGAATTGTGCTATTTGCTTTATGCAATAATTTTTTAATTTATCTCTGGACAAATGCTTATTTCTTTTTTCATAATAATAATAATAATAATTTTTAACTTTTACAGATCTATCTTTTATGTTCAGACCTCAATTAAATGTAAAATATATTTTCCTTTTTACTGAAATCTAAATACCTCTTTGTTTAAAAAGGAAAACGTATTAAATATCAATTTACTTCCAAAGCCTTATAGATTAAATATAGACTAATCCTTTTAGAAATTAGTTTTCCATCATATTTAATACCTATCGTAATTAAATATATGATACAATTAATCAGGCTTCCGTCTTAATAAGACGTATTTTATTGCTGCATTCAATAATTAATATTATTTTCATAATTGCATTACAACCCTCTATCATCTTTTTTTTTTTTTTTTTTTTTTTTTAAATGTCTTCTTTGAAACTGTGTCAAAATCATTTCATCTCATACAATTCTTATAAGTTAAACGAATTATAGTATTTTATCTTTTTATTTCGGAATACAGGAAATATACATGTTATGATTTCCAACCATACGATGAGGTAGTAAATGAAATAAAATGAAGTAAACTTCTGTAATAGTAGCAATTGTACTTTGTTTACTTTATGCGCTGGTATATGTACGGCTGCTTCACATAATCTACAACTGTTGCATTGATTAAGTTCGGAAAAGGAACTACGATAAGAAATTTTCAATGTTTAGTATTAGTTACCTATTAACTGAATTAAAAATTTTTGTTGTGGAAACAAGTTTAAAATTAACATTTCTGTTCACACACTTCATCATATTAATCTCTTTGGATTTATATGCAATGAATATTTCCTGGAACTAGAAAAATCTTAGAAAATATTTGACATGATAAATTATTGGAAATTAATTGAACACGAACACAAAGAACTGCAAAAGCAGAATTAATGTACTTAAGACAGAACCAGGGGAACTGAAGAGACACCTCTTTTATCAAGAGCACCTGGAGAGAAAAAAAAATCTCGAAACTACCAGCTAGGTATAGGTCTTGACATTATCAGTTGCAGGCATAGACTTATCCATATTAGTCATGCTTTCTTTTATAATTCGCTTCAATGCATTTTGAAAGTGAACCAAAAAACGTTACTACTTGAGAATATTAAAGGTTAAAAAAATTCAAAAATTACTACAACCTGATATATGTGTTTAAGCAATAATCATAAAATAAATAGGTGTTTAAATAATAATGAAGCATTTGATGTTATGTATAGAAATATATCTATATAAATTATATCTAGTTTATATAAACATACATTAAAGCTTTTCATACTTTCCACGACGGATTCAAGACAATAACTTGGCAATTCAAGACAATGAAAAAATGCAGAGTAAAAGGTAGTTCGAAACCGAATCCAGTTTCGAACTGATAGCAGTAACAAATGGGGGGGATAATGAAAAAATAAATTAAATTAAAACATTTAAAATCCATTCCATATTTGGTTTGGCACAAACCATAAGCAATCACAAAAAAACCAGAACCACAGTGACTAATTGCATGAAAGCCCAAAAGCAGCTTAAAAAATCAAATTAGTAATAGGAAAAGAAAAATTAATTTAAGTCTTTCTTCGCATCTTCATCAGGGGTTAATGCAGCTAAAATGTAAATACATCAGTCTGTTTCTGAACTAGTAACGACACAAATTATAAACTAGAGTTAACCTAACTTAATCAAAGTAATTCGTACTTTATCATTCCGAACAATACAGGCTAACAAACAAACTATTGAATTTGAAGAGGAAAAGCATCGATTTACCTGGATTACAAATCCGAAAAGCAACCATATAGTCAACCATCTGCATTCAGCCAAAAAATTAAGCTCAGGTGAAACTGAAGTTATATAAATGATTAATGAAACTCTCAAAATTATAGTTAAATAATTTTAAGCAACGAATCTCATCACGAGGAAATGCAACAGAATTATTATTTCTTTTCTGTGGTAGCATGGAAAACAAAATGCCTTCAATCACTGTAGAATGCAATCCATTTTTCTAACTATCAGTTTGTAAATATATATGATCTTTCAATGCAGGATGTTTATAAATTAATAATACGGTTTAAAAAATTAATAATAAATCAATGTATTACTTCACATGGGCAAATCTTAGAGCATAAGCAGCTGCAATTGCCCACATTTTTGATGCATTAATGACAACCTTTCAATATGTGCACTCTTGGTCACACGACAGACATCTACATGGTAATCAAATTCTTGCCATATTTTATGTAGCATATTCCACGTGACGGTATGCAGTGCATGCTTTTCTCGATCACAAACGTTCTTGAGAGACAGGGACACTAGCGGTACATAAACTCGGTTTTTAAGAAACCCCCAGAGAAAGAAATCGCATGTTGTTAAATCCGTTGAACTGGGTGGCCAGGACAGAAGTTTGTTGTTTGCCTTCGCAGCACGCCCAATCCGGCGTTGTTAGAGAAAACGATTAAGAAGTTCACGCACTTTTCGGTGAAAATGGGGCGGAGCACTGTCCAGTTGCAAAATTTAATCATTATGTTGGTGTTTATCTAGGGTAACAAACAGTTTTCCAATGAACAATTTCCATCTCTCATGAACAACTCACCGATCGCACTTTCTTGTTCGAAGAAAAATATGCGAGGCACTTTCTCGTGGGACACCACACAGAAAACGTGCACGAAACTCACACTACACTGAAACCACAGATCTAGACACCTGAAAACAGAGCTCACAGAAAGCCTTCTCCTGTTGTGGCGCCATCTTGGGAACTGACGCTGCGGCTGCGCAATACACATGACAAGCAAACAGCAGAAAGCGCATGAGAATCTTGGGCAGTTACCTACCAATGCTTACGTGTAGACACGTAAAATTGTAAGTGAATACACGTAAGTATTATATAAATACAATATATTATGCGTTACAACGAGTAAGGTACGTCGATTTATTAATAATTTTTAAAACCGCGCCATTCATTTATAAACATCCTGAATAATATCTATTATATAAAGATGCTTTGTAAAAATGTTTCTGTTCCTCATTACATCTTTCATTTACGATGCTAGTATTATTACGTAACTTGCTTTACAAACCTGCATTCTGAAAAATAACAATCTTCATAATTTGAAACATTATTTGCATAATCTTCCGGATGTTTATGACGCATAATGCTTATTATAATTAGTACGTTTAATTAATTGACATTATCAACATCTTTATTATATGAAAAATGAATCCGGTAAGGAATATTATAAAACATTTTAGGTATTTTCTGTGGATGAAATTTAAGACAGGATTTAAAGAGTACATTTTATTATGTTACTATTATTGTTATAACTTTCAGAAATTTTCTCGAAAGGGTCCTTAAAATCTTAAAACAAGATAAAATAAAGCCTGTTGGTTTTAAGAAATAGTATTCTAAGCTGCAAAAACTATAAGAAGTGCCACTTTTTGAAACACATTTGAAGTAGTGAAATATTGGAAGAATAAGAAGACGAGAACATCTTTTTATAAAGTTAGGTTCTGGAATGACACTGCGGATGAAAACACAGTTCTCTTATCAGCCGTTTTGAAAAGCAGGTCACTTCCTTTTTGCAGTACTGGACTAGCTTATCTTTCAGAGCATTTCGAGCTTTCCCTCAATCTTATTTTATTTATTATTTAATCTCTAACCGTCATCTCTATTCAGAGGAACCATCGAGATCCAAATCTATCAAATATGAAGTTTTTTTTTTCCTTTAGACTTGTGCAAACGAAAGAAAGAAGTCTGGAGGGAAATTGAACGTTATTTTCCTGAGAGCAAAATCTTCTATCGAAACTATGTTTCAGATGCAAGAAAATCTTTAAATTAAATCAGATAAAAGTAAATTAAAAGAGCAGCGAAATTTATATAAAAGTAGGAAAACACACAATAATAATGCTAGAGGAAATTAAATGCATTCTTTAAGTGTCCTTAAGATGTTGTAATCAGCACATCTCACAAACAGAAAGTCCTAGGTTCGAGTCCCGACGAAGGCGCTGTTGTTATTATATTTCTGCTAACATAAGAGCCGAATAAAATATAATAGATAATAACTCGTAAACGCCTTAATTTGCCCAAATGGATCTCTCCTCCAATCCACTCGCTTTTTATACGAAAATATGAGGAATTAAAGACATTCTTTCTGTGTCATTGAGGTACATCTAGCTATAATTTGGTAAATCTCGTCTGATTTCTAGAGAGGGTATTGCTCATTCTTCATAATTCCTGCTAGAAAAAGAAACAGTGTTAGTGTTCGATCATTTTTCTTTGAACTTTTAAGCAATTTTCACTGACGTAGTAATAAATAAAATAATCGATTTAATGTTAGAAATAAAAAGGGTATGTAAAATACTTATGATTTTGAATGGGTTCCAAAATATTCTAAAGCAGGATCTTTAAAGCATGCTAAATCATACATATTCTATTTGCTTACAAAAAAAAAGAGTTTCAGAACAGCAGTAAAATACTATAAACGTTTTAAAAATTCTAATTTGTGAGGATTTAACTGAGAAATTTTATTTCAACGTTTAAACACTTGACATTTACTTAATAAGAACAAGTTTAATTTTCCGCCAACACAACAAGCAGATAAATTTATTTTGGAATTAAAATTGTGTATTTTGATTTCAAAGAATATTAAAGTTATATATAGTTTTCAAAATTTCAACAGTAAGTTTGACCTCTGCATTTGTACTACGTTTGACACATCAGTGCATTATATTTTTTACCGTATTTCGAAACAAATACCTGTAATAGATATTTGTATAGTATGCAGAGTGTTTAATTATGATGCAAATACTGTTTATCGTAAAGAGAAAAATTGATCAAAGTATTATCTTAATATTTTTCCCCAGAAACCTGAAATTTATAAATTAAAGAGAAGAAAACCCATGTCTCTTTCTTAATTTTTGTCACATCGAATATAAAGAAAACTCATTTTCAAATAAAATAGGCCGTCACTGTTACTACAGTTGTTGGAACTCACAGCATTAAATATAAAATGATTATCTTCACTATTCCGTGATCTCTCCGATACCGTGAAAAACAGTATTTCCCAAACCATTGCCCACAATACCAGTTATGAATTTTGTATGACCTGTAATTTATCTTTAGAGACCCTGATGTCCTTCTCGTTTAGAACGCAAAACTTACCTTATATTTCTAGACTATATCTAAAGAGCTTATATTAAGTTTTCTAGTAGTAATTTTATTCCTAGAATTCTACTGTATGGAAACTAAACGTAGTGAAACCAATTTAACAAACTGAGCATTTTTATGTTATTCCTTGGTCTTAAAGAAATCCTATCGCATTTCATTTGAGTGATTTTTGTTATTTATTTCAAATTGAACTTCCAAGCTAATCCTATTTAAAAAAATATCAAATGCGCATAAAGAATTCCTAGAGTGTTTATAAACACGTTTCTTATGTTTAGGAATATAAAACAAAATTTGGACTTTCACTATTTCGTTCGGTGGTTGCGTAAATTAGCAGTCAAGTTAATGAACGTAGGGAACTGTCGATAATTTTGTCTTGCTTCTGTAAACGTTTTATACTGCGTTCTTTAAGTTTTTACACTGCGACTTCGATGAAATAATCGTCATCGCACATCGGAAGAGTATAAAGTCTTATCGAACCGGTTTTGTGACGCATTATTACACGTAGCGCTTCTAGGGCCGAGGCTTCTCGCCTTGTTCCCAACACCAATTTGTTTCTCTTCATGGCATGCTGTGAGTATGTATGGCGTAGTCTACAAATTCCACTTTTTTTACAAAAAGATGATGCAGGAGTTCACAATGTTTAATCGCAATCTGAGAGAACTACAAAGACGAACTGCAATTACAAGAGAACAGCTTCATTTCGCGGAAACACAATGTTTTCCTAAAAATGTATTTGGCCCGCATTGTCTATCGTTCTCCATGTGCTGCGTATGAAATGCTTCAGCTGTAATGTAGAGCAACGTCTTCGTGTTTGGAGAAAATAACATATGCGCTTTAAAGGACAAATACTTCGACGTAATTTTGCAACATATTTTTTGTGTCAACATAATTCTTTAGGAAGATGAAATAGGATTCTTTGGTGTTGCACGTGCTCAGCTGTGTGATATCAAGTGGTAAAGAAAGGTCACAATGTGAACGGCAATTTTGGTTTAACGATGGTTATCATATATATTACCAAGACGTTAGGAAATTAATACAGTAGCTACTAATAAATAAAATTATCAAAATGTATAAAAGTATGCTTATTCTGTGTTCATAAGTAAAGTAAAATGGCACTGTACAGGTAAATGAAATTGTTTTAATGGTACTGAGTGCTCAAGTCATATGGCGGATAATTCTGGTATTTTTAACATTTGGGTTATTGCATTTACACAATGCGTTACATATACATATTTCTAGTTGAAATTCATTCTCTTATTGGGCACTCTATAATCTTAAGTATTTAATCTTGGAGATGGTATCTGATCTACGAAACATAACTTTTGGGCTCATCTCCATAACAGCTTCCTTTACAATGTAGGGATTAATTTAATTTCCTAATAGTTATTTTCAGTTTTGAGCAGCTTTCCTTATTTTCTTGTTCCCCACCTACCTGCCAGAATGAAGTTTCAGGATCTCGTTTTATGTAAATGAGGTAGAACCAGTATTTAAGGGGAAGTATCGGACACTTCCGTAGAAGATGCCATAAACTAAGTATTCCTAATTACTGTTACTGTAGATGTGATCGCACCAGCCACAGAGGTGGTGGTGTCATGGTTTATGTACAAATGGTGTTTAAAATCGTGTCTTATCAAGAAAAGCGCAGATTTTAATTGTGAATTAGTAACTGCGTGCATCTCTTTATCTGTTTACAAAAACATTTATTTTTCTGCCTTTTGCAATGCGCCAGAGAACAGACTGAATGACTCTATTTTAAACTCATTACTCATATTATTTTAAACTCCATTAACCAGGACATTCCCATCATCATTGCGGGAGATTTTAATGCGAAACTTTCTGCGTGGAGCTGTAGACGTACTAATGCAAACAGTAATGTACTTTAGAACTATATTCTGAACAATCCGGTTGCTCTACATGCTCCGAGCGAATATACATACAGGTCGGATAATATTCAATACTCGGATATAATGGATATTGCATTGTCATACACCAGCATCCTGATTGCACTAGAAGTCATGCATGAGATGACTTCAGATCATCTACCGGTCACTGCAGTTTTAGGCATCTCCAAACCAATATAGTCTAATACCAGAAAGATCACTAACTGGACCCTATTTGAAAATCTCATGAAAGATCGGTACTTAATTTTCAAGATCTAAAAACAATTAATGGAATTGACGTTGCAGCGTCATGTCTTACCAATAGCATTCAGGAAGCTTGCGACTGAAACTCTCTCCACCAATGTTAAGAGTCATATCCGAAAAATATCCGTTGCATGATGCGTTACCGCAATAAGCTGAGGAAGACATACCATCTAACTTGCGATCCAGCGGTCAGGAGGGAAATTAACCGTTTAAATAAGGCTATTCAGAAATTAATTAAACTGCATACAGAGGAGTTATAGGCCAATTAGATCGAGAACTTATCCTGCTCATCCTTTTATTCATCTTGAATAGAACATACAAGACTTTCGTCGGAGATATTTTATCTTTTTCCAGAAAAATCCAAAGTAAAGTGCCCCAGGGTTCGGTAATCGGCCTTGTACTCTATCCGTTTCACATAGCAGACTTGCCTAGAGTGAAACTTAACAACAATGCAATCCTAGCGCGTTATGCGAATGATAACGCCTTGGCGGTAAAATCAGCCAACGTCAATCACGTCATTAAAATGCTGCATACCATCATTTCGAGTACTGAACAATAGTGTGGTTACTGGAAAATATGTATTAACGGCTAAACGTCACAGCTCCTGCTTGTTAGACGGAAAAAGCGGAATTTAAAGCCAAAAAAGTCTCTTACTTTTCAACGAGCCGGTTCCCATTGCTCCAAAGGTTAATTACCTAGGAGGCCATCATTAATGACAAACTCATGTGGTCACATGACATTGATCATGTGAGAAGCAAAGCAAATTAAAGTCATGAAGTGCCTACTTCTCATCATAGTGAAATACTCAAAACTTCATTAAAAAAAACTCATTTGTACTTCACGTATTAGACCTTTGATGACTTATGTTTTGCCAGCTTGGGGTGCTGCTTCTCCTTCGGATATACACAAGCTTCAAGTTGTGCATAACATATTTTTAAGTATCAGAACTAATGCACACTATTTTGTTCGAAATAAACTTCTACATGCTAATTTCAAACTAGATAGATCGGATAACTTTCTAAGGAAAGGTAACAAAAAATTCTTCAAGAGTGCTGAATATTGTGGCCGAATGAAATTTTTTTTAAACTTTTCACTTTTCATTCTCAGTGAAAACCAGGGTGGGTGAGCACCCATGTGATGCCGACCTCTACTCTTTGTGCTATGTAGCTCCTGTTACTGAACTTTAGCACCTATGATTTGTATATAGATTCACGGACTGCCTTCTACAACTAATTATATAAAATCTTATGTCTTCATTTGTTGTTTATTCCTCTGTAATGAATTTTGTTACAACACTTTTGGATAAATTCAATCCAAATCGTGTGATACATGCGATCATGAATTCTGATTTGATATGCTCTCAATAGTTTTGTTATCCAAGTTAATCTGCATAACGATTAGAATAGTTATAAGACTGTTTTATGTATCAATTACTCACCGTCCATCCATCCTAGCTGCCCTCTTGTACCCATTGACCAAGTAATCACTCTAGTTCAAGCACCCACTGAGGCAAGCACATCAAGACAGCCGGTAAATAACATGGATTTAGCATGTTGATCGCGACGACTAGCGGAACCTGGTACCTGGAACTTCTGTAGAACAGCTTAGAAGTTATTAGTACAGCTTGTTTTGCTTTCTGGCGTCGTCATTGCTTTAAACCATATCTTACTGCGTTCGACCGTGTTGTTACGTGCCTGCTAGTATTCGCCAATTAGTTTTAAATAAGGTCCATTTCTGTAAATTATTTCTGTGCAACTTCCGCTAGTTTTCAGTTAATTAGCATTAGATCAGCTTCTTATTTTCTGTCCGAAGTTAAGGCCCAATTAGAGGCTTCCTGTAAGCCCAAGAGGGTCAACTGTAAATATTCTTAAGTAAAATAAAAGGGTAATTCAAACCTTCTTCGGATTTGTTCTTACAGTTTTAAAAGTAAGCGTTTCGTCGCTGCGCAGTTCTAAAGTAATCTAGTAGTTGCCAAGGAAAAAAATTAATTTAGCTAGAATCCTGATAACTTTAAAGCAGTCTTTTAGATTTTGCTGGTAATTTAGGATTAATATTTTACCGAATGACAGTGAAAAACTACAGCTAGTAATACCATAAAATAAGTATGCAGAGTTTTATAATGATATTTACTTTTAGCCTATGCGTAGCATTAAGCCGAAAGGAATAAAAAACATCAAGGAAAAAAAGGCACTTTCGGAGGAAAAAAAACTGATATAAAACTTTGCAAAAACCATTCACTTTTTCATGTTGGATCAAATGCCATATTTTTTCCTTCATCATTCAGAAATTAAGCATGCATTTAAGGACAACAATAAAAATAATTAAGTTTTAAATATTGATCTATGTCTCTCTTTTAATTATTTAAATAATTTATTATGAAGACAGATAGTGTTTTATTTTATTATATTTTAGCCGCTGCGTTTTACGTTATATTAAATGAAGGAAATCTAAAAAAAGCTTTTTTTCGAATGAAGGCCTTTAATGATAGCGTTTCAATTACGAAATTTAACGTACAGCTTGTCTGTAAGAGGTATAAAAATATTATTCAGTTTCGTTAACTATGCGACAAAGATTCCGAAGTTTTACCACAAGGAAATAATCAAACGAGAATAATCTGCCTGGCTACGAAATATCCTAATTAGGATATATATTCCTCATAACAAGTAAGAAAGCATTTAAAGGTGCTTCTCTTTTAACTAGTGTTAAAACATCGCCAAAGTTCTATTATATCCTGTATTGGGGTTGTTGGGAGATAACGTAAATATTTGCTGTCATTTGTTTTGCATTGCTGTAAATAAATACACCGTCTGTTTATAAGCATATTCGTTTTATTAGATGTAAGCGTAAGAAATGTGACCAACATTATAGCTTGAAATAGCTTTAATATATAGAAGACATTATCTCTTGAAACTTGCCTCAGAACAAATTTTGAAACAAGTTGATAGCACTTTCAGACTTCAAGGATCTCGGCGGTTTTCATGCTTTAGATTTGAAACATCTAAGGCAATTAAGATAAAAAATATCTAAAATTTCTTAACTTGCTTTTTGTCATCCAAAATGCATAAAACAGAAGATATACTGCTACTAATAAAAATCAATGATAGCACTCTGTGCTTAACTCAATGGTCGAACAGCTTTTGATGCTTAGAAGCATTTGATTTGTAGATGAGATCTTGATTTTAGTGCAAAACTTGGATTTCACATTTCGTTTCCAAGTGGTTTTTCTTTCATTGTTCTTATACCTTAAAATGCAAAACTCTTTCTTCCTATTATTTTAAACAAAATTGATATCTTTAACGAATGGCGGCATTCTGTCCTTTTCTCATAAACTTTATCAGTGCAGTCACTTTGAATCCTCAGTAATAGTCGAATTTTCCTTATAACATTATCTCAAGTATGAACTAAACTATACAGAAATTAACCTTTAACTGCTGTGAGCGGTCTCTCAGACCTCGAGATATTTTCCATTAAATGCTTCCATCTCTTAGAATAATTAATGGATATTGCCATTCCTAGTACCTTCCTAAATCAGTTGTCCAAGGTCACATACCAAGTTGCATTTGGGTAGCTATATTTCTTCTTTCACTTTTTAAAATTTTTCCTCTTCAGCGGTCTGTGGGACCGATCACAGCAGATACGATTCAAATTTCAGCCGATAAGGTTTACTTTTCGTTGTTGTTACATATTTCGCTTTTTTATAAATATTTTTGAAATGGCTTCAAATGCGTGCAGAAAACGTTCTAAATATCTTACCAAAGACCAAATTGAATACATAGTTCGAAATTGGTTTAATTTAGAGTTCTCTGATGAAAGTTCCCATGATGAAATTATTGAGAACGACCACGACACAACTTCAGAAATATCTGCCGATGAAAATGAAAATCTATGTTCTCCTTCTACAAGAGATCTTTTTATTGGAAAAAATTAATTCAAATGGTCTATTCAAGAGCCCAACAAGGGTGTTCGAACTCGTAGTCACAATATTGTTCTTCGTTCAATCTATTCAACTGCTCGTCGAACCCGACGTTAACCTATGGCAATATTCTTCAGAAACTTGGATATCTGTGTAACAAATGCATTCGTATTATTTCAATCTTATCCCATTGGCTCCGAAAATGAAACGAAAATAATTCATTAGCAATTCAATTGGTGCAGTCTCATGTAAAACGGAGGATAACTTCATCATTTTTACCTAAAGAACTCAAACTCACAATAAGTAGAGTTTTCGGAATAAATGATGATGAAGGAAACATTGCGATTGAAGACGATAAATTAGATAAAAAAAGAACGTGCTATATTTGTCCACCGAGCAAAAAAAGGAAAACGACTTACAAATATATAGCATGCAAGGAATCAGTGTGTCTACAAAGCAGTAGAAAAGTATGTATAAAATGCAGCTCGAATTATAATTTTTAAAATAAAAATTAATTTTCTATATTCTTTTTAAAGCATTCTTATCGCAAATTTTAATGCAAAATAAAAAAGTTGAATTTTAAAATTTACTTTTTCCATCCAGATACGTAAGCGAAGGATTTATTATCATAGTATATATTTTATTTAAATGAACTGATTTAAGTATAAAAATTGCTTTATATCTTCATGAAGAAGTTAAATATATGAAATTAAATAATATTTATTCAAATAAGAAAAAAAAACAATATCTTATTTTGTTTTTAGCAGAAGCGGTCTGAGAGACTGCTCACAGTAGTTATGTGACATTTTAAGTCCCAGTAGATAAAGGTTAAACAGTACTTATCATATATTATAACATTGCAGTTGCAATGGAAAGTCAACGGGTAAATGTAAATCGTTTGAGAATCATATTATTAAAATGAAAATTTTATTTATGTTATTTAACCAATTTAGTTAATGTTCCGAATCTGTAATCTCGCTTCTCTCTTTCCTGTTCTTGAAAAAATGCAGATTAGCTCGAGGATATTTAAGTGAGGGTTTGAGACCATTTAGATAAAGCGTGCTCTGCCTTCTGAAAGTCACATTAGTTATTATTATAAGATATGAGTTCTTGTCTAAAGCATTGCTTTATTCGTACCGTAAGCTGTTACATCGGTGTACGCTTAAGAGCCAACTTCCGCGTTTAAATATCTCTATGTGCTCTTTGGCTAATAAATATTTAAATTTATTTTTAATAAAAAACAATACTTTTGAGTCAACGCCATAAATCCTGGCTGATTTGTAAGGACCAGGTGTGCCTTTTGCTCAGTTTACTTAGTTTTAAATGAAATGATCTTTTATACCCTTCTTAAGTTCTATTTCATCTTGGACATAGCGATAAATCGCTTATACGTCTATTTGAGGATTTGCCACAAGTTACACTTAAATACAAGCATATCCTCTACAAAACAAACGCACTTTTTCTGAGATATTGAATAAATTAAGAGCTACTTGGAATTTTCTAAAAATTTCTTTCTCGTATCCACAGGCCTCAAATATAAAGACATTATTTTTTACCTTAAAAATGCTGTTGTTGCGACTTATCTCACTTGTCTGACAGTAACAGCGGAATACGTCCACGGAATTCATCATGGCAAGGAGAGCAAGACTGCGCCTGTGTGTGTGTGTGGCAAGAGCTTTGAGTACCATGCAGGTAACACTAGAACTTAGATCAGTTCTAGCCCCAATTTTAAATGAGAGCAACCCAGGGGAATGGAGTCAGAGGGTCTCCCACTTCTTTATCCCTACTACCAATCTACTAAACTTTCGGCTCGCCGCATATTTAGAATGCACCGATGCCGCAGAGATGCCGTACATTTACAAACATCCAAGCCTTCTCAGGGACTCGAACGCGGGTCCTTCGGTACCGCAGTCAACATTGCTAACCGCTATCCTGGTTGGGTGGCTTAGAACTGCTTAATCACAAGCACACTCTAAGTAGTAGTTAATAGTTAACCTTACTTAAACTAATCATCAACAGGAAATAATATAATGTATACATTTCATGTTATTTATTATACATAGCTTAAGTAAGGTCTGTTTGCGAATACAGTTTGAAATTTCACGCAAGCGTGAGAATGAGTACTCTTGCAGTGCTGGAGAAAGTGCTGCATTCTTTGTGCAAAATATGATTGCATTTATAACATAATTCTGTACAGTGTGGCGTGAGGTTAAAATGTTAGAAAAGAACGAGAGCTCCCTTCGACTGTAAAATGTGGTCAGTCATCCAGTTCTTAATGGCAAGAAGCATGAAACCTGCGAATTTTCTTTGCCAGATATGTAAAGTGTACGGTGACATGGCAGTAAAATAGGGAAATGGGTGAGATTGTTCAAGGAAGGTTGGGAAAACGTACATGACGAATCGCGCTGTCATCGGCCATATATAATCACTGAGGATCTGTTGAAGGACCACATTCACGCAAACAGAAGATTTAGAGTATGGATTCATGGAGAACTGAATACGACCGTGGATATCATCACGCGTGGGAGACTTCTATGTGGAGTGTATCCAAAAGCTCATTGTCCAAGAGCTCATTGATCGTTATGATAAATTTTTACACCGGCATGAAAACTATGCAGTAAAATAGACAATTGAACCCATATTCGAAAAATTAATATTTTTTAGAAAACAATATTTTTGTTTTATTTTGTAAAATATACTTTCCTAAATTATTAATCCTCCTACAATAATGAAGAAATTGTGTTGAGGCAAAAGTGCTGTAATTAATAAATCGTATTTTATTTTTAAGTATGAAACTGCCTTTACACTTTTCTAAATATGTGTATATTTTTTAAACCTTCTGAGACTATTTTTGCGTTGAAAATAAACCGGACATGTAAAAATGGAATCTTATTTAGAATGCAAATTAGATTAAATTTTAGTAGGATTTCTTTGCCTATAATTAACGCAATTTAAAATTTATAGACTACTAATTTATAAGGTTTTACTTTTTTATTTATTTTTGCAAGAATTTACAGCAGAATAAAACCTTGTACCAAGAAGCATTCGACCAAATAAGGTATCATTTAGAGCATATAGACTCGTACAGAATGCTAAAAATATCAACAAATCTTTGAATTTTCATAAAGGAAAATTTAGTTTGTTTTTAGCAGTAACATTAGCAGTAGCTGTAGCAATAGCGCCAGTAGAAGCAATAGCTACGAATGAAGAACGAATGAATAAGAAATGAAGTTGTGTGTCACGACAAAACACTTTAGGAAAAGAACATATATAGAGAATGAAAGCCAGAAATTAACCACTTTGGGAAATGAAAATTGCATAACTTATTTTCTTCTTTATTTAATTAATCGTATTCACAGATTTGTAATGAATTAAATATTTGGATCCATCTAATACTTAACAGTGGTTTTATTTGCAAAATCGGCAGAGAATAATTGCCAACATATCCTGCTAATAGTATCTTATTACGTATTTAAAATTCCCTTTTCTACGTGTCTGTGGAGTTAGAATTCGTTAGACACATTTTATAACTCAAAATGTTAGATATCGTTATGCAAAGTTTAAGCAAGATTTGCAACAAACATTGCAAATTAGAACGAAACTATATACTTAACAATGTTTAATTCATATTACTGTAACAAATAATTAAAGATTTAACTTTGTAAATGTTTACATAATATTTGCTATATTTCTTTCAGAATTAAAAAGGGATTTTATTTCAAATAAATACATATTTTTGAAACTTTAAATATTACCTGCTTCTTTTGAACTTATTTCGACATAGATTCTAACATTCTTTGGAGGGCTGATTACATGGGCGTTTTCATGATTTTCCCCGTGTAAAATGTTAATGCGATCAAGATTTCCTTGTAAAATCCTCCTCTAAGGCATTATTCTCTTTAAACAAATTTCTTTGAGAATTATTAAGCAGTCTTCGTAAGTTTGACTGCTTTCGACTAAACAAACAAGCAAATTTATCTTGTTTAGTAGTAAAACAATTAAATTTTCTTCGCTAATTAAGTATTAAGTATCTTTAATGTTTTAAATTATTTAGTAGGATGAAAAACTAAGTTGCCTCGATATAACCCTATTTATTTAGTAATTTGTGCACGATTTTATTGATGCTTTAGTTTGAAAGTTGTAATTGCACCAAATCAACTAGTTTTACAAGCGCAAGGAGTCTTTTTTCCTCTTCTAACGAAAGCATTTCTTGTCATATAATAGTTTACTTTACTTTAGGATATACTAAAATTTCATTCCACTTTATTTATTATGTTTCAAACCTGGCAAGGTTGCTCTTGAAAAACCATAACTAAGGCGTGAAACGACATACTGTAGTTTACAAGACAGCTGAATAGAATCAATTATAGTAATCTGAACTGAAAAAGTGAAGTTACAGTTAACCGTAAAGTTACAGCTGTAGTCGTTTTCAGCTCCATATCAAAAATGTTCTTATATTTCATATAAAAACTAAACCATTCTGTGAAATGTCATAGTATAGTTTGAAACAAGATATGACACGTGGTGACATATGGTCATATTTGAGATAAAATAGGAAAAGTACAGCGCAGATATTTCGAAAAAGGAAACGCCTGTTAATCTTTCATATTGCACTAGAAGACTTGGTACTCTTCGAGACAGCGTTAGAGAAAATAGAGAAATATCTTTTAATTCATATTTAGTAGCTTCTGAATAAATATTTCTCGTAGTCTTCCCTTTTCCTGAACGATTAAGTATAATAATATGTCCAGAAGAAGGCATAGGACTGTATACATCAGGCAGGTGGAATTATTATATTATTAGATAGATTAATCTAAGAAAAAATTTAATTTCTTCTTTATGTATATGAAGAGTTCACAGTATATATCCGATACCGCAAAAGATAAAATTGTTAGGACATCCAATATCAATAATATGAACGTCTATGCTTATATTTAATTGACTAAGAATTTGCTCGATATTTTAAAGATTTAGCTCAAGTTATTTGAATGTGGCGAAACACATCAGAGCTATCTGTCTAAGGAAAAGGATAACTCACTGAAAAATTAATAACTTAAAGGAGCACGGAGAAAACTATGAGAACACTAATGCCTTAACCCCGTTCGCCCATACTCGTACCCTAGTCGAACTACCAGCATTTAGTGAATCTAACCACTCGTCCACTGATTATCCGAATTTAAATAATAACCAGAGAGTTTACTTCGAATTTAAAATACCAAACATGTTATTAGCATTTTTCTAATGAAACAGTTTTTCATATGCTTATAATGATCTGGATCCCAAAATAGTAGCCAAATTCATAATATCTCTGCTCAGACAGAGCTCTACCACTTATCGACTGAAGCCGTGATACCTTGATATACGTCCGCTTTGAAATACGTCCAACTTGGAATACGTCCTGTTGGGACACGAAAGGTTTTGTTTCGTATATGATATTTATTTGGAATACAACTCGAGTTCGATGAATCACAACTGCGGGCACTAATATTGCTTCATCTTTTTTGAGACGATGCTACGACTACCCGTGAGCGTCAGTATACTTGTTGCTACTATGAAGCGAAGCCTTGCTCTGTAACTCTGAATTTTCAACTGATTTTGAGATTTTTCGTGTAAATGTTTTTTTTATTAACATTTCATTCATTTTAGAAAAGTTAACGAGAAGAGTGAAGCAACGAAGAAAATTGTTAGGATCTCCCAATTGTTAGGATTGTTAGGATGGTGGAAAAGGGAAATGTCGAAAAGGATGAAAATGGCATGAGTATTCGGGATTTAACTATTGCATATCGTATGCCGAGAACGATTGCATGTACGACTATGAAAAGCAAAGGAGCTATTAAATCGGTCGTCCGGACATCGTGAAGGGTTTCAAATCTATTACCAAAGAATGATCAGAGATGTTTCTGCATTTTTCCTCCGACGTTGTGAAAGAATTATGACTTTCTAACTTGATGCCCATTTGAAAACTTATTACTAAAGTGCGAAAATATATTAATTAAATTATTAAATATTTTAAATAATTTAAATTAGTTTTTAAAACTTAAATAATAATTCTACTGTTTTCAGTTGCTACTTGAATAAAATATCCTTTTGCAATAGTTTGTGCTTCATAGAATAAACTGATAAATCATATCAGTTGTGTTATTATAATGTTTCCATTTTTTGTCAATAGACATTTCTTTTCATATTTTTCTTTCTTAAAACATTTGTTGAAGAAGAAATCATATAAATTTAAAATAAGAAAACTAAAAATTCAGATTAATATCCTTAGAGTCATTTAATAACATTCAAATAATTTGATCTATGTTGTGCCTGTCACATTTTACGAGAATAAGTCTGGCAACAACTGTAGTAGAAAAAATTGAGCCTCGTTTGAATGGCAACAGCAGATGATATTCCATACATTTTTTTAATGCAACCAATTCATTTTGAGATGCTATTGCGCTAAGAAGTTGAGTTCTAGTTTGGATGAAATGAAATCTACTGCGGATATTAGCGGATTTCGCAATTTGCTGCTTTTTAGAAAATAAAGATCCCTTTGTTTATGTTTGCGGTATTAACTTAGAAAGGTTTTCTCAAGTTTAGAAAATTTACGCTGGACTTAATCTCGATGTACATATAAGTGAAATTTTATGTTATTGTGCTTATACATAATTTGCATATATACTTGTGAATAGAATTATATTATATGCATACAAAAATTCTGGAATGGTATTTTAATTTGTAGATGTTGAGTGTATATTCTACTTCGGAACCTGTTGCAGTGAGGTAAGAAGCTGTGCTCACGTGAAAGTAAGAAGCTTTGCTCACGACAGATACTACTAATTAATCCATACGTGAAACGGTATATGTAAGCTAATTGGGGTTTCTTTCTAATGGAAACATCAAATAATTGCATAGACCCTCTTCAGAATACTCAGATTTAACTAACTCTACATGGTAACGGAAAGGAAGATGCTAAAATTAGTAAATTTCTAAACTGAAATGAATTCAGAGAGAAAGCCAGTTAACCAGAAAAACGCCAAGTGAAGTTACGTCTCGTGATCCGGGAAAGCAACTAATGATCAGCGATCCTTTCTCTGTCATAAAATGACGTGGTTGTCCAAGAATGGATCAGCGGCCATGTTAACTTATATTATTGGAAAACTATGCTTTCGTAGAGCAGAAGTGCATCATATTCTTGTAACATGGTTCGTTATGTTAACATAATTCCGATGGCCTCTGTTGAATTGAAAACAATCGTGAACCAAACGTGCTATAAGTTGGACCATAGCTAAATTTTATACTGGCTCATGCCTCTTCTCATTTTGCTATGGTACGAAATATTCTTTCATTGGGCATCAAAGAAGAACATACAGCATATTTATACTAATATCGATCATTCTGAAAATACGGTAAAGAATTATTGTTAAGTTTATTTTAGCTAACTCGTTATTTTGTATGTTAATACTTTCTTGTACCATCTTTTTTTCTTCTTCCATCAGCCTTCAATAGTAATTCAAAGTAATCTGAATTTTAATAGCGAGCGAATTTAGTTTAGAGAGGAGCATAGTTCAAGCAATTCTCCAAGAAATCATTTTATTCCTTGGGACATCTTCCTTCACCAATCTACACTTTAATGAGTGACTCTGTTAGCACGTAAAGCCAGAAGCCACAAAAGATGATGCTGGTTTAGTTACGCACTGAAATTATCTCCTGTTTCGTTCATATTTAAATCTTTGTATTTTCAGGATCCTACGCCACATTGTCATGACTGCTCTTCCTTTTAATTGCCTTTGGAAACGTGTACTAATCATAACTAGGAGCAGGAAGCTTACTCAAACTATGCCCGTGAGTGTGTAGGACAAACAACACCAACAAGAAGGGCTAGTTTTACCCTTTATTTTTCACAGCGTACAGCCGTTCCCGCATTTCGGGATACAGGGACCAGTACTTATGATCTAAAACATAGAAAATAAGAAATAAACTAAACTAAATAAGAACTAAACTTAGAGGCTTTACAGAGACTAGTAAAGCGAAGATTGGCCTGTTGACACTACGTATATAGTGAGCGAAATGCACAAATACAATACGTCTTCCAATATCAGCGGGAACTAAGTTCTGGCCTTAAAGGCAGACATGAGCTGACTGAAAAGCACGCGCGTGGTAAGGCAGCAAGAAGTCTCACTCTACAGTTGGCTAAAAGCCACATCTTAAATACCTATACACTTTGCAACTTCGTTAGCGTAAACAATTCTACTAGCGTTTATTCTGGCCGGAATTGGAAAATAAGAGAGGATAGCAAAGTTTTAAAATAAAATAGACGTTAGTAAAACTTAAAATCCTTACACTATAAGTTATAAGTTATTAATATTACGATATAGGTAATCAGGTTTTAGTCTTACGAGGATGCTAAATATTGACAGTTTTTTAACCTTAAAATATATTAAAAATTAAAACTACATTTAAAATTTCATGAATAGTACATTTTTGTTGTATCTCATGGATAGATTAATCACTGCTTCATATAAAATCCCAAATATTTATCTTAGGTATTGCCGTCTCTGAAAGTTCTAAGAAAGTAACGTTATCCTATACTTATATTTTTGGAATAACAACAATATTATTGCCTTTCCACTGAGGTACTTGATCATCATTTTAGCAGTAGATTTATCAAGTTTAGCTTCGATATTCGAATCCAAAATATTCGATTTAGAGCGATAAATTTGACGAAATCGAAATGAATGCAGCTTATAGATAATAGTTTTTTAAACTGGCAATCAATTTCATTCGTACTTATTTCTGCTAAGAATTATCATTTTTAGTTTTTAGTTTTTACTTATTTCTTTTTATCATTTTTCTTTATATTCACGATTTTGGCTTTTTTATTTAATCCTGTCGATAAAGAGAGAAAAGCTCGGAAGGAAGTCTACATTGGCTTGATTATGTAAATGCTCACTGTAGGAGAATAATTTGAAAGTGGAAGCAAGGAAAAGGTTTTATTTTTTTTTATTTTTAAAACTTTTAATGAATATTTCCATTACAAAACTTAATTTTGAAGGTTCTAATTAATTAGGCAATATATCTGTGCTCAATCTTGCATAAATAATAGTTTTTGCTAGTCGTTTTCGGAAAAAAAAAGAACGAATGATATATACCTTAATTGCTTTTAAAAACTAAAGACTTAAATATTAAAGTTTTTCCCCCTTTTATTTGAGGAGTTATAATTCTGAAGATTTCCTTCTATTTCGATTGCATTATTAATAATTCAGTATCATTACCACTGAGTACTTCTGCTATGTTAATCAGTTACAGTTATTGTATTATCTAGCCTTTCTATATGTATATGATAAAAGATTTTAAAACATGTTATATTCTTTGACATGACAGTTGCGATATTTGACAGAAGTTATCTTTGACTGCTTTTTGCTAAAATTAATCGTGTCTTTGAATGCGACTTTTAATTTGTATATCTTTGAGAAAGTTGTTGATTATTATCATGTGGTTTTCAGACCATTTTTGCAAAATAGCGTTCCAACACTATAGTATGAAGAATGCTTTTGGAAAAAATTTAATGATTTATTTTGAATAAAAAAAGAGATATTTTTGATACATCTTTTCTAGAGTTCTCTAAGGTATGCTGAAGACATTACTTGTACTTTTAAACAGAGTAACTTAAAAACCATTAAAGTTCGCATATGAAATTTGAACACTTTTTGTTTTGTGCGCAATTTAGAAAAAGGTATAAACCATGAATAATTTCTGATTAATTTCTTTATAATACACACAGACACGCTCTTCGGTACAGTTTTTAGTAATGCTGACTTCCATTTCGCTGGACCGGGGTTCGAATCCGGGAGGTTAGTAACATCATACGGAGTTTTTATTATAGCTCTTAATTATATTTGTAAATGAATTCAATTATGTCAACTCCTCAATAATTAGCTTAATATTGGATCTAATTATACGTCAAGTATAAATTAAACATCATATTCATAAAAGGTATTAGCTCCTGTTTTCTCTAATCCTTAAATTCAATAATGAAACAGTGAAATAGTATTATTATCTGAATTTGTGAATAAATAAAATGCAACAACAATAAAAATTAAAACAGAGATCTACTGAGTGTCAAAAAGTACAAAATATCAGAAGGTTTTTTCTAATGAATCCTAAGTAAACTTCATTAAATGTGGTATGCAGTATCCTTAATACACTTTGTGCATATTCACTAAAAGTTCAGAATGTAGAATTTTCATTACTGTTTCCGCGCATTCAGTGCAATATACGACAATCACATACATTAAAAAAAGGATTTAAGTCATATTTGATGTGATCTGAATCATTTTACTTGGTGTAAACGGGATCACATAACTCCCATAAAGCAACCAGTATTTATCACTTCATTTTGTGACTTGATCCCACGTTCTCTTTCAAGCATCCGTAAGAGTATATTCGTATTAGCAAATCAAAAGAAATATTTCATTCCAATTGATTTTATTTTATTTTACAGCTCTTCTTAAAATATATTATTGACTCTTAGATTTATATTTCATATTTGAGACTATCATTTAATGCATAGCAATATTATAGCACAGGAGAAAACTTACGCTAACACAGAAAGTAAACAAACTTCCAGTCCTATGACATCATCATGACAGGTGGAACTACAATCTACACTCACTTATTTTGACTCTTATTGGCTGATTTCCAGCGGTTGTCAGGTTTAGATGTCTTATACGTGCAGAGTGACTTTGCAACATGGAGGCACTTATAATGTATAATGAGACGAAAATCGTATTAATTGGCTTGCTGGTAAGGGATGATGCCTGGGAGAACCTAGGATCCGTTTTCCGGCGGATTATTCTTCAAAATTGAGACGGAACTGGCAGAGTCATCGTGTCATTTATAAAGTGTCCATATCTACGACTCACGATAAACTCGGTTACCTAGCAACAGCAACGTAATGCACAAATCTAAGGTAAAAACGTTATGTAACTATAATATGTCTAATTTCCTGCGTGATGTCAAGTTTGAATACCGGCAGGTGCTCTGTTTAACAATCAGATTAAAAGAGATTGTAAGCCGAATGTTCAGTATATGTGCATGCACATATAAAAGTGGTTCAATATATTTTAATTTAAGTGTCTATATGTTCCTCCTGAAGATACATATCTCTGTGGAATTCCAAATCGAATTACTTCATAAACGTAGTTTAACACTTAAAAGGAATCATGTTAATTTTTTTAGCATTAAGTAGGGAAGTGTGATTATTGGCGTATCAACTCCGTTGAAAGTCTATTCAGCTTGGAACTTAGGACATTGATAAAAGTCTTTAAAAAGGGCAATACGATTCGAATGAGAGTTTCAAGAGATAATTATTTATTTTCGGCTCAAGGTTGTTCCCTGAGATGTTGAAAAAGACAGAAGATTTCATACGTCGAAAAATAATGAAGGATCTTTAAAATAATTTCAAATGTATTTCATCTGGAAGTGCTTTTCTTATAATATTTATTCACCACATTATTAATGTTATTTTAAATTATATTCCTTAAATTTAATAACTAATTAATCACATACTTTAACGATCAAGCTGCGTATTTAAATTAAACGTTTAATATTAAATTTTAATTTATTGTACCCAACTTAGAATACTTACCTTAATCCTTTGAGGCACAGTGTGTCCGGTCTGGACACACCTAAAAATTTCCTTCTGTACGCACAGAAAGATTGAATGAAAAAGGATTTATAGGTTACTATAGGCTACTCTGAGCCTCTTTATTTATAGTAAATGGCAGCTTAACACAAACCAGTCCATATATTTTAGCCATGTTTAGTTTTTTTAAGACCCTCATGTTTCAAAGAAATCTTTCAGATTTTTTTAGGGTATAAAAAGAATTGTTTAAAAAGAAATTTCTATGTTATTTTTTGGCTGTATGCTAATCTCCTTATTCTATATTAGGTTTAAATGTTTACCTTGAAATCTTGCCTAAAATCAAACGGCGAACCCTAGGTGTGCCCAGACCGAGCTCACCGATAATCTAGGGCAACTGAGAGTCTACATTCTTTGTTTCTCCGCATCACATCGGTCAGTTCATTGACAACAATGCTCATTTCAGCACTCTTTTCGAAACGCTATTCAATCAATGTGTCACTTTGGGCAAACCCACAGAATTAAAACGATAAGTGCTATCTTCACAAAATTTTACTTGTATACTCCTCTAGGCCTAATTACACTACCTTTTTTTTTTTTTTTTTTCAAAACTCCGATTTTAAAAGTTAGCGTGCTGGAAAGGGTTAATTTGAAATGAAAAATGTAGGCAATATTTATTGAAGACGATTTATCGAGTTTATTTCTTGTTGAATATTTACAAATTCTCAAAACTGAGCAAAGCAACTCCTCCATTTATACATTTCTAAATATAGCAGTGCTTGCGCGTGTATGACTTGAGCTTTAACAGCGAGTCATATACAGGCATTGGCCACAAGAAACTATCCACAAAGTAAGGAGTAAGTTTGGAGGAAAGTAAGTTAAACATTGAAAATATTTTTTAAATTTGGATGGTGGTGGTGGTAGTGAGTTTACTGACGCAAAACTCTAAAGACCATTTGCGCCGAATACATGTCAGATGCTTTCACACACAAATGAGACATTTACAGACAAAACAGAAAAACAGACAAAAGATTACGACCATGAAATGCTTAAAATATAAAGAAGTTAAATATAATAGATGTTAAGAGGAAGTTTCCTATAATGCAGATAATGAGATCAGATTTGAACAGGGATAATCAGAAATATCAGATTTTGTTTTAATATTTCATGTACAGATTAAAGCAGACCGAAAAGAAGAAAACACATTTCAAAATGCATAACGAAATTTTAGTTTATTATTCTATACTTAATCGGTTCTATACTTATCTTCTATACTTATCTACTATACATATCTACATTTGTTAAGTGTGGACAGCTTGATAAATTACTGAAACTGAAATAAGTAAGTAGTTAATGACGACGATCGACGACTGTAACATTCAAGCCATAAGAAGCAAGCATTTCTCATATGAAATTTAATGCAAAAACGGGGTCAGCACTTTTTATGAATCATTTTATCCAATAACATTCTTTCAAAAAATGACAGCTGCCCATTGTGGTTATCAAGAGTAACGAAATCAGTAATACCCTGTACAACTCTTAATAAAACGTTTTTGAAAGGACTTCGTATCAAATGGATTATTGCACTATGGTAATCTAGAAAAATGAAACAGATCATGAGTTAAACGCTTGTAATGAATTTTTGAAGATCAGACTTTATGTTGACGTATGTAGGGTTGCTATTATAACCGTAAGTTACTTCTTGCCAAACTGAGTAGACAAATAGAGAGTTATAGAGAGAGAATATCCTTTTCAAGACCAGCTGGCAAAAAGCAGCTAGCACTAACATGCGACTGCCAGAAGCTCTCTGAACTGAAGAATCAAAACCTGAGCTTAAATACACACAAAGCTAATTTGTAGAAGAAGTTATATTAATCATAGTAACTGGTTAATTACCATAAGGTACTTTACATAAGATAAAATTAATTTTTAATTGATCAAATTATTTTACTGTTCATTAAGATTATTGTTTAGTTGTCAAAATTATCAGCAGACATGGAAATAGATTTTTTTTACAGAATCTTAACATTTCCTCCCAAATGTTAGCTATCTAAGTTTTGAAATTGAAAATTAATTTGCATCTAAAATTTAGGTAAAACTGCAAAAGTGTGACAAATACTTCAAAAATCAGTTGCGGTCTCCGTTTTTTGAACTAGTTAATAAATTTCAAAAATATTTCCTTTTCAGTTCGGTTTGGTAACATTACCAGAGGAACCTTTCCACTTTGCAAAAAGAAATAAAAATCTTCTTACGTTAAAAGCTTTTATTTTGCACATTTCCTTGAGTGACACGTAGAGATCGACTTTTACAGGAAAGAAGACACTACGATTCCGAATTTTATTTTTACTTATCACCCCTGTCCTTCCTTCTTAAAGCAGTTGGAAGTTTCATTTCATGCAAATTTTTTGCAGCCTGAGTTCTTCATTTATGGACATTTTGTAGAGTCTGAAATAGAGTTTTAAGTCTGGAAGATTTTAAGAGTGGGAAAGAGATCCTTTGTGGCATCCCTGGTTAGTACTTCCGCCATTTCCCAGAACCTGGCAACGGATCAATGTACGGCATATGAGAACAAAATCTCTAAAATGGAAAACTTACAGCTCTTACGTTACTTTTCCGCTCGCTCCCGCCGTTGGGCAGGAAACCATAAACGACTAAAACATTCCTTTAGTTAAGAAACAGTAAGAAAAAGGAAAAAGGAGAAGGAAGAAATAAAAAAAAAAGACTTCAGAAAGTTGGTTAGAAAATCTATATCAGTGGACACATATAGCGAATCGTTGCAAGCGTTATAAAATTCGACAATATTTTCGCAATTTTGTCTGATCTAAATTACATTTACTGATATAAAATTGTTTTTCTCATAGGAAGATGGAAATTTTATGTATAGTTTCTGCATAGAACTAAATTAAATACTGTTTCATTCTGTTTCGAAACGTTTTATGTATATAAACTAATTCCGTTACTCTTTTTTTAAATATTCTTATTTATATCCTGTTTTATATGATACCATAAAAGATTTTTTACAAGAGTATTTTGGTTACTTATATTGTAGAGAATTAGATTATTTGAAGAATGAAACATAAAAAACGAGTAATGCTCTCGCCGGGACTCGAACCTGGACCTCTCGAATAAGCGCCGCCTTTACACCACAAATGCATGCAGAAAGGAGGGAGAAAATATTTTATAATAGGAAAACACAAAATTTCTTATTTAATAACTTAATAATATGGGTTCATTATTTTAAACAGACTTATACTTGGCAGTCATCTTACTCTAAACAAAAGTACAGATTTTTCAGATTTTCATGAGAAACATTTTAAAAACTGTAATGCTTTTCAGATGCATTATTTATTAATTAGTCAGCTGTTTGAAAGTAAAGTATTACCCGATACAAATAGCACATGTAAACAAGTTTCACTGAGGGTTCCATTTGTCTCTTTCTCAGAAAAAAAAACATTTTTATACGGAACATTAAAAATATTTTGAAATTTATGGAACTAACACTTCTAAATCAATATAAACACTATTAAATTGGAGTTAAAATAATAAGTTGTAGGATTCTCCACTATGTAATTCTAAGTTACCGTTGAAAGCGAAGAATCTAAACTGATAAGCGAATAATCGCTTGAGTTAGTGTGACAGGTGTGGTGTTGCTGTGGTGTATTTAATTATGGCAAAGCACACTAGGGCTATCTGCCTAAGAGGAGGGATGCCTTTCGTGGAGGACTTTCTAAGGGAAACTGGCTCGTATACACGTTACACATGGGGAAAACCACGAAAACACCCATGCAGCCAGCCCGTTCGCGGGATTCGAACCTCGGACCGAACTACCAGTGTTCAGCGACTTTACCGCTCGGCCGCTGGTGGGCCGTTAGTGTGACAGGAAACAAGACAGAAGCGTAAAATAACCCTTTAATTATTCCAATCAAGATTTAACAGAACTCCGTCTTGGAGTTGAACAATAAAGCTGACACGTGAACTTAAGAGACAATAAGTCTTCTCTCTTCTTTTTGCCACGTATCTTCATGGTGTAAGTGGAAGGAGTTTCAGATGGCAAGAGGGAGGTCTGAGGTTCGAACCTAGGGAATAGCACATTTTTCGTGTTTTCTGCTTCGAGAATCATAACGACTCTTCTTGCATTTAAGCAAGTTATTAAAGCGCTGAGAACCGAATCCTCTCTGGCAGATCACAAGTTTGTGTGTTTTGTTGTATCACAAGTTTAAAAAAAAACAAAGCTTCATTTGACATAACTTAAACCTGCTCATATTGGCCATGAAAAACAAAGTTCGTTACTTTTAAAGCCATTAAACTAAATATTTAAACAGTTTCAAACACTTTCAGATAACTGCATGATCACTTGCATTGAGAGTACTGACTCCTTTGTCCACTCTTCCGTTGGGCCTCCTTTTGCATTATTTCACTAAAACATCTGTTTTAAAAGTGAGTAAACAATATACAGTAGTCAGTCTGCCACAACAAAAAGAAATACGTCAGCTCTCCTCCAGGTTATTCAAGGTGGCCAATGTAAAAATCCTGTATTCAGACACGCACATAAACTTTTCATATCTATCCGATAAATTTCATGCTCAAACACCAGTGGGTTCCTGCCCACTCTGTTTAACTAGGTAATGCGATAGCGATGCCACTAATGAAACTGAAATCATTGTTTCTAACGTACATAAAACTATTCCACTTTTATTCTCACATTTAAAAGCTGAGCTAAAAACGATCCCAAATGTAGGCCATCTCTTAAGAAGTGGCTCTGCACAATTTACACAGTATTTAGCAGAACATGCTTCTGGCATGCTTTGTGTTGATTTTACCTACGACGGAATGACCTGGGCGCAATATTGAATGGCTAGAATCTAGGGGCAGCCAGGCACTTCTAAAGCAAACACAAATTCACATTGTTGGATGATCGTAAACTGTACCTCTTTGACAGCCCAAACGCTGGAGTCACCATTGTCGCAAGCATGCGGCAGGTGACTCATATCCGTCGGCAAATAATACCAGTAGAAATCAATGTGCGCTTAAACGTGTAATGGAGAACACAAGCATAGAAATGAAATTTTCTAATAGCCTGGAATACTTTCTTTTTCTAATAGCCTGGATTACTTCAATTTTCGCCATCGCTGTCGAAGGCGCAAAGCCTAGCAACAAATAACATTTTTTTTAAGGTTTGTAAAGAGTACATATAATGACAGAGTAGATGATTGGAAATTAAAATCCTAGAAGAAATAAATTTTCAAAGGGGAAACCAACTTATTTCTTGCAGTAACTATTATTGAAGTCAACATCATTTACAAATCATATTATAGATTAGACATATGGAAAAATTAGGATTAAAAATAAAATCTTCAAATAGACATCAGAAGATTTTCAGCATTATTTTCAAACGTTGTGGGATCTAGTCTTCTTCCCTGTCATTCATTGTAACTGGATCTACTTAAGTGTTAATCTTTGCGACTTCTCCCAACATCTTGAAGATGAACGCAACAGTCAAAGAGTGTTAAAGACCCTTTTATTGAACACAATATTTTATAGACGGCACTGATTTACATGCTTATAGTCACCGCCCACTTGCGGTGAGAACTTAAATGATAATGTAACACTAAATGTAAAGGTCAAGAGTAGTGCAAGACTGTACAATGCAGTTTAACTAACTGGTTGGTTGAGAACCTACATCAGCAAGGATGCGAAGCCGAATTCGGCAGCAAGAATGCGAAGTCGATATTCAAAATTAAGAGCGGTAGAAATAACAACGTGGGCTTACTGTAGCAAAACCACGCTCTGTCTAAACATTTTGCTACACCAGTTTAAATACACTTGTTCACACTAACTAATTTATATACCGGAGAGGCAAAGCGAAAGGAATAAGACAAGTCAGAAAAGGCTAACAAATTAAATTAAGTATTATTAAAAATAAATGAAACACTGCAAAGAAACTAACAAATATTAAAGCTAATTTTTGCTATCTCAAATTCAGTTCCACCTGGTAAAAAATTTTATTTTAAATAAATTTTGAATCTTCTGGTTAATATTAAATGCCCTGGAATCTAAACTGTAAATAACAAGTTCATTAATATTTATTTGTCATTAATTTTATTCTAATTTATTTAAAATCTTTTTTGACGTGTCACTGCTCTATATCCTGTTATTTTAAACAATAAGTAACTGGGTTAAATTGAATTTAGTTAAAGGTGCTTGTCTTGTGAAATGAATCTATTGATTAGCAAACCAAGTCAATGTCTGAATAGAGTAGTATT
The DNA here is from genome assembly GCF_044657685.1 of Stegodyphus dumicola. NCBI lineage: Eukaryota > Metazoa > Arthropoda > Arachnida > Araneae > Eresidae > Stegodyphus > Stegodyphus dumicola. The sequence goes on from NC_140781.1 coordinate 163,474,257, forward strand.
AATTTAGTGTTAGTATTCTTTTTATACCATTGCCACTAATCTTCAAGCAGTATAATAGAACTGAGAATTTAGAGAAAGCAGTTTTAATATAGACGCTTCTGTGTGAACAATAGTATCTAATTTTAATTCATTTAACATTTAGAATGTGTGTAATAAAGAGATCTCGTTTATATTTTAAGTTTCTCTTTTATGAAAGTTTTCATTTCCGGTCTTGGAGAAAGAAGATACATTAGTTTATTTTGTACGCATTTTGTTGAATTATTCAGTAGGGTGGAAAATGTGCTTTTAAATGCCGATAATTTCAGTAGATACTTTGGAGGAAGACAAGCCCACTTAATTTGAATTGCAAACAGAAAAGAAAAATATTTAACCATATCAGTAGTAATTCAATATAAACGTAACAGTGAGTCTAAACAATGTTATTTATACAAAATCACTTGGACGTTTATGAAACATAAAGTATAGTATTAAGATTCAATATAAACTATATGCAGTGCTTACTTAATCGCAGTTGAGCAAGAAAGTATAACATTTGTAAGATTTCTTATAGAATATTCCCCCTAAGAAATCTTAAAAAAATGTTTTTTAGAAGGAAACTGTTGTTAGCACTGCATAGATAAAAATCAGAATTTGAAGAAAAGTGTTGTGAATATATATTCAAAACTTATTTATTTCCCATTCAGGTTTCCATGAATCAACTTGGTTGCTTTAAATATCAGACGAAAATTATTATATTCAATTTAAAATAGCTGTACTGAAGTTAACAGACAAAGCTGACATGCTAGTGAGACAACATATTTTGATATCTAAATATACACTTTAAATTCTGCAGAAATATTCCATAAGTTTCATAATGTATTATCATGAAATTTAAATAAATTTCACTTTTTTTCCAGTTGTATTGCTTTTTGTATAGGGATAGTAACAAATTGCTCGGGATTTGAATGATTTGGAAAATAACGAAACTCTGAACAAATTTTCACATTTAGTCAGTTTGTGTAAGTGGAATTTGTAAATATTTCTAAAATATTGATTTTTATTCTGAATTTGTTTTTAAATTTCTTCCTAAACATAAAAAATGTATAACATGAATCTCACTTCTTTAAGTGAAGAGATTTTATAATCAATCACAATAATTATGCTGTCTTTCTCAGTTTACAAAAAAGGAAGAAATTTACTTCAATATTTAACTCATGGCACATTAAGATATCAAAAGCTGAGTCCAGGTGGAATAAAAGAATGTTTTTTTTTTCCTCCTTCCCATGAAGATAACAGTCAATCTTTCAGGAACAGGGACCTATTCTGTTCCAGTTCGATATCCTATACTGTCTTAGCTACCTATCATTAAGGGACTATCTGCAAGTACAAAAGTGCGAGAAAAGTTTCAAAACTTAATTTAATTCATCGCTCTATAGATAAAGTTCCAAAATATTTTATCATTGCTATAATACTGATAATCATTTTATATTGAAGAATTTTTTCATTCACTAAAATTACTGTAAAAATATTCTTTAAGTCTTTAACAAATACTTGAGACAGACTGCATATAATTGTACGTCATATATGTACACTATATTCAAACATACACGATGGACGCGAAACGCATCATACGCAAATTATTACGGATTTTTGGAGGGGAAGGGTTAATTCGCCATCATAAGTGAATGCTCTTCCGAGAAATAAGCAATATTTTACTTGCTTTTTCGTGTATGTATTGTTCTACCTTGCTTTCATGTATGTGATATTCTTTATCTTTTTTCTGTGTGTAAGTGCATGTATGCAATGGTGTAAAACAACCTCCTCTTTATATAGGTTTAGTTCGTAGAATTATAGAGACATCAGGTATTTTTGGAAGCAGGCAAGATACAAAATTAGCAACGCCTTCATCGGGAATCGAACCGCGGACCACGAATACGCGTCAAGCGTGCAGACCACCACACCACGAAGGCATGCGAAGAAGGCGGGGGGGGAATTCCTTATAGAATTAGTTGTCAAAACTAAAACTAAGTATTTATTTAAGCAATTTATACCTACTTGGGAAGTGCAGCTAACGAAACAAATCAATTAATAAATTATTGGAATTCGACCACTCGTCAAACGCATGTATGCATTTATATATGCACACAAGTTTAATATATCAAATGTATGAGAACTTTTGGAAAGAAATCTGAAAGAAATTTATGAATACCTTAAAATACTAAATAACATATAACTGCTGAAAATAATAGTAATAAATAAATAACAAATAAATGAAACTTTAACACAAATAACAAATATAATGACAAATGGAATTTTTTAAAATTAGAAATAAAGCATAAGATTGACAACATACTTATTTGTATAATAAAACAGGAAATTTTGTTTTATTATGCTGTTTTTATTCCAGCAGCATCACATCCTCTCTACAGCAGTAAAACTGTTTTGTTGTTTGCCCTGTTATGATTTTGTTTTTATGGAGCTACAGTATGTCAGCTTATATTACCTAAAATTTATGGTTACAAAACTATTTAAAAATAGCAGTACTTTGTAAATATGTTATTGGCTTTGTATATAAAACTTATTTATATTAACCTAGTAGACAGAATATAGAAATTTTGAAGGCTAACTTCTCTTTTTGCACCTTTTATAAGTCGCTATACACCAAAGCTACAGTCAATTTCCATTCACATGATTTTACCTCTATCGCTATTTTAACGTTATCGCTAATATTATCATATTTTCTAACTGCACAAAGCGTAAAGGACCGCTAGAGAGGTTAACACACGGTAAGTTTCGAAATATTAATTGATCTAGTTTTTAGGAAGAGCTCCACCTAAGTACTGTGCTGAGTAATCTCCTAAGTAATCAACTGAACATGAGAACACAGTCTCTCTTTTTTTTTTCAAATATCAGGCCAAGTATGACAGATTTTTATATTGTAAGCAATTATAAATGTTTCGAAGAAAATAGGTAGCTAGATAGATAAATAGACAGAAAGATAAGCAGACATGTATATGTGTATGTGTGGAAAATCTCTAACGTAGACATGAACACATGAACATGTATATTAGAAAACTACTTTAGATACTTACGCTATCTTAGGCTAAAAGTAATTTACCCACGTTATTTCAGTTAACATTCGTTATTAAAAGACACTAATCAAGACAATGAATGATCTGAAATATAACATACAGCACGAATTAGTATAAAAGTAATTTGTTAATCAGAAGACCATTTTAATTCACGAACAATCCCAGATTAGTTCAAAATGGGTTTTAATTCTCATGTGTCTAGCCTCAAAGAGCAATTCTGTTATTCAACGCGCACACAAGAAAACAAAATTCACAAAGAATATTTGCTTTTAGGAGCGAAATACTTTTAAATTTACTTGAGAATTAGATAACAATTTTAAAAATGATATAGTTGAATTCTGTTGAAATTAAATTTCTTTTCACGCCCACAAAAAAATCTTATTTTACCATAAATGCTGAGATTTCATTTGGTCCTGTTAAAAAGTTCACGAATGTTTTCACACTACACCATTGATAAGGATTTATTGATACTACCGCATGCTGTTTATCTACATTACAAGTCTTATATACCTGTTACATTTTAACTTTTCTTGTACTTATTTAAAAATGTGCTCCAGGTTACATTAATTAATTTTGTTTAAGTTTTCAGATTTATTTTTATGTCTTAGTAATTTTAATCAAATTTGCACCTTATTACTTTACAACTGAATTCAAAATGGAAACAACTGTAGTTTTAGAAGTAAAATTAATCGAGAATTAGCATTAAATTTTCAGTAATTAGTTTAGATATGCCTCAGATACGTCGGTTGTCTTAGAGGATATATTCATAAAACTGTTTAACCAATTGAATTTTGCAGATTATATTCTTAAATTTTCAAACCAATTACATGTCTGCTTATTTTTCTTCAAATTTTGGTTTCTGAAGGTACTTTTTCGCTCTTGCATCTGAATTAAATTCTGGGGTTCTAGATTAAATATTTTATTATTGATCTATAATCTTTTGACTTTTCAAAAGCAAATGAACCGCAACTTTTAAAATTCATCCATAACTAGACATGAAGTAAATAATTTCCTCTATTTCGATGCACTTTCTTCCTTTTAATTAAGTTGACGTTTTTACTGTGTGGTTCTCGATACTTGTTCTCCTTCCCCTTCTTCTCTGACAGTAAACAGTAGTAAAGTTGCACGTAACTTAAATTACATCAAATTTCTAACAGGTTGTATTGAGGATTTCTCTTGGTTCCTTTCATACAGACACTGGTTTCGTGTTGGGGTTTTTACTATCATGATAAACTTAGGTTTTAAGTTACAATAATACAAAATGCCCAATAAGAGTTCACATATAATAATATTTCATGTATAATAATATATTTTATAGAAATAATAAATTTCATATAAAATATATCTGCCTTAAGTGAAACACTTATTGTCTGTATAAAAACTTGAATAATTATCTGGCACTGTACATCAAGCTATTGATGGTACGATGAGTTCTCGTAACGTACATTTAGGCATAAATTGCAAGTTATTTATAATTCCGAAATTAGAATAAAACTCAAAGTACTGCAGATTACGTACGTTCTTATTAATTAGATTGCTTGTAGAAACTCTACAACGTTTCATTAAAATATTCATGTTATTGCCAGTCTCCTTCTTAGATAATTATTGAGTAATCATTTCCCCAAAACCTTTTTCCACATAACTGTTTTTCATTAGTGACTTTAAAAAGCATTCTAAATTCCATTTGTCAACGTTAATAAAGTGTAAGAATTATCCATATTTGTCTCAAAAGCATTTTTATTTCATCCAGTCTTTGTATTTATATATCTTTAAATTTACTCAGCAGGAAATCGAAACTGTGTGACTGCTGCGCATTTTCTTTCGTAGTAACATAAAACCTTTATTATTCCATTAGAGGAAAAATTCCAAGCAACCGAATTACCAAATTTTATGGGACCAGTTCACTATTTCCTACAATCTTTCTTTAAAGCTATTTGAATGATTACTTCTATAGACCAAATTCAAATACTTTATCCCAAGTCTCAACGAGATTATTTTCCCTATAAGAATGGTAGTGGTTTCTTAAAACACAAAACCAATTTGGACTGAACGCATCCATTTCGTTTAAAAGTTCTGAATGAAGTTTTCCGTTGGTGGACGATCCCTCATAGAAGATCAGAGAACAGATGGCGGGATTGTTAGAAGTGATTGCAGCCTTCCTTCACTGCCACATCAAGCATCTACGTTGAAGGTATAGAGCTATTTTTTATTTTGCTTTTTATTTGCTTTCCTATGCAAAACCTTCCTCTTAATGATGAGCTTTCCAAAGGCCGATAAAATATTCAAGATGTCGCTTGCTGTTCCTCACGCATGTCAGCTAGAAACTGTAATGCCGATCTCCAGAAGCGAAAAAAATGGACAAAAAAGTTTTCTTTAACATTTTATCTTCATATATACAGATCTTACAGAGAAAGAATTGAGCACTCTTCTGAGCGTGGGAGACTAAGTGAAGATGGAAAGAAAAAGTGATTTCATAAAATTGTATGTGTATCGGTTACAGATGCAATGATACACAGATTTCTTCTCCTTTTTGTCCTAACTGAGCTCTGCATTGCAAATGAAGCATATTCGAATGCCTGATGTACAGAAACGGATGCCAAATGTGTTACCAGATTTCAAATTGAGTTTTTCTGCAGTTATATTTCTTAGCGCAAAAACGAAATTTATAAATAAGCCTTCTATGTGAGTAAACTATTTTTGCTCTTCTTGCTATTTTTAATAGATAAATATGATTGATGACATGAAAAGCAATTTGGATAAACCACAGATCAAAAAATTAGATAAAATTCTTACATGTTCTTTGAAATTCTGTGATAATATTTCAAATTATTTCTCAAAATTTAATAATCTAACATGTTTCTTTAATATACGTAAATATATTGAGAATCTAATCCTTTTTGCAGTTATTTTATTCCTGTCATTCTAACTATCCTCTCTGTACGTCTTATAGCAAAGCCTAAATGATTTTTATCGATTTTGTGAAATGAAATAAGGAAAGCTTACTATGGGAAAAACCTTTTCTCAGAGTAAATGAAATTACATAATTTTCAATATATTGCTGTTGTCCAATCCATATTTCATGGAAGATTGATTGTCAGGGCCTAGTTTCATTATGATAACTGCTAAATGACATCATAACAAGTTAACCATAAATTAACTTAGAGACGCATGTAGTATATACACATACATAAATATGTACGCACAATGCAGACGTACATACATGTGGATATCAAAATAACCTTTCTGATAGTAGCGAAAATTGTAAGTATTCAAATTAGTGAATCTTCGTTTTTTAAATCAAAAGAATTAAAAATATAAATTTTACAAACACGTAAAAACATTAGGCGTAAATTAGATGAAAAATGCAGTTTTGAGAAAAAGAAGACGAAAAGCATTGAAGCACATATCAGTAAAACAAATTTGAACCATTCATGCTTTTTATATAAAATCTCAAATAAAAATTTTACAAAAAATATCTAGGGAATAACATTTACTGCTGACCATCAAAATTGCTACACCATGAAGGCAGTGCACAACAAAAATTGAAATCTGCATGAAAGGTAAAAAAAAAATTAGGTATACAAATTGTGAGCATTCACAGAATGCTCAAATTGCAAGTAAGAATAATAACCCATTGATGCAGTATAAAAAGACAGATTCAAATTCAGATGTTTACGTGAAAAACGCGTATATTGAGTGTTTTGTTGTGTTGAAGGTTGTATAATATCTTATTTAAGAACACAAACTTACTGCCAACAATTGCATTTCCTTAGATAAACTTCGTCATTTAAATAAACAAATAATAAAAAATATATGGTATTTACCAGCAAAAAACTCAAAATGCAGCAGACAACCAAATTTTACGGATGATATCAGTATAAAAAAACGAAGAGGTTTATGCAGAAGTACAGACATACATGGAAAAACCTGAAGTGTGATCAGATGAGAAAGAACCCACTCTGCACTGTAACTCATTCTGCATCCCATGACGAACTATGAAACGTTGCTATTTTTTTGAATCCATTAGGTTCTCATAAGTTACAACAGTGTAAATACTAAAAGCTCTTGAAGCAGGAAACTTTACTTTCATGTATTCTAAAATGTTCTCATAATGCAATTTAAACGCTGCACCGTGTATTATTGCTTTTTAATATATATATTTGCTGTTATGAAGTTTGAAAATTTGGGAAAATCGTTAATCGAGCAATTTATTTTGTTTTGCAAATGAGTTCAGGTTTTATATGACAACATTCAACCCAAACTGTATATCTGTTTAAAAAATGTATATTATTGCTATACATTTAGGTACTGTTGTTTTTGAAACCTTAAGTTATTTGTTTAACAACTTGTAGGAATTTATATTTAACAAATTTAATTTAATTTTATGTCTTTCCTATACGCGTTCAGTCCCCTAATTGTCAATGCCAGAATATTAAAATTTGGTAGCGCGAAGTAATGCAAATTCTACCTTGAGCAAGAAAAGATTAAATACTGAGTTCTGCAGGGAATGCGCTAACAAGTTGATGTGTCTTTAGGTGAAGCGTTTGTTCACTGTGACATATTGCAATTTCGTTTTGCACCACATATTGTGGAGAGCCAAAAGGGGATCAAGTTTAAATTAAACCATGAATGTGTAATGAGTACATGTGACCCGTAAAAACCGTAATGTTCGGAATACTTGAGAAAGCTACGGTAAATACAAAAGAGTTAGAAACTCAATAAGAGGGTATTGCGAAAATAAAGTGTTATTTATTGTTTGATAGACACATGAATTCATAAGTATTCCTTCCAGATAACTGCAAGGACAAGACTGAATGCCCTATTGAGCAAGCATCACTAAGCACGTTCCTGCGTAGGAAAAAGAAGAAAATAATTATTTCTGTTATAATTCAGTTAAAAGTCTAGAATTTTTGTGTAAACGGAGCTCAGGGCCTGTTAGAGAATTTAACAGTTTGAAACATGTCTTTCATGACCTTTATCCCATTCTGCTAAATTCTGTCAGGGGCAACTGCAGGATTTATATTTATTTTAAATAATCAATTTAATTTAATTTTATGTTCTTTCCTGTAAGCCTTCATTCCCCCAAATTGTCAATGCCAGACTATTTAAATTTCGTAGCGCACGTGAAATAATGCAAATTCTACCGTGAGGAAATTTTTAAATACGGAGTTCTAGATGGAAATGAGAGAATTTTGGGCATTCACCGTCACATCTGTAGCGTACACTTCTATTTCCGCAGGCATAACAGCTTTTACTTTGCTGCCACTAGATTTCGACGCGATTTTAAATAACAGGAGTTTCTGAGCCCTGTAGCTTAATTTATACTATTTGTTAATGTCTTCGAATTCTTAGTTTAGTTCTTGTTATTTCAGTTACCTCCCTAGTGAGGTGTAATGTGTTAGCGTCAAGTTGACGCATTGTGAATTTTAAAGAGTTTAATAAAGTCTACTTTTAACCCTTCTCCTGTGTAATTCCTACATGCAGTTTCTACAAGTACAGTTGTCATTTAGAAGATAAGCAAGTGGTTCTTACAAGCTCACAAATTGCCCTAAAAGCAAAATATAACTTACATAAAGTAAGATGTTTTGTAATATATTTATCAGAATTAACGAAATCTAAAATATAACGGCAAATTAATCACACCAGAACATTTCATCCAATCAAATAACGCTGTAAATAATATAGGCAATTAAATGCATTATCTGCTCTAAAATAAGGAGATATTTAAAATATGTATTTGCATCATCAACGTAAAACACTCTTCATTGAATACACATAACTGATTCATATGCTATTAAACTGTTTTTGTTCTCTCTCTGAAACATTTGTTTGTAACATTCATGAGTTCTTTAAAAAATGTGGAGATAACAGAGAGGTGGTCTATAAGAACATTATATATAATATATATATATATATATATTGTAAAAGAGTTAAGAGAGCAGACATAATAATGTAATAACATAGAAATGAACTAGAAAAATATTGCATAATAGTATCGCAAATGTAATGACAGATTTGCATATGAATACACTTTTGGTAAGTAACATAATTCTACATGATCCTCATCACGTTGTTATGAAGTTGAAGTGTGAGGCAAAGAATAAACTGAGAGAATGTCTTATATAAGAAAACGAAATTCCGTAGTTCCTTAAATATGATTATAGAAACGAAGATTAAGAGCTTCTTTAAAACTTCGAATTATAAATCTTGGTTTATTAAAGATACGATTTATAAATCAAACACCTTTGAAACCACAAGTTTTAGAAAGGATGGTAATTGAGAAAAATTATATTTTTGGTACTTTGAATTCATTCTGAAAGCGCACGATAATTCTCAAAGCCTTAAAAAATAATGAGCTGTAGAAAAATATATGATACTCCAGAATTTTAGTTAAAATAGGAAAAATGGGGTATAATAGTTGATTTGCACAAATCATTTATTAAGAAATGTATCAAATAATCTGGACATCTAGAAACATTTGTTGAAGCAGTTATAGGTAATCATATAATGTATAGCTCTTGCATAAATATCATCATTGAATTAAACCAGTTTTATTCCGCGGCTTAACGCTTTATCATTTAGCGCTAGAATTATTTGCTTCGCGTATAATTAATTATATCTTAGATATAAAACGCAGTTGTCATAAACAGCTCTGTAAAGAAAAATAAATAAGAATTCTTTTTCACTTTTGCAATGCTGTGTTATTTCTATCTGATGTATTTTGAATTCATCTGAGCATGTGATTACAATTTTTACCCCAAAGGGCGCTAGCCCAGAAGGGCTATTAATTTCAAAACGGTGTTTTGCATCGATTTACTTTTCAAACTGTTGCCACCAAATATTATCGCCATGTATTATGTTTAAAGAAACTAAATAATGAAGAATCTGAATGAATGCTTCTCGCATTGTGAAGAAACAACGGTACCTATAGCCATAAAATTTGGATAACTTAGTCCTCCAACCGAACCTGGGAGCTTAGAAGCCCGAATTTGTTTTATTATTTATTTAAAATTTTGTAAAACTTAAACGAACTTTTGATTAACAAACTCAACGATTTCAAAACAAGCAGTGGCAACACTGCACGAAAAAAAAAACATTTTTATCTCCAGCCGCGCGAGACTGTGTATCGGAAATTCTAAACATATGCTGTCTTGCTGTTTTTCTTTTGTGGTATTGCTGTTGAATGCTGTGTACGAAGAACATGATATTTAATGAATAAAGGTAACACACAAAATGTTAAGAAAACACCCTTTTGGACGTAATATAAATTCTGAAATATTTCAGATTTTATGTTAGTCTTTTATTTCTTATTTTAATCTTTATTTTAACATATTTCAGTACCTTTATTTGTCCTGAAAGAACAGACGAATCTTAAACAGGGAACATTGATAGACACAAAGCAAGCAATATGCAGCTTGTATATATTTTTTCTATCACTGGATGAAAGATACTTAGTTTTATTTCTTCGACTCTCTAATGCTGATTTCCTACCAATATTTTATTTTTACAATTTTACAATAATAATATTTTCCTTTTAGTATTGTTTTCCCTTTTTACAGCAACAAAAGACATGAGCAGACATAATTTTCCTGCTTTTTGAAGTGTACGTCTAATATTTTTGTAGCTGCATTCATTTTATGGCCATAACTTAGCGCATCTAACGGTTAAGTTTCGACGTTGTCCTAGCATTTTTTTGGCTTTCTTCCACTTCAGGAGTTTATACAATCTTTGTTATTTTACAGTAAGATTAAATAATAGGATTGTTTTGACTTCAGCTTAGTCTGAATTATAGGAGACTAGATAATTCTTCGAATTCATCGTTATTAAAGTTTCTCTCCCAAACTGTTACTGGTTGGTGACTTTGTGAATTATTCGAAACTGTAGGCGAGCTGCTTAGCTTGTCGCTAATTGGACAAATCTCTATTCTTTGTCATATAATATATATATATATATACAGGGCGATTTAGAACGAATGGCTCGAAATAAAATCTTATTTATTTCTATATAAAAGGCAAATCGCAACCATATTGATATGAATCAAATAAAGCAGTTATCCAAGTTTCTTATCTCTTCCTTACAAGAGTATGTCTCATGTAGGGTTATACTAGTTATATCTGTAGCAGTTACTCCCATTTTAAGGGTATTTTGGGACGTATTTGGCATAGCCGGAGCATCATATTGATATCTTCTGTTTTATTAATAGCGCCCACATTGAAAACTTAGATAAGAAATTTAAGGGAAACTGCTTTCTTGTCAAAATGGTTGTGTGCGTCATTGCGTATAAAAATACATGACATTTTATTCTGCACCATTGCTTTAACATTATACTGCATTTTAGATTACAGGTTGTTTTTGCTATGACTAAACTTTTAATTCTTGAAGATTAGTTGTTTATAAGTTCTTTATATTTGCTATACGCAACACCTTACCTAGATAATACCATACGCCTTAAAACACGGGCATGTATTTAAGTTTTCATTTTTTGCCTGTTTTTAGTTTTACGTCGTCCTCTTTCTCCTTCATTTCAATTCTACAATAAGTTAAGAATCTTAAATTTTTTTTACAAAAGTAGTATTTGTCTGTCTTGATATATTCAGTCATTTTGCCACTTCATTGATATTTTTCTTTGTTTCTAACAGCCCAAAAATTATTCGGCTAATCTATTTCTCAAAGTGGCATTATGACGTCATACGACAGCTGTTTGGGCTTCTTAATCACTGAAAGGAGACTGATTTTTCAGATGTTTACTGAGAAATTTACTATGTGCAGTAGTATCAACATGACTTTGGATGAAGTCATATCATTATTTCCATTTGAAGAACGCTGATCAAATTGGATTAAATAATGAAAATACTTTACTGATTAATGAAATGCCTTTACTGATTAAATGAGAAAATAAATTTGTTTGATTATCTGCTGAATAATTTGATTAAATTTATGCAAATATAATTTAGGACACTAGAATGTTTTCATGGGGGAGTGCAGGATCCAGCAAGAAGATATCGTTCTAATCGATAAAACAGAAGTAAGTTGCAAAGTTTCTGACAGCCGACATGTGAGTATGTGATTAAATCTACGTAGAATTAGATTTTCAACAAATTCGAGATGAAGCTTATGTCTTGCAATTTTCAGAGTATATATCATAATTTTGTGTTTAGAACAAATAGAATATGTTTCAGTTCTCTCGAAATCCCGTAATTCGAAAGATGTACTAAACTACATGAGCGAAGTGGGGGAGAAATTAAAACAGAAGTAACAATTTAAATTTCATAATTTCAATCAAAAAGAAAAATTAGAAAACAGTGATAAAATTAAAAAAGCTAAAAAAACTTAAATTGGTTACTGAAACTGTTACATGATAGATCATAAATTTAACAGATAGAAAACTAAAGGTAGAAACTTAAGCGCTATAACTGCATTATATAGATGCACTATTTGAATAGCCCTGACGTAGTGAATTGCATTAAAACTACAAGTTGTATGGAAGTCGAAAACTGAATCCTAAGGGTATGTTTCAGGTTTTTTTAATGTGTAAAAAATATTTCACATTCATATTGTATCTCTAATGTGTTCGCTATTTATACCGGTAAATCTTTTAATAAAAGATATTTAGGAAACTTTGAATTTTCCTGCACTAAAATTATTGCTGTATATTCCTAATGCTCTCTCTCTCTTTCTATATATATACACTGTTCGATATTGAAAATGGAACACCATGAAGGAGTGGACAGAAAGTGATAAAATTTGGAAAAAGGACACAGACAGCAAGCAGCAATAAGTGATCTTTATTTCAAAATGATAGAATACAGAGCGAGAACGGCGTCGGCTCAGTAGGATGTAGGACCACCGCGGGCAGCGATGGACGAAGAAACACGTCTAGGCATAAAGTCAATAAGAGGGCGGACAGTGTCCTGAGGGATGGGTCTCTATCGCCTTTCAACCATTTGCCACAGTTCGTCTTCTGAACGAGGCAGGGACAGAGTCTGCAGACGGCGTTTAATCACATCCCACACATGTTCAATTGGTGACAGGGTCAGGGAAGTACGGTGGCCAGGGAAGCATTTATATACCTTGCAGAGCATGTTGGCAGATGCGAGCACTGTGTGGTCGGGCGTTATCCTGCTGAAAAATTGCATTAGACAGCCCCTGAAGGTAGGGGATTGCCACCGGCCGCAGTACACTATCCAAGTATTGTTGAGCAGTTATAGTGCCCTGAATACGAACTAGAGGTGACTTGGAATCGTATGGTCATAGCGCCCCAAACCATCATGCCTCCACGTCGACGCCACACACGTATGCGGCGATTGTGACTGGATAAATAGAAGCGTGAATCATCTGAGAACACGACGTTTCGCCATTCTGTCATCCACATCGCTCCAGTCCGGCACAATTCTAAACGTTGTCGTCTATGCTGTGGGGTCAATGGCAGTCTTCTTAACGGACGACATGAGTGCAGGCCAGGTTCAACCAATCGACGGGAAATGGTTCTGGTCGACACGGGAACATCCAGGGTATCTTGCACATGCTGCAGAATAGCGGTACAACTGACTTGCAGGACCGCCACAGCTTGTCGGCGGATGCGTCGATCCACACGTCCTGACGTCACTCTGGCTCCACCTGCACCCCTCCTTCTTCCCACATTTCTTGTTCCAACCATGTTCGCCATAACCGATGCACCGTGCTCGCATCCATGTGAGTATCAACTGTGATTTTCCGTAAGGACCAACCCGCCCTTCTCAGTCCGATCACCATACCCCTCGTAAAATCGTCTATCTGCTGGAAGTGACTTCGTAAACGGCGGCCTGGCATTCTCTCTTATTACACGTATTCTCCGGGACAAAAGCCAACTTTTTTCAATGATTCGTCTGGAAGAAATTAACGACACGAATATTGCTCATTCTGCACGTTCCTTCCCTCATATCTTACTTCACGTACGTCGGAGAGCTGCGTATTTCACATCATTCGTATAACTCAGTGACGTGCGTCTACTCTAAAATTTGCATAAATTTATGAGCACTCCTTCTTGGAGTTGCATTTTCAATGTCGAGGCAGTGTATATAGCATTTTCCCCTTTCCTGTAATTTTCCTTTTAGCACTTTATGCCAAGATTCTGAATATTTTTAAGTAACTTTTTTTCATGCAATTTTGAACTTCTTCAAGGCGTTCACAATTTGAGCTCTCCCTATTTTGAAAATTAATTCGTCCACTTAGTTCTTGCTTCATTTCAGTAACTGATTTGCCTATGGATTTCAAATGCATGGTCTCTCAGGTATGAAGCAATAATACTGAAGGGCTTCAAGAAAAATGGAAAATCTAATGCTCTTAATGGATCGAAAGTCATTGCACTTGGGATGTCAGACTGGGTGGATCTTGGCGAGGATCTAAAAACTGTAGCAGACGACGCACACAGTAGGCTCAGCAGCATTAAATTATCTGAGACCTAGGGAGTGAGTAGCACAGATCAACAATAAGAATGAGCAAGAGTCAGATACAGAAAGTAGAAGTGAAGTATTAAATAAGTAATATTGTGATAGTTAGTGTTAATTTATCCATGACTACATTTCATTTTATTATATTTTTTCTGTCACCGAGGCCTTCGGAAATTAATTTATTTCCATAACACCCTCTCCCAATTTTCGGACGATATATGGAATTAAAAATTGCTAACTTTAAGGGGTATCAGAAACCCCTATACCGACAATGTTAAATTGGCCATTTTCGATATACCTTTTCTCAAAATCTGCTGTAGATACAAGCTTGAAATTTTTTCTGTACTTAAAGTATACCTATCTGATTATACTGAAATGAGCTTTTGAAGCATTTTGAATTTTAGAGTAAATTACAGAATATTTTATTAGGCATAGCAAAATTTAGCACTTTTCTCACACAAAAAAATTAAAAAAATTTTTTTTTTCTAAGTTTATTACAAAAAGCTCATTTCAGTAAATATTAGGGAACCTAATAAATAAGCCATAAAAAGTTTAGATACCTGTGAGCAGTAGTTCCTGAGAAAATGTACATCGAGTGTAAAAAAGTCACGTTTGCAGAAAAACACGTATTTATGTAAAAATCCTCATTGATCAAAGCAGTAGATAACACATTTAAACTAGATTTTTTTACAGTTCTAATTTTCATAGAGATTAAAGAATGGTATTTTTAGAAAGATAAAAGTGTAGAGAATTTGAAAATGCAAAAATTCGAAATCACAATTTTTTGAAGATTTTGGGGTTCCGACACCACTTAATTTGTCTACGTCCGTTTTCTGAAATCTGAACTGCCTTATGTCTGAAATATAAATCTCATTATGCCATGTTATCCTCCTGCATTGCAGATGGCTTTCATCTAACAGCAGAGCTTAAAATTTAAGCAAAGAAATCAAGTCTTTAAATACCGCTGTTCCTATTTAGTACTTTTCTTCTTCCTTCGCTTTGCTTCTTGCCTATATGCATTTTCTTGCCTCTGCTGTTTATCGCTTTTGTCTAAAAATATATAAGCTATAAAATTTGGGGCTGCATAGAGCACCCATAATGATGATATGTGAACCTGTATTAATTACGAAATAAAACCGTATATAAATCAACGCCACCTCTGTTAAAGTTATTTCTTCTCAGTTGTACAATCTTATGTATCTATGCTATTCTAAAGTCATTTACACCGGAATTATCACATGTGCATATATGTATCATATTAACTATATCTCGTAACAGAGAAACAAACTTGTAGGATATCTTAAAAATTAAAAATAATTTACTTTTTAAGTAACTGACTCTTTTTTATTTCATACAGAGGTTTGTGTGATAGATGAAAACTATTAGTATCCCAAGAAGTAATAAAAGGAACCGGCATTTTATATCAAAGCGAGTTTACGTTAAATAGAAAATGATTTAGGATTCGCAAAGTAAATAAGTGTAACGTCAATAATCTTGCGCATATGGAGATTGTTATAAACTCTACCATATTCTCTCTTCATAGATTGTGAATCTATGAAGAGAGAATATGGTAGTCCATCATTCATTCATTGTGAAGAGGGGGGTGGGAAATTCAATGCGCTTGTTAAGAACAACAGTTGAATAAAATAAAAGATACAATCTGTTTAATAGGATCAACTAAATTTTTCATAGACAAAGAACAAATGCTTTTTTCGCCAAAAAAATTATAGATAAACAAACTGAGAAATAGCTAAAAAGTGGTATTATTGCACCCAGTTCTAGTCAATTTTCCAGTCACGTTTTAAAATCAAAATGGATGTCTGAAAGTTTCCATTGTTTGAAGGAAATTATATAAGTCATTGTTAAAGGCCACCATTTCTTCCCTTTAACTAAAAGTATTTTAAATAAGATTCAAGCTGCTATTGTACTTTCAGGATAAATCATTTGAAAAATAGCTTTTTCTATGGTGTAATAGACCTAACACTTTGTTGTAACCCATAACGTATAATATCAGGTTTTGTGAATGTCATATAATATTTCAAAAGTTTATCAATACTGTTTTCAAAACATAGCATTTAAAGGATGCGTATTGGAATACATGAAAACGTTATCATATCTGTAAAAATTGAGAATGAGAGTACTGATCTTTTAAAACTACTGCCCCCCCCCCACGCCCAGAGTAATTACTTTATGTAACTTTTTGTAGCTGATAGAATGTATTAAATAAGAAAACGAAATTCGGTAGTTCCTGAAAAACGTTTATAGAAATGAAGATTAAGAGCTTCTTTATAACTTCGAAATATAAATCTTGGTTTATTAAAGCTACGACTTATAAATCACACATCTTTGGAACCACAAGCTTTAGAAAGGATGGTAATTGAGAAAAATTATAATTCTGGTATTCTGAATTGATTCTGAAAGAGCACAATAATTCTCAAAGACTTAAAATATAACAAGCAGAAAAAACATATATGATACTCAAAAATGTTAGTTAAAATAAAAACATTGGGAATAATAGTTGATTTGCACAAATCATATATTAAGAAATGAATTATTGAATGTATTAAATATTCCGAACATCTAGAAACATTTGTTAAAACAGTCATAGGTTTTCATATAATGGACTTGTAAGGTTTATCCTAAGTTTTTAACAGTTATCTTTAGTTAAAATTACTTTCCTGTCCTTCCTAATTTCAACTTACAATTTCCTACCAAAAGGTGTTTTTAGAATCGCGTTTAGTTCAAATGAACGAGAGTGGTATTTAAGTCGAAGTTCCAATGACTTCGGGAGAGAGCCTCAGAGTTTCTGACTAGCGCTTTCACCTTTCGGCTACGTCTCTCTCAAAGTTATTACTACGCTCGGTAGTATTTCAGGCGCATTAGTTAAGTTTTATTTCTGATTACTTTGAGTTCAAGCACAAGTGGAGACATTGCTGTACCCTCTGAGAAAGGAGCGAACTGTTAAAATATTATTTTGAATAAAAAAGTAATTAACCCTTCTTGAGTTTACGTCTCTGTTTCTGAGCAAAAGCGATTATTTTCTTAGCTGTTCACGAGGTTCCTACACATTTAGCTGCTAGAGAAAAGGGTGGAACCCCACAGATTTTATGTAATAATAATAATCTACTAAATCCCTTTTTTTCCTCCCCCCCCCAGCGACCAAGCTGTAAAGACGCTTAGCTTTAATTACACTAGGCGTTCGGTGCGGAGTTCGAATATTAGTAAAGTAGCTAGTTGCATCGGCGTTCTTGAAGTTTTCCCCTTCAACTTGTTTAGGAGCCATTTTTGCATAGAAAGTCCTCTTCGAAAACATAACTTTCCTAAGCCAGAGAGCCCTCGAGTGCTTTGCCATAATTAAATAAACCAAACCAATTCAATCTTTTTCATCGTTACTGAAGTATATCACTTTTCACTTGCAGTTCCAGTCTCCATTTTGCGAGATTTAAAGTATAGGTAAGCCACACTATTTTATGCTTCAGTATGTTTGAATATTCAGAATTACGAAAGAAATAAGGTTAAAAATGTTTCCTCATATGGAAGCAGAAGTTGAGAAGTTCTAGTGCACGTATTCCAGGTTTTGAAGTGGAAATGCTTCCAGGCGTATTTAGATTTACTTATTACAAGTTATATTTAAATCATATTCAAAATTTTGTTCATAAAAAAAAGATTTTATTCTAACACAAACACTAATTTCCGTTTTCTTAGTGACTGTACAGCTTGCAAAAAAAAATTGACTGTCAAGGATTAAGTACAACAGAAAGCAATATTTGTTAACTAACCCTAGTCTTAATTTGGAAGTGAAAGAACAAAAATCAGCGTTATATTTTCAAACTTTCACATGAATAGTTTTGATAGTTTTACCAAAACATCATTCTCAGCTGCAAAAGCGCAAATGAGCGAGATAAAATATAGTGATTATTTTACCCTGTTTGAAGGTAAAAAAGATGATTTCATCGTGGTTAGAAGTCGTATGCCATTGTCGTTGGCAAGAGCCTTGGGCACCATATACGCTACAGTCCGAGTTTAACTCAGCTCCACCCCTAATTTTGAGAGAGAGCACTCAAGGGGCGGGTCCGAGAATCACCCTCCCCTCTTTCCCTACTACGACCTCTCGAGAGGTTTTTCGCCTCGCCGTATATTTAGAGTGCTCCCATGCCGCACACATACTATACATTTACAAAAATTCATGCAATAGTCAGGGAGTTGAAAGCGGGTCCTGCAGTACGGCAGTCACAGTGACTAACTACTATCTCGGGTGGGCAACAATCCTCTAGTTAAATGTCTAATTTTAAAATTTCTATTGTTACGAAAGTTGCAGTTTTTTTGGATATTTTCATGCAGTCATTCACTTCATATCTCATCTTCTTCCAGGGATTTGGAAGGAAAAACGGTTTAGCCAAGAAATGTTAAAATTTACAGTTTTGAACTTGTTATTCACAATTTCAGAAAACCTTTTAGCAGTTTTCAGTTTCTAAGTTCAAAGTTTTCACCCCTGCTCTCCAGCAATTTAATGTGTGAAAATGTTTCCAAATTTTCACAGAGTTTCTGTGAAATCTGCTAACCAAATTCATGCATTATTATTAATCATTTAAACACACTAGAACTCAAGAGCACCCTATTTCAAGAATCTATATCTAATGTTCTAAACTTAATGTTCATTAAATCTGTAAGTGTTAGCTGGACAGCTTCACGTTTATCTAACCTCAGTTACACTATGATAGCTTTTACTTTACGTCAAGTTATTATCATTTGCTATTGTTTACTTTACATTTAGAGCATACAACACCAGAACAATTTTAACTTTCACAAAACAATTATCATAGCACTCTTCAAGGAGGGGAAACCTAAATATCCTTCATGTGTTATAATCAAACAATTGCTCAGTTTTGAACATCACATGTACGGAAATTGCTAATTTTTATTTTTCAATCACGTCAAAACTTTACTCAATACTGGACTAAAATCACAGATTCCTATTTCTCTATGCAAAATAAGAAACGTTCAAGAAAAATGCATAATTATTCTAAAAACGCTTCGTTTCTGAATAAAACTAAAATATCCTCTTTTGAGGAAAAACTCTACCTAAAAGCAACTGTTGCACTAAGACTTGAATATTTCAAGGCATAAAGTAATTTTTCACTTATCGTTTGTTTCTTTCGAAATCGTCCATTCTTTTTCAAATGAATTCCTCCCAGGATTGGGAAACACTGGTATGATGACTTATGTATTCGACCAATGATTTCCCTGGTCAGCTGCGTTTCTATGAAAACTCCCTTATTCGACCACTGCAACGATAACCGATTTTCCTTCGGAAATGTTCTCTGCTTCTTCTTGAATATCGACAGTTGACCTAGCTCTTCTAGCGGCCGCTTGCAGCATAAATTCTGGCTTTGCTAACCTGTCATTTTCCCATCGCTGTAAGCTTCGTTCTAGCCACCGCATTTCCAGATGCCCCTTCATTGCTCGAACTAGGTGTTTCTCACAAGGCAGCTTTTAACAATGGCGTCAAGGCGCTTATAATAGCTATTGATCTGATCTACATTCGTTCTCAAACAATCACCCTTTTGACCTTTCAAAAATACTGTTGTTTCCCTTATTCGCTCAAACAAAAATAGGCCTTCGAACTCACTAGAAAACTTCCCTATCTTTCATTCTGGTGCACACGAAAGAGAACGTTTAATTTTAAAGTCTTTATCACCCAACTTAATATCAACTTCTTGCCTTCTATTGTCACAATGAAGTATTTGTGTCGCCAGGGCCATATCCAAATATCTATTTGCATCCTCCACTAATTTTTAAATGTCCGTCATCTTAAATCTGCAGACCTCTTTTCAACAAGAAAAAGTATCTCGAGGGGCGTAATTCACTTTTTGCCGAAAAATAATTCAGCTG
Source organism: Stegodyphus dumicola (assembly GCF_044657685.1). Taxonomy (NCBI): domain Eukaryota; kingdom Metazoa; phylum Arthropoda; class Arachnida; order Araneae; family Eresidae; genus Stegodyphus; species Stegodyphus dumicola. The sequence continues at coordinate 163,494,649 of NC_140781.1, forward strand.
GTGTCTCACCAGTCATATCCTGTTTGGCTGTACTCAAAGCAATTGCCACTTCATTGACACAGTCATCCATACGTTGTGATAAATTCTCAAGAAGCTGCCGATAATTTGAATTATTTTTTTATTCACCCGCTCCTAAATAGTCCACTGTAATCGATAAGGAAACGTCTTAAAATGTTTTATACCAAGACCTGCATAGTTTTTCTCAAAACTGTGGCTTAAGAATTGCTTTCCGTTATCCGATATTAATTAAAGTAGAACTCCACACATTAATATAAATTTACTTTTTGTTATATAAATTTGTCTTTATACTCTTTCTATTTTACAAACTTCAAATAGCATATTTTTATGTTTAAGTATTTTATTAAGGTTACCATTCATATTTATTCTGCATTGTATTTATAATTGTACCTTCACTTTTGTTATATTAAATAAATTCTAGATAGTGGTAAGGAGCTTTATCTGTACCATTTTGAAGTTTCTGGTATTCCTCCCACTTCTACCTGTACCTGTAGAACAAGTGATTAACAACAATTTCGTAATCTGCAGCTCTGTTCTTAATCCCCATCATATCATGTTCAAAAGGATTGGACTCTTTCAAATACACATACATATTTTTGAATTCCGTCTCTCACGCACTGGTTTGTAGGTATGAGATAACTGTTTCTCGTGAATTTAAAATTTTAAAATTAACATGGCATACATCACTTCCCTTTATCATCTAATTTAATTCGCGAAAAAGAATTCCACTACAATATTTTTTCCTCGGGAGTGTGTTTAATTATTATATTGCCTTCTTTCAATTTAAGAGGATCTGATAAGAGGATCTGAGGTGATAAATTCTTCCCTGAATGCAAGCAAATGTCGCATAGTTCATATGCACGGTAACCTGCTCTTTCTCAAATTTAACTCGAAATTTTTCTACCACCAGCAGGATTGCTAACGTTTCTCTCTCGGCAGTGAATTTTTTTTTAGTAGGACTAAGTGTTTCGTTAAATATGCAACCGGCTATCCATTTAACAAAATCACGTCTCCTACCGCGAAATCCGATGCATATGCGTAGATTTCTAATTTACCATCTGCCTTAGGAAAGTTTTCAAGACAGGAGTTTGTATTAATACCGATTCAAGTTTTTGAAACGCTGTGTTTGCTTGTACCGATCAAGTGAACCTGGCATGTTTCCTTTTTAAATGCAATAGGGGCTCTGTTACTTGAACAAACTATTTGATGAAAGTCATATAACAGGAGCAAAAACACCAAAATGAGGCCAATTTCTTTGCCGTGTTAGGTGGTGTATACATTTTTATCCCTGCAGTTTTAGATTCTTCCGTTTCCATTTCCCTCTGATATATCTTACAGCCCATGTATCGAAGTTGTTTGGTTGCGAATTTACATTTTGCAGTATTAAACCTTTGAAACTTCTTCTTTTAGAAGCGAAAAAAACTTCTTGTATATCCCGAATGTGATCTTCAATTTCATTGCTAGTGACTATTAAGTCGTCTGAGTAAATACAAGTAAATTTTCTGAGAGCATATCTTAGAGTTATAACCATAGATCTTTGAAAGTGTGATGAAGAATGAACTAATAAATTTCGAAACTATTTCTGACGAGTACATTAAAATGGAAGTACATTAAAAAAAAGAGAAATATTATGATGAAATGATGAAACGTCTCTCCGAATTTGAGAGACATTTTCAAGAATTTACTAAACTAGAACCAACAGTTACATTCATGTGTTAACCATTTGGCAGTGTTCATGTGGAAGAAATAACTGAAAATATAAATTATATATTTTCTGTATCTCGAGGAAAACGTTGTTTCTCTCCTTAAAAATGACATAATTGTAAAAGCACATATTTCAGGGCCTAAGAATAAAGTTTGGAATCTAATGTAAGAAGTAAAGTATCCTATTTTTTTTAAAAAGATGCATTTGATTTAATATCGCTCCTTGGCTCTACCTGTCTGTGTGAATCTGCATTTTCAACGATGAAGACATTTAAGACAACATATGTTTACCGTCTCACAGACGACCATTTAGAATCCAGTGCGAGATTAGCAGTCAGTAATTATATACCAAGATAATGAAGGTTGACGGACAGTATGCAAACCAGTATGTCTTCTACTAACTATAGATGAAAATGATTTACTTTTAATGTATTTTGAATTGTTTATAAGAAATGCATGATTTGAAATTATTATATTTGCGGCTATTATTATTATGTTTGTATTTTGCGTTTTGTTTTACACGCGGTTTTAAAATAAATTTTTATAATTAAGTAGGCAAGTAAATATTTCGTATATAATATTAAGTTATAATAAGTATTGTAGACCTTTTGTTAGCTCACCACACGTACCCCGCTGGGTGCACCGCAACACCTTGAAAAAATTAGAAGCAGACCGTACCCTGAAAAGGTCTGCAAACCCCTGCTCTATACTATTGGAAGTTTTTCTGCCAAAAAACTGCTTTGTGTTACCGTATCCAAAAATGCATCCGCAGGTATCCAATAATGCATCCGCAGGTATGTAATTTAACAAAATTTGAATCACTGGGAGGTAAAACTGTTCAATAAACAGCGTACTTAACTGAACATGAGCGGGATTGTTTTCTCTATGAGTTGAAGGTTCCCTCTGTATTTCAGCACCCATGCCTAATTTAAGGATTTCCTACCTTCCTCCATCATTTTCATTGCGATTCTGACGATCGCTATTAGCAGACGAAAAATTTTTTTGGTTATCCGACTGTCGTCAAACTTGGTCTTCCTTCCATTACATATATGTGAAAATATCCGCTTAGCCTCTTCTCATATCCCGCTATACATGCATACATTGAAACTCGCCTGCTTTCAAACTCCCCGCCTCCCGAATCAAATAGTTGTCCTAGAGCATTTGTATATATTGTAGCAAAATGGCATCCTGAATCTGAGAAAGCAACCTCCGCATCAAGTTTTTTCAAATGCAATAAGTTTACGACCAGTGCCTAAACTCGGTTGCTTTTCAGATACTAAATGTAAAGATATCTATCTATACAGAAGCAATAAAAGCATGCGATGTAATGAATTCATGACCTTGAAAATGATATATTTGCAAGCGATGTGATAGCCGGAAGACTCGGTTACCCTCTCGCTTTTGGATGAGAATGTAATATATATTTTAAATAAATGTAGAAAATTGTCCAAAATTTTGTTTCACAATTCTTGATTCAAAAGAAAGAAAAGTGTTTTCTAATCTGTGAAAATTTGAAAACTTTATCTGGGCTACATTTTTAGATGTTAAAATTTTATAATAGAAGCTTTCTAATGGAGCCAACTATATAGCTTCTGGTGCTTTTGTTCGCTCGGTAAAAGAGAATGTATTTGAAAAATTGTTTGAATATTAAATAAAAGAATCTAAATGGAGTTTTCAAAATATCGCTTCATCACACTGCACTGTCATCGACAAACTGCGTGAATACAAATTCGGAACTGGATAGCTTATAAGGAAGTAGGTCAAAAATCTATTACAAATCCCGGCTGTAGTGAAACAACAGAGATTAACTAAATAACTCATAAAAAGTAAAACCTCGGATATGATTATTTTCTTAAATAAAACTTCGATAAGCTATTTTAAGAGCGCGAAAGTCCACACTTTTATAATCCTGTATATGTATTAACTACAATGTAATTTTAACACATAATTAATTTTATTAAAGTTGCTTGAATTCTAACTGTGCATTATATTAGTAAACGTACTTAAATTTTAGCTTTTTCTTTAGATTAACAAAATATTAGAAACGTTTCTCCCATTAAATGCATTCAAAACTGATTTCCTTTCTAGCACTGAAATGTTATGAGCTTAAGAAAGCGAAGTATGTTAGATCAATAAAAATAATTAAGGAGAGTTATTTTAAATAATATTAAATGCCTGCTGCAAAAAGTGTTTTAAAATAGAGCTCATGAGTTACTTTCCTCTGGGTTAGTTTGTTAGTACTTTTGACACATACGGGGAAGTCAGCATGTCTTGAAGCAGAAGTAAAGGTCGAACTAGTTTAAAGTAAAATTAAAGTTCAAAAAATAATTTTCTTTCTGAAATTCTACGTTTTTCAATACATTTATAAAAAATTTAATTTAACAAGTACCTTTAAGCTTTCTATTTGAAAATTGCTATTTGTTTCTTTTTGAAAATTGCTATTTATTTTGTTTTGTTTGCTATTTATTTTGTTTGCTAATAAGCTCTGTGATTGATTTTATTTTTACCACGTAAAAAATGTAGTGAAGATTTTCCATTACAAATAATTATAGAACAGTAGAGGGATTCTAGATTTGAAAGCAAATGCAGGCAAGCAACAACTACAAACTGTATACAAACATTAAGTAATTTGAAGATTGTTATAATGACTGGTAAAAACTCTTTAGACATGTTACATTCTAAATTCATTAAAAATATAAAAATAAGAAGTTACTATTTAAAGTTATTTTCAACGGAAAATAGATGCAATGAAAAATGACTCAGTAATTTGTAAATAATATGTTGTGAAACTCTTACCCAGTGAAGTAAAAATGTACTGTCACATTATGAACGATTTGCTAATCCAAATTGTGCAACATTTTTTGTCTAACTACATTTTCGCCCACAACTACGATACAATAAAAACTACACAATAAAAAGTATGCATTTTATTTTTAAATGATCATTTCAGAAACAAATAAGTAACAGCCTAGCTTGCTTTACCTTAATACAAATCATATAGTTCAGGTTAACGACCAATAGGACAGATTTCGATTAGAGGCTATTCCTGGAAGTTGTGATAATACTGCTTTTATACTGGATTGAAAAAGTACCAAAAGCATCAACGCAGATTTATGGGAATGACAAACTTTCATTATTTTTTTGCTATTTTTATTTATCGTGCTAAATTTATTTTACCTAAATTCAGTTTCATTAATATATTCTATGCAGTGCGTTTATATTATGCTATTTTACATGCAAATTATGAGAAATTGTTTGTGTGTACTCTTAGGGAAAAAATTTATTTATGTGTTCAAATACGACAAGAATAGCAAAACGTTTCTGAGGTTCTTTTAAAGATTTCAAGAAGGTTACATTTATAAATTTCAAATTTTCACCATTTTAAATTCCTTTAAATATGAGATGATACTTTAATCAAAGCATCTTTCGTTTGTATGGGAAATTGCTTAATTTTAATCTGAAACTCCTTCAAGTGATAGCCGATATCTTTTCATCGGTTTCTACAATGTCAGCTAAACGGTATTTCTTCATTTGAACATTTCTACAACAGAAAATGCCCTACCAAGTAAAGTCATTTGAAGAAGTAAAACTGTTTGAGTTGAGGAAGTAGACCGAATTCAGAAAAACACGCCTGATCTTTCAATTTTGAGTACAATGTTGAGACAATATTCATAATATAGATTCAATCGAAAAATTCTAGTTTGTCACAATCTTGGATTACCATATAAAGTATTTCTCCCGTCTCCTCAACATGCCTTCATGGTGTAGTGGTAAACACGTTCGACGCGTATTCGAGACGTCCATGGTTCGAGTCCCGGAGAGGGCACTGCTCATTTTTCATCTCTCCTGTTTCAAAAATACCTAAATTCTTAACAGTGGCGCCCCAACTAAAAAACGTGGTGGATGATGATTCTCCACCACCAGGATGTGGCGATTGGTTCCCCTAATCCCCAATCGTTCTTTAAAAGGGAGAGTATGTAAAGTATTTCTCCCGCCTTCTTAACATGCCTTCGTGGCGTAGTGGTCGACACGCTCGATGCGTATTCGACAGGTCCGTGGTATGAGTCTCGGCGAGGGCATTGCTCATTTTTCATCTCTCCTGTTTCAAAAATACCTAATGAATCTGCCACCATCAAATTTTTCATCTCTCCTGTTTCAAAAATACCTAATGAATCTGCCACCATCAAATTTTTCATCTCTCCTGTTTCAAAAATACCTAATGAATCTGCCACCATCAAATTTTTCATCTCTCCTGTTTCAAAAATACCTAATGAATCTGCCACCATCAAATTGTTATCGTCAAATTGTTCTCGGAAAAGGTCGACCAAAATTCTTTTCGTTTATTTTAGAGTTTTAAAAGCAATTACGTTGTTAAGAATGTGTTTTGCCTGCGATTCCTTAGCGTTCTTTATCACTAAAATATGCAGGGCGGTTTTAAGCATACGTGATTTAGAAGCTCCAGTTTTCAGAAGGCTCCAGCTATGTTGCAATGTATTTCTTTCCTTCTTCCAGCATGCCTCGTTGTGTAACGGTGGCACTTTAGGCGCATATTCGAGAGGTCCAGGTTTGAGCTCTGGCGAGGGCATTGCTAATTTTTTACGTTGCCAGCATAAAAAAAACATGATCTACAGTGGCTCCCGAACGAAAAAGGTGGTGGTCGATAGTCCTTCACCTCATTTGGAGAATGTGTCCTCGAATCCTCAGTCGCCCTTTAAAAGAAGGAGTATATAAGGTATTTTTCCTTCCTTCAAGCATGCCTTCGTAGTGAAACGGTAGCCCATTCGGCGCGTATTAGACAACTCCAGGTTCGAGCCCCGACCAGGGCATTGCTTCCCTCGATTCCCTCGAACTGTTATCGATTCAACATTAAAATGGAGATAGAAGTAGTATTGTCACTCCTGTCTTCCAGTTTCTTTCGCTCTCTCTCTCTCTTATGTCATATTAAAAATTAAATTTTTGCTTAAGTTAAAATTGGTCTTTCTTAATTCACAATTAATGCTTTACTTTAAATCATTACTCATTGCTACAAATATACCTAAAATTAACAATAATTGTAAATTGGTTCTAAAAATGTGCTTTAAAAAATGTTGATTCTCTCACATACTATTTTTACTTAAATGCACTTATATGTCTTTTTAGAGGAGGAATTATTTATTATTCATTTTGGCTTTTGTGTTTTATTTAAACCATCTCTTCCGTTAACTAAAATATTTCATTTCAAATGTCAGTAAAAACGCCAAACTAGAGAAGACGTATTTTGAAGAAATTTTCAAACAAATAATTTCATATCTGCCTTGAAGCACTCATGTCTGAGTTAGTACCTAATAAAGAATTTCATTTTCTGGCAAAATATTAGGTTTTCGAAGGAGCTAAAGTAAATTTAATTTCGAAATATTTAAGTGCATGCTACAATCCTTCATAATAATTCTAACAGAATGTGGAGTCTCGAAGAATGTGTAGTGTCTCGGAGAAAAGCTCCAACTTTAAAAACAAAACAGCTTAGAAAAAGAGAAGTAAGTCCTATAGATTTCACCAGCCTTTAGTTTCTAAATAAATAAAAACAGAGCTGTATTAGACAGGACTTTCTCGCAAAGGCTCACAACTTGCTCTGAAGCTCTCAACTGGGAATCGAAACCTTGAAATAACATTTTAAGCTTAAAAAATAGAAATCGGCATTATTTTTCCCATGAGACAGAAATACTAGTTCGTAAAATAAATGATGGTATTATTGGCCTTAAGCGGAAAAAAAGCGTTTTAAAACATGAATTGTCTTCGGAATGAAAACCCTTTTTGAGCACTCAGATTGATGAAAGAAAGAAATATGGAGATTTTCTCTTATATGTAATTTTCAACGTTGCTCTCAATCACAGAATAGTTTAGCTTCAGTAGGTAGGCAACACGAGAAGAGATTTCCGAACTTTATCTCTCTAAGTAGAGAAATCTCATTTTAGCTTGCTTAGTTATAAATAACGGAACTTCACAGAATAAATTGCTGCGTGCTCAAGATAATATTCTGTGGAAAAACAATAAGCAAGTTTTTCACCCTCTTCTCAAGACCAATTTTCTACAGAAAAGCGTAACAATGTGAATTTAATCCATCTGATCATTGCTCATTTTCTTATTCGTGAAGCAACAGAAGCTTATTTAAACTCCCCAAATCCTATTTAGATTCAGAAATAGCGTTTATGTGAATCCTCATCCGATGCAAGAGTTGTTATTCATACAGCATCTTATTCTATTCTTCCTCCGACAAGTAAAAAATATTCTGAAAGCGAAATGAGTAGGGTTATAAAATGTAAAACGTTTCATACCAGCTTCTACCTTTATCGGGCACTCGACTATAAACGGTAACAAACGTCTTGCAAATATACGGAAAACATTTCGTATTCCTCACAGTAAGAAGGACTAAGGTGAAAGATAAATCGCTCTCGTTTCGTTGGAAAATGTTATTGGATGTTTTGGATGTTTTAAGGCTTATGGAAACGCATCACCGTTTGGTAAAAAGAATACCAAAGAAATCGTGTTTCTCATATTTTGTTGCTTTTCTTCCGTTTTGACTAGTCGCTGTATTGATTGTACGTGCATAATTCTGTGCTGCTGTTAACTACTCTACAAAACAGATCTGAAATTATAGCAATCAATTTTCGTACAAAGATAAAGTTCTTATATTAAGCGTATCGAAATTCTACTTTTTGCTAAATAATAAGTCTTAAACAGCAAAATTCATTCAATGATAATACATAAGTTCGTAATATTATTAACTGATATGCAGGATCCAACAAACTAATGATGAACTACAAAATACAAAATTAGTACAAATGAATACAAATGTTTCGCGAAGAATAGTATTACATATTTCCAGAGTCATTCATGTTCGTCCCAATAGTCAGTGGCAGGCAGGATACTAAAGGTGTAGGACATGGAAGGCAGAGATGCCTAATAATATACCTCTAATTGATTGAAATTTTCATATATTTTCTTGTAAATAAATGTTGTTATTGTTTACAAAGACTCTTATTATCTCTTGGATGCACCTTTAGTCTCACAGAACCATTAGATGCAAAAAATAGTTTTGTTAATATAAAATACAGTTTATCAAACGTTGTTACTTATGTTTTAAGCAATTATTTCTTAAGTTCATAGCAGGAGTAAATTAGAGAATGCTTGGTGGGAGGAACAGAAGCAAGGTCTGAACTCACGTTTTGACGCTCTGACAGTAATGGAGTAGAAGTTATGTAATTCACCAAATTGATAAGAGAGAAACTTTTCGAAGCTTTTAAAAAATACAAATCGGAGAACGAAACGGCATGAACATTAAAAATATAAAAATTGTAACTTTTATCCCAAACAGAGGAAATATATAGTGGACTTTGTTATTTCCTTTTTTAATATGTTGGATATGCTTACTTTTAAGAAACTCTTTTGGCGTTGATGCAGAATATAAACCCGAACCATTTTATAGTCCTAAATCTAGCCACAGATCTAAATTTTTCAATTTAACAAAATCCATTAGATTAAAACATGTTGCATAAAGACAAATAATCTTCTAAATAACAACTTGCGATTCTGTATTTACAGTTGCTGCGGAACAGCGTTTACATATGACAACTGTTCTCGTACCCCTACTTGCTATATCTTGTTTCGAAGAAACTATTTAGACAAATTCGCTAAGGTTTATTTTTTCATTTGTTGAAAGCCATCGAATTTCAACTGATGAAAGAATTTTCCTCCTTTGCTGTAGAATCTTTCAAAGCAGTAAGAATTGCTTTAGAAATAGTACACACTTGCAGAGTGGGCATAGCGTCTTCCTCTGTGGGTATTTCAGGTAAACCCAACAAAACTTAGAGAGTAACAATTCTAGTTCCTATGATATTTGATTAGTAGTACAACCGTAATAACATAGTATAGCGCAAAGAAGTTTCTCTTTATACTGTTTGACGTCTTGGAACAATAAATAATTCAAATTGTGTTGAATGGGATACTGTATTAAGAAAAAGCTTTTCGTAACCGGAATTTCAGTATATCTAGGAAGTTGCATTTCATTTCGCATGCGAAGGAATAGTCACGTTTTGTGAAAATTTTCTTATTTTATTCAATAAAGATATTCTTAAAGCCATATATTTCCCACCCAGCAGAGATTTGTTTGATTAATATATCGATGTCCAAATTTGTTTTTATATAGCCCAAAGTAATCTCATTCCGTGAAATAACAGTAAGTTACTGCAAATGTTGTAGCTGAGTATTGTACAGTAATTACATTTAAAATGATCATATACCTGTTTACATGGCAATCCCTAAGCCTATCTAAATTAAGAAGTCCAAGCCATAACAGCTAGCTGCATATAAATTATCTTAAAAATTAGAATTACCAAAGAAATGCCAACTGTGTTTAAGAAATTAAATTCTTTTAGTACAAAATATACTATATTATTCACTTAATATGCTTCTTGGTTTCGTTGATATTATTTCCGAAGACACGCAGCTCTACAAAACTGCCAAGCTGTATATCCTCTGAAAAAATTCTCTCAACTTATTTCTGTTAGACGTAGAATTTCGGAGCAAGTTCCGATCCTTTTCCAAGTAAAAAGATTTCAACTAATTTTTTATCTAACATATTAATTCCACCCTTCCTCCCAAATTGCATTCAGGGCAGAAATGCTATCAAATTTGGATAAGTTAGCATATAAAATGAAGGAAATTAAGCTTTAGCCAAGAAATAGTTTCATAGCATGTCTTCACATTCGTATACCTTATTTAGTTCTTATCATATGAAAACAGAAGCACCTACAAAAAAGTTTTTAACTTGCTTATTTTTTCATGCAATAATCCCATTAAGGTTTTCTACTTGTGGCTCTGCGAAAAATTGTTAGTATCATTCTTAGCTTCTGCTGGATAAGCTCAACTCTAAGAAGCAGACAAAATGCATTTTAATAAATGTGATGTTTCGCAGACTAAGCAGTTTCTCGCGTGTTTTAAGAAGAATAGTAAAAATGTTTGAAACATATTTTTAAAACTTAGATATAGCTAATAGGTGATCAGTGCTCCTTCTCAAGACCCACTGTGTAAATATTCAATTTCATTCCTAATTTCAATGCGATTACTTTGTGTAAAACTATAACTGATATGTTACGGGTTCACAAGTACCGAAAAATTTACAGAGAAAGCTCATGACTGCAGGAAACCAGTAACTGATAGCAGTGAAGTAAAATTACACATTAAAATGCTTAAAACAATAAAAATTTAACCAGAAAACATACACTTGGAGTTGCTTTAAGTCATGAAATGTCTACAACTTGCAGAAAGTAGGAAAAGTTAAGAATAAATAATTAGAATGCGGTTTGTGTACGGAAACAACTAACAAAAAAGCAAAATTTATTTCATGCAATGAAAGTCAATGCTATGTTGAGGAGAAAATAATGATTTATGTTTTGGTATTTATGAAACGCTTCACTAAATTACTCAGTTAAAGATGACAGCAAGTATTGATTCGTAGTTTTATAAATATAGATCAAAGTCACTAAACAAGAGTAAATTGAAGTATACTAATAGCATTGCAGTGATATATATGGTTTATGCATGCTTAATTCGGCTTCTGCTTAGCGTGGAAGGAAGGAAGGAAAAATTATAATAATTACTTAATATTCACACTTTCAGATCAGAAAAAGAGATAAAAGTGCTAAAATTTTATTATGCCGTTAAATAAAAATGCAAAAGTCTGTAACTTATGACGGTTTCTTCTGTTAAGGATTTAAGTGGATACTGATCTTCCGAACTGAAACAGAATTTTCCTGTATTTTGAAAATCATTCTGTGTGTGATTAATTATTGAAATCAAATGTAAAAAATGCTAATGTAAACAACTCTTGAAATAATCATAGAGATTAAGCCAGATTCTAAAAAAAATTTGTGTGTCACAGAAATTCTCAATTTGGAGAACTAAGTATATCAGAACTTTTTTAACGAAGGAAACACTTAGATTACTTAAAGTCATCTTTAACTGCAGCTGTTAATTTTTACTCTTCTATTTCGATTTTTACTATTCGAAGAAAATTCCGAAGATAAAATAATTTTGTACTAACTGGTCTCCATGTTTTTCGTATTCATGTTTTTGAGAAGATTATATATGTTATAGTCTCAGGTTTATAAATCTGAGGCATAAATACAGCCTCAACCGTGAACACAGACCTGAATACTGAATGTGTTATTTCGTCTCCAAATTATACCAACATATGTATTCAAAGCATATATATGCGTAACATTTCGAATGTTTTATTTTGAATTCATCCTGTATTTCGATTACATGATATAAGCTACGTTCAAATTTTGAATACTTCTAAGGCGTGTTCTTTAATATTCCAGTAGGAAAAATAATATTTAAATTAAGGTGGAAGTAAAGTAAAATTTGCATTCAGAAATTTTACATTTTTGTGATAAAGGTCATTTTAAATCCTTGTATTATTTACAAAGAGGACAGAGATATGTATTCATAATCTTTAACAAAAGCAGTATGCTCTAAGTATAATTTATATATATATATGTGTGATGTATCAGATTTTGTCCGGAATAAATAGACTGGTGAAGAATCATAGATGTAGTCGTAGCTCAAAGTATCAGACGATAAGTTTAAAAACAGGATCCATTTATTATTATTCAGGAGAAAATAGCAGTTACAAAAAATCAGATCTTCGGAGTAAATAAAAAAGAACTACTAATAACTTTTTGTAGGAAGTTTACTGCATCGTTACATTAAAGAAAAAAACCCGCTATTCCTTTGCGAGTCCTTTTATAGCCTCCGGAAAGGCGGAGCTTCCAAAAAATTACGTCAGCCTCGTCAGCCATTCCAGTTCGCTTTAAATATCTCCAGAACATTCTATAACTATACGTGTAGAAAAGGCGGGATAAACAACTTGACTACGGGGCTGTGGATTTAATTCCACGTTCTTTCAAATAAGATACCGTCGCCATTAAAAATGAAAGGAACATACAGTTAGAATTTTATGTGTATTTTTGACTATGTAATTTTATTATTACATAAATTTATATATGAAAGAAATATTTTCTTCCTATCAGTTTTATCAAAAAAAGTATATGCTTATAATTTATTTATATATTGGTTAAAACCTGCGTATATGTTTACGATGATATCATAGACGATTTCTGTTATGAAGTAACATGATGCGTTGCGGTTTACCTTCAGCTAAGGATGTCAATCTGTTCATTGTTTACCTGTCAAATCTCTGTACAGCACAAATAAAATAAATGATTTAAGTAAGATTGTATCATCATTTATCTGTCACTATGGCAGGTATGTTTACTGTTCTCACAAGTGCAATGTTCACTGTTTGCACAATTCAAATCGATGGTTGTTACTTAAAGTTGCTGTAGCTTCTGGCGATTTGGATAATCACTTTTTCTTTCTTCCCTTCTCCTAAGATGAATTTATTGTTTTTATGAACAAGCGTTTGTTTTTTGATGCAGAAGTACACCTGAAATTCGAATTCGTTAATTGGAGAAAAAAAGTGTAAGAAGTGGCTATTAAGTCTCTTCGAGACTTATATTTCTCGCGAATTGTTTACAATTCCACATAAGTCAATCTAAAGCCAAAAGTTTGTTTAAGAGCTTGTATACAATTCTAACTATTTTGTAGTATAATATTATTGTTCTTCGCCTTTTTAAATAATAACCTGTCATACGACTGCGAGGAAGGAGAATATATAGTACTTCCTAGGCCTGTGCTAGACAAGACTGTTAGCTATCACAAATCCACCACACTTTTATTTATAAAAAATTTCGCAAAATATCTATTATTTATTACGTACTCTGCAATTAGGCACTACACAGAAGGAGAGGGATGTGCTTCGGACGTCATTTTAAAGGAAGCTAACTCGTGTCCACGTTACACATGGGGAAAACTACGAAAACGCCCATGAAGTCAACTCGTTTGCTGGAACTTTGGAACGTTTGCCAGACCGAGCTTTCAATGGCTTTTACCGATCGGCCGCTGGTGGGCCTCGCAGTAAATTTGGAATTATTTTTTTGCAATACAGAAAAATTGTCGTATCCATTAGTTGTGAAAAAATGCTTTTCATCATATAGTTAGTTGTTCATTAAATAGTATATACTCTTCGAACTGAAATTCCTTCATTTTGAATTATAATTCTGGGAGAAACTTTTATAACTCACATTATTTTTCAAAGATTCATAAGGTGAAACTTGTAACAATATCTTTGACAACAAAGCTTGTTTGAAAAAAATAAAGCATCCGAGATGAAACTATTTATTTTAATGATTGCAACCGTTTGGTTAATTTGAATTGCTAAGTTAAGTGTATTTTATGTGAATCATGAACCATTGTAGGATATCGTGATGTTATGTACACGTTTATAAGTAATGTTTTACAAACTTAATTGTATATTTCGTTACCATTCTTTTCAAACGTAAGATATAAAGTATTGTTACGTTATTCTTTTTCTGACACTAGTTGTTACGTTATTTTCTTTTCTGACACCAGTTGTTACGTTATTTTCTTCCTTCATGTGCGTACGGGGTTCGTGTGAATTTGGAGTGAATAACGACGACACTTGATGAAGTATCGAAACACACTTTATTGGCCAGTATTGTCAGGACAGCTCCAAAACACGTTTTACAGTCGTCGATGAACTACTATAAACACGCTGACACAGCTTCCAGGTTATCAGGCTATCACGGCGGAGACAGCTTCACTGCAAAGCACCAGAATACAACTCTCGACTCTGCTCGGTCGTTCTCGGAACTCCACGTAATCTCGAGACTCTCCACGCTACAACTCGCGATGTACTCGACAACACACACAGCACGGCTCCCGACTCTTCGGTTCAGTCATTCTCGAAGCTTAACACGCTCTCTCGACGATGCTTTAACCGCGATACACTAAGAGACTCTTCGATGGATTCGACGACCCACTCGGCACTCGCTGCCCCGGCTGTCAACACGATCGACTCCGCAGGGATTGACTCGCTGAACGAGACACCATCTCGATACTAACTATCTCGCACTCTATGCGAGGCACACACTCTCTCCCTCTCGACGAGGCACACTCACTGACTACGGACCAGCAGGGTTTATATAGCTTTCGGCTTGTATTCGAGAACATTCTGGCTAAACCGGTGAGAATTCGTTCCAGAAGCCTTCCCCTGCCTTCCCTTGCCATTTTTGGCAACCTAAAACTGCTTTGCGTGAACCCATCGCCTGTGCATTTCGTAACAATACTTTCCCATATTACAATAATTTGCAAAATATTGCTTTATATAATATTTATAAACTTTCTTTTTAAAATTATATTTGTATTATCATGTATTATTATGGATATAAAACATTTAGCACAATGTACTGGCAAGACAAATTTTGGATTTAAGTATCAATGTAATTCACTGAATAATTTATGCGTTCAGCTTTGCCTTTTGTTTATTAAATTAGGAATGGCCAACCTGCGATATGCATGTCACAGTGTGAACAATAGAGTTTCAACACAGGCACGCAAAGACTTATTGTTAAATTAAAAGATTTGAAAAAAATAATAATATCATCTGTATCAACTTCATCGATAGATACACACATAAGCAACATGTTTGAATAAATATAATTAACCTTTTGAACTTTAGTTTAGGTTTATTTCACTAGAGCGATACTCTGCCATACTGTTTTCTTAAGTTTGAATCAACAGAGGTATGTTGCGAAGAAATGTTTTTTTATTATGAACATAAAAAAATAAAAATATCATTCAAGATTAATTGATATGCACCTAAAACGCCTAATTTTGTTAGCATCTTCAAGAACTAATCTTATGACTTGATAAAAGCTAAATATACTAAAACCACATTAATTAAGTACTGATGTCTGTTTAACAGCTGTTTAGAATGAAATGTTTCAAATTGTCCATTTTTATTTCATACAGGGGATATCAATACAGCGGTGACAAAATTTCAGGAGAGATAGAGTACATCTAGACGATGGGAAATCACATAGGAATGTGTTGTGTAGCAAATTCTTTAAATTATTTTAATTACAGCTTATCAAAACTTAATTTATTACTTATTCTAAATTTATGCTACACAACGTGTATTTCTTTTATTAATTATTTGTACTGTTTGGTTTAACTATTTATCAGAATTTGGTACGAAATATTTTAGTAAGTTTTTCCACTCGTTACTTATAGACGCGCTACTAACATAATGGAATCGGGTAAATTTCCACGCAATAAATTAGAATTTTGTGACTTAATTTAAGTTTAACTTTTAATAATTAATATGAATAGAAGCAGAATAATTAGCTCTTTAATTTGAGATCACCTTCATAATTCTAGCTTTAACAAATTTTTAGCTATAGTAATTTATTTAATAAAATTTTGGAAAAGTCTTTGTCTGCAAAATACTGGGGAAAAACGTTAGAAAGGCAAGTTTTTAACAGAATTTCTTATTCTTCTGTTGACGCGGGCAATTTGCATTGGGGAACTTTAGGACTGCCAGTTTTGACCTCGCAGCTATCTCTAGGCGGGACCTTGGCTTGGTGTAAAATTTAGCGAGATTTAAGTTTTAGTTTGGTTCAACGCCGAGGAGAAAATAAAAATTTGCATAGCGTAGGGCGGTGGATTTCAACAACTAGTTTTTTCACCTTTTCGGGCGTGTGTTAGCCAATGTGGCAGTCACGTCACATCTATAAGAAGCTGTAACGCTGATTTTCTCTCTCTTGGACACTCGCTCTTGCTCTGCTCTTCCCTGCGGAGTGGTTCTAGCTAGATGACCTGCGGTTTTCATAGTCCGCCTCAGTTTGCTTGAGGCACAAGATGGATGTCTACGGTTGCCGGATTCTCGAGGCTTCGGCCTGAGAAAACTCTATCCGTTGCTGTAATTTCTTCAAAATGTTATAAGATCTTCTGAAAGGCTGAATTCAAGTTTCCTGCATCGCAAGAGTCTAAATGATATAAATATGTTTTTAAGTTTATTCTACGTTCCCGGTATAGCAAGCATCTGAATGGTTTGGCACAATATGTCTTCAAGTTTAATTTACGTATCCTACATCGCTAGCATCCTAACTACCAGACGTATATCGTCGAATTCAGTCACCTCATTGACTTCTAAATGATTCTAAATGATTAGCTGTACTTCTTAACAACTTGGACACTCCATTTAATAAATTTTGGTCCAATATCTGGCTTCTGAGCTTCTACCTACCTGAAAATTTCATCGTGTCGTCAAGGAAGTTCAGTTTCTCCTGCTAGTTGTTTGATTAACCATCTCGAAATGTTCGACTTGTCCACAGAACGTTTGCATTCTTATTGTCACTCTCTTCGGCGGGCGTCCTTCAGGGAGATGTGATGTTTTTCAGCTCATACCTCATCTTCGAGCAGAGGGAAGTTAACGGACTTAATTTCTCCATCTACATATATATCTTAGTCCGTCTATGAAGTCACGTTTTCCATCCGTCCCCTGTTTAATCTGATTGTTCTATCAGGTTTTCGCTCCAGTATGACCTCGACGTCGTTCTTCAATTTTTCAGATCAGTTCCCCTTTTCTTATTTTTAGTTTAAACTCTGATCTCTGTCATTTAAGTTGAAAATTTGATTTGCTAAGAAATTTGTTAAGAGAATGATAGTTTAACTATGCTAGAATACTAGAATTTTAACTGATTAGTAACTGAAGACTTGTTAGAAATAATAATGGAACTTTTAAATCAATAGTTAAAGTTAGTTGATTTATTTTTAATAAAACTTGACAAAATCATCCTTTAGTACTGTTGGTAAAGACATGCAACTGATAAATTTAATTTTATTTACTCCTAGAAATTTGTTAAGATTGTTTTCTATGTGCAATATGGTTGAAATTCAATTGTTATACTCAAAGTTAGCAAATATTTTGAAAACCATTTGTGAAATTGATTAAGTGGAAAAATATAGTCTATAAGGAAAATGTTAAACTTAATAAAAATAACTGTGCAATAACCCAATTATAGATTATATCCAATGTTGAGTTCCTTTTGATTTTACCCGGGTAAATTATGTATTTTTTTATCTTTTATTTCTATCACTTGATAGTTCTGAATTTAACTAATGTCTTTTCTAAATAAAATGACATTTCTCTGGAATATCTAATTGTATGATTTTATTTTATCTTTCTCCATACATTCACCAGTCGACAGATTTAGGGTCTTTACGGCTAAGATTATTAAGACTCAAGATTAGATAAGATACAAGATTAGATAAGGCAACGCAATTACTAAGATTATTTAGGGCTAATTTTAGGTAGTGAGAAAAATTTAATTTGTTATTGTGTCCACCTTAAAAGGCACATAAGAAATGCATGGTCGGAAACGCTTTCATGGTGCGGTAGTGACGACCGAAAAGTCAAGAAAGAAAGGACACGAACTGGGGGAGAAAACATGTTTATTATTCGGAATACAGCAAAAAGAGACAACGATCATCATAAAAGAAGGTGTTCGAAATTACGAACCGGACCGTGATACAGGAACCGTGCTTCATGCATCTCCCACGATTCGTGATACAGACGTTCCATGCACCAGAGAAGAGAGATTTGCATCACGGTCCGGGGTCGCAATTTCGAATACCTTCTTTAATGACGATCGCTGTTTGGTTTTGTTCTTATTTGTAGGTTTCTGCTGTATTAAACATAATAAAACATGATTTGTCTCACTGTTTGTGCCCTTCCTTTTTTGCTTTTTGTGTCCTTACTACCGTGCCGGGAAAGCGTTTCCAACCATATATTCCTATGTGTTTTTCCATCGCTTAGGTGTACTCTAGCTCTCCTGAGAGTTTGTCACCGCTGTACTGATACAACCTGTACATAAGCTTGTAGGGTTTATATTTATTTTAACTAACATTTATTTTAAGTTTAAACTATCTTTCCTGTCAAGCCTTACTTTCCCCTGGAACTGCCAATGCCAGAATACGTAAATTTTAGTAGAACGCGCAAGGATTCAAATTATCAGCGGAAGTATTATGATTTAAATAGGAAGGAAACGAGTTCGGGGTGTGATATTCTTACTTCACGAGCGCGGAGGTAGTTAGCGAGAAATTGAAGAACCCCGCGTTTCGGCCTATGTGCTTGGCGGGAAGTAGTGTTAATCGTTCAAGTGAGCTTCAAGTCTGCTGAATTAGCAGCGGTATTGTAAAACGCGGTGAGTTAGTTATTTTAGAGAGCCTCGTAGTTAGAGTCTTGTCTTTAGTTTCTTTTCAGGTTATTATTTTTATTTGACCGCCGAGTTGGCGCAGTCTGTGAGCGTCAAGAGCACGCAATTGTAATTTTTACGTTGAATAAAAAGGGACTTAAACCCTTCACAAGACTCTGTATTTTATCCAGTTTTCACAGTCACCTCTTGGTTGCGTGCAAGTTGGAGGCGCGCAACGATACATTGGCGCCCGAACACTTATCGAACGGAAATGGCCGAAAATTGGATGGAAGCCGCTGGACAACACCAAGAAATGACAAGCCAGTTAGAAGGATTTGGATACCTGGTCCAGACTTTGAGAGTGTCAATCAAGCCAAACGTCCATTTCGACGGAAAAAATTCGGTGGCGGTATTTCTAGAAGGTCTAGAAAACCACTTTCAGCTCTACCCTGTTCCTGAAAGACAAAAAGTTGCCATCGCCACATCAGCACTAAGAGGACAGGCCGCGCTATGGTGGAAAAATATAGGCAAATTTTTATTAGGGGAATTTGGAAGCCTGACATATACATTTGAAAATTTCAAAAAATCGTTAGTAAAGGCCTTCCCCATAGTGAAAGATCGCGCACGGCTGGAAGCCGAACTATATAGTTTCTATCAACGGGATATAGCAGAATTGACGGACTTTATTCTACGAAAAATCAAGCTAACGGATATGCTGTATGGAAAGAAACCCGATGCGGAGATTATTGAAATAATATTACCAAGATTGTTACCCGCTGTTCAAGACTACTTTGAAGTTAGAAACCCAAGCACATTGCAGGAACTCTTCGAATTGGCGGTGAAGTTTCAAAATCGCAGAATAGCGGAAAAAGCGAGAGGGGAAACATATTCTCAAAGTACCCGAAGGAAATCTTCAAATGAGGAAACCAGAAATGGAAATCGCTCTTATGGGGAAAAAGCTATCAAGCTAACGCATCGAAACTCGAAGGTCAAGGCCCAAAAAGAAAATTTGAAAATAAACATCCGTGTACCCAGAAGACACAGATTGAAAGGAAAGCTTTAAACGAGTAGAGGGGCCTGTGAAAGGGAGGGTCCAGACCCCAGAAGTTTTAAAAAAACCCTCAAATAGACATTTAAATACGGTCATCGTAAAAAACTCACAGCTACCAATTATACAAGTCCTGGTTGGCGATGTACCAGTAGAAGCCCTCATCGATACAGGAGCAGAAGGAAATTTTATGAGTGAAAATTTCTTCAAAAAGAATTTTTATAGGGTACGATTATTTAAAATTAAAAATACGGAAATTATAGCGGCGCAAGAAAAAACATGTCACTGCATCGGGAAATTATCATTAAACTTACAGGTAAAAGAGGAAAGTCTCAAAGCATTAATTTTTGTCGTGAAAGATGTGCAACACTCTCTTATTTTAGGTATGGAGTTTTTAAGGGCCGCGAGGGCCAAATTAAATTTTCAAGATAGTTCCGTGGTGTTGGAGATGGACCAGAGGGTGGTGGAACCTGTGGAGACACCTCAAGTGGACCTTAGCCATCTGAATGACCATGAAAGGAAAGCAATACAGCAAGTGGTGAGTAATTTTTCTCATTTATTTTCAGAAAAACCAGGAAACTGCCAAATAGTGACGCACAAGATTCAATTAAATGCCGAAAAACCTTGTAGGACTAAACCTTATCGGTATGACAAACAAAAAGACGTAATCATCGAAGAACATATTCAGGAGATGTTAAAGAATAAAATAATAACGCCCATAAATAGTGAGTACGCGAGTCCAGTCGTACTATGTAGGAAAAAGAACGAGTTTCCTCCTTCGGATAAAAGGGCTTGGAGGTTTGCTATTGATTACAGAAAACTAAATAGTATTACCAAATTTCCAGTTTACCCTTTGCCGGTTATAGACGAGATCATTAGACAGATCAAATCGACAAGATATATGTCTACTTTGGACTTAACGTCTGGCTACTATCAAATAGCTATGAGACCCGAAGATATACATAAAACCACGTTTATAACAAAATCGGGCACTTATGCATTTTTACGCATGCCTTTTGGGTTGTGTGGGGCCCCATCAACATTCCAGAGAGCTATGGACATTGTTCTAAAGCCTGTCCTAGGAAAATCAACTTTAATTTATCTAGATGATATAATTATAACGAGTAGTACGTTGGAACAACACATTAATGATCTAGAACAAGTTTTTAAATTATTAAAAGAGGCCGGTCTTACAATTAACGCCTCAAAATGCAAGTTCGCAACTAAAGAACTTAAATATCTCGGTTATAAAATTTCGCAAAAGGGTATAGAAACGCAAGATTCAAAAATAAAAGCTATTAAGAATTTCCCACCGCCCAACACCGCCAAGAAACTTTCTTCCTTCCTTGGGTTATGTTCTTACTATCGATCTTTCATAAAAGATTTCGCTAATATTGTTGAACCACTCTTAGTAATCAAACGAAAAAGGGGTAAATTTACGTGGACAGCGGAAGCTAACACAGCATTTGAAAGATTAAAAGAAGCGCTCATTAATGCCCCTGTTTTAAAATTCCCGGAGGGGGACGAAAACCTGGAAATTGCAGCAGATGCGTCAGACTGTGCGGTGGGTGTGGTTCTTATGCAAAATAACCATCCTCTGGCATTTTTTAGTAAAACATTGAATCAGACACAAAGGAATTATACAGCTACAGAAAGAGAAACATTACCCGTATTAATGGCTGTACACAAATGTCGAGTTTATTTCGGCAAATCGCCAGTAACAGTCTTTTCGGATCATGCGGCTGTTGGTAGACTTTACTCGGGGAAAAACCTAACGCCCAGGTTAATAAGATGGGCTTTAAAACTCCAAGAATATAATATCACAATAAAATATAAACCGGGTAAGGAAAACAATGTAGCTGACGCACTTTCTCGTATAAAACTGGACGATGAAGGAAATGAACTTAAATGCGCTGTGTTGACTTCAAAAATTTTAGATTCTAGAGATACGGTGATTACTGAACTGAAAGCTGATCCTGAATTTGGAAATATCTATGCTTATTTGAAAGATCCCGAAAGCTTTGAGCACACAGATATCGATGCGATAAGAAATAGAGCAAAAAACTATGAAATAATAGATAATTTATTATTCTATACTAAAACAACAAACGAAAATCTTGAGTATAAACCAGTCATCCCAGCCTCGCTTCGATTAAGCATTTTGAAGGAGTTACACGAAGCAAAAACAGCCGGTCATTTAGGGGTCAGAAAGACTTTAAAAAGGGTACGCGAGGCGGTATATTTCCCGCAATTATACAAAATAGTAACGGCGTATGTCAGGTCCTGCAATCAATGTCAGTTAATAAATGATATTAATTACAGCCCGGGCCGGGTACTTAAATAGTATTCGCGTTACATTTCCGAATGAAATTTTAGGCATAGATCTTCTTGGTCCCTTCCCCCAGAGCGAGTTAAATAAAAATCGTTTTCTTTTAGTAATAGTAGATCATTTTTCAAAATGGACAGAAATTGTTCCACTTAAACGCGCGTCAGCCAAAACAGTCGCAGATGCATTCTTACACAGATACATTTTAAAATACGGTGCACCGATAAAAAGTCATTAGCGATAACGGAAAACAATTCATTAGTCAAATATTTGAAAACATATGCAATGGACTTGGCATACGCCATATCAAAATGGTTCCGTATAGACCACAGGCTAACATAGCAGAAAGAGTTAATAAAAATATAGTAAAAATAATTCGCAGTTACGTGAGCACACATCACAAGCGCTGGGATGGCTACATAAATGAATTAGCTTATGCTTTAAGAACGGCAAATCATGATACCACGGGAAAAACTCCAGCAGAATTATTCTTAGGCCGAAAATTAATTACGCCTTTAGATAAATTATTCTTTGTGCAACAAAGAGAGCAGGAGTTTAAACAAAAAGATGTGCAAAAGCTGATTGATCAGGCGCTTAAAACCTCGGATACGGCAAGAAATAGGCAGAAAATATATTATGATAGAAAACGCCGTGAAGCAGATTTTAAAGTTGGGGATAAGGTATTAAAGCGGAAATTTTCTTTATCAAGTGCCCCAGACAATTTTACGGCAAAGCTAGCTCCAAAGTTTGAAGGCCCCTACGTAATTCAGGAAATCAAAGGAGTAGTATTATATCTTAAGAACGAGAGAGGGGAAATCTGTAAAGCAAGTCCCGACCAGGTGAAAAAATACTATAATCCAAATGATTTTGAAATCCTTAAAAGTTTCTTGCAGGACTCAAGTCTAAACGAAGTAGAAGGTCCAGAGACTACAACAACTATTCCACCACCCAAGAAACAGAGAACTGAAGAGAGACCTAGCACTTCTACAACCCGGACGTCGGTATCAAAAAGAAAAAATAATTTTCAAACTCCAGCGTTTAAGAAAAACAAAAATACAGATGAACCGGGTAAAGAAACCGTGGTAAAGAGAAAAACACCACCTACAAAGGATTGCAGGAAAAATTATACATCAAGGAGAACGCGCACACGGCCACAGAGTCAGGTGCCAGCAAGGCCGCCGTTCCGGAAACTGAAACGCCAGCAGGAGGCACAAAAATACGAGGAACAGAAGAAATTCAATAAGGACTCCAGACCGGAGGACGTCAAGACCAGCCGTCCCAGGCAGAAACGGAAAGGCCAACAACCAGACGATTACTCCGTCAAGAGGCCAGCATGTAGAGGACGCAAAAGAAAAAGCAATGTGGACGACACTCGGAGATCAATAAGGAGAAGATTGACATCCATGAAACCTCTAACTTGGGATCAATTTTGCCAAAAACGGATGACGGAGTTTCAAGCATCGAAAACTCAAAGATAAGTTAAAACCTTCTATAATTTTTTTTCTCTTTTGTTCCGAAATGTTATGCATAAGTACGAAGTTCTATGTTTTGACGAAAGTCAATATGTCTCGGTTGAGACTTAGTTTTGTTTTACTTTATTTAGCTAAGGCAAAAGTATTATTTCCTTTAAGTGTAAAAGCTAAAAACAAGCATTTTCTGTTGGTCGAAAGACTAATTCTGTTATGTTAAAGCCAAAATTTGGCCGAAGATAAAAATAACTTCGTATTCTTGTATTAATAAGAATTTTAGTTTCAGTGCCGCCAGCTTGGCGAAGAATGAGTAAAGTAAAAATTTATTTTCTCTTATTCATTTTATGGTAAATTGTAAAAATCATATGTATTAAAATTTTGTAAATGTACGTAAATACTTGAATGTTATGTAAAAGTAGAATTTAGTCTAGAAGCATAAAATTGTAGATGCTAAAAGTGAATGCTTAAAAGCAATGAAGTCAAAATTTAAGAATTAAATTGTAGATAAAGTCATGCTTTAGAGCGAAAGCCTGCATGTTTAAAGATGAATGAGGGGAAAGTTAGAATGGATGTGTTTTGTAGGGTTCTCCACCTACATTTGAATTTTTAAGAATATTAAAGTAGCTCATTGAGTTGTAGAATGTCGAGTAAGGTGTGTCTATTTGGTCGTTGAATTCTAACAAATCATGGTGGTTAGGGGAAGTGTTGTAAGACTAAAACACGAATATTCCCGTTTGACACCACACACGGTGGAGAGCCAGGGTAAAGTTAAATTAATGCTTGAAAAATTGAATGAATGTGAAGTAAGCAATAACTAAGAAAAACGAATCGTTTAAAAACAAAAATTTATTATGTCAAGAAAGTGTAAATTATAATGTATTTAGAAAGATACTGATACTTATTCCTTCCAGATGCTGGAAGGAAAGACCAAGATTGATTGATGAAGTCCAGGAAAAGTTGCTGTAAGAAGAGAGAGTTAAAACGAGCAACAGAATTTTAGTATACAAATTGTTACATAAGATTTTTTTGTGTAAACGGGGTTCTCGCCAGGTAGTTCAGAATTAGAGAAACTTACAACAGGTCGTTTGTAGGACCTGCTTCCAAGTTTTCCAAATTCTGGCAGCGGCAAATGTAGGGTTTATATTTATTTTAACTAACATTTATTTTAAGTTAAACTATCTTTCCTGTCAAGCCTTACTTTCCCCTGGAACTGCCAATGCCAGAATACGTAAATTTTAGTAGAACGCGCAAGGATTCAAATTATCAGCGGAAGTATTATGATTTAAATAGGAAGGAAACGAGTTCGGGGTGTGATATTCTTACTTCACGAGTGCGGAGGTAGTTAGCGAGAAATTGAAGAACCCCGCGCTTCGGCCTATGTGCTTGGCGGGAAGTAGTGTTAATCGTTCAAGTGAGCTTCAAGTCTGCTGAATTAGCAGCGGTATTGTAAAACGCGGTGAGTTAGTTATTTTAGAGAGCCTCGTAGTTAGAGTCTTGTCTTTAGTTTCTTTTCAGGTTATTATTTTTATTTGACCGCCGAGTTGGCGCAGTCTGTGAGCGTCAAGAGCACGCAATTGTAATTTTTACGTTGAATAAAAAGGGACTTAAACCCTTCACAAGACTCTGTATTTTATCCAATTTTCACAGTCACCTCTTGGTTGCGTGCAAGTTGGAGGCACGCAACGATACAAGCTAACTGACTGAATCCTTAAAAATGTTTATTAACAATAAAACCTTAGTTTGTATATTTGTTTCATTTATTATGTTTTATTTAAATGCCCATTACACAGACGTACCTATATAAACATGCTGTTTGCGTAAAAATAATGTAATTAGCCTGTAACATTTTTTTTACCTTTTTATATTTTTTAATATCTTGGAAAAGTTAGAAATTATCACGCATAACATTTTTTTTTCAGATAGTGGCAAGCTTCCCAAAACGGTTGGCCACTCCTGATTTCAATGCTATTATTTTACAGCAATTTGCACCGTATATTTTAACACTCGTGCTTGAACTGGCATTTGTGGGATAATTAAGATTGCATTTTAATTAATCTCCATTTGGTTAATTTACGTTTAATGTCCATTTGGATTTATTTTATCAAAATATCCATTACTAATAATTAACATCACCATCATTTTATTGTAGTTTAATATCACATGTATTTTAACGTTTATTTCAATTTTCTAAACATTCAACATTTTAAATTATTATTTTTCACTGTGTTCTTTCCAAAGAAATAAAAGAAAATTAGAATTTGTGAGACAGACAGTAGTTAAAGTGTTTCGTAAGAAAACGTAAAAATGAATAATTGCGTGACTTTACTGAGTTTCAGTATATTACCGTGAATGGATCCTAACTATTATATAAATACTAATTTCTGTATCCTTGAAGACAGTCAGGCGATATTTCGCCCCCTCTATATCTCTCAGTAATGTAACTCTAACCTAGAAGAAGGTTTAAAATACATTTTTTATTAATTCGTCAGATGCAGTAACAGAAAACAGACTTTAGAGCTTGCATGAATACCAGAAGCAGAGTTCAAGTGAAATCTAAGCACTAAACTCTAAGGTTTACAAGCCAAAGCACGCCTACAAGCTTCGGCTCAGGCCTTCAGACTCTGGTGAGCAATTACGGCTTGCAAAGCGAATTCAGACAGTGGAGTAAATGATAACGAAATGATCAACAATAGCTGCCACAAGCTTTATCTTGAACTTATTAACTCTGCTTAAAAACTTTATTTTCACCTTGGTGGGAGCCGACGAATGAAGGAATGACAGAAACCGCAAAATGATAACATGCACTAATTAATAAACACAAATCCCTGCAACCAGATGACTGCCGTCTTCCCTCTTCGCGATCATGTGACCCATTGACTCATTAGAGGGAAATCCTTCCGATGATGTTATCGTAAAATATCCTAAAACAAAATTTGTTTTAATGCTGTTATACCACAATGAATTGTTTCATGTATTTGGAGAGATTTTGGAATTCTGATAAAGTATTTATAGGTTGTATGAAATCAAACCGTGAATCAGTATCATGTATGATTTATAGAAAAGTTTCAAAAAGCATTTTATTTTTTGCGGCATTCAGGAATGCCAGAAAACTGTAATTGTATGTGTGGTTTTAATAGAAAAGCAGTTGGAAAATCCTTAAAAAGAAGATAATAAGTTATTCATGAAATAAAAATTTATGATCTGATTTTCCTGCAAGTGCTTAAGAATTTTCTGTTATCAACGATTTCGATTTGTTTAAGCTCCTGAATTATTAATGTTATCTATCATTCATACCAAATGTAAATGTTTATAGGATTTATTATCATATGAACAAAGTATTATCATACGTATAAACATACTCGCAATCTATGAGAGCTTTTAAATAATGCGTTATTACTTTAAGTAAAACGCTGAACTCTCCATATTTTCAATGTAATAACAGATAGGCGATTGTTTTAAACATATATCCCGTAAATCCGAATTCAACGATGAATTATTGAAGCAATGAGTATCTTCGTATGAATCCGAAACGAAAGTTCTTCAGTACTCCATAGCCTTTCTATCATGGTATATGCGAAAAGTCCATTTCCAGCTTTTCACAGAGGAATATTTCAGCATTTGGTGCCATCCATGATGCAAATCCTTCGAGGCTCAACAGCCAAATGCATCAAGATCTTGTGAGAGGAATTCGCGACGAGGGACTCCCAACGCATCTATCATCTCTGAATGATCAATCATTCAATAGAAGCGCGAGGTTCACTTGTCTACGATGAGTCAGATTTTGTTTTCGGAACTCGTGGAACGTTTCTTATAGACATCGATGTTGGAGCTTTTAAATGCTTAAACTTAATAGACCACCAGTCTATTAATTTTGAATTCTAACCACTTTAATTCTCCTTAATATTTCAATTACTCATTATCGTGTTTCATAACTTTAATTAAATGACACATTTTGGTTAGGTGAAATTTAAGCTATGTTACTTGGAATATATGTTGCTCATAAATACTGGATCACATCACGAATCTAATTCTTCCTTTTCCAGCTAAATTGTTACTAGGGGCACTTAGAGCTCCTTTAGACAAAATATTCAGTTTCAAGCTAGCGTTTTTCCTCGTTATTTAAGCAGTATAAAAATACTGAAATTTATCATATTCTTTACGAATTAGTTTATCTTTGAAGTAACTAAATTAATTTTATTCCCTCAACTTAGCAGCAAAAATTCCATGTCCACAAAAATATTAATTCTGATCTTGTATCATGTATGTATCTTGTATGTATTTCAGAAAAAAAAATGTTTTAAGTATGACTTTTGCTCTTTGACCTGGAAATGAAACACCAAAATCAACAGGGATTTATCAGAATGATTGAATAAATGCTAATAAGTCAACTAAAATGTGAATTATCAAGATATAATACTATAATCTTGTATGCAAAAGTATTTCAGAATTCTTAAGAATATATTAAACTAAGCTAGAAATTAATTTAAATCGAATTTAAAAGATATGTAAAGCACATTCTTTGTGTATTATAGTATTGCATTAAAATCAACTAAGAACAATGTTTAAATATTATTTTATAAACGTGCTTACATTGGTGTGCTTCTCTTCTATTTGAACAAAATCTGTTTTTTCCCGCAATATATTCAAAACTGTTAGATGCAGATGCACACAACTCCTTTTCTTTTCTGCATATGAGTTCTAATTTTAACTGAATAAAGTTATCTTTATTGCTTAATATAACTTAACTTGCGTTTCTTAATTAGCAGAATTATAAATTAACACTTATTTGCTAAATGAACTCATGTAAAAGTATGTTTATATGCAGTCTCAGCCATTTCTCTACATAGTCATGGAATTTAAATGCTGTGGCTTTATTCATTAACTTCCTAAACAATTTGCAGTCCTTTCGTTAGGTACAGAGTTAATTCTATTTTAGTGCATAGACATCGTGAAGTTGTGAGTATAGGCATTGGCTGCCCAAAATAATTTACTCTGTTCATGCAGGAGTCAGACTGAGAATATTTAAATGCGTTTAACTCCGGGTGTTTACGTTTTGCGGCATTTCTCCAAAGTTATGCTGATTCGTGATCACAGAGAAAATATTTATAATATATATTATAAATATTATAAATATTATAATATTATAATATTATATATTAATAAATATTTATAATATATATTATAAATATTATAATATTATATATTAATAAATATTTATAATATATATTATAATATATATTATAATATATATTATAAATATTTATATTATAAATATATAAATATTTATAATATATATAGATATTATTAAAAATTAATCTCGTAGAATTCAGCGTATTTTACCGAAACTAACAACAACGAAGCAATTAGTGATAAATTTTAGGAATTTCAATGAATGGCATTTTGTTTTTATAAGAAAATAATTCATAGTAATTAAATTTTTGCTTATAATTTTTAACAACCGTGGTATTATGTGTGAAAAATAAAATCAGAGATTTTTTTTCTTTATAGGACAATACAAGCCAAACAATTTTTTTCTATCGATATATGAGCTATGAATCGATATATGAGCAGTTGCATTTGAGCACGGTTAAATTAATAGCTAGTTCTACACTGACTACCAATAAGTATTTGGACACCTGTGATACAAAAGAAAAACTAACTTTATTCAAAATCAATAGTTGGTAGAGCCTCCACGAGAGGTAATTACAGCGTGGACCCTCTGGGGCATACTTTCCACAAGTCTTTGTATGACAGCTAGTGGTATTTTCTTCCACTCGGCTTAGAGAAGACATAGAAGTTCCTTCACCGATTTTGCACGGGTAGTGCACCCCTGAATTCGGCGATGCAACTCATCCCAGAGGTTCTCGATAAGGTTCAGGTCTGGACTCTGGGCAGGCCAGTCCATTCGATGAACTTCATTGGCACCATACCAAGCCTTGGTTAACGTCGAAACATGACAACTGGCATTGTCGTCCTGAAAGTAACAGGGTCCAACCCGTAAAACCGCCACAACGTAGGAAGCACATTGTCATCCAAAATAGTGCAGTAGGCATCGTAGTTGAGCTTACCATGAATGGGGACCAAGGGTCCCAGCCCATACCAGGAGAAACACCCCCCGACCATAATTCCACCTCCGCCGAACTTGACTGTTGGCACAATGCATTCTGGCAGGAGACGTTCTCCAGGTAGAAGCCAGACCCAGACCCTGCCATCCGAACGGTAAAGGGTGAACCTTGATTCGTCACTCCAAAGAACCCGTTTCCACTGATCTACGGTCCAATTTCGATGTGCTTTGCACCATATTAACCGAGCAGCGCGGTTGGACTTTGTGATCAAAGGCTTATGGGCAGCAGCACGACCATGAAAACCAAGCAGATGTGTTTCCTTACGGATGGTATTCATTGAAACAATACTCCCAGATGCCTGTTGAAACTCCTCGAGGATGAGGGCTATCGGTTGGGTGCGGTTCTTCCGAATTTCTCTGGACAGCACTCGTCGGTCTCTATCTCCCAGTTTCGTTAGTCTGCCGACTCGGGGCACATTCCGACAATCACCGCTCACCTTCCACTTCTTAATCACCTGTCGATTTTGGGTACTTCAGATCGCTAGATATGTCCCTTAAGAATCGGCCACATTTGTGATACCCGATAATTATACTTTCTCGAAATCAGAGAGCTCCGAACTGCGAGGCATCTTGCATGCGACTAAAGCCGATGCTGTTTCCTACACGATATATGCCGGCGGAGTCCGTGAAATACCTTAGGACCTCAGATATCGTCATTTGCATAGGTGTCCAAATACTTATTGGTAGTCAGTGTATTATTTAAAACTTTTTCCTAGTTTTTAGAGTAAGTATTATGAATAAAAAATTTTAAACGAGTAATTGCCTATTTCGTGCGTCCTCAATTTTAAATATTTAACCTAAAATGTACTTACGTATTTCTCGTGACCACTTTTAATACTCAAAATCTGTAGAAAGTAGTATATTTTTTGTGTGAACTATAACTTTAACTCCTACTTATTCCACAAAGCATACCACGACGCTTACACAAATAAGTTATTTTATTTAAAAAATAAACAAATACACAGTAGCATCAGCAATGTCATTTAACGCCAATAATGAATAAATGCGACTCGCAACACACTCATAAAATTTGTGACTTGGATTTATGAGGTTACGATTGATCTTCAGTGAGACAGCTTACCGTTTTAAAGAAGGATACATGCTAACGGCTATTCTTTATTTTTCCTTTCATTTTGAAAAAAGTGATTAAAATTCGGGACTTGCCTTGTACGGAGTAGCAAGTAGGGAAGTATTTGCAATGTTATGGGAATTTGGCATCAAAAATAAATACTTTAACAGACGTGATATGGAAAAACGAATAACCAATGGCAATAATATGAATATATTATTTTCAAAATCCGCTAGAATGACTGATTTGTTTGAGCTCATATCGGTTAAATTTTTACCCGCTGTATCCTAAGCTTGTAATTCTTCATTGTTTAATTAAATAATAATCAATCTGTAGCTTTCAATCTCAGGCGGAATGAATGATGCAAATTAGTCATATCCCTGCCAGCTTTTATGGTAGACGGTAAAATACTTAAGGACTTTTAAAACATATTTCTTAAGCTTAAAAAAATTATCAAGGCCGTAATGAGCTAAATGACGGAGGTAAATTTTCACACTCGAAATATTAATTTAGGGTTTATATTTTCTATAGAATATTGTGTATAACGTGTCTATTAACGAAAAAGATCCGAAACTAATCTTCAGCGCAGTCTAGTTATTCGACCACGACAAATCATACTGGGTTATCTGCCTAATGGCTTCTTCCTGATAAAGAGAACCAGATTCACATTCATGTTGCATATGAGCATTGCATATCACGATGCATATTGCATTCAGAGTAGGTCTAAACAAGTGCTCAGCTGTCTTTTCCATTCAGCCAGTGGTTGGTCTTGAACTGTGGTTGGTTTCTCAGAAAGAGATTTAAGCTTTCAGTAAACTTCCGATTTACTTGGGGAGCTATAATTCGGATTATGTATTCACTGGGCCGTTTCTAAAAAAAGGTTTTGAATTCGCATATTCCGGAACAATAGATGGTGTATTGAGAATACAGCAAAGCACACTAGGGCTATCTGCCTAAGGGGATGGATGCCTTCTTGGAGGACTTTCTAAGAGAAACTGGCTCGTATACACATTACACATGGGTAAAACCACGAAAACGCCCATGCAGCCAGCCCGTTTGCGGGATTAGAACCTCGGACCGAACTACCAGTGTTCAGCGATTTTACCGCTCGGCCGTTGGTGGGCCCCGGAACAATAGAAAGAACTGCTATTGCAATCCATTATAATAAAATAAAATTTTTACAGTAAATGCAAATGAAAGAGGTAAATTGCGACATAACAGCAGTGATAAGCAGTTTTATCACATTATATAGGAATTATTTTTATAAACAGCAATATGTAAATTAGCTGTCTGTAATTTGAAATCTATAAATATTGTTAAATCGACCGTTAAAGTATAAGTACATAGCTATTAATATTCTGTTTTTCATTGACTTTTATTGAAATACAGAAATAACATAAATACAAATGTTGTACGAACTGTTTTCTTGTTTTAACTGCTAATCTGATTTACATAACCAATTGCATATACTCTCCAAAGCCGTCAGAGGATTGATAATACGCAACCCGATCAATCTCGATTAACCAAGATAATACCGGGAACATCTTCCACGATTAAACTAAAATCACGAACACCAACTGAAAAAAACTCAGAAGGAAGGAATAGCTCATGTTATAATGAATAGAAACATGTACTTTTAAGAATTTACCAGTTTTGTTAATCTCTTAATCCGATATAAAATTTTGAATGCAATGGCATCGTGCTTTTCAATAAGAAACAAAATTTATTGAAATGCATCAAATCGTCTATCCATTAAATTTTAACAACAAAACACATTGAAATCATTTTATGTAATTTAAGAAGATAAAGTGTGTTTTCATATTTTTACTAAAACACATAGATTTCATGAACAGAATTCGAAAGAAAATGCAATCGCTAAGATAACCACAAATAAAGAAGTTCTAAAATGTCAAAAGAGGGCTTTTAAAATATTCCAAATAAAAATGCACAGAAATGCAAACGGTAAAATGAGAAAAGGCACGATATCCAGAGACAAAAATTTGATATGTTACCTAACTCTCTTGTACAAAATGCAATTGTTTTCCCAAAATAATATAAAGATACAATTCCATTTGCGCATACAAAAAAAAAAAAACGGGTATATGTATGCATACACAAGCAAATATGAATCACGATATGGCTTTCTCGTGAGTGGTATCAGATTAAAGTACTTCCAAAGAGAGCACGTAAACACACAGTTTCGTTTGTTTGCAAGTAGGGTTTCGGCATATAAAACACACCAAAAAGTCTTACAATTAATGAAAAGAATTTACTGTAAGAAGTCACGTATGACATACAATTTCCAGAGAAATATCATTGATGTTTCCATGTAACACCTGAATTAATTTTTCGAAATGTTTGATTGACACGGCTGTATCATTCTGATATGAAATGAGTGCGTTCTCTTCAATTCCATAGTTATCAAAGCTCGAGGCTGTAGTCTCAGGTTAGTATACAGCCAAAATAAGAAGGATTATTCTATAGAGAGGGAAGGGAAATAAAAAAGACTTCGAAATAATATTGAGCTAATGTAAATGACTGGTCACGAAAAGCTACGATGAATATTTCACAATAGTTTCTTATGTAAGTTATAAACATTTCTGGGACTTTATTAAATCTGTATAATCGTAAAGCCATGGAGAATTAAACAGTACTTCCGATGGTAAACAAATACTTGAGGAAAGTAATCTGGGAATAGTAAGGCATTTTTACTTCTACTTAAAAGAAAACAGTTTTCTGAATTGACATAGTGTCTAGACTACGGATATCCCGAAAGACTCGCTTTCTTTAAGGGATAATTGGTTTGAGGGTGTATGATACGAACAAGGGAGGGATGTTTGATGGTTGTGGTTGGGTTACTTTATAAAGTTTATATGCAGAAAGAGTGATGACTTTTGAAAATATTATTCCCGCTATAAATTGTACTTAATCAATCTTCTGTGATTATGTGTGCATAAGATATAGTTATGGCATATTTATCAAAGGAAGTACAAATATTTAGTTTATATCAAACAGACGTATCATAGCCTTAAGAGTGTCAAAACATTTGATAAAATTTAAATATTTTGCCAGTTTCAGGTCAAAAGTTTTTGGGAAATTTCCTTTATAACCTCCATTTGATCTACCTAGAATTGCCTGTATTGTGTCTTCAAATAGTTTTCAGGCCCACCAGCGGCAGAGCGGTAAAGTCGCTGAACACTGCTAGTTCGGTCCGAGGTTCGAATCCCGCGAATGGGCTGGCTGCATGGGCGTTTTCGTGGTTTTCTCCATGTGTAACGTGTATACGAGCCAGTTTCCCTTAGAAAGTCCTCCACGAAGGCATCCCTCCCCTTAGGCAGATAGCCCCCGAGGCTTTGCCATAATCACACACACACACACACACTCAAATAGTTTTCATAAGTCTACGATTTTATTTAAACCAAAGCTTCAGAGTACATTATTCTTCAGATAAGATATATTTCAATATAAATAGTTAAAAACACTGTGCTCAAAATAAGAAGCTAGTAAAGCTCGAATAACACAGGCCAACATGAAACAGAGTTTTGCAGACTATTAGATACCTTTTAGTAAATTAGAGAGATTTAGCACAAAAATAACTTCTATATTTCTCTATCACGTGTATTCGCAGTTTCCGATGACATATTTATTTGTTGTATAACTGTGAAGTATAATAGAATAATATCAATTATTAGAAATATTTAAAATTTAAGTGGTTAATGGAATGATGTCTTTTATTATGAATGAACATCATAATGTTATATTGTAATCCGAAAATATAGTTGTGTTTAGAGGTACTGTATCAATGGTTGCCTCACAAAACTGCATTTTTATAACGCCATTTTCAGTTTTGTTGTAACAACACCAAATATACTTTTTATTATGTAACTTTGCGTATTGTTCTTGAGTTTATGCATTATGGCTACAGGATGCCGTTTTGAGTTCAAGAGTTATCTTTGAGAATAATGATTTTGGAGGACAAGAACTAAATAATTACGTAATTTCTGATTATAAATACTATATAGAAAAGTGTTACTCTAATTTTTTTAAGTCCCCTTTGCCGTGACTGTTTAGCATAAATCATTGTTTTTTTCGAAACCTGTGAATCTCTCTAATAACGAATGAACAATTTTTACCGTTATCTCTTTCAAACGAATAGAAAACAGCACAGTTTATGCCATAGAAATTAATTGATGTTCTCTAAAGATAGATTGCTACATAGCAGTCATAACCTAAAATATACAGTAAAAACATTGTGCTAAAGTCATTTTGCACTTTTAATTCATGAATACAGTATTACCAGCTGGCTAGGTGCCTAAAGCTCTTTTCTGGAACATGAGTCGTGTACGATTCTGTGAATAAGATTTAAGATTTTCTACATCGATCAGCACTTTTCAAGTTAGGCAGCCAAGAAAAGCTCATCGTCTATTAACGCACATTAATATCAGAAACATTTTCTAAATAAATGTTTCGGTTTTAATTGCACACTATAATTTCAATATTCAATAGTTTAATTTGTATACGATCTCGGAATATAACCTGAAATTATAAAATTAGATATCTTGGTAAATGTTTAACCCTACAATAGTGAAATGCTTTGTCTTTTCCTTTTCAAAATATGCGCAGCTTTTACTAAAGATAACTATAGCGATCAGGAAGCCGGAT
Organism: Stegodyphus dumicola; assembly: GCF_044657685.1. Lineage (NCBI taxonomy): Eukaryota > Metazoa > Arthropoda > Arachnida > Araneae > Eresidae > Stegodyphus > Stegodyphus dumicola. The sequence continues at coordinate 163,530,228 of NC_140781.1, forward strand.
GAAAAGCAAAGTTTCATAATTTTTACAAAACTGATATATTAAGTTTAAAAATGACACAGCATTATTTTCTTCGTTCCCGAAGTCAACAAAATGAAGTTCATTCGTGCGCCTGTAACGTCGGAGCTGTCACTATATGTCCTAGCGCATTTTGAAATTAAGCTTAACTGGCAAAAATTACTCCTGTAAAATCTGATTTTTATCGAAAAATTTAGATTTTTTGCATATGTTATTTAAATATTATTTTTTATATATTATAAGGGGTAAGTATTAATAAACTGAAATAAAAATTAAAAATGCGTCAATGTGCAGTACTAGTACTAGCAATACTATTTACATATTTAAATTATTCTGATTCAATAATAAAATAAATAAAATAAAACACTTACTTTGTAGAGACATTAGGTTATTTCAAAGGAGAAGGAGAGATAAAAAATGAGCAATGTTTTCGCCGAGAATCGAACCACAGACCTCTGGCATACGCGCCCAGCGTACAGACCACTACATGCTAAGAAGGCGGGAGAAATACCTTATAACTTATTCAAACTTAGGTGCCAATTATATCACACTGTCCCCATATTTAAATATAGATTTTAAGCCGCTTGTACTGCGTGAAACTTTTCTAAATTTTGAATGCGCGCTGTAAGCATCACCACTTTACATTTCTTAATATATTAAATAATATTCATCACAACAAGGCTAATAATCAAGACAGTCCATTCAATTAAGTTTCACGGTATTTTGGTATCATTTACACTCGTTTAAAATGACAAATAAAGCGTTCCGTTTTAGCGTGTGGTGGATCGCGAGCGATTCCGTTAGTAGACTGAATTCGTGCCCTCTTTCTATGTTCCTTTGCTTTTTTGCCTCAAGCGTGGCTAAAACTTTGTTAGTTTGCCGCTGAATTACTTCAACATAGTTCAGTTATTTTTATATCTCTCAAGAATAAGACTTTATAAATTATTACATTGTTATGTTTTTCTCGCTAAAATTTTGGTTACAGTCAAAATCATCGCGGAACAAACCAAATTAAGCCGAAAACTTCGTGGTACGAAACATCATTTGCGAAAAGAAAGCAAAGAGAAAACATCGCAGTTCTAAAATATCATGGTAAAAAATAAAGTCTTTCAAAAACTGCGCAGTTTAAAACATCGTCGTCGAAAATATCGTGGTAAAAAATAAAGTATTTACCTACAAGTCATCGCATGACGATTCTCGTCCGCGATGTTTTAGGCGAACACCTAAATTTTATATATAAATCAGAATACTTTAAGTAGGAAGTAATTTTGCTATTTATAAAAACGTATCCTATTATAAATTTCGTAAATCAGTTGAAATGTTTTACACTTACAGAAAAACACAGTTTTCAATAATGCAAATGTTTCAAACGCTCTTTCTTTTTTTGTTTTTCTTTTAAGCGAATTGATTTACTTGATACAGTTTACCTGAATTCACCATGTCCTGTGCTGGTTTCAACAGCCACAATGAACGCTTATCGACTACTCAGCTTAAATTTTCAAACATACCTTATTGAAAAATAATGTCTTTAAGTACAGCATAGTTAATATAGTTCAATGATTAATAAAAATGCTTTTTAAAATATGTATGGTATAAGAAAGAATGAAGGAATTGAATATTTGACTGTTTCTTAAAACCTTTTGTTTTATATGTTTTAATTTATTACCTGTGTAGATTTATAACTTAATATATTTAAGGTGTATTTGGAGTATTTATTTATGGCAAAGCACACGAGGGCTATCTGCCTAAGAGGAGGGATGCCTTCGTGGAGGACTTTCTAAGGGAAACTGGCTCGTATACACGTTACACATGGGGAAAACCACGTAAACGCCCATGCAGCCAGTCCGTTCGCGGTATTCGAACCTCGGACCGAACTACCAGTGTTCAACGACTTTACCGCTCGGCCGCTGGTGGGCCTAATATATTTAAGGACAAAGCGCAAATATATTCCATGAAATATTTATCTGCGCATCCTTCTTTATGTGTTCTGGTTAATTCATATATGTATCAAGTGTATCAATTCTGGGTAATATACATTCTTATCAAGCATGCTTGTATATGAAAACATATAATAATGCAAAATATGTCTAAAATTTCTATTAGTTAAGATAAAAGTGCATTTCATTATAATAATAAAATAACATAACAATAATATACCCAAAATAATTTAATTCGAAATTGCTTTCTTATTCTTGTGAAACCAGATCAGTTAAAAAGTATTAACATTAAAAACATGAAGAATGTTCGCATTTAATTCAAATTGCACAAGACCTGAAATCTGCTTCTAATTATTCTTTTCCCTTTCATTTATCTGGTGTACTTCTTTCGCTATGTATAATAGTTGCGTGAATATTCTTTTACATTAAGCTCAATTCATTGCTTTCTCATTTGCTTAATACTTTATTTTTAATTCGTGAAAGGAAGTAAATTTCTCTTGAGCTCTAATTAGAGTTACACAACTGATCTAAAAATGTACCAGGCAAAATGTGTTGGCACTGCCATTCTTTATATGTTAATAATTTATTTAATTCGAGATCTTCCTAGCAAATTTCTTGTTGGCTGCTCTTTTTGCAATATTTCTCGATATAAAAATACATTCAATTTAAAACTATCAAATAAATTGCATTACCCTTACATTAAAAATCAGTGAAACCATTTAAAAAAAGCTACTTTAATTATATTGAGCAATAACATTAAAAATGCTTAAAAAAGTTAAACTCTAAAGGCATCGTCTTTACTCATAATATAGCGGAATAAGATATTTAAAAAGTAATTAATCTTCCACCAACAAATTAAAACCGTGCTTTTAAAGACACTGCTAACAGTTAAGACTGTGTACATGAAAAATGCCATCTTTTATAGCTGAAAATAATGAAGGGATTTTAAATGATGAAGATAAAAAGCATGTGCATTTATACGAGTCTTTATTTACAGAACATACACATTTCTACACCTATGGAATTGAATAAATATTCTGACTGTTTTTATTACTATTTTTTTAACATCGGGTTTCCTTAGAATATCCCGTGAATGTCTGACATGCTGCTCCAAGCATGCTCTGCTTAATTCCAGTCTGCACTGCAAATTTGACGATTGTAAGGCCTTCTTCAAAATTAACTTAATAGTTTCTAATGTAACATCCCCAAGATTATGTCTTTGAAAATTAAAGAATATTACACGCTTACAGAATTATTTCTTCACGATCGGAATTTCTAACAAATGCAGTTTATCTGCCTAGTTAATTTCTACTTCACGCTTTTTCGATTTACCACTTAACCGGTAAACTCAACATTTGGAAATAGTCAAAGTCACCACCTTTACATAGCACAGGTTGCAATGCGAATGGCGACCAGATGATTTGTAAAATTCTGAGGTTCATGAAAAGATCGCTATTTTCATCTAATATTGTCACGTAGAAATAAATAAAATCAATTACTTTTTACATTTTAACTTAACTTTTAAACTAGCTAAACTGACTTCTTCTTGGTGCCGTGACAAAAAAAAATAAACTCAGTACTACTTAATTACTTTCATAGTCAAAATAAAAACACATTTATCAAAGAAAATATTCTCCCTGGTGTTTTGGTAAAAAACTCAGATTATTTAGCGAAACCAAAATGCGAAAATGGCATTTCCGCAACAAAATCATTCACACGCTATCTCTCAGTAAAATATAAAACTAAATCAGGTCTTTAACCTGAAAACAAATAAATTTCAATACAAAATTTAGAGATAGCCTAAAACCTAACATTTAAAATGCAACACATAACTCTTCAAAACACCAGAGAAGGATAAATCTCACACTTAAGAAGTCTACTCAACAAATCAAGATAAATTAATTAGGCCGATCGTATAGTCACCAACACTTAAAACTGATATTTCTACTACCGCAATATGGTTACCCAGGTTCGATAGAATAACCATGTTCCGTAAGGATCACATGGGTGAATTGCAGTAGATCACAATGAACTCAAAGAAACATAGAATAATAAAAATAATAAACACATTTATTGAATATTCCCACACATTATAATTTAAGATAGCTGGCCAGACTACCCCTACAAAACATAATCTTAAAATTTACTCATTATTTCAATCTCATTTTTTAACATTTTTAAATAATAACAATACAAATTCATTAATCACCGTAAAATAATATAAATACTAAACACCTTATGCACAGTAAAATAATACATAGCAATTTTCCATAACAATATTGTTTTTCAATTGTCAATTCGACAGAAATACCGAGAGAGAGCCTCTGCACAGAGGTATTTAAAGAAATTGCTTCATTTTATCTATGTTTTTACAAATGGTTCCAAAAGATCAAATTTTAAGTAAAGCGAAGTTAAAGAATTTTCTTTTCGTTAAGAACAGATTTAGGTAAACTTAATTTTAAGGATAAAGTGAAGTTTTTAGTGCCATGCTTTCGCTACCAGGTTTCTTCTCTTTTTCCTTTTCTGAATTCACGCGTCAAGTGTAGAAAATAATGAAACCCATCAAATGACCTGTTCAGGTCAACTGGTGATACCATTCATCATAATTTATTTAGAATAAATGATACAATCGTTTCAAAAAAAAAGCCTTAAAATTTCATTAAGAGGTGTAGAAATAGTTAAAAATCTAATTTTATTATAAAATGGTTAGTTATTTTTTACCGTTTGCTTACGAATTCAATTTATGCATCGTTACATCTTCCTAATCAATTTAAATAAAATACTATAAATATAGCAAACAAACATTAACATACTTATATGCGATTAAAATATTAAGGGTTTTTAAAAAATAAAGGATACGTGAAAACTAGCTCTTACAGTTGATTTTGATTTCAGAGTCTAAAATTATTTTACGAGCAGCTTTACTTAAAAACAAAATTATTCATTACATGGCTGAGTTATTATTATATTAATGTTTGCTAATTGAATAAAATACATATTTTATTACATTTGAGTGTATTTTAACTAAAGTAATACATTGCGCATTTTAGATAATATTTTAGTCCTTCATAATACTCTGAAACGGGTGGTGGAAAAAACAAGCCGATACGTTTCAAAAGTAAGTTGCGAAAAATACAAATTTCGGAGGAAAATAGTGAAGGTTCAGTGGGGGCTCGTAAAGTCACTTCTTCACATTGATACGGATTTCGGATTTTCAAAACATTGGTTAAAGGAAAATTGAATTTCTATGGCCTTTCAGACTTAGCATCCTCGCTCATCATTTTGGACTGCTACTGGTCACTGCTGCTAAGACAAATGTATTATTCTTGAGCAGCGAAGATGAAATAAAACGCTCAGCGAAATTCTTGACTGACGTTAGAAATGACAGCGAGGAAGAATAATAAATGAAGATGAGAAAGAAACAATTGATGAGAAACAATTTGGTGATCATCACTCGCATTCGGAAAGGAAAGGGTTCCTTACGACCAGCCCAATGAGGAATTCAATCAGTTAGTTTTATATCGGAAAAGATGACTCTATCCAGTATTATAGGAAAGTTCTTGACAAAATAGAAGAAGTCTTTCAGATAATGAGCAATTTACTGGGAAATGATTCGGAAATTTATGTAGAAATTGCCAGAAATGTACGTTTTGCTATTGATTCAGACCGACGTCTTTTCATGAGACTGTATTATCAGCAATTATTGACTGTAGAAATATTAATACTGATTTGCTTCCCATTGTCTTAAGGCAGACTAAGCTGATTCTTAGTCTAATAAGTTACCAGCAATAAAAGTATTCTCTGGTCTTCTTAAATTCTGGGGGCTTCACTTATCATCACATATATATGTTTGAAATTTTGGCAGCACAGACGTCAAAGTCCTGAGATATATTCATACATTTCATGAAATGAATTAAGTGTATACATTCTTTCTAATAAAGCAAAAAACTTCTAATTAAGAAATAAATTTATTAAGATTGTAAGATTCTCACTAGTGTATTTCTCATTTACTGTAGAAAGTGACGAATCTTAAGAACTAGTTAGCGAATAATTGCTTAAGTTCGTGTAACAAGAAACAGCAAGTAACTAACCCTTTATTATTCCAATAAGATTTAACAAAACAATGTGTACAATAAAAGCCGACACTTGGGCTTGAACTTAAGAGACTAAGAAACAAACTAAAACTACGATTAACTAGTCCCCTTAAATCTATTTGACTACGAAGCTTATTAAGGGCCTGAGTACGGCTGAGCGTAACAACAGCTTTGAGAGAGAGTAGCCAAAAGACTTCGCGATTTAAATACCGCTCCTCTTCATTAAGTATTCAGAGTGATTCCAAAACTACAGTTTGGTAGGAAGTAGTAAGTTGAAGTTAAGAATTTGACAAGAAAGGAACTTTAACTTAAAATTTAACTGTTAATAAGATTAACATAATCCTTACAAGATTTTATTCAACGAAAATTACTATCGGTCTTCCAGACTCATCGCGAGTTACTTATGTTAGTAATAGTAGCATGCATTCACGTAGGCTAAATAAAATTATAACTGAAAACATTTCTGTGTTCTGAGCGGATCTACAACAAGAAATTTAATACTACGGATAATAAAAAAATACGTGGCAAGTCAAAGTAGGAAATATACTCGGATATTAATGTTTTAATAAAGCGGTAATTTGTTTGATCCTTGTAAACACGAAACGTAAAGTATATAATAGGAAAATAAAGCAAATAGATTTGTTGGAGTAGTGAGAAAAACCTTAGGTACGTACATAGAAAGTATAGTGTGCCTGAGTTTAATCACTAATAAAAATATTAAGTTACATTTTATGTTTCATCGTGTTAACCTTTGGAATTCATTTTACGTTTGTTAATGAGAACCAAAATACAATTCTGAAATATTTCATATGGCATTTGTGACTCGAACATTTGTGTCTGCTTCTTTTTGATGGAAATTCGCCGTACCAGGAACTTCCAAACACCACTTTGCTATTTGTATTTACATCTTTATAACCACTAAACAAAAAATATTCTATACTGCTATGCACATTATTAATAAAGTTTTTCTCATCTATCGTTCTCACACACACAGCATCATCGCCGGTCCTGCTGTTATGGAAGCACAGATTTCCCAAAACTATCAAGAAAAAGAATTTTCTTCATTTTAATGTCAAAATGCCATTGGTCCTTTATACTTGGATTTATGTACTTTTAATATATTGCCTGAATTTCCCGGGCATATTTTAAGATGCAGGCATATACTATATGCACTTAGAAACATCACAAAAAATATTGTAAGCCGTACATATACTGTCTTGCCGGTCAGAGGGAAAGGGATCTTTACAGCAGTCAAATGCATTTAAGAAATTTATTAAACTTCTATAATGTAAAATTCTTAGAATTCCTTGTTATTAAATTTAACAGATATTTATATACAGCATAAAAATCTAAAGCTAAATAAAATTTATCAGCCACGGTTTGCGGATGAAAGAACTAAACTGAAAGCAACTAAATTCAAATTCTTGTCAAATTACAATTGATACTTTTCGGTGTGCTAAGTTTAAGATATAATTGCATTAAAAATTTCTACAAATGTTACTATATACTTTGTGAAGAACGAAAATAATCTAGTTTCTTAAACCTTACAGAGCTTCATTCAAATCTTAGGTAGCTGCAGCACTTGTCTGAGAGCGGCTTCCACAAGAAGACAGTAGAATCGCGAAACGAGTTCCAGTATCTCACAAAGATTGAACTCTAACTTTAAACTATAATAATTCTCATACAGATTGCCCAAACCTCTAGTCTGAGCAACTATCATGACAAAACAAGGAGCACAGTACAGAAGCCAGTATAAATCTTACTAAACTTAAATAAACAATTTAAAGATATTTATGATAAAATATCTGTATTTCCAGATAGATATATTTTCCAAAAAAGAATGCCCGAAATAGTTTCATGCTTAATAACAATCAAAATTTTCTTAAAAGCTAAAGAGAAAAAAATTAGGATTAAAATTCATATCAAATTTAATTTATTGCATCAGTTTTCATCGAAATCTGCTTACTTTCATGTTTTTCTTAATTGATACTTCTTTCGTAATTAATTATTGCCCCTAATAATAAATTAAATCCCCCTTCACATGTGTGAGCAAATAAGACTAAGTAAATTATCTTTATTGCATGGGAAACAAGGCTTCTAGATTCAAAGAGCTGAAGGGCTTTTAATTCTTAAAGCCTTCTTTCAGATAAAATTTATCTCTGGTAGTCAGGTTGATTTAAAGATAAGGTTCCAAAGGCAAGAAGATCCAGCCTTTTACTTTTATTTTTATTTTTATTGGGAAATTATGATGAAAAATGCAGCATTTCTTTCGTGATAAACTATGAGACAGCACCTGCAATGGTATTTGAGAAAGGTCCGATCAATCAAAAGGGGAGAGAAGGTAACAGATGTCCTTAAGCTACTTCGATGCCTTGGATTTCTCTCTTATTTGACCTTGTGTCATCTTTCATCTCTGATCTCAAGAAGTAGTAAAGTGAAAGACAAATCGACAGAGAAGGTTTCGGAGTTTGTGTTTTTTTCGGATCTTTCTTTAGTAAACTCTCATGTTTCTTGTAATTAACAAGCAACATGAGAGATCAGACAAGCAGTATAATTACATTAATCATTGAAATCACTACCAGTATTGAATAATGCAACAATATACACAAATTACATTAAAATAAAGCATTTGATGAAATTGTATGCGATAATTTAATACATTCAGTAGCAAATGGTTAATTTATATTAATACGCTCCCTAAAATAATATGATTCATCCTAAGATTCGAAAATTTCAAATAATCAATGCTTCTTTACAGAGATAAATGCGGCTTACAAGCTTTTACAGAAGTAATTGTTTAAAAGCATCTGTTAGTTTTAATTTAAAATAATTATGATATTCACCGAAGAACTTCGTAATCAACAACACTTGTCGTAAGTTATCGTGTGGCATATAATCATTCATTAAGTTTCTCACTAGATACTTGAACTGCGAGATCGTGTATTATGGACTATTTATTTGACTAGTACCAAATGGACTATGGTGGAAACTTGATTTTATTAATGCGTAAAATAATGAATTTTATGTTAAATGATATATCCTCAATTAATTATTTAGTGCCAGTGCCACTTTGGACTTTTATTCCTGACAAAGATTAGTTTTCATTTTCAAATGTGTTGACTTTGACCCTGCAGAGAAACGACGTATTTTTATTTTAAATTCTCCTCCATAAAAATGACTACTTTAAGAAGAATTACGTATTAAGCTCTTTGTGATAAAAATAGGCAGAGGGCATTCGAATGTTTTGCCATAATCAAATAAAACAAACCAAACCATACATTTCGATAAAAAAAATATTTAATTCTGTCTATTATTGTGACTCTTCAGGTTTACGAATTTTACGCATTCATTGTTGTCATTTTAGGGTTGGAAATGAGATTTGATTGAATTTGGCTCCTCAAAGAACTGATATACATTTTAAAAGGAAATGATATAAACATTATTATTTAATATAAAAAATTATTACTACATTAATACCTGAATATGTTTTCTTATAGTCATGGATATTAATATCATCAACATCAGCAAACTTCAATTTATAAATGCGAGCCATCCTATGAATCAGAAAATGTTATTTTTTATTTTGATCTGAAAATTTCTCTATAACTGCTTCTTGACTAAATATTAGTAATGGTATTTTTAACAGAATATTCTGCCGGATGAAGTGCCAAGTTTTGCTAAAAATTTAATAAGTTATTTATGAACGAGGATTGCAGACAAGAGAAGAAATCCACGTTATTTTCAAAGTAATAATGTCATTATACATTATACATTTCCATTTTCTGCATTTATAATCAGTTCTTTTTGTCATTTAGTTCATAATTACTTTTTTCTCTTGTTTAATATATTTCTTCTATAATTTATTTACTTAGCTTAGGAGTTTCAATTCTTAAGTCTCTTTCCGCGAAAAATACATCTAAAATTCAGTTTGCGATAAATCAGTTTCATAATATTAATCCGTGTTTACGCTCTCGTCTATTTCCTAATATAAACTAAATAGCATTCTTACGTAAATTTATTCTTTCAATCGAAGGCTGAATAAATAGCTACGCTACCTGTCTAAGAGGAAAATTGTCGTCTGTTAGAGATTTTCATGAGAATATCTATTCTATTTAAATATAGGAGAAAAAGAAGGGAAAAATAGAATTCAGCACTTCAATCATTTTCATATAATTTTGTAAGATGAAAACATAACTCTCTGATTAAATATGGTATCCAACTAAATAGAAGAGTAATTAAATTTTAATAGCATAAAAAAGAAGTAAGACGTAATTAAAACTTTTCTTAAATTTATAAAGTTAAAAATTAAAAAAGATGAAATTAAAAATTAACAAATCCTAACAACCATTAGCCTGTCAGAAACTCAAGCATATAAAACAGCAAAAACACAAACTCTAACTTTCATCATTCGTCTTTGAAAATGGGACTTCGACAGCGGACATTTCGCTATAAAAGATACAAAATTCACTAACCTGTCTACGATTCACCGTTCATTTGCACTGAGTCATTGCCACAGCCCTCTCTCTTTACACAATAAATTCACTCGGTTGTTCTCTATTGCATTCTGTTGAAGGCTGATTGCAGAAATAGAAATTACAGAAAAGAGTTAATGTAAAATGATGTGTTAGTTAAAATAAATTGTATAATGCGAGAACCCGTTGTGAAAAATGCATAGTAGTAGGGAATAAAAGTCTATTCTAGAAATGTGTTGTTTGCTTTCTCTCGTTTGGATTTCAAATCTTTCATAACATATTCCATGCTTATGAGTAAGCAATTTATTTTTATATCGTGTTACTTATCGGGAATAAAACACATATTCCTTTATCAAACTTCATTAAAATAGTTTGATATGTCTTGCTAAATTCCTAGTTTTCGCCCCACAGCATTTAAAACCCAGCATATATGTCCCGATTTTAAAATTTGAATCAAATTGCTTATCACTGCTATAGTATACATTCATGTGCAAAATTAAGATCATGTGCACATTATGCCAAATTTCTGAAAACCTAATGGACACACTTTAACGAAATTTAATATGAATACACGTTTATAACAGAGAAAGAGATGTAGCATTTGTGTCATTTATGTACACATTTACTTGTGTCATTATGTATGCATTTATGTACGCATAAGTCATTTTATGTGCGCATAATTATCAGTAAAGCTCAAAGTGCAAGAATGTCCAAAATCTACGTTGTTATATTGAGGTGAACATGAGCTCAGCATTGGCTATAGTACCCTCTCACAAGCAGACAGGTTGCGCAGCATGACGGCATACTGAACAGAAGGCAGTTGAGAAGTCCCTGCGACAGTCGATATCACTCCTGCAGCAAGGCAGTGTTTAGCTTCGAGGATAACGGCGAGAAGGAATAGTGAGTCCCAGACAAGTCCCAGAGAGAGCCCCACAAGAGAGTCCCAGACATGCTCTTTCGGGGTTAAAGTCAGGAATTTGATGTCTAATCCACGCGGCGATTATCGGCACTTTAAAGGATTGCGAAAATCCTCACTTTCCGTGGACCAGCTGAGCCCTGTGTAGACAAGCGTTATTCTACATTAACAGGAGCCAAGGACTGAAAAGTCGAAAGTAAGACTTTGAGATGTCCTATTCCTCATCGCAGTCAGGTAGCGTTAGTCTAGCATATGCCGTGATGTGCGGCCGTCCAACATAATGCCTGCCCAAACTAGTACATCGTAATGATCCTTTTCTCTCATGAAGGAGGAATGGTATCGTGTTCCAGGCTCTGCCCAGATAGAGGTACGTCGGGAATCAGTGTCCAGGCCAAATCTCGAATCATCTGTGAAAAGCACGGTGCTTCTCTGAAGTCTGGCCCAAGGCACATGATGTCTACATTATGCTAATGGCTCTCGCTTGTTTTTGTTTTGTTTTGTTAGAGCGTAGCACGACTGCAATCAGTGAGAGGCAAACAGGGGGTCTTTTGGCATACAGTCATATCTCATGCAGCCTTCGGCCAGCAGTCAAACGCGGGCGGCGGCTACATGCAGTTCATGTGAGAGCTATAGCTGCAGCTGTTTACTGTTACAGCGCTGAAAATGCAAAATAACGATCCTCATTCTTCGTTATGAGTCTTGGTTGACTTTTTCCAGATAGTCTCGATATGGATCCATGTTCTGAAAGTGTTTCTACAAATCGCAGACGACGCTGGGCATTACATTACGTTCTGTAGCCATCTACGCTTGTGATTGGCTTGCTTCCAATCTGCTGGCAGTTCCCCCATTTAATTCCGTCATTAACAATTTCGTGGCTACTCATTTTACTCGTGGTTGCTCATTTCGTGTCGACTCACTTTTATTACTCATTTCAGAAATGCGGCGAATATCGTGAAGGAGTACTAGCACACAAATCGCCGAAACACTCTTGTGCGGTTATATTTCCTTCACCATCATAGTTCGGCACACAGACACGTTTAAGCTTACGTATTCGGCTGAGAATATTTACATAATTCGTATAATTCTTGATAAGGGTTCAACACCTTTCAGAAATATTTTTCGTTCGTTCAATATTTGTCCCTTGGTTCAACACTTTTCGTAAAAATAGACTTAATTTGCAAATTCTGATGATTTTGCACAAGAGTGCATCGGATCTCCTTTTCAGTCTTGAGTTTCTTCATAAAATTAGACATAATTTGCAAATTCTGATAATTTTTCACACGCGTGTATTTTGCCTCCTTTTCAGTCTTGCAGGTTTTCTTCACGTATAGTTTATTTATGTCATAAAATCCATGAATATATTACCATGGTGTGTGCAGATTTGATGAATCAATTATTGCAATGCAGATACTATGGTCGACAACTAGAAGAGTTTACTTAGCATGCGATTGATCATATTAAACTTAAAAATACAAAAATAAATAAGTTTTTGTTTGCCTCTCGTCATTCACTCTTAAAATTCGTTTTATCAGAGACCGAGCAGTAATGTCGGTAAACACTGATGGTTTCAATTCCCGACGAACGGGCTGGTAGCATGGACGTTTCATGGTTTTCCTCATGTGTAACGTGGATACAAGACAGTTTCCCTTAGAAAGTCTTCCACGAAGGCATCTTATCCTTTAGGCAGATAGCCCGTGTGCTTTGCTGTAATCAAATAAACCAAACAATATTCTCAACATTCTGTGTAAAACTAAACAACCGTTTAATTACAGCAGCAGAAAATCAGTTACACCCTAATAGACAGCAATATATTTGCAACTTTAGCACATTATTGAACACAATCCCAGCAGAGCGAAATCTCCATCAAAAATATAAGCTGTAGATTCCATTCTGAAAACGCGTTTTATAAATTATTAAGTTCTCTGTGCAGGAATGAAACTTCAAGCAAAGACATGAGTTCAAAGAAATTAGATTTTACCTTTCAGAGGAAATACGACTTTTTACCAGCAAAACTACTAAAATGTCTCTTGGAAGATTGCACTGGTTTTCGAGCACTTTCCAGTTACCGAATTACCTATCTAGTATGGCTGTTTTACCATGCTTTTATTAACTTACCGTCCCGCTCAGATATCTACTAAAATTTTTAAGACGAACTGCAAAGACTTTTAGTGATGCATGCAAAGCTACAGATAAAATTTTGATCCTGTAATGCCGTAAGTTGTTCATGAATTACACAAAGAAAGAACCCTTATCCTAGATTGGAATGCATGAATTAACTAATGCAGATAAACATTTAATTAAGACTTTCAAAAAAGTTTGTAAATCGTTTTACTGTATTGCTTGTTAAGATGTGGATAATTTATTCAAAGAGCAAAATTATGTTAAGAATTATATCCTTTTTAACATTTCAAATAATGAATATTTTATGCTTTATTTTAGGATGCTTTTAATTTGTAAAGTTGTTGCTGATTTTGCTATCTACGAGTATGCTTTGTGTGTTAGTGTAAGAAGACTTTTTTTCTGTGATGTTGACATCGGAGCAACATTTTAGGGCTTGAAATGATATGTTGCTTTTAACAAAACACATGATTTACAAGTAAATTTATTGTAAAAAGTATAATCATAAAATAATTTAGTTGTAATTATTTATGAATTATATCAAAGCATCGTACTACTAAAATCCGAAATGTTTTCACAAAACTTTTCTCTGATTCGTAATCAAATACGTATAATTTTACATTTCTTACGTAATTTGGATTCTATATTTGTAGAGGATTTTGGCATTAAACTGCTGGAGAGAGAAAATTCGCAGTCCTGCTAAACAGATACAAGTTTTAAATCAATTACTGAACATTACCATAAGGTATTTTTTGTAATCTAATCTTTACTGTAATTTTCACTACCAGCAGTCATAAAATTTATTGAACATTAATAGTCAGATTTGTGTTTGTTTCCAATCAAAATAGTTTGCTGTGTAGGGTTTCGCAGTTTTTGCCGTATGTAAATGAATTCGAATAAGTTTTCCTTAAAACAACTTCGAAGGCAACTGCTCTATTTTGCATAGCCGTTGCCTTTGCATATATTAAATGAGCCAACGAAGAATAATAATTTTGTATTTTAAGAACAGTTAACAAATATACAAGGAATTATATATAATAATATGATTTTCGTTTCTCAGCATTAAACATTACTTAGAACTGGAAAAGCTAAGCTAAAAAAATTATAATTTGAAGTGTTTCTGTAAAAAGTGTGTCTTGAAATCTAACAAATGAAAATGTATTACACACCAAGCGTTATTATAAAATGTCTTTAATTAAATTATTCTGCTTGCAATGAATAATTGCAGCGAACGTAACAGTATAAGGCATTTCTCCCGCCTTATCAGCATGCTTTTGTGGTGTAATGGTCAGCACACTCGGCTCGTATTCGAGAGGTCAGAGGTTTGAGTCCCGGGGAGGACATCGAACATTTTTCACGTCTCTCCTGCTTCAAAAAATACTTAATCTCTATACAGTGGCGCCCGAGCAAAACAAACAGTGGTTGGTGATGATTCTCCAGCACCAGGATTTGGCTATCGGTACCCCAGATTCCCATTTGCCCTTTAATAGTTGGAGTTTATAAGAAATTTCTCCCGCCTTCTTAGCATGCCTTCGTGGTGTAATGGTCAGCCCATTCGGCGCGTATTCGAGAGGTCCGAGGTTCGAGTCCGAGCGAGGGCATTGCACGTTTTTCACGTCTCTCCTGAAAACTAACCTAATGACCCTACAACAGAAGAAGCAGTTATTATACATCTTCATTATATTTAGTTACCATAACAAAGAAGCTGTAAGACTCAGTAGAAAATATATGTGTTTACTCATAGTTCGAACAATTGTCAATATTTTGTGCGTGAGATGAGTCGCAGTTTCCAGTACAAGCGAGAAACATTCTTTGAGTCACATTTATCTTAATTTTTCCCTTTGCATTATGTATGTCTTTTGCATCACCAAGTGCGCAAAAAATGACTTCTCGTTTTCCTTACTAAACAAATGCATGCTTAATAAAGAGGGAGCAAACTAATTTAACACAAATTGTTCTTTTATGCTGCTTTGAATTGCAGCATTCGAATCATGAAAAGAATGTAGATTACTCTGGCTAAAATTTAGCGGAATGGAATTATATTTAAAAGCAAGCTTATTTTAATCTGTTTGTTAACTAAAATCACCTTTCGTAAACGCTGCACTGAATAATATATTCAGTTATTAAATATATTCTTAAAGTCGCTAAAGAAAACGATGTAGGTTATTCAAAAGTTAAAAAATAGAAAATTTAGTTATTTAATCAGTTTAAAAGAAATTAAAGTACGCTGTGAAAACGCTGAACAAATGTGCTGTATATTTTTATTACTTCTATCGTCAACACTATACATCACTCGCTGAATCGTTGGATGAATGATTGATGACTTGGATAATAAAATAATGTACACCACACGTTATCGCTCTTTCATTCAGAGATTGATAACATTGGGTATGAAATAGTTACAGTTATTAAAACTGGGAGAGATCGGATTCAAATTTTGCACATACGCCACTTCATATGTATAAAAATAAAAAATTTAGTTATTAAATATTTGATCTTAACTATGAATTTTGATCTATTTTCTTTACGTGCTCATTATAAAAACATTGGAAATGGATGTTCATTGCAATGTTTGTGCAATGTTACAGTTCAGTACAATTTTTAAATTCATACTATTAGAAAAATATTAAAGTATGGCTTTGATTGTACTTAGAATGAATTCAGTAAAAAATAAAGCTAATCGAAAATCTAGTGCATTCTGTCGATAAACAAACACTTTTATATATGTTTGCTTCAAAACAATCACATTTAACGTGATCTGTTTTAATAAATGTTAATTTTTACTGAAACGCGCTTAGACACAGGCTAGAAGAAAACTTGCTGAAGAAGCATGATTTTAAAGAAGACTTGGCTATGCGATATTGAACCGTCAGTTGAAAACCGCCAATGTTATATTACATGTGAATGTGATTTTGACAGCTTTTTGATCCAGCACACTCTTTGGTCAAAATAAACAAAGAAAACCACCTATTTTACATGCCATGAAAGTTTAATTGCGTTAGATAAAATTTTGAATTTTAGCATTTTACAAACGTTTGGAACACAACCTTAATCACATCGTGATTTTCTGAGAAGACATCAATTTTCATTAAAATTGCATTAAAATGCTTAACTGCGTAGATGTCTATGGTGATATTTTTATACGGTTTGGAAAAACTTCATTTAATGGTACTTCTAATGTAGGCCATATAAGGCTAGTTTATTTTGAATAATTTCGTTATTAAAATCGTTTTTTTTCCATTCATTGGCAATGTTTTCTATCGGGTTGTAAAAAAGCAAAATTTTCTATAATATTTGCTGAATACTATGTGACTATTTAATGTTTATTTTATCGAAGATGTTCGAAGATGATGCTACTTTAGTCTGAAAATTGCTCTAGTCTAAAATTGATGTTTGAATGCAGTTATATATATATATACATGGCTAGGGGTAAAAACAACAGGAAAAAAGCCCTCAGGAAAAATACATATGGTTCTAGGGGTAAAAACAACAGGAAAAATACTCACAGAATAATGTTCACAGGTATAAATGTTCACAAGAAAAAGGCCCACAGAGAAAAAAGCTCACATGAAAAAATGCTCACTGATAAATAAAATACGTAGAAATATCCTTATATTAATCAATCAATAATTAATCAATCTTAACATCGTACACATACCTAATTTTTAAAAGAAAAATTATTTGATCATTTAAAAAAAATTATTGAACAAATGCTCACATAAACATTTTCAGGGGAGGTATATAAGATATTCTAAACCATAAAATTTTGCATGTACTTTAATATTTTATACCGCTGCCTCTGTGCAACATTTTTATTCCTGTAACTGCAATTTGTTTATTGACTCTATTTTGCCTACTTTTGATGTGTATCTACAGAAATTGATGTTTGAATGCAGTTATTTAAGTTTGGAGCCAAAAACGTTATAGAAGACCACAGTTTCTAATCGAAGTGTGGAATCATTATGAAGCAGCTTTCGAAAAAAATCTCCTAAAACCACAAATTGTTACGAAAGCTTTCATAAGGTACTAAATTCATTATTTAATATTGTAGCCATCCCAGTATGTGGTTTTTATTTGATGGGCTGAAAAAAGATTTAGCCTGTCAACATTTATTATTAGCTATTGTAAATACATGGCGTGCTGAAGTAAAAAAAAAAAAAATATGAAAACATACATTTGGGTAATCCCGAATCATGTGAGAAACTATGATGAAATCAAAATCTATGTAAATTTTTTATTTACATATACTAGCTAATATTCAGCAGTTTTATGTATTTATAACTTTTTGAAATATATATTTATGATATATATATAATAAGAATTTTTACGTAATTTAAATAAAATAATTACTTATCTTTGTTTATTTTTCTAAATGTTTATATTATAAAATGTGTAACTGTGTTAAAAATTATAATAATTTCTCACTGTATATTCTGTTTCATTTTTCTTCCTTCTTTCTCTGCTTTTCCTAATTTAAAACGGCCCATTTACTAATCTTATATAGCAACTGAATCTACACATAAGTTATACAGTTTTGGATATATATATATATATACATATAGACCATAGATGTTTTGATATATCATATAATTTAAACGCCCACCAGCGGCCGAGCGTTAAAGTCGCTGAACACTGTAAGTTCGGTCTGAGGTTCGAATCCCGCGAATGGGCTGGCTGCATAGGCGTTTTCGTGTTTTTATATGTGTAACGTGTATACGAGCCAGTTTCTCTTAGAAAGTTCTGCACGAAGGCATTCCTCCCCTTAGGCAGATGGCCCAGATGGCCCTCGAGGCTTTGCAATAATCACAGACACACATATAATTTAGACAATTTTTCTTTGAACAATTGAAGTAGGTGTACGATGTTCAAAATCGATTAATTATTTATTGATTAATCTAAGGATAGTTCTACGTCTTTTATTTTTCAGTGGGTTTATTTCCATGTGAGCATATATCTATGTGAGCTTTTTTCCATGTGATCTTTTTTCTATGTGGGCATATTTCTCTGTTGGTTCTTTTTTCCTGTGAGCATTTTTCCTGTGGGCTTTTTTCCTTATATATATATATATAATTTATCTCATCTCCTGAATTAATCGTTACAAGAGTTTTTATAATTTTGCAAGTCTGAATGTCAATCTAATTTATGTTTAGTGATTAGTGTACTTATTTTTTGGTAATTATACTATGAAAACTGATATTATGGTGCATCATCCTTGAAAGAAGTTATCATGAAGCCATTTATAGGATATTATAGCTAACTTCTTATAAGTTACTTTATAAGAATTATACTCGGTTAGTATTTGAAAATGCACTTTTATTCAAGTAGCGTTGGTAATCTGAAACTACCTTGTCGAGCAGGTGGGCTGATGTAATGAATCAAATGAAACAAAACAACATAAAACAAAAGAATAAATCTGAAAATATAATTATAAAACTCCTTTAGATAGCATACATTTTTTAATATGCGAACTGTTTCAAAAAAAGTAGGTACAGTTTTATTTCTTTATTCTTTAATATTAGACATGTATTTCCAACTATGAAGTTTCTCTAAATATGATAAAGAATTTTGTAACATTAGTATTAAGAGTAAGAGTGCAAAAAATATATAGTATAATTTTTAATAACAGCTTTCGAACAAAGGAAGCTCCATTTAAGGAAATATATGCATACGGTTAACACAAGCCTTTTGGTACTTTAAGTGTAAAATAAAATAAATAAATAAATAAACTTTTAAAATAGACCGTAGTTTTTATTCCTGTGTGAAAGGTTGCAAATTAAATAAGGACTTTAATTTTAATCCAAATTAAACTATTTAAAGCTAAAATGACAAAAGTGTTTTTTGTAGGTGCTCCCTAAATTTTATCAAAATACAGGTGACAGGTGAGTGCGGATCCGGACACCCGGGCGGCTTACTAGGACTATTCGTGATCAATATACAGTGATTTTCCATTCTTGTATTTTTTATTGGGCAATTGATGGTTCTTAATCTAATGAAAATGCGCTCATTATTACCTTTCTAGCTGGACCCATGAAATTATTGATTACAAATGCAAATTGAAGTTACTAATTTTAAATTTGGTCTATGGAGTTTGCATGACAAAATAAGTTTTGAAAAGATACTTTTGTATATTTCGCTTAGAGCACCGTTCACATAAAAAATAGCTCATGTGCTATATATAAGCAAGTTACCATCAATTAAGTGGATTTTCGTTTAATGTTTATTTTATCGAAGATGTTCGAAGATGATGTTACTTTAATATATGCGAAATAATTTTTAAAGTCATGGAGATTAAGAATGGAATTTGACTCCCCTGATGTAGGGATATGTGATTTATATAAGATTTCGTGAATTCACTGACATTCGCTGAGCTGACTTTTCAAAATTCACTTCCTCTTCTTTATCACGTCACCGTGAATATCGTCAAAATAGTTATGATTTCTTTTTCGAATATATTCTTTCATGTCACTTTTTGCATTTCTTTAGATACGTTTCGACAGTCTTTGAGATCACAAAACGAAATATTATGTTTAACCAAATTTTTATATGTCGAATCCGCATAGGTAAGAAAACCAGTCTGTTTTATATTCAAACTGCTAAGAGTCACATTCTCATTTCGTTCCATCGATAAGTTGGTATTCGAGAGACCGAAAAACATTCGGCAAGCCGCCAGACAGTTTTTGATGGCTTACGTTCAGACATATAGCGTCCCTAAAATTTTAACAGCCCTTTTTATCATGCACATAAATTCTTGAAACATAAACATTAAGTAAAACTAAAATAATAACACTCAGATTTATTGCAAAGCTAAGACTTATATGTGTCAAGTAAGCTTAAGTGCCAAAACAAATTCAAATACTCGATGCTATGTTCCGAATATTTCATGCGAAAAATATTTCTGCTTGTATAGTTTTTGACGAGCCGAATGTTTTACTTTTACTGCGAGATAAAAGGTGTAACACGTTTTGTTATTTTTCATTTGTTTTCTGAATTGTGATTTGAATTAAATTGAGAAACTCAGTAAATGGCGTGTCATGAAGAGCAAGGATTTAAGCCAAAAATTTTAAGGTTGGCCTAATAATGATCCAAAATAATTAACCAAAAGCGAATGATATCAAGGAATTATTCATTAACGGCTATTAACGTTTAGTATGAAATTTTGCAAATAATTAAAATTTTCGTTAGCTATTATATATTTTTGGGACTTCAAATTTAATTAACTATATGATTATAACAAAAGCAATTACTTTTCATTTTCATTATTGCTCAATCTAAAGAAAGTATTTTATTTTCCCCAGTACAACTTTTCTTAAGGATTAAATATAGCTTGATATTAGAAACAGGAAACCACATTTTCATGTTTTGCGCGACTATATGACGGAGACTATAATTTCTGATATTTGTCTTGCGCTTACATCTTAGTAATTCCTCACGGAAATCTTTGAGAGAGACATAGGTCAACAGTAGATGGAGAACAATAAAATCAATGAAGCGACAGGGGCAGCAAGATGACAGTATAATCCGGTGACAACACGAATCCCTGCCGAGCGAGAACCACTATCGGTTTTCTTTTTTAGTTTACTCTGACGTATTATACACCAGACCCATAAATCTTCATTAGTTCACTGTTTTACCAGAAAAAGGACCAATAATAAGATTGTGCTGCATGATAATTTCCGTAAAATGTGGCATTATCCGGCTCATGGAACACGAAGAGCTACCAATAGCTCTTTATGATCTCAGCAGAATCCACTTTACACTAAATTGAACAGTAGCGTGGAACTTAGTTCAGCGTCCTCTATAAAAAATAATGTGTCGATCAAATCAGTAAGCCCGAATAGGAACTAGTTACTTGAAAGTCTCTTTTGTATGCTGTGCTAAAAGAATTTGCACAAAGGAAAAGCGAATGCAGCAGCTTCCCCTCAGCGTTTCGTCCTGAAGTCTATATTAAAGTGTCAAATAAGTAAAGCGAGCTGTCACTTTCCTCTTATTCAAACGGCTGAGAAAGTAGAAAAACGATTTAAGTTGAATAAAGTTTCTTTCAGTATCTGATTCATTGTAAAATAAACCAATATTTAGTATCTGCAGGCCTCCCAGAGTAGATTACTTACAGGTATTTGACCCATGGCACGAAATGTCGTTCATTTAAAATTATCTAAATTAATATCAATAATCAGAAAAATCCTTACGTTGCATTATTTGTTTCCTTTTGGATTGAGGAGTGAATTAGTAATAACACATTTGAAAATCCATTTAAGCCATTTAGCTTCCGCTGTAATGTAATTTGTAAAGTTTATAAATGACCTGTAAACATAGCAGATGTACTTTGTATCTGCTTTCTTGAAAAACTAAAGACTTTTTTTTGTAAGGCGTAAAAAGGCACTTTGCAAATTACTAAGAATTTTCATTCATATTTTTCTGTCTTCAGAATTTTCTTTGAAATGTTATGAAACATTAGTAATTCCCCTAGCTCACAGTTTAAACTAATTTATTTGTCTCCGATTATGAGCTATTTTTTAAGGCTGAACGTAACCATGATGATCAATATACGTGGATTTAGTAATTAATAATACATAATTAGAGGAATTGTACGTAGAATATATTATTATGTTAGTGACATTTATATCATTATATTAGCAATTATTTTATCTGAGTTAGATAACATTTGAAACAACAAATAATTGCTTTGCTGCAGAAAGAAAAATAACAAAATCTAAATTTTCAAAAATATGTATTTTATTCAATACTTATACTGTATCATGAACGAACATTGTCAAAGGAAACAGATGATTCATTTCACTCATTTCCCATTTAAGTTTACTTAACCCGTTCGAATAATAATCCACTGTTAAGAGAAAAAACTAACTGGAATAAATATTCTGCATATGAAAAAAGAAAAAATATTCTTTTTATTCATAACATTTGCATAATGGCAATGTAGTTCTCTCATTCCAACTATAAATATTGTTTAAGCTGTTACGCTGAATATTCTGTCGTAAAAATTGCCAAGTAATTAAAATTTAATTCATGAGCAAATAACCCATAAAAATATTTTAAGTTTTTCATTCGAGTACTAGAATCTTGATGCTGTATCCGTTGACACTTTTAATCCGAGTACTAGTATAACCTTTGGGTAAATGTATTTTCAGATTCTTTCGTTTCACAAATTTCTAGAAATAAATAATGAAATGGTTGTAAGAGAAAAAAATCCTCACATGTTTTTGAAAACAAATTATATTGCTTCAGTTGTTTTCAAAAGATAATATTACATGGATAGAAATATTTATGTTAATTAAATAACTGAAATTATGCGCATAAATGTATTTCTCTGAAGCTACTGTGTGCAAACAGCAGTTGATAGCATCAAAATAATAAATCAGTAATGCTATAACCAAATATGAAGTTTTAAACCTAACAACACGGTAAATACTATATTAATATCAGCTACAGAGCAAATGTACAGTAATCTTACAAGGCAAACTCATGTGTCATTGGGACTTCTGAAATTTCATTTAATGATGATGTAGTTTAATGCATATATTGCCTAAAACATAGATGAATATTTCCCCCTAAATCATTTTTCCTATAATTTTGTAATTAACGTTTACGTGTAATTTATAATGTAAGTATAATTTGGAATTTATATTAATAACACATATGTAACAGTATAAGGTATTTCTCCCACTTCCCTAGCGTGCCTTCGTGGTGTAACGGCAGCACGCTGGGCCGGTATTCCAGAGGTCCGTGGTTCGATTCCCGGGGAAGTCGGTTGCATATTTTTCATCTTTTCTTGTTCCAATTAACCTAATGACTCTACAACAGAAATTAAAATATTACAGACGGTTTGAACATAAGTTTAAATTAAAATGTATTAAGAAATGGTCCTACAAACGAAGGTAATACAATAAGACAGCGTAATTATTCTATAAGGTATTTCTCCCGCCTTCTTAGCGTGCCTTCGTAGTGTAGTGATTCTGCACGCTGGGCCGGTATTCC
Source organism: Stegodyphus dumicola (assembly GCF_044657685.1). Taxonomy (NCBI): domain Eukaryota; kingdom Metazoa; phylum Arthropoda; class Arachnida; order Araneae; family Eresidae; genus Stegodyphus; species Stegodyphus dumicola. The sequence continues at coordinate 163,553,773 of NC_140781.1, forward strand.
AGAGGTTCATGGTTCGATTCCCAGCGAGGGCGTTGCTAATTTTTCATCTTTCCAGCATCCAAAATACCAAATGTCTCTACAATTCTACAAATAAATACTGGTTGTCAAAGTTATTTTAGGCCATTGTGAGAAGTTTGAGCTAATTTCACGTTAAATCATTTTCGTAGTCCTTAGTTACTAGACTCAGTTTTAAATAGGAATTTACTGTTACTTTACGTTACATCGCAAAAGTAGTTAGCTGATTTCTAAGCACAAGTCGTGCCTCTATATTTCAGTTCTGATTTAAAAAAGACTCGATTTAAAATTTTCTAAGATTTTTTTCCCATCTGAGGGCACTTGCCTATAAATGGCCACTACTAAGCCCAGAAGTGGTGGCCATTTTATTGTGGAGGCACCTAATATGGGACCACAGTTACCTCCTATGAAGGAAAGGGCAAATTTTACATCCATGCCTTCTTCCAGGATTCAGACCTAGGCCTTTCGGTATCAAAGTCAGGCTTCCCTAACCATTATACCGTCTGGGCGGCTTCTAAGACTTTGTATTTCGTTTCCGACGAAGGGATAATTCGCTTCAAGTCTGTCAACAGTTTGGACTACAATACGCTAGCAAAGAAGACTAAACTATGAACCGTTATTTCTGTACTAGCTATTTAAGTAGATATATGGATAATAAACATTCTGTTATTAATCAAATAGCTTGGAATTAATTTAAAGTGTTTGCAGTTTTACGTAAGTACCTAAAATACACAATAAAAATGCTGGCATATCGTTTTTGCGACAGTTATGTAAGTAGATGTCTGAAAAATAACCATTCTCTCATTATTCAAAAAGCTTCTAATTAAAAAATTCATTAATATCGATCTTACATATAAAACGGACTTTTATAACCAGTAACTGTACTTATACGTCGTCGCTACGAACTAAATGTAGAAATCCATTAAAACCTTTGTTTGAAAAAAAGGTCATAGAAAATTCTTTATGTTTGAATAAAATTTCATTACTGAAAGTACTTTCGTGAAGACTTCTGTTTCCTTTTTTCATCGCAGAAGGTGCATAGCCCAAAATGGAATGTACCTTTGAATAAATTTTTCAGTACTGTGTTTCTGACAAAATCCAAAAGCTGTGGCTTAAAACCATTTTATCCGTCTCTAAAACTATTCTCTTTCTCTACACTTTACATTTCTTGCTCAAAGTCAAATCATGTATGCATGTAATAAAGAAAAAATGGACATTTTTTATTTATAAAGACAGCTCCTTTTATTTCAGTTTCCTAAATATGTATGCATACTTCCGAGCGAAAGAAAACGCTTCTTTCTATTTCGATTTCAACAGAAATACGAGCTCTTGGATAAACCTTTACTGCGCGGGAACCATAGGTAGGACACATATAAATATTAGGTTTTCTTTGGTCATGGCAAGAATTTGTAGAAACACTACATACTGAAAAATAGAATTGAACAGGGCACAGATTTCGAAAGGCAAAAATGGAAAATGGTATAGAAAACAAATATTTTTTGCGTTTCACGAATTTAGAGGATAGTATAAAGTATCCTTTTGCGTGAATAATGTGAATAGATTTGCTAGTAAATTTTAAGAATTCCCTACCAGAGAAGGTTCCCTACCTACCATTTAGAAGTTTTATATTAAGACTAAATGCAGTTCACGAGAGAGGTGTTCATTTATTATTAAAGATGATTGACTGTGCATGACATCTTGGATTATTCCCCAAAGTAGGTACATTTAATAATACATGCTAGTAGCATTTTGGTGACCTCTTGCGTGTTTGCGAAGCTTTCAAGTAACTCTAGAGAAAAAGAGCATTGAGCATGGTTGCTAAATTTTGGCTAAACGAAGTTATTGGGTCAAGACGCAATTTTAGCGGCAGAAATATTGTATCATATATAGCAGGTATAACACACTCTTTGTTATTCTACTGTACTTGTTACACTTACCTTAATTTAAATTTCATTATAGTTTATTGCAAACATAACGTGGAGAAAATTCTTTTATTATACGAAATAAATACATTGCTTCCTCTCCAGTTTCAGTTTAAATGTAAACTGCAGTTTTGTGCTCAAAAGAATCGCACTTCACCTCTTTAGAAATGTGCTGTCATGCTAGGGCGATATTTAAGACCATTTTTGAGCTGAACCTTAATTTGATTAAATGTTTTTAGCATACTTTACTGCTTGTTGATCCCTTTAGTGTGTTTTAAAATATTTCATTAAAATTGTTATGTTCTTTTAAATTATATTTTATGTAATTTTGATTCCTTCTGTGTTTGGACTTTATTTCTACATACTTGTGAATAATCTAGCATCAACAAATACAGCTAGAATAAATAAATGAATAATAACAATAGCTCTATACTAAACACTTTTTTAAAGATTAAAGATATTCTATGGTGTAATTTTGATCTTCATTCTTAGTCTGAAATTGGAAAAAAAGGTAGACAATATTTGACAAAATTAATAAGAAAATAATGGCTTAAAGAAATAAGTAAAATCCCATGTACTAAAATAAAATCACACAAAAAGGCATTAAATCGTGAATTTAGGAGGATCTTACGGTCATTAATTTATTGTGCATATGAATTACTATACGAGGGCGTTTTAATGATCATATCATATCATATTGTGCTTTTGATGTCAGTTTACTTACAATGTATTTAAATGGCAGTACCAGTTTTTTGTCTTAATTCTTTTAATATATGCATATATATATGAGAAAGATCTGTACGAAATATTTAGAGCAAAATCTAATTATTGTTATAGAAATTGAAGGTTGAATTTCGGAAATGAATTTGCTTCTCATCTTAACATTTCCAGAACATTTAGGTCACAGATTTTCTTAGTAAGATACTAAATAGGATAAATAAACAGAGAAAATAAGAAGACACTGCTCATTACGAACTTATATTACAATGAAAGTTTTATTTTTAAATACTTATGTACAGGGAAAATTATATTTTATTCCACCTGACTTAAAAGAAAATGACTTTTTTTTTAAAACTTTTATATCATAAAGTCACGAACGCATTGTAGGAATGTTTGGATCCATGTGTAATCCATACACCTTTCTTTCTTTACAATAGAGAACATTTGTCGGAGTTGGAAGCAGCTGGAACAGAGGAGGGCTATTTAAGTTGAGCATACCATCGCACTATACAGGTTTGAATACCAATGAGAAACTGTCGATTTGCATGTGTGTTGTACCACTCGCAGTCTAAGGGCTTAAAGTGTCAAAATTTATTACTTTTCACTTCCTTCAGAACTGGTTTTCAGTTCTTTTCTAATCTATAATTACCTTTATTAAATTTTAGCCAGAATATAATTAAATACTTGCCTAACCGACAGAGCTTGCAATAGATATCAATTAATAGTATTTAGGTAACCATATTTCGTAACCGCTGTTTGAAATTGAGTGATAATTCATAATACTGTTCAGTTTGACGTAGTTGAGAACCGAAATTTATATTTGACAGTGTAAGTAAAACTTTTAATCAGATTTCATTTTCGGAGGAAAGAGTGCATTACTTTTCTGAGCTACAGCCCAATTATTAAAAGCGCTCTTTAGAAAAAATTAATTGCAATTAAAAAATACTGCGCAAAACTTCTAGATTCTGATGCAAATTGTTCGATATGTTGCTTACTCTTATGAAAAGTTATGTCATTAAATGCTCCTTAAAATGTGAATTTTTGTGCTATAAAATCTCTAAATAAAGCAGCATTATATTGTACTAGTTTGATCCGATAGAGAGTTCTATGTTAAACTTATCATTATAAGAATCCAAAAAATTTCTAATGACACAAAATGTATTTTAAGTCAATTTTATTTTGAAACAGCATATCAACAATAACGGTTAGTGAATCAAATTCATTCAATCAAGTTAGAGAAATTGTTTCAACGAAGCGATTTTTAATTAAGTCCTAAAACGGCTAAAATGTTCTAGTAAGCCAGTACTTACTCTATTATATTTTACATTTTGCGCATATTTCAGTACTCTGACAGGTATTTTAATATTAGCTTTACAAATGATGAAAACTTTATGGTTTCCGTTTCTGCTCGCATTAGCGGATATTTTAATCCGCAACATGCAGAATTAATGAAAGAAATCTTATCACCATACTGGAAGAATGTATTCTTAACGTCATCATTCCTACTATTATTTCCTAAAATACATAATTTATAAATAACTCAAAAAGAACTTTATCTATTTTTTCAGACATTCTTTAAAATTATTTTTGAAAATATAAGTTCATCATGTTAGCGTAAGCAGTTATTTTCTGCTTAAAAATTAGAAAGTGTCTATCACTGAAACTTTATTTAATATGCGGATTAAAACTAAGAATAAAATTGAGAGCTTATGAGAACAGATCATATACATACATACAATGGAAGTATTAAAACTAAAATGCAATTAAGTTTTCTAGGATAATTGCTTATACAAACGCGAAACGAAATTCATGTATATCATGTAATTATAATTGAGCGCTATATCAGAAGAAAGCTTACTTTTTTCTGAAAAAGATATGAACACTATAATTCTAAACATATACTTGCAAAATAAGAAAATAAAACTTGTTCTTAATACCATGTAAGGAAGCAATTATAACTCGAAAGAGAAAAAAAGCGAACTGATGCAATAAAATTTATGCAGCTTACCTTTTCACTTAATTGTCTTTTTTAACAGCCTTTATGATACTATCTCTAAAAATACGCCAGATTTTTCGTTTCTTCGAAAGAATGTTTTCCCCCTTATGTCATGTTTTAAATATTTCTTTATCTTCAGGTATGCATAATTGCCCTTTTCTTTTCCTCACAAATAGTAATTTCATAAAATTTCGTCTTTTTTCCTCAAGAAGGAAATGAACAAAAGTAAGTATATTCATATAAAATTCGGGTTGAATATGTATTCGCACATTTCTTATGGCATACGTTTAATGACTCTAGGAGAATCATTGTTCAAGTAGTGTATATTTCTAAAATTATATCTTTATACTTACTGTTAGTGTCAATACATTTGAAGACTTCTTTTTATAGCTGTATGATTTTTGCTGGCTAAAAATACCTTTGAATCGCGAACTGAACATTATCGAATTTCGCTAAGAATGTACGCGATGATATGATGATATGATGAATTTTTATACGATATGTCAGGAAGCACTAAAGCACATATTTTATCCAAGCGTTGTACACTAAAATAACATATAACATATACTGAAAAATTTACACGTTTAATCAGTAGTCATTTGCATTAAAATTTAATACATTTATTCGCTTTCTGAGGTCTATTCACGAGGCTAATTCATTTAGCTTACATAAATGAAATTTTCCACCTTCTTCATAAACTACGTTTCTATGAGAGTCGAAATTATTTTCACTAAACCAGCGGTCTTCTAACTTTGTCGACTCACGGAACCCTTACAAATGTAAAGTTTTTTGAAGGGAACTACATCCTACTCTTAAAAAATTATACTATAAAACAGCATTTAAAGTAGATCAATATGTTATAGGTATTTTATGTAAAAGCATTGCCTCTTTATTAAAATTGCAACCTAAAATTAATGTAATTTACTCATTAATAGAATTAGCTCACACCACACGTGTCACTTACCCTTGCATTATATTTAGCGACAGGGATGTGCTTACATTTTTTACACAAACTGCTCAAGCATTCTTACAAACCAGTTTCATGCTTTTGTCTCCACATTCATTGAGAAAAATATGTCTGTCAAATAGGTTTCTTCGAAAGCGATTAAAATCTTTATAGCTGTTCAGCGAAATAATCATTCATAGCTTTCTCAATTGAAGAAGGTACTCCTTTGTATAATTTTTAACACTGTCATCTCAATTCAATTCATTTTCCATTAGAAAACTGTTAAATTTTGCAACGATTGAAGATATTACACTCTTCAAAAGTGAAATTGCACCACCAAGAAAGAATGCCCCTAGCGTCATGTAAATTGCAGGAGCGAGAGCTGTAAAGTGGCTATGCAAATGATAAAAGTTGCGCACCCATTGGATCACGTGGGCTATAAAGGTCAGCCACTTTGCCTTCTCATAAACAGCATCTGAGTCTTTACGGAGCATTGGATCCGTTAGTAGAAGCATAGAAAACGCCTCCGAGACGTCAGCGATCTCAATCGGCTCAATACAATCAGTTAAAAACCGAGGAACATGACTGTATTATCGACCATGAACTTGGTTTGTCGCTGCTCACAATAGCCACTCGTGTTGGGCACAACGTGAATACCATCAAACGTTATGTTGCACGATGGATTCCAGGAAGGTGGAGAATAGAAGAATCGGTTCGAGGAAGGAAAGAAGTGGAAGTGGTGCGCACAGGAGCACGTCAGAGAGCACAGACCGGCGTATTCGGGAGTCACCTACTGGAGACTCTTCCTGTCACGTGATATCCTAAGCCGGTTGCCGCCAGGCTCAGGTGAATCTGTGTCCACCCAAACAATGCGCAACACATTGCATGAAGTATACTTCCGTTTACGGGTACCAGCCACAGGAGTACCATTGACTGCTGAACAAAAGACTAGACGCCTGGTGTGGTGTCACCGTCATAGAACGTGTACCATCAAATGGCATCGGATTTGGAATTTAAGAAGCGATCCTTTATTTGTGCATGAATTGTCAAAGCTGTGCCATAATTTGCAACAGTAAATACTCGGATAAAGTATGGAAAATAATATCCAGGAAACGTCCTCTACGTCTTGAATGACACTTGTGCAATCATTCGACAAAATCGGAAATTACATTTTCGCAGACTTGTGGCTCGATGGGAATGTATGAGTTAGATATCTTTTTAAGTTCTGGAGAGGTTGGTGTACGTTTGCTGTAACATACCCGCTCAGATGTAAACGCGCTCCATCACTGAAGTCGATTTCTTACAATATCACAATCCACTTCCAAAATTCTCCAAGACCCAATCAACGTGTACCCGCTGCTTTACGGAGTCATTAAGCTTAAGAAGCTTAATCACGTAAGTCTTATTTGGGTACATATGCAGATATTCCCCTTAACCCGCGAGCACCAGCACGAGAAGGCGCGCTGGGTATATCATACCCGAAAGCAATTAGCACATTTTAAATTGCATTAATTATATAAATATCAGTATAAATATGGAATAACATAAAAACAATGGACTTTAGAATACATTAAAGAATGTAATAAATGAAATACTTAACTTACCATTATTTTGCACATTTTTGGCAGATTGAACTCATATGTTCTATACAAATACTGATATTACATTTCTCGCACAAAAGCCGTGTCTTTCTGTCCTTGCTTTTAGGACACTCAGCGCATCTTCTGCAAATATTTTTCATCTTTTTAGATGGTGGTTCCATGTTACAATCTCCTGAAATTATTTTTTTTTTAGTTTCAAAAGAAGCATGATTTACTGCCGCCGTTGATTTGTGTATTCTTTTATTAACTTCAGTTGTAATGAGCTGAGAAAAGAACGCCTGTTTCTAAACTGGGTTAGTGGTTCTTTTGTCGAAAGTAAGATTATTCATGCATTAATTGCTGTAACATGTAAAATCGAGAAAAAATATCACCATAGACACAGTTTCGATAATCTAGCTGTAGAATATGCTACTCCCATTTCATCTACAACATCTAATACTCCTTTGGTTAGCTTATAAAATGAAGTAATCTCCAGCTTTTTTAGTATCCCAAAGGCTTCATCAATTTTATTGTCGTTTTGAATAGTTGATAGTGGAAAAACACTTCTGTGTCTCCTTGGTACATAAAAAACCAATCGCTGTTTCTTTCTGGAAACGAAAAATTCAGGAATAGTCTTTCCGTTTCCTCGTTATAAAATCCGGCGGAATTTCTCTCTTATTCTTTCTGAGTTCCGACTATAGTTATTTTATTCCTTTGTATGTCCTGAGATAGCTGATATACCATATATCAATCTTCTACAGTCAAAGTCCGTCCAGAAACGTAAAGTGGTTCCATCAAACGCTTTACAATAGCGCTTGCATTGTTATCAAACTGAAATGGGCCCTTTGGCTGGTGGCCGGCGTATATTTCTATTTCCCATGTCTCTGGATTCAACCAATGCAAATATTTCTATGCCATATTTGTCAGGTTTTTTTAGGCATGTATTGCCTAAATGAACATAGTCTCCTGAATTTTTCCATTTTTCATCAATTGTTATGATGGTAAGAGCTAAAATTAAAACAGTTGAAACACACAAAAACAAATTCAATGGAGGAGGCCCACAGTGAGCTCTAACTTTGAAAGCAAAATTCTTCCTATTAAGCACGCGCCATTTTCTCGTTGAATAACTTTGAAATGATAATGAAGCTCAAGGTAAAAAGTCTGTCTGCGAGACTTAGCGTTTTTTAAGAGACGTTTCTTCAAGCATTGAAGTTTCTGCGCTGCAGACAGTTTTACAAAATATACATTAGTCCCCTTTCCTTGGGGTAATGTAGGAAAGCGCGGTGCATATTTCTAATTTCTGAATGCATAATAAAAATAACTGCTTAGTGCTTAAAAGCTTCGACGTTCGACCGTGATGATAGTGCGACAATCCGTGCGTAATTCACCTACGGCGATTTATTTAGAGATTGTTTGCTGGGAATTTTCCCGTCTCCGGATGCTGTTGTTTCAAGGCAGACAGTTATCGGGGGACCAGACCGTTATCAGGAGATTTTGATGTGCTATATCAAAAAACCTGCCAAATAATATAATGAATTCAAATGCTGAAAATCGGGACTATTTACCGCCGAGGCCAGTGAGCTTAAAATAAGTATATTATGCGTACCTACCCACGTAAATAGTCTTCACCTCCTTTTAGTGTATTAATAATGAATGAGAGAAGAATGAAAGATGTGTAAGAATTGTCATTTAAATCTTAACAAGATCAAGTTCATTTTTGTATGGCTGTTACGAATTTTGGAAATTTATACTGAACCAGAGATTGGTATATCTTCATTTAAGAAAGCTCAAGAGTTACTTAAGAATTGAACTTAGAAATGCATTTTTTTACCATCTTATACCTTTCTAAAAATTGAGTATTTTAAATAATGATCTATGTGTGTTCACTCGTGGAATATAAAAATGAATACTGTAAAATATGTATTATATTATTTATCTGTCTAGGATGTTATAGCCTTAAGAATTTTAGATGGTATTTGTTTGTTCTGTACATGATATGCTCACAGCAATATCAACCTAACACAACTAATAAATTTAAACACTCTCACGCAGCCGTCAGGAACTAGTTTCCATGAGGCGAACAGTTATCTCGAGAAGCAAAGATCTCCGTTTGCCCGATACGCAGGCTCAATAGAATGTCCACAAATAGAATATCTAATCTTGTGACAGCAAGGCTTGGCTGGAAGAACATTCCTTGATGTTAATTAAGTGGTTCTTCTGAAACGTGAAACGTGCTTCCATGTGAAAGTTCAGAGTCTAACTGCCCACATGTACGTAGATAATGAAAATTCGCTGTCTTTACAATATTTCTATTCTAATTAATTATCTGTGTATCACTATTAGCTTACAATCCTATAATTATAAAATTATTGTTATTAACGCATTTGAAATTTTTTGAATTGCTTTTATGAAAATGTTTTGTCATACTAAAATGTAACACAGCTGTAAATTAAATAAAGCTACACACTTACATACTACTAAATAACAAAATCACATCACTGAATGATACTAAAGGAAGAAAATATCGAACTTTCATTATTCTAATTTGGTTTTTATTTGGGTCCTCAGAATTTTGTCACAGGAGAATCAAGCATGCAATGCTTCATTTTTTAGAATGAATATAAATATTTACTAAATACAATTAAATAGACAGCGTGGGCCGTATAGAAGCTTACTGGTGTTGTGCTTTACAAGGACCTTCTCTGTCTGTGAAAACAAAATTGATTTTTCTAGTTAATTAATAACAGCACAAAATTCATTTCAATTTTTTTTAACTTGTAATGCATAAATACTTTTTATATAAATAAATACAGCTAAAACACAAATAATCACTGCTTTATCGCATATTTTTAATTTTGTCATAAAAGCGAAGAATAAATTTCAGGAACGCTTTGATTATTAATGAAAGCAAATCCTCTGAGATACTTCTGGCAAAATAAAAGAAGCTGGGAAAAAATTTTAGTCTGGAATGGTTGAGACACAGACAGTGTTAACTTTAATTAAAATATCAATTATAACGGGGAACACATATGAAGCTTTGACTCTAACTTATTTACCAAACGGCTAAGCTCTTTCCAGTGTTCAGTCAAATGAAATAAATAGATAAAGAAAAATAATGTAGACAGATAATTATATTTTGTTTTTGAAAAATATAAATCTTTTGCACTGAAAAATAATATCTGTTGTCAATTATAAGTTAAAAATAAGTAATAAAGTCTACCCACGTATACTATATGTACTTAGTAGCACCAATAAAATTCAAGGAAAAGAATTAGTAGGCTACAGTGTGGAATCAAAATGTAATCCTATATTGAGATCCTTAAAAATGCAAGAGCTATCTATTAGAGCGTATGTGTATAGAGCTATTACGATATTTATGGCCTTTCATTGTTTTGCCTGTTTAAAGACTGTTCCGATATTCATCTTTCTATTCTCACTTTACTTTCGATTATTTCTGTTTTGATAGCACTGTGGTTTTTCTTTCCAAACATTTTCAAAGATGGTAGTCACTAGTTTATAAAGATCACTTACATGTCAATTCTCATGTCACTTTCAAATTTCTCAATTTTCCTTTTCCTCTCCGGAATGCAAGGCTTTATATCTGCTGTACTATAATAAAATATTAAAATTTTCTCTTTGTGTTTTTATTTTTCTTTAATTAGTATTATTGTTTTATCAAATTTGTTTACTTACTCCTTCTTATCACCTGTATTTATTTTTCATTCTTTGCCTCAGAATTTTATTTTCTAGTCCTTCGGTAATTCTTCTGCTCTGATACGTTTTTAAGTTTATTAGAAATTGTATATCAGAGGATAAGGTAAAGATCGTAATAACTTTATAGAGACAGACTGGATTTTTCTGCATCCAAGGAAAGTGATAAATTAAATGTGCTATAGCGAGAATTCATTGCACGAATTTCCTAATGACTTTAACCTCGAGAGCATGCATGTAGAATTGTCACAGTTCTTTGCCATTTTTCTTCATTCACAAATTAACTAAAGATAGGCGCGAAACTCAGTCGACGAGTCATCGTGTTAGCGCTCACAACATTTTAGTTAAGATGTCAATCAAGCAGTTTTAATAGATTTTTTGCGAAGCCAAGGAATGTTGTAAAATAACTGATTTGTCACCGTGATTTGAAAAACTTCTCTTCCACTTGCTGAGCACGAGAACACGGTCGGAGTAATAAGATAATTTCTTATAACAATATAATCATAATTTTTATATTTTGTTTTGTTTACCACCAATAAATTTTCATTCTATATGCAATTCTATTGATTCCTTTTTTAGCTTTGAATTAAATTTAGGAACGTTTTTCTCTTAAATTCTTCATGAGAGTTACCATGTCCTTATGTAAGTTTTTGCCTTGTTAACACCAGCTATTTATACGTTGTTTCTGAACTGTGAATTACAGACTACGTAAATACTTCGTTATTATTTTGCTTCTTTTAATTTTCGAGTTTTATTTAATCAGTGGTTAAACCTTTTTTTATACGTAGCATTTTGTCAAAGTTATGTTAAATTTCATTTTTAAAAATATTCAATTTGCTTTAAATTTGCTTAGGTTCTTTGTTTCACCTAAAATTTGCACATTCCTTGACTAACACATATTTTATATTAATAACCATCTACAATATTTTTCGTTTACTTTTAATGCAATTTTAAAATTTATATTATGGCAATTATTTTACGTAAATGTCGCAATAAAAAGAAAAAACAAAAGCATCGTTTTGAAGGCCCCTAGAAGGAAAAAAAATTAAATTTAATGTAATAATCATTTGCTAAAAACTGGAGATTATAAAAAAAATCGATGAATTTCATTACAATGAGTGTATAGTAATAACGTGTGATAGTAAATAAAATATTAACATTTCACAATGGTACTTATAAAATATTGCAGTTAAATTACATTTTAGTTTTAATTTGTACAAATTTTGATTTATTATTTGCTTTCACAAATTCCTAGTCATAAGAATTATTCTTAGATCATTAAGGAAGTAAGAGAACAAAGGATTTAGTAGGACAAAACAATAAGCATAATGTAGAGAATGATGCCATGACAAAATAAAAGAAGCAGTCTCATTCAAAATTGTAGCCACATTAATGATGGACTGTAATTTCCCTCTCCTTGGCTCAGTTGAATAATTGCCTATTGTTAGCACTTTTCAATGTTAACATTTCAGTTTCTTAAAGGAAGTGCTGAAAATGCTCTTTCCTAAATCTTTTATCTTCTTTAAGATCCTTATTTTTGGTTTATAAACATATTAACTTTCATAATCAGCGCCTTAAATCTATTTCGTTGAAAATTCGGAAAAGAAATATATATTGAAATGCTGTAAAAGTTAAATTTGTGTGCTCCTTACAATTACTACAAATACCAGTTTCAGTTCAGTTTTGGCTAACTGTTACATGATTTCGTAAGCCTGACCTTTCATATTCTTATATATAATAAATACGTGTATGCTTTAGGTGTAAATTATAGTACCAAACTGTGTTCCGTAATTGTAAATTGTGAGCTGTTGCTGCCATACTCTCATTATATTCGTGTCGTCTGCAGAAATTTCCGGTACCTATGTTTAATTGGATCAGTCCATTGATTGGTGCGCATTTTTTGGTAAATTATTAAATAAAAAAACCCAATTTAACCTTTTAATCAATTATATATTTTCCTCCGTTATCTACAATGTCTCGCCATCTTACAGGCAACTTTTTTATGCCATTGCTGCAGAAAGACTCTGGTTTTGATGCAAAAAAGCCTGAAATTTCATTGTGTACTTCCTGTTTATAATTTCATTTTTCCCAGTAAAATATTTTGTTATGCACAAAATAAGTGAAAATTACTTGGGGCAATATCTGGGGAGTAAGAAGGATGTGGCAAAAACTCCTAATTAAATTCACTAATTTTTTGCAGCGTTGTTCGGGCCGTATGCGGTCTAGCGTTATCATGATGAAACAACACTTGATATTCACCAATCGTGGGCGTTTTTGGATAAATTCTGAGTTTAGACTGCAAAGTTGTTCACTATAAACTTCTGAATTAATCGTTTGATTTGGTTCTAACAGTTCAAAACATCCTGAACGGGGTTCATGATCAATGCTGCTTTTTCCAACTTTAAACTGTTTACCAATTCTGGGCAGACCTTACACTTATAGTGTGTTCACCATGTACACTATTAATTTTTATTGCTGCAAACCTGGCAGATTCACCACACGAAAATAAAAAATGTAACACAGCAGGTTTGTACTGATTATTTATATTCATCGTCTATGGGTACTCAAATACGTTCGATATTTACGAAAGTTGGTGATGAACTGAATAATATATTAGTCAAACGATGACCAGTTTCAACAGGTTCAAAATTGTATTGATTTAGTAAATGCGTCATTGTGAATTCCACGCATACTCTTGATGCGCACGAACTTATGGACTGACCCGATATATTTACAAACTTAATTACATAATCTTTAATAAATAAGGATTAATTACATAAATCCTTATTTGCCAACGTGCAAAACATTATGAAAGAAATCTGTGTTCCTCGTGACTGCTTCGAATTTCATATGAATTACAGTTTAGTTAATTATCCATGTACATTAAGAAGAACAAGGCAGATATAACGTAACTCTTGAGTTATTATAATACTCTTTCGAAATAAATATGTAAACCAATTTACATATTGAAAGATGCCTATCTAGTTTATTCCCATAATTCATTTTAAGCACCCTTAAATGAATCAAATTCCGATAAAGGCTTAAGTCGAAGTTTCGCATTTTCTTGCAGTATAAGTTGCTCTGAAGAGTATGGTGTTTCGAGAACGCAGTGTATTTTCCTGCCGTTGAACTATGCTTCTCTTTTAATCCAGGAAAAGGCAGAAATATTTTAATGGAAGAAAAACATGCCCATGTAAAATTTTAAAATACGCAATTTAGCAATCTCAGTTTGGTGTAGATTTTGATTAAACGCGATCTTTTACGGGTGCCCCTCTTCTTCAGGAACAAAACTTCTTAGCAAATATATTTGACATAAGTTTATTGTTTCTAAAGTTATGCCTATTTACATATATGGCCATAGATAGATAGATAGACTAATTGATAAACAGATAGACAGATACCAAGATGAAAGTTATGATGAAGCTTTAACAGAAGGTCCTCATATGCTTAAATAAATAACGATATTTAGAATAGGGATCTATTCTAATTATAAATAACGATATTTAGAATAGGGACCTATTCTAATTATAAATAACGATATTTAGAATAGGTACCTATTCTATTTAAATGTTGCAAACTTTTATATATATGTTCTTAAAAAAGAAAAGAATTTACTTCTATCACTGTTTATTATAGCAATTTTTAATAATTTCTTTTTATAATAAACTATCCACGTGAGAAGTTGGAGACAGGTTATGTTTTACAACACAATATGCATAGGTATTCCCTTATACTAAAAATATAACATGGCTCATATTTAAGATGTTACATAAAATGCAAATTGCTAGAAAATACAAAATTCCTAAGAAACGCGGTTTAACCTCTCAGTGAAATATTCCTGATCTTGCATACACATGAAAATCAGCACATATTCAAATTTTCAGATATATAATGCATTCGAGCATAGATAAATAAATTCATGAACGAATAAAAATGTAAAAATCTTTGAAGTTTCCAATTACAACTAAAATGTTTCAAAATAAATTAAAGGGCCTCTTGACACGCCAAATGTCAAAAACCTCGAAGAAGTTTCATAAAATACCGTCTCAAATGCTGAAAAATATTTCATGGCCTCCCAAATGCATGAAATATAAAATGCAAAACTTTCAGCTGGATATCTCTCGAGTCTTATAGTTATAACTTCTATTCTTTCCAAGAAAGGTATAAAATGCTTCAACGATCCATCGAAACAACTTTATGTAAAGTTAAAAAAAAAACATTGTTAAACTGAGTATGGAGCTAAATAAATTATTCGAAAGTCTCAGTTTGCTGGAGAAAAAAAGACTAAAGTTAGTACACTAACACTTGTATCATGTGAGTCTCTAACGCTGATTTTTTTAAATGTAAGTTTTCCATTCATTATTATGAAATAAGTATTATTGTCTATTAGTTTTTAAATTTTTCAAGAAAGGTTGAAGTTTTGTGTCTTTTTATATGAAATATGTGAAACTTATCTGGATCCAGATCAATGGAGCCAGTGCTTAGTTAGGGCATTTGTATTTTAGTCTCCTGTTACAAATCATTTTCATTTGTGACTTCAACTTCCTGTTACCTAGTTTTAATCTGCATTCATAAATTTTGCATTTGTTAAGCTCCAGCTATTAATAAAATAGTTTATTTAACCCTTCTTAAAACTCTGAAGTTAATATACATGGAATATACATAACACGCCTGCCTGTCTAATCAGGGTTTAAGAACTGTGAAGTTAAATTTCAGGAAGAAAACCCTACAAGGCTTACTATTCGCTGCTCATTTGGCGAATCGCTGTTTACTTAAATATCCTTCTTCTCCCATAAAAATAGATTAAAATATAGCGAGGAGGTTAAATCAATATTCTCTCTATGTAAAAATTTAAACTATTTTTAATGTTCAAATGAGTTATAATTTTTTTTTATAAATTTTGAAAGCAATTTTAGGATTTTATACTGAACAAGAGATGACCAGTGGCTCAGTAAGAGTTAAGCAGGAGTTAATGTTTCATTCAGACTGACAGTGTGCTGTAGATCTGCGTAGCATTTGTTGTTGTAATCATGTTTTGGTTTTAAGTGTACTTACATATAATTATTATTATAAGCTGAAAAGTAGTGTCAAAGTTCAGTTTATTCCCATTTTAGTTGTAAAACCAAGTTGTGGTTAATAATCGGGCTAATTTTACCTAGGTGAGTAATAATAGTTAAGCAGTAACGGGCAATTACTCGCCAATCATTGGGCATAACTACAGAGAAAGCCGTCACCAACTAAATTAACCATTTCACCGTCTTACAAAACTCAAATATTTCTTTCTTTCTTTTTTAAACTTTCTGAGTCTAAAACTGGCTTTATAATATTTCTTTTCACCTTTCATCAGCTGTCAAGTCCTAGATAGAAGACCCCATAATTCAAGGATATTCAATATTATCTCCCTACACTGTAGAAAGAATTCTTTGGTGTTCCTTAGTCTCTTTATCAGAAAATTAACAAAGACGATGCCCTAAAGTTAAGCTTTCAAATTATTGCTAGTTACATTGCAATGCCATCTGAAAGAAGGCCATTTCTATTTACCGTCTTTATAAGTGAACTCACCCTTACAAACCTGATGTGAAGAAACTGAGCCATCAATCACCCCTTCTCATTTTCACTGCAATCTAGGCGATTGAAAAACAGGAAGCGATGAGCCTTTTGCAGAGAAAACGATTCACTCCACATTTAACGTCGACGAGCGTGTGCTATGGCTCACGCCTGACAACACAGTTCAAAACACCGAGTCTGTGTCGAGAGATGCGGTGGAGTGGTTACATTACATCTTAAAAGTGATAATGTTATTATAATAAAAACGGTTAAGTTTAATTTTTATTTAATTGTAAAGTTCATCCTAAGTTTTTAACAGTTATCTTTAGTTTAAAGCTACTTTCCTGTCCCATCTAATTTTAGCTTATAAATTTCCTGCCAGAGTGTGCTTTTAGAATCGCCGTTAAGTGCAAATGAAGGAAGAGAAGTACTTAATCAAAATCATAAAAACAACCTTGTATTTAGCGTAAAGTATATTGAATAATTACATATCTACTCAAATTCACAGGAAAAAATATGATAATCGCAAGAACTAAATAAGGTTTGTAATTCATTCTTTATTTCTGCATGGAGTATTTATTGTAAAGAAACAGCAACTGGCATTATAGTCAGATAAGAGAAGGAAAGTGATGATGTTTAAATAACTACAACTTTTGTTATTACGCCTAACGGCTTAACATAAGAATATTCTAAAGTTTTTTTTTTTTTTTTTTTTTTTTTTTTTTTTTTTGAGATGTGAAAGTGTGCAGTGCCCTTGCTGGGACTCGAACTTGGTACCTTTTCGAATACTCGCCTAGTGTGCTACCGTTACACCATGAAAGCATGCAGAAAGGAGGGAGAAAATATCTTATAAGGTAACATTCTTGATTGGAGAAGAATCGCCTTTGTTAATGCTTACTACGAATTCAATATAAAGCTCAAGATATAACTAAAACAGAAATGTATTTTCCCCTACTGGAGAAAATGTAACTAAAGGCAGTAATAAGATTATCAGCGTCAATGTTCCTTCTAACCTTCTTCGGGAACATGCAAGGACCTGACTCGGAACAGAGAGCTTACTAAAGCTATGTTCAAAACTGTGGGAAGTAAACAGGATACACAAGAAGGGTATACTAAACCCTTTATTTTTCTCTATTTACAATGACTTCCGTACTTCGGAATACACCGACCCGCTACTTGGGGTCAAAACGTAAAAGTATAAAAATAAAACTAAACTCTAATTTAACTTTAGAATGATAAACGTGGAAGATTGGCCTTATATTAACAGGAAGCGTATGTAGTACAGAGAACTGTGAACACTACAATACGTTTAAATTTATCAAGAGGATTAAAACCTCTGGCCTGGAAGGCAACAAGCAACTGCGTAACTTCTAAGGTAAGCGGACTGCGTCGACTCACTGCTTCCTCTCTCTCGTTTGGCAAAAAGCCACAACTTAAATACTTGGCGTTCGCCAGACAAACTTTGCATAAAAACCTTAACGCTTATAATTCTGGCCGGAAGTAGAAAATAAGAAGTGATAGTAAAGATTTAAAATAAAATAAACGTTAGTAAAACTTAAGATCCTTACAAGATGAATACTGCAGTTTTTCCTATACTGTCAGCTACAACGACTGGCTGCTAAATTACAATTATTGACCAGATTTCAATTCCAAATTTATTTTGTGTTATAATATCGTTGTGTTGGATTAAAAAAAGTAACTGGCTTTCTATCTCTTACCGAACGTGGCTAATATTTGTCATTCAAAGTTTCTGCTCAGCGGACGTTTCCTTACAGCAGGCTGCTGTGAAGCAAACATAACTCTACTGAGATTCCGGCTATGTTTCGCCCTAGACTTCACTTAGGCCATTTTGTCGTATAATTTACATTACCATTTGATCTGAGCGAGGGGCATGACAAGAAAAATAATAAAGGAAGGAAATCAACATAAAGCTAACTTTTAGTTAAATAAATAATAAAGGTCGCATGAGAACGACCAAGGTTTGGCACTCGAATCCTGTATAGGGCATGGATGTTTGTCCAATATATAGGCAATTAACAGGCTGGAATGCAATTCCTTTCGAAAGACAATTGGAAAGGGAAGAGGATGAGATAGTCGATGGTTTCATTCCTCTGAACAACCTCATGAAACCTGGGAGCAACAGCGCAAAGTCATACTGTCTATGCTGGTGTTCGGTGTTTATAAATGAAGATATATAAATATCGTGATTATTTTTTGCTTACAAGCATTTGTAGGTACTTATTAAGCAATATATAAATTCTTCTTTGAAGGTGCCTAACAGAATTTAAGAGTAATTTCTGCAGAAAATATTGTCGAAAGTAGCGGGATTTTTGAAATATGACATACTTGACATTACTCATCAGAATTAAGCATCAGAATTTAAAAAAAAAATAATTGATGTTTGATGAAGCAGATAGAAGGAAAGAGATTGCATTTTAATTTCAGTAAATGCGATCCATTAGAAAATTTTTAAATCTTAAAAATGGTAACACTCCTCTTCAATTTAAATTTATTTAGCTCTTATTCATTCTTAAACGGTTTTACATTGGAAGCATTGATCTGATTCTAAAGACATAAATACAACCTAAAGTATGATATCATACTTTAGGTTTTATTTATGTCTGTATGATATGATACAACATAAAGTATGCCATAACGTATATATAAAGTATACAATGTAAAGTATGATCTGATACAACATAAAGTGGAACTATTATGTTGAAATTCTGTGACTATTAATTTCTATTTTGGTTTCTAAAATCAATGCGGCTGCTTACTGGAATATGCTTTTTTATATCTGTTATGGAATTACAACTCGTTTAGCTGAGATGCAATATACTAGTATGTTTTAAATTCACAAGATATTTAATATGTCGCGGCATTTGGTAAATATTTTATTAGACTATGAAAGCAAGATAATTAACCAAGTTTACAAAGCTGTGACTTTCTCATATTTTTACTACACTACTCTTAGAAAGTTTGAAAAATGCTGAGAGATATATTACATTTGATATCATTAGAATCATTGTTTCATACTTAATTTTAAATAACTGGGTTTTAAATAACAGTTTGTTTGAATAGAAATATATCGTAGCAATGATTATGTCACATAAGTTATTTAGTGAAATGAATTTAATAAAGGAAGAAGAAACAAATATTAAATCGTGTGTAAAGATGTCGTAAGTTTACCCAAACCAAATATGATACTGGAGCAAGAGCAAATGAATTAATTTTATTTAATTACTTATTTGAACTTGTTTCGTCAAACATTAATTCATAATTTAAAAGCTATTCTAGTCACTTTTACTCTGCTGGGTGGGCACCTAATGTAGTGCAGGGTTACCAGCACTAGATAAACGAATACTAAGGGCGGAAGGATTACCTAGTGATGGAAGTTATCACGGAATTTTTTTCTGGAGTACCTTAGCGGAGGAAATCCGAAAAATGTGAAGAAAAGCTTAAATTTTCTTTTAACTTTTATCAATAAATATTATTTGAAATTTTAGGGTGTTCCATGCCAAAGCATTTCTCTTCGGCCATATATAGCGACGAATTCTAATTCTCAAAAAATAATTATATACTATGTAATAACGATGTAAAATATTGTATGTTTATAGCGATTATAGTTTTGGAAAACATAATTGGGCCTAAAAGCATTGCGGCGTTTTCCGTATACCTATAACTATAATCAGCGGTCATTTTGAGCGCTTGTTCCGAGTAAACGAAAAGACTAGCTTTTGGCTAATATTATGTAAAGTTAATGCTTATAATGATACATTTTGCTTGTTTAATAAGTAAATAAAGTAAATTTAGAAAATACATTCAACGAAAAAATAATTTAATGTAACTGTTAAAGCGAATAACGATACTAATGCGTAGTTCGAAAGGCTAGTAATAACTTGACGATTCTTGTTCGAACGCTAATTTTGTTTCGACGAATATGCATCAGTGGTAAATTTGATCTTGATTTGGATACAAAAAATTCATGACGATATCTTTCATTTATATTTAATGAAAGCACCAAAATATATCACAGCAATACACATACATCGCAATGGTGAACTACAGTTACATAATGTAAAAAAAAAAAACAGAATTCCTTTGGCGCAACAACGCCCTCTATCCTATGAAAAGTTCCAACACACCCCACCTGTGATCTTTTAAGAGCACATTAAATTTACATATCAATAATATATTTAGATATAATCAAAATCAATATGCACAAATTAATACTGAAAACTACATTGCAAATTAAATACAATTCATGAAACAAACATATATATATATATAACTTTAAACTTCAAAAGGATAGATTAATTGAACGGGTCTTCGATAAAGTCCTTGAGAAGTAAGAATCAAACATGAACGCACATACCCATCCCTACCTTTATAAACTTCTTCTATAATTCCAATAGGCCATAAAAATTTTGATTTCGTCGACCCCTCCAGCAATACAACCTCACCCTTTTTAAAATTCTTTTCAGGAGATGGATTTAGAAAAGTATGCGCAGACCGTAATTCGAGGAGATAATTCTCCTTCCACTTTTTCCAAATTTGTTTCAAAAGATTAGTTTGATACAGTTTTCTCCTAGTCAAAGTCTGCCTGTTCAATGGTTCATTCCTGAAAAGGTCGGCGAAATGTACAGGATAAGAAATATTTTCTTGCCCTGGAAACAAGAAATGGGCAGGTGTAAGAGCTTCTGGCTCTTTTATTTCATTATGGACATAAGTAAGAGGTCTATGATTTAAAACTAACTCAATTTCTGATAGAATAGTCATCATTTCCTCAAAGTTAAGAAGATCCCTTCCGAGAACCTTTCTCAAAAGATCTTTGATACTTTTCATAAGCCTTTCATAAAAACCACCCCACCAAGGCGCGTGAGGCGCAATATATTGCCAAGTTATGCCGTTTATTGATATGAAATCTTTCAATTTTGAATCTATTATAATTTTTGCAAATTCTTTAAGAATTTCATTAGTGGCTCTAAAGCTCTTAGCATTGTCGGAAATGATAACTTTACAATTTCCTCTCCTAGCTAAAAATCTCCTTAATGACAAAATAAAATTTTTTGTTTGACATATTTGTGATTAATTCTATGTGCACAGCTCTAGTAACACTGCATGCAAATAATGTTATGTAAGCCTTTCCTGATTTTATTAAAACTGGGACAGTGAAATCTATGCCAGTTACAGTAAAAGGAGGGTTTTCAGTAATTCTACATTTAGGTAGTTGACTAGTTATTTGTTTAGCTGGTTTCAACTTATACTTTCGACAAATTAGGCAGTTACCTAATACTCTTTTTATAATTTGTCTACCTCGTGGAATCCAAAATCTAGACCTAATTTTGGCTAGCGTAAATGTAACTTCACCATGAAAAATTTTATTATGTTCTCGAATAATAATTAACTCTGTAAATTTAGACTGCTTAGGAAGAAGTATAGGATGAGCTTCATCCTTTGTAAACGCTCCTTGCTCTAACCTTCCTTTTATGCGCAAAACACCGCAACTGTCGAGAAATGGGGCTAAATTCGAAAGTGGTGAGTTTTTAGGAATCGATTTACCATTTTTAAGGTTCTGCAATTCTAAGTTGAACTCTATGTTTTGCTCATGTTTTATCCAGTCTATTTCAGCATTTTGAAGTTCTTCTGCTGTGAGGGGACCTGCAGTCGTTTGTCGTTTTTGAAGTTTATTAACAAACCGTTTAACTAGTGCAGTTACTCTTAGTACTTTTAACAAACAACTATATTTCCTTAAATCTAAAATAAATTTCGAATTTTCTACCAAACAGTTATTTTGCACTGTACTTTCAAATTCTCTTTTTAGCTCTAAGTCTACGTCTGTAGATTTTAAGTTCTCTCTTTCAGTAGGCCAGTATTCAGGTGATTGGCTTAGCCACGGTGGACCGTGCCACCAAAGATGGTTTGTAGCTAAATTTGCTGCAGAAATTCCTGTGGACAAGATATCTGCAGGGTTATCCTTACCAAGGCAATGAGCCCAATTATTGGTATCTGATAAAGATTGAATTTCTTCTATTCTATTTTTTACGAAAGTTTTGTATTTACTAGCTTGTCCCTTAATCCAACATAATGTAATCATCGAGTCGGTCCAAAAATAACTAGAAGTATTAAATTTAAGACATTTACTTACTTGATGGACTAATCTTGCGGACAATAAAGCTCCCATCAATTCCAGTCTTGGTAATGTAAGACCTTTCAGAGGAGCTACACGACTTTTAGAACAAATAAAACTGATACTTATCCTCCCATATTCAGATATAGCTCTTAAATACAATACAGTTCCATAGGCTAAAAGAGATGAATCTGAAAAAGAATGAATTTCAAATGAAATAAATTTACAGTTCAAATTTGAAAAATAACATCGAGGAATCTGGAGATCTTCTAAGTGTTCGATTTCACTGCACCACAACTGCCACTTGTGATCCAGTGACGATGGAAGTTTATCATCCCAGTCTATGTCATGACTCCACAGTTCCTGTAGAATGCACTTCAGCTTTATGATGGAAGGCCCAAGAAATCCGATAGGATCATAAATATGACCCACTTCTCGAAGAATAAATCTTTTCGAAGCAGTTCCGTTCTTGACAAACTCTGATAATTCTTTCACGTTAAAAGATATACTGTCCGCATCTGGATCCCAAACTAGACCCAACACCTTGGATGGTGAGTCAAGTCCTGTACTTGAGCTCTTTTCCTCATCGATGTGGAACTCAGCATCTTTCCACAGCTTACGCAGTTCCATGGAATTGGTTTTCCATTTTCGTAATATCATGCCACATCTTTTGAGAATTTCTACACTTTCAGTCGTAATTTTCAAAGCTGCTTGCAAGTCTTCTTCGCCTCCAATCAAATCGTCGACATAAAACCATTCTGACAGTAATTTGCAAGTATCAGGAAATTCTTCTTTACATTTATCAAAATGATATTTCAGAGTTGCAGCTAACAAATATGGACTTGGTTTTAGTCCAAATAAAACTCTACTAAAGTTCATTTTTTGATATGAATTAGAACCGATATCATCAGTCCAGAAGAATCTAGTAAATTTTCGGTTGATCTTTACATTACGGTAACTGGTAGTTTGGCGACATTTTGGAGGCGATAAAGGTTACTACCTGGGACTTTGGTAATAATGTGAGCAGTACTGAGTTCCGATTACGCATTATTTTTTGTGGGGGAAATGAGAGATCATGAGATATGTCATGTGATATTAATGGACGAATTACGGTTCTTTAATCGGAAAAGGGGGGAAATCGGGAAAAAATCTGGAAATTTTGTATTTGGCTTTAATCTGTGTTGTGTGAAATAGTGTTTGTGAGTTTTTGGATCCCATGGCCGTAAGTAAAGTGAATTCGAAATGGGTATTTATTGGTATTGAAAAGGATAGTAAGAAATGTTTTTTAAGGTTGTGTGAGAGAGAAATAAATATGTTTTATTATGTTATTTATTTTACCTGGTATCTTGCTTTGAAAGATAAGTATGATTTTAAAGATTCTGAAAGAGAATGAAGAAAAGTGTATCCGCCACGTAATGAAGATTCTGAAGGAGATTAGGTAAGTTAGTATTTTTAATTATTTTTATGCATTGTTGGAAATGTAAGGTGGAAAGGAATTTGGTATTATTGGGAAAATTGTTATTAGCAATGATTTAGTTTAAAGTAATTAGGATTGTAAGGTAATTTTTATTAATTGAATGTATGTGCTCATGTATATTTTAAGTGGTGTTTTCGAATTTAATTATATTTTAATGAAATGATAGTTATTTTGTGAATTTTATACTTGTAGGAATTTGGTGTATGTTTAAGTTGAAATAAATGTGCATGGAAATAATTTAAATATTTGATAATAAATATTTGTAATGCTTCATGTATGAATTCGTTGGTGACGTGTATAATGTAATAGATGATTTAGAGGTAAAAGTTTTTGGATATTTTATTTATTTTATATGTGGAAATGTTCATATTTGTAAAGGGTAAATACTTTTTCGCGATCATGTAATTTCATATATATTCTTTTTACCGGGTTTAAAGATTGAGAAAATTGTCATGTATTTTCGTGAAATTTTTTTAATTTATGAGATAAAAGCAGTGTACATGGATATAGTGAAGAGTGTGCGCAATGCCATTTTTGTGCAATTCTGGGATGTTTTTTTAAGTAAAAATAAGTCGACGTGTACATGGTTCAGTGATATTTTAATGAAATGATAGTTATTTTGTGAATTTTATGCTTGTAGGAATTTGGTTTACGTTTAAGTTGAAATAAACGTGCATGGAAATAATTTAAATATTTGATACTAAATATTTGTAATGCTTCATGTATGAATTCGTTGGTGACGTGTATAATGTAATAGATGATTTAGAGGTAAAAGTTTTTGGATATTTTATTTATTTTATATGTGGAAATGTTCATATTTGTAAAGGGTAAATACTTTTTCGCGATCAGGTAATTTCATATATGTTCTTTTTACCGGGTTTAAAGATTGAGAAAATTGTCATGTATTTTCGTGAAATTTTTCGAATTTATGAGAAAAAAGCAGTGTACATGGATATAGTGAAGAGTGTGCGCAATGCCATTTTTGTGCAATTCTGGGATGTTTTTTTAAGTAAAAATAAGTCGGCGTGTACATGGTTTATGTGTATGTGTTATTTTGAAAAACACGTAAGGTGTATGGTATTGTGCACTTTTTCCGAATTTTGCAGTGAATATTTGTCATGATTAAGCAGTTTTGTTTGATAAAATTTCTAGCATAAGTGTAATTCGGCTAGTAGATTGTTGGAAGAAGTGTTCAGTAGATAAGAAGAAAAGAAACATGTCTTTACTTCGTGAAGACAAAATGGCGGCGGGGAAAAAAAAATAGAGGGTTGCTGTAGGGGAGTTGGTCGCCAAATTTTCGCCAAAAAATCGCCAAGTTACCGTAATGTAAAGATCAACCAAATTTTCTATCACTAGGATCGATCAAAATTTGTAGATACGCTTGCTTTATATCCGCTGTGAAGGCGATTGTATTTTGTCGAAACTTTAAAATCATTTCAAATAGATTTGGATACAAGTTCAGTCCTTTAAATAAACAGTCATTAATTGAAAGTTGTCCTCGTTCATGAGAAGAACCATCAAACACGATTCGAAGTCGACTAGTAGATTTGTCCTCGCGAATGACAGCGTGGTGGGGTAAGTAGAATGACTGCTCAGAATATGACACTTCAGTATCTGACGACGAATTCTCAATGATACCTTCCCTACGATAATCATCAATTACCTTTTTATAATCCTCATAAAAAGCTGTATCATTTCTAAATCTCCTAACCAGACTATCGAAACGTTTCCGAGCCACTTCTCTATTATTTGCTAATTTCTCCTGCATACCTGGTTTCCACGGCAATTTTACACAATATCTTCCATCTACGAACTCAACAGAATTATTAAATTCATCAAGTATCTCTTGTTCGACTAAAGTCAAACACTCCGCTTCCTTGTTTTCAATACCTAAACTTTCCAGTTCCCAGAAACGCCTGAGTTCAGCTGATACAGTGCTTTGATCACCTAAAACTAAGTTCACAGCAGCCGTTTTACTCATATAACCACAATTTCCCTGCAAGGACCATCCAAGTTCTGTGTTTACAGCTACCAAAGACGTATTTAACCTTTCAAAACCTTTTGTCAACTTCCAATAAAAATCTATACCTATTAACAAGGAAATTTCATTATCATCTGACGCTTGATTATAACCCCACGTTTAAGTTAATCCCTTGGCTTCCATTTCAGTTCTTGTACGCTCATTCGGCAAATTAATCGCCACCCTCGAAATTTCATCTGTTTCCAACGCCTGTATTACGACTTCATTTCCATCTAAAATATTTCGCAATCTCACTTCAACTCTGCGACATGTTTGCAACCTAGGATCCTTTGCTCCAAATGAATAAATCTTTAATGTTTCTGACCCTAGACATTTTAATCCCAACTTCATAGATACATTTCTTTTAATAAAACTCTTCTCACTACCGTTATCAAACATTGCAATAACTGTACCTGACGATTTACGACCAACAATTTCTGTCCTAACACACTGCAATAAAATCACATTCCTATCATTTACAACTGAATTCGAAATAGTAGGCTGAATTTCCAATTCCTTTGGTTTTTCTTCTTCCGGTTTTGAATTAGATTTACACTTGCTAGAATTTTCAAATTTAAAACAAATAGCTTTGGCGTGTCTACCAAAGCAGAATGAACACTGTTTAGCATTACATTTTTTCACAAAACAGTTTGTGTTACAACATAACAGACATCTCCTTTCCTTAATTAATTTATCCCTTTTTTGTTGCACAATCATGTTCTCACATTCAGTCTTACAGTGACCTTGACCGCAGAATAAACAAACTTCGGAAGTTTTCGCCATAAATTCTGTTACTGACGCGTGTTGATTATTGCGACTCGGATGAAAGTTTCGTTTCTGATTTCGAAAATTGTTTTGTTTGTGTTGGTTAGAATGAAAATTATTATATGAAGATACATTATTAGAATTAATACGGAATGCCTTTTCTCTTGCACTAATAGCATTGTGTAAAAACTTCATCAATTCCTGTAAATCATGACAATTATTTATATTTTGCTTCGAAAATTCAAGAGTCAATTCTCCTGGCAGATTTTTTAGTATTATGTTAGTCAGTATTGTTGTGTATGTTTCCGATTTGACATTTAATTCCTCTAAACATCTAATTTGAGTTTGGGCTTCAAAATAAAGGTTACGAAAAGCCTGAATGTTAGAAGCATTTTTTACAGGTGCCAGATTTAATAAATTTGACAAGTGAGCATTTATTAAAATGTCTCTTTGGCCAAATGTTTCAGAAATTAATTTAACAGCCTGTTTATAATTCTCTGGAGTAATTGAGAATCCTTTAATGCTAGCTAGAGCTTTACCACCTAATAGCGACTTTAAATAGCAAAATTTGTCAACCTCAGTTAAATTAAAATTATTATGCACACAATTCTCAAACTGATTCCAAAAATCTAAATATTCTGAAGGCTCACCATAGAATCGAGGAAGCGAAAGTTTAGGAAGTTTAGTTCTGTTTCCTAAAGTTTTATTTTCTACGTGAACATTTTCTGGATTTACTGTTTGTTCACCTGACTGATATGGAACTTTTCCAATTGATTTAATTTTGTTTTGCAACTTTACTTTAACTGGTATTATTTTTTCGTTATATTCATCTACTGTGTTAATTTCATCCTTAATTTCTTGTTCTTCTTTCAACAATTCATCAATGTCACTATTTAGTATGTTAATAATTTCAATTTTACTATTCAACTGTTCTAAATATGAATCACATACATCTATGTCAATATCTGATTCATTCAAATATATGTTTATTTTTTCTACTAACTTTAATGTTTGTTCACGATGTGTGTCACGCTTAGTTCGAAGCTTTAACAATTTAGCCATTTTCACAGTTTCTAGCAACAAATTTTACCCCTCAAATACTTTAACAATAAATTCTAATTCTAGAATTCTAAGAAAACAAACTGTAATTTTAAACAACAAATCACACTTCAAGCATTAACAACAAATTCTAATTCTAAGAAAGCACAACATTTTCTTATTTTCAAATACCAATGCAAATATTCAGTAAATGCGAAACCTAAAGTTGTAAATTTTTACCAAACAAGATCAACAACATCAAATAACTTTACCACTTCAACAATTACAAAATATTCTATTCAACCAAATTTTCAACAAAACTATTTACTCACCCCACCATTACGATAATTCCCGGCGACAGTACCACATGTTACGAAGCGAATAGCGTTACTAATGCGTAGTTCGAAAGGCTAGTAATAACTTGATGATTCTTGTTCGAACGCTAATTTTGTTTCGACGAATATGCATCAGTGGTAAATTTGATCTTGATTTGGATACAAAAAATTCATGACGATATCTTTCATTTATATTTAACGAAAGCACCAAAATATATCACAGCAATACACATACATCGCAATGGCGAACTACAGTTACATAATGTAAAAAAAAAAACAGAATTCCTTTGGCGCAACAGCGCCCTCTATCCTATGAAAAGTTCCAACAGTAACAAAGAGCAAATTAAAGCAAATGGAGTAAGTATATTAATCGAAGGATAATTAAATATAATAAAAGGGTTAAAAGAGAAAAAAGGTCACTCTAGATATTTTTAAACTTCTTGTCATTTAATAAATTGCCTCATAAAAATTTTTAGTATTGATAAAATATGTTAAAAATTACAGATATTAGTACTTGCATTACTCGGTTTTGCAGTGCATAGATATTACTATTTTTTTTAATTTTACCTATACAGGTTCCACAAACATATTTTTTACAGTGTTCACACGTATTCAAAGTTTTATTGCATCTTCATGACTTTATTTGGCATTGTCTACACTTACGGGAAGGGTTGACGCAAGTACTAAATCTCTTTTCGTTAGATACAGAAAGTTTTGAATTTTGAATGAAATGTACATCTTTCAAAGCTCCTCAGCCGTACTCAAAATAAAATCACGACGGCTGGTATTCTTATATTTAGTTGGTTTCTTGTAAACTATCCATGCATTTATCATAGAAAAACAAAGACCGGCTAGATGAGGATTTCTTTGAGTGGGTCCAAACATAAGCTCCATATTTGGTCGAATTGTAAAAATTAGCAACTTCCGGTGTAATTTTTTCCTCAGATGCGCTTTCCAATGTTCCGATATTTTCTCCCGCTTTATAACATTTCAAGCAGTTTTCTGTAAAAGTATTCCAGACACCCGAAACAAGAGTAAATGGCTCAGTTTGCAGTCTTTGGGATCTTGATCTAAATTTTTACTTCCCTTTTCTGTTTCGCATACATGTTCTCCATCAGACGAATTGGATTCACTTGTTCTAGCAGGAACAATCCTGTCCTCGTCGGATAAACTGGATGTAGTTTCGGAATGAATTCTTCATCAGGTTCAGTTTCTGACTCAGAATTATCATCATAAAGACTTTCAAAAACTTTCAGCATCCCTTCCTTCGTTAGATATTTTCTACCAACGCTTCTACGCGACAAGATAAACAGGTCAGAATAAAAAAACTATCCAAATTAAATACAGTACATTTGTATCTACTGAAAACTAAACTTTCTAACACAAGCGAAATACGTAGACACGTGGCGCGCAAAAATTCTAAACAGGTGTTTTTATCCCCCCCTCCCTATGCACTTTTGTAAAATATGTAATTTTCCTTACCAAAAATACACTTGCTTATCTACCAGCAAACCAGAAAAATCTAAAAAAGTTATAAAAATATTGAGAAATCTATAATTTCCTGCATACGGTCAAAGTGACCGATAGACGTAATTCTAGGTATAAACAACAATATTGTAGAAAATAATTACTTAAAATGAACAAAAATATAATATAGTATAATATTTGTAAGTTTTTAGAAAAAGGAAAAAAATATCAAATTTATAAATAAAGAATTCAAAACATTATGTCCAATTAAAATGGAGATACAGTCAAAGTGACTGTTGCAGTAATTCTAGTGTTCTAGTAACGGGTGCCGTAATTCTAGTGTTGCTTATCACTAATTAAACTTCTCTCTGAAAAAGAAAATGTTAGAAATCTATACACATTGGTGACGATACGTTAGAATGAATCTCAGATGACTATCGAAATTTTTTTAATTTATTCTCTTTTAATTCTAACTTTTTAAATTTTATTTGGAAGTGCAGAAAATAACATTTAAAATATGTTTTCCCTTTCTTACAACTACACATTCTTCATTTCCTTTATAACAGAACACTTGTAGGGGATATAAATCCTTAATGTTCTTTAGAAGTGACTTAGAAGAGCTTGAGAGAAAGATGAAAAGAATATAAATGAAAAAGCTCCAGAGCATTTCTTACGTTGTATCTCTCCCATAAGTAAATCGGTACCATTCGAGTGAATAAATAATATTTGGCAGAAACGTTACAAAGAGAGGCTTAGAAAACTCATCATTTCACACCACGCAAAATAATCTGAGAGCGAGTTGCTAACTTTAAAAAACAAAACGAAGAAAAATGAAACGCTATGCAGTCTGAAAATATCTCAAAATAAATTCAGAGTATTTTATTTAAAATATGGGAAATGTTTGACTTAAAATTGCAAAACAAATCTCTTACAGTTTGTCCTTGGTCGAGGCTAAATTTACATGTACTTGAAAAGAACACAGAAGGAATGTTGTTTAATCCATTTCATTTAGATGGGGAATAACTCTTTTCGAAAGAATTCATAAAATATTCGAGTAAGTAAACTTCGCTGTCGGAGATTCACCTTTAAAAACGACGTATGGTATGCGAAGCAATTTTAATTTAGCCTTTGAAGAATTCTGCAGAACTTCATAGCTGTTGATAAATCACTAAAGGAATCTGGATGACTTAGTGAGGTTTTCATCTTTATTGAATAATGTACTAGATAAGGACCAAACAACTCAATTTAGGAGATACAGTTTCAGAAGGTGCTGCTAAGTCACAGATCTTGCACGCATAAAACGTAATTAATTATTTGTCATTTAATTAGATCATAATATTACACTGTGAGTTTTAGTTCCCTGTTCAGATCTCTACATGCATAAAATTTTAAACCCCAATAGTCTATTTATACTTAGATAAACTTATTCAATAAATATCTCCCAATGTGTATGACACAATTCCAATAGCATTTATTCTAGGTTTGAATGCTGTATCCTGATGCACTGAATCTTCGCATCTCTAAATATGAATGCACAGTAAGTATATAAATAACGTATAGCATACAAATGTTATTGTTTTGATATTTTGCGTAGGAAAAACATGTTAGCATCATTTTCAGCATCCGTATTATCTGTATATGACTTTATTTCATAAACACAGTCAGCAGTTAAAAATCATTATTAGCTCATATTGTTTGTTTCCTGAAGGTTTGATTCTCGGTGTATTGAAGAATTGTCACTCAGTTATTTCGAGATAGCGGATACTAAAAGAGCAACACTCCGTAGAAGTCATTTATACTGATTTAATATAAGGAAGCTGTTCAAAATGTTTTAAGTGAACAGTTTTACATAATAATATAACATCTTGAATTAAATATCGCCGTCATTGTATCATAAGTAATCTGTTGCGGAAAAAGCGCACGCATCAGATTCAAATGTGTTGCAAATATATTTCTTTTTTACCAATGGCGGGCCCTCAACCGATATCGGCTTGGCCACAGGTGAATAAAAGTGATCAAGAAGTAAACAAACAGAAGGGGCAGTGTAAGGCTAAGTCAGAACAAAAGTCCTGAAAACAATTAGAAACTGTACCTAAATATCTAGTTCAAGTAGAGTATCTGATAAAGGTTGTAACAAATTAAAATGTATTTAAATTTAAAAACATGATAACAGAGTTTACCAGATAATCACCTTTAAAAAGAGGTGCAATAAATAGATCTCGTAACTGACAAATTAAAGAAGTGGGAAATCGAAAGAAAAAAAAATGTGAAGGAAATTAACTGAAAGAAGGAAACTTCATGTATAAGAAGAAAGGTATAACTTGGAAATGAAATTACATAGTTTTAAAAGAAAGAATAAAATACAAAGCCTGTACAGATATTAGGTGATTTTTGGAAGCCGGAGAGATGAACAATTAGCAACGCTTTCGACGGGAATCGAACCACGGACCTCTGGAATACCTGCCCAGCGTGCAGAACCACTACACCACGAAGGCATGCCAAGAAGGTGGGGGAAATACCTTACAAGCCTATCCCTTTAATGCTTAAAACTGAGCCCATTGCTTAAAAATCTAGATTCGGAAAGATATGTATAAAATTAAGTTGAGACATAAAATTTTAAACATTGGAAACGAATATTGAGGTTTAGTGAAAGCTGTATTTTATTTCTATTTGCGTTTTCATTTGTTAATGATTAAACATTAATATTAAGGCATGGTGTAAAGTTGTAAATGAGCTCGTTTATGAGAATTTTACAGATAAGCTAACATTAGTTTGCTTTTTATTAACGACTGATATATACAATGCTAGAAATATATTATTTCGTTGAAGAATTCTTTGAGAATTACTTATAGAATAAAACAAAAACTGAAAAAATAAGGTTAAAAAATTTTAAAATCTAATATATTATTCATATTAATTTAAGTAAATGTGCGATATGGACTTTATGCGATGTATTAAGTAAATGTGCGATGTATTTATGCGATGTATTAAGTAAATTAATTTAAGTAAATGTGCGATATGGACTTTATGCGATGTATTAAGTAAATGTGTGATATGTATATTATTCATTATTTATGAAATATTATTATTATTATACTTTGCTATGTATTTTATATGTCTATTGAAAACAGATTCTCCTTTTTATTCTAAAGACTCTCGAAAGGCTTAAGTCTTTAGAATAAAAAGGAGAATCTGTTTTCAATAGAGAGTCAGTATTTGATTTCTGTATACCTATCGTTAGGATCAGAGGTCCCCAAACCTATCGAATCAGCTGCAAAGGAATAATCTCTGACTGATTTTGATATAGGCAGTACTATTTTATTGTGTACCGTATCTTTGACAAAGCCGTTTATAAACGCTGTATATGATGGCATATATATGATGCTGTTTATATAATGCTGTAAATGATATCTATGTATATACATATATATATACCTAGAACTAAAACGGGTTCTCGGGATAATAAATTTTTAATATATTTTCAGATGCTGTAAGCGGAAAGATAACTTCAAATCTGCAGAAAACGTTTTTCTCGCCTTAATTTTATTAAGAAAGGTGTAAATTTTATTCGTCATCATTTGTTTTCTTTCAAAAACAGCTAAAATTCCAAGGTGCTTGCTGTTTGCTGTCATGAAAAGGATAAGGTTTCGTCGGGTGGAAACCATACTCTTATCATCTATGAATAGCCTCGAAATTCTTACTTAAAATATATTCTTAAGTTTCACATCCAAAGATTTCGTTTCTCAGATAATGGCAGGCCCTTTCCTGGAAGCACCTGCTAGTAAAAATAAAGGATTATGGCAAAAAAAGTCTGTAATTTCAGTCTTTTTCAAGTCGTAGACAAAAAAGTGTTCACAGGAAAAATGCCCTTGAAAAAGTTGTGGAAGGGTAACATAAAACGTAAGATCCAAGAAAAAGGGCTGGAAAATCGATTGTCGTCTATCAAAATTGCCTTTTGTTCGACTAACCCCATTTGGTCTGTCTTTGAGGGTAATATCTAGGCACTCTAGGAAAGTTTTAGTAAAAAGAAAGTAGTATAGAACAGAAGCATAAAATTCTCACATCGTTTCAGGCAGAACTGTTTATCTCAAGGCGATGCGATCATTATTATATAAGGTAAATAGATATGGATTGTTTGTTCGTTCACAGTACTATTGTTAGTACTATTATGAACTACAGATGAATTAGATTAAAATTAACTATGAGGTATTAATTATAATTATAAATTATCACAGAGAGAGAATTTTTGCACCTTTTGTTTCTCATAGTTAGTAGCTGTAAAATGATCAAAACTACAATCTGAATATTACTTCCTCAAACGATTTTACAAATTAAAATCGAGTATATAGTCACATTTCAATGCAACTTCTCCTTTAGGTTTTTCATGTATTCGGTCTTGATTTGTATACAATGTTCAGTTGATTCTCAAAAGATTACTTTAGTTCTTACTCATTAATTTTGAGGTATTTTCTCCTTCCTTCGTTTTCTCCATGCCTTCGTGGTGTAAGTAGAAACACGCTCGATGCGTATTCGGGAGCTCCATAGTTAGTACGGCAATTATGGATTTCTTCAGTTTTTTGGCATTGAAATATTTTAAATGACACTACAAGTGGCGCTGATACTAAAAGGTGGTGGACGATTATTCGTGACCTGCAGGATTTGACGAATGGGTCCCTTAATCCCCAGTCGCCATTTAAAAGGGAGAGTATATAAGGTATTCTCCCCTCCTTTCCGCATACCTTCGTATTGTAACTAGAAGCACGCTCGATGAGTGTTTGGGGCGTCCGGAGTTTGAAATCCGGCGAGGACAGCGTACATTTCTCACGTTCGTGTATCAATAAAACATAATGACTTTATGATAATCTTAAAAATGATGCTCTAAGAATGTGTGATTTGGTGTTTGCTTATTATTGTTATTTAAACGTCTTTTATTGATTGCTTTTACATCTCAACCTAGTCTTGAAATAAAGTACAGGGTTACCAAAAATTATATTTAAAATTTAACTTTAATAACTTCTAAACTAAAAAAGATATTTACATTTTGTTAGTCATTAGTTAAGATATTTACAATCTGGTAGTTATTATTCTGTTAGTTATTCCGCAGTTATTAGTGGAACTCATCAAGGTTTTTTTGTTTTTCAATTCATGGGTACACATCAACATGTGCACCATTTGTGGCTCTAAGCACATCCAGTCTGTATTCAATTTCCTGTCAAGTACGCTGAAACATCTCGTCTATAACAGTGGCAAAAGCATCTGTAATGCGGCATTTAATTCAGCAATGTCAGTGAAACAACATTCTTCAGATAACCCTGCAGAAAGAAGTCGAGGGTTGTTGTATCTGGAGACCTTGGTGGCAATTAATTGGGCCATCCCGTCCACTTCATCGGTTGGGAAAGGTTTCGTGTGGAAGGTCAAGACTGCTCTAAACCAGTAAGGTGGAGCAACATCCTGCTGGAGCCAAATATTGGGCTTCAAATCCTCCAACTGAGGGAGAGCAAATAATTGAATCATGTCCAGGGAGATGCCATCATTAACTGTTCTCAATCGAGAAAAAAGGCCTAATGACTCGGCTGTGCATTAGAGCAGCGGTAGTCAAACCTTAGAACTTCACGGATCACTACATATACAATTTTATATTTGACGGGCCACTAATATGAATTAAAACCCTAAATTCATCCACTAATATGAATTAAAATCCCAGTTTTTCTGCAGACTATCAAAAGGTTTTCACGGACCACCGGTTGGCAACCGCTGCATTAAACCAAACCAGACATTAACATTTGGGGTGTCTCTTTCAGTCTCTTATGTTTCATGTGAAACATTTGTGTTTCATTTCTGAATCCCAAATTCATACGTCATGACGGTTTAACTGGCCAGACACAAAAAATGTTGCCTCATCACTAAAGCACACCTATTTCAAAACTCCTTCATCTTCATCGATACGGTTTAACATCTCTATGGCAAACTCCGCTTTTTTTGGTTTGTCTGTTGGTTACAATGCCTGCGACAATTGTACCTTATACGGATACATAAGCAACCGTGTGTGAAGTACCATGTGAACTGTGGATCTGGGTATTTGCAGTTGTGTAGCAGCCAAAGTGAATGTTTCGGATTGAGCAAGATTGTTTCACGTACCAGTTGAACATTTTCATCACTTGTTCTGGGTCGTCTTGCTCCTTTCTTATGCAAAACAGAGCCTGTGGTCATGGAGCTGGTGTGCCATGCCTTAATGGTAGGACTCTTTAAATTTTTTCATCGAAGCTTTTTGTCCCATTTATTCTGCATGAAGCATGCCAAACATTGTGCTTTTTCCTGTGGGGTCCACATGCTCACTTACAACTGGCTAGGCTAAAGAGAAAAAAATCTTGATGAATTGCACCAAGTACCGCAGAAAAGATAAAGTAAATATACTTTTTTTATTTTAGAAATTATTAAAGTTTCAAGTTGTACAGCTAATTATTGGACACCCTGTATTTTACGGATTCTTGTAACGTATTGAAATAAAAATTAGTTAGTTTTTATTTCAATACTACAATCATAACAGTTTGTAACATATCATAACAGTATGTAACGTATCACTCTACAATCATAACAGTTAGGATTCTCACGAGGGATTTGATGAATGTTAAAAGAGAAAGAGAAGTATCTGCATATGGAATTACACTTGCTGGAAAATTATGAAATTTTCTTAAAAAAATAAATAACTGCGCTTGGAAACAACTACTTAACTACAAATATTTTACATAGCTCATATAGGTTTAACAACATTTCAACATTTTTTTAATTTCAACATTCAACAAAATGACATTTAAATTTCATTTAAAATTCAGCAGATATAATTCTTCTGCTAATTCAGCGTGTCAAACTGCTTTCGATATTTACCAAAAAATGTTACTTTTTCTTTAAAGTTTTAAAATCACTTCATAAAGTTCATCACCTGAGAAAGTAAAAGTTTCACTGTTTGATATGTAGGATGGTAAAAATATCAGTATAGTTAGAGTAGGATTGAGCCAACCTTCCTCGCATGTATTACGAATTGCGTAATCGCTTGATTTTGAATGTAGTACATTTGAACAGCATGTAGTTGCATATTTCATCAGTTGAAGATTACATTCTTTTACAATGTACGTTTATAAACAAAAACTTTTCGTTGAATCTGTTTATAAAACTCAAGGTTCTTGTAATATATGTTTTGTTTTCTCTAATCTTGCAGATGAGTTCTACCGTCTTTTGACAAAATCAGATTGCAAGAATTCACGACTACGTTACTTAATTTTATGCATTATGAAATGAAGTATAAAAGATAAAACTACAAAGAAGTGTCTAAAACCATTTCTGCGTCAGAAAAAAGAACTTAACTGGTAAAGACTGGGTCGAAAAGTCATTTGACATAATAAAAGTACACATAAAAGTATTCTGACAGGGAATAATATAAGACATTCTTTCAAAATCTGTTTGAAACTCCTCTTTTTTCGAAACAGCACACCATTTTTTGGGCACGGATTCAATTATTTTAGGAATCTGGTTTAAAGAAATAGATTTCCGTTCTTTTCTCAAAACGCGTAAATAAAACGGTGAGATTTGAAAAATTCTGATTTCTACTTCTGTCAATCTCTATCCGCAAATATTCTATAGGATTTAAGTCAAGACTGTAAATCATTTGACAGCCACTGTATAAATTCCAATTTTATGTGTAATAAATACCTTTCACAAGATTTAATTTTTTTTTTCGTATCGTTATCTTGCAGGAAATCTATTGTTGGACACATTTTATCCACGTACGTCAACATTTGATTTCACAATCGGTCTTTGTAAACAAATTCTAATAAATTATATATTAATATAATTCATTAATCTAATCTGTTGAAATATATTTTTTGTATAGTCAAAATAAAAATATTAAAATAAAAAAAAATTTATTGTTGATATTTAATTTTTCATTAAATTTAATACGAATCACACCTTTTGTTTTTTTACCATTCGTACACCCTTTACTAAATTTTAAACTTCAACAATCTGCCATTTCATTAGTATTTCGATATAAAAATTTCCCATTACTTTAGTATTTTCGCAACTTTTTTTCTTATATTAAACGCACATAAGGAAGGTACGTGTCTATTCAGAGAATATTTTGTAGTAGGCATGCCTTATTGTAGTATGCAAGCCTTGTTGCAAGTTCTTCTATTGAACTTAAATTCACTCAGACAAGCGTTCACCGTCGCTGTTAACTTCCTGTGCATTAGTTAGTAATAAATCAGATGTAACACTTATACTGGAAAATTTTGTTGTATTTTCTAGAAATTTGTCTTTGCACCTCAAAAAATAGAAATATCATGTTTACTAATACTTGCAGGAACTAAACAAAATAAACAGACAACGTTTTAGTTAACGGATGCTGTTTAAAATAACAGAAAATGTACTTATTCAAAAGCCTAAACTCTGGACCTCTTATAAGAATAAAATTATTTATATATCTAATTAAAAATAAATTTCAGTTTACTTAAACTCATTAAACCGGCTCTAACCGGACAACTAATTTCAAATATTGTAACTTTAATTCGCTGGTAAGCAAACAGCTACGGTTGCCAATTAAAGTTAATTCAAACGTAAATGGATTTGCGTTTTCATTTAACCTAATGTACATTCTGGTAGAGGCTGACGAATGGAAACACAGAACCAGAAGGAAAGGAATTAACATCAGACTAACGGATTACTTTAAATAAAAATCTTATAATGTTAGGAAAACAGAGCATCGGATTTTCAAACGACGTTTGCTCAATGAACTTTTGCCTAAACTTCGAGAAATACGAAATTATAATTTTTGAAGATATGTACAAAACAAGCTTCGAAGGATTTGAAATCGCTTAAGATGAGAGCTTGTAAGGTTTTATTTTATTCTAACCAGTTATTTATTTGGATTTTTCTATTTCTCCTGATTTTAGTTTCCTGCCGGAATGTAAATTTTGTATGACGTAGATGTAAATTCTCAGAGTGTTTCAGAAGCCATATTTAAGCTGCTTTTCAAGAGTTCAAAAGGGTAGTAGCGAACTTAGTACCGATGTTTATGTTGCGAGATTAAAATTAGCTCTCTAGTACGGTGTTTGTTACCTTTCAGTCTATACTGATATTCCTCGGCACGCCATTGCTGTGTACGTTCGATTTAGAGTTAGTTTAAACTAAGGAGCCAGTCACTAAAATTCTTAATTTACTAGTGATTTATTACATTCTTATTCTCCGTTACTTAGCCATAAGTGGTGATGATTTGTGAGCACGAATTTTGTGGATCTGTTTTAGTTTAGATTTAATAAAAAGGTCATTTAAACCATTCTTCTGCAGTATTTTATTCTTAACGACGTAGCGAGAATTCGCTCTCAGTAGCGTTGCGGGTTTATGCTACCAAAGAATACCCAGAGACTCTATAAGCTGCTCTGGAATGTTTCGGGTTCGAAACAAATCAAAAGGTGGCAGAATTAAGAAATTTCAAGTGATTAAACTATAGCCGATAGTGGGCATTAATAGCATAAAATAAAGTTAATTTTGAACCGTTTCAGAATACGCAGACTCGTTCAAAGTAACTAACTTCAGGGAAAGATTGAATCAAAAAAGTGTGTGAAAAACTTTGGAGTATAGAAAGTTAATATATATATATGTATGTATATGTGTGTGTGTATGTGTGTTTGGGGTTTTTTGCGGTCATAGTAACGGAAATTTCCTTAAAAAATTGATGACCAGTGAAGAATCCTGAATTTCCCAAATACAATTGGGAACGAAATATGAAAGCTAGGAGTAAACACGAGCAGTTCACCACGTCCTCCAAAAAGCAAGATGAATAAATTCAATATTAAATCAAGACTGATTTTCTTTACCAAGTGTCAGGGCATTATTTACATATCGTTTATGAGCAGAGACAAATCTTGAATCAACACTGCTACCGTAACGTCCTGAGAAAAATCCCGAAATTGAAATGGTTGCATGTGATTATAAATTACAGACACTTAAGACTGCACAACTATACTGCCTTTGTTACAGAACGATTTTCATTACAGAAGTTAACTTCAACAAACGGCCGAAATCCTTGCTATTCTTTATAAATACGTTTCTGTGTGTTCGTATTTTTCTTCAAAAAACAAAATTCATTTTAAATGTCGCCATTTTGATACTATGGACAGCGGTTAAAAGACATTAACGAAGTAGTTGAAAGCGATTACGCTTCAAGCATAACCAGCAGCATTATGGGGTTTGGGATTTCGAAGAAAACTACGTAGAGTAGCTAAGTAGTACTTTTTAAGCAACTACAAAAGAGGTAACATTGATCTGTAACGGAATGTGTACTATGCTTTATAAAACCAGTCTCGTTACCTTTCTGTTGCATCTTGTACGTTCACAATAATTTTGTATTATTTCATTTATTTTAAAAAAAGTGTCCCAGTTCGTTTAGAATTGCTTTTATTTTATCGCTATCTTACTTTGGGCAAATTTACACTGTCTTCTATATCTTTCATGATATCTAATTTTATTTAGCAGATATAGTTTGAGTTATGTTTCTATGGGGATTAAGGTAAAAGAAAAGGTTTTTTTGTTTAATGTTTTAAATATTCATTTGTATTTTTCCTTTTAAGTTTAGGTAATTTTATATCATTCTATTTTAAAGTGAACAAAACAATTTTATTATTTATATCCTCATTGCTCCAAAGAAGAGCTAAATTAAATATTCGCATATTCTGCTACTCATGACTGATTTACTAATTTTAAAATTCGCATTCGTTTACCAACTAAATTTGATAGAATTTTAAAATTTTAATTCTTTATTCATTTTCCAGTACACATATATACTGATTTCTAGCATAATTTATCATGCGCTATACGCACTGAAATACAAATAGAGAAAGCCAGAATACAGTAAAATCACATTAAATTCCATATATTCCTAATCAGTGTTCTCAAGAAAGAATTTCATTCAGCGTAAGTACGGCTTTAGAGGAAACAAAATAGACTTTACACCAAATTTTGTTTCACAATAGTTATATTGAAAGTACTAATCTTGTCAAGCAATCACCAGGCTTCAGTTCTTTTCCCTTATTTCCACATCATTCATTTATTGGGCCACATATATAATAGCTATCCACACTTATCTTGCTGTTAAAAAATAATGTACTTTCTACTTCTCTTTCGGCATAATATACTTTCTTTTCTTTTTAAAATAATGTAATTTCTTCTTTATTTCTTACATGTGTAGAACATAAATAAGATGAAAATAAACAATATTGTTTTAGATAAAAACTTCATAACTTAATGAAAATTTGATATATATTCTGAAAAAAACCGTCAAAGTGGATATTCTTTAAAATGTTTCTTCAAATTTCTCTCACTCTTGAAGATTTTATAATGCACTATTTTAGGGACGTTTAATTGCATGTGATATTTAAATCATAACTCAAGTACTAATGTAAGTTCCTTTCAGGCGGTTCATGGGAGAAAACATTTTTATAGCTAATCTGATTTTATTGGATTTTAAGCTTATTTAGTTTTGAATGTAGACAGAAATAGTTGACTTTTTCTTCGAAATTCATTCTGATCTCTAGCATAAAGTGAGAATTTTTGACTGATGTAAAAAGTGATGAATGTACATGTGTTAGTCTGTATTAGAAATAAATGAATATTGAAAAACATAATCAGATTTTTATAAATAGAAATACAAAACAGTTTTAGATAAGAAGTTAAGTTGGTTAAAATTTATATTTAATTTAAAATAGTACTCAAAGGGTTTAAACAACTTTTTGATTATATTGGTTCTTTCCCCAAGTAGCACAGCAACGTCGTAACGACGTTGCAAACTCGTTGCAAAAACGCTGCAATATGTCGTCTTTAAGACGCCCAGATATCCGCGAACATCTACTGTTTTGCAACCGTTGCAAAGGCGTATTTATTACGTCTTTGAAGATGAGGTTTTGTCGCATAGACGTCGTTATTGCGTCTTTCCCAGATGATATTTTGGTTGTGAAAGCATCGTATCACGACGTCTTAAAGAAGCCTAAATGGTCGCCAAATTCCACCTTTTTACAACAGTTGTGAAAATGTCGTTATTATGTCCTTGTGTTACATATTGAATTATGCAAAAAAATAAGCTTAATAATTAATATTTTTTTCTTTTATTAAAATTTTGTGTTCCTTGTATTTATTTAAAGTTTTAATATTTTATCATTTCCTGAAAACCAGAAGATAATACAATTATTTTTCTCTTTAGACTAAATATGCATAATTAATAATAGCCTTAACTATTTTCAGTACTTTAAACTATATTTTTAAATAACTTAAATTCTAAGTTACGATTATTTAAGATTTCATAATTTTTTCCCTTAAGTGAGAGTAATTATAAAAGTGGTTATTAGAAATATATAACATTAATAGTAGGTTTTAAGTAAATAAAACTCAATTAGACATAAATAAAAGTAAAGATACATATGTGGGTAAAAAAAATAGCGTTTCTGATAACAGCATTATCACATTTATTTCTGTTAAATCTCATAGGCACTGCAAATTGCCCGTGTCATGATAAATTGTGAAGTGTTTCTTAAGGTAACGTAATCAGTATTTTACCTGAAGTCAAGTATAAATTTATTCGCGTTTCACAGTAAAAAATATAACCATTAACTTCTATATCTCCAAGATATGCAAATGAAAGACAGTATAAAGTAGTTAATAAATGTGATCAAAAATATACCTAAATCTAATAACTTCCAATATTCATATCTAAAATGAAATAATAACCAACAAACAACATAGATGAAAGCACTATTTAAGAAAAAACATGAACTAGTAGTACTTGAAAGTATAAATAGCAGTAGGAAGGTAACAGAAATAAAATTTCCAATTAATAAAAAATATTTGTGGTTTTCAAATAGTAAGCAATTAAAAGTGCAATAATTATGGATGTATAAACTAAAAATAGGTAAATAAATGTATTTACCTATTTTTAGTTTCTACATTTTAGAATAGTGCTAGATTACAATGATCACTTCAGGCACTTTTTATAATCAATAACTTTCCTTTTGATACTGTACAGAAATAATTTAAATAATATAGTATGCGATCGTAAGCTAAGTACGTTAAAGTAAGCTCTTCGTTAAATAGCACACGATGAAACACTTTTTTCTATTTATTATGAATTTCTTTGTTATCACAAGCACATAAAATGTAAGCGAAGAATATACTTAAATTATGAATATACTATACTTAAATTTACTTAATATACTTATTTAAGTATAATGAATATACTTAAATTTAATAAAGAACAAAACCTAATATCCAACATTTATTTATTGAGATAATCTAATAGACATACATAACGGCAATATTAAAAAAAAAAAACGCGAATTACACAGTGTTTGGAAGAATAGATACTACATAATTAATATTTCAATACTACACAATTAAGTATGGCATAATTATAGATTATAATATTTCATATAATGCTTATGTTTCCTT
The DNA here is from genome assembly GCF_044657685.1 of Stegodyphus dumicola. Lineage (NCBI taxonomy): Eukaryota > Metazoa > Arthropoda > Arachnida > Araneae > Eresidae > Stegodyphus > Stegodyphus dumicola. The sequence continues at coordinate 163,596,930 of NC_140781.1, forward strand.
AACACTATTTTTTCGATTATACTGCTCAAACTCTGAGCACCAACCTGTATCATGAACACAATAATCGATTAATATGAATGATATACGCGATAGCACTTAGGACGTTATAACCGAATCCGTGTATCCAAATATAACGATAATCCGTATATCCAAATATAACGATAATCCGTATATCCAAATATTGCACGACGTTATAACCGAATCCCTGTGTCCAATTATAACGATAATCCGTGAATCCAAATATCGCACCACTGGAGCCACTGAAGATTGCAAAACCACAATATAATTTTAATCACCGGAAAGTCATAAAACACCAAAACAGAACAATATTTAACTGTATAGACGATGTTAACACGTTACAAGCAGATATTCACAAACAAAATAAGCAGAAATTCGGCATTGCCACGAAGATTTCTCTTCAATTCAAAATAAACTGCCATCATTATATTTTTTGTACGTCGTTCTCTTTCTGCATTGAGCCCACCAGTGGCCGAGCGGTAAAGACGCTGAACACTGGTAGTTCGGTCCGAGGTTCGAATTCCGCAAACGGGCTGGCTGCATGGGTGTTTTCATGGTTTTCCCATGTGTAACGCGTATACGAACCAGTTTCCCTCAGAAAGTCCTCCACGAAGGCATCCCTCCCCTTAGGCAGATAGCCCTAGTGTGCTTTGCCATAATTAAATACACCACACCACTTTCTGTATTGAAGCTCTCCAGTATTTAATTCCGACGGTGTATTACAAAACCGTGAAGAAAATATTTCTGAAAATAAAATGGAGTTTGAAATTATTGCGCAGTTAACTGACTTGTTTGAATTTGGCAGCTAGCCAAAGCGCGCAAGCCTCGACCTCAGATGTTTTATATAATTATCCAGTAAATAATATGTACATGGAATATCAATCTCTTGAACAGCAGTTCAGTCTAAACTTTTCAGAGGTTTATACGATGGCATTAAACCTTTCGACGGTTCTTCTGATAATTTAACAGAATCTTTTTTAAATGGCATAGAAGAATTATTTCAACTGAATAGAATTACGAACAATGTACACAAGATTATATTTACAAAAAAATATTTATCGGGCTCGGTAAAACATTTGTAATGTCAATATCGCCAAATCCCGAGTGTACCGTATACTAGGATTAAACCAAGCATTTATAAATGCATGGAGATGGAAAAACACGTAACAAACAGTTCATCAGAACTTTTATAGGTAATGAATTTCGTATTTTTGTTCACGGTTTCTCTAATTTTGATGTCAACATTTATTAGTAATTTATAAAAGCCATTAATTTTGTTGTTTTTCATTAAAAGTGTTAATATTTCTTTCTCCTTTTCCATTAATTTTTTCGTTCTGTTTCTCCTGAGATATTTTAGACAGCCATTAAATATGCATGGATATGCAACGTCTTTTAACATTGGACGTTTTGTCGAAAATCTTAAAATCGCTCCATTTATAATCTTGAATACATCTTCACACACAATCATATCTTCGCGAAAATTGTACTTTTTGCTCTGTATGCGGTAAAAATGTTTCATATTATGTCAGCATATTAATTTAAATAAATTCGTCCTTACTTAAAAATAATAAATAAAGTCATATTTCAGCAGTAAAATAATTACTAACATGTAATTTGCATTGATTTCGGAAATATGATTTTTTAAAATATATAAAATGCATAATTTAATATCTTACCTTATAGATTAGTTTCATTTAAAAATATTTTAACAAAATCTTAACAATAATTTAGCACGTATTTTTAGTACTAATTAAATTTAATAATTCAAGTATTTATATTAAATTTATATTTAATGAGATGAATCTACCTTAGATTAATATATTTAAATCAAAAAGGTAATGAAACATTGCAGAATAAATCTTATGCTGACTTCAGATTTTTGAAAGAGCAGATTTAGTCTCTTTTCATTCTAAAAGTAATGCTGATGAACTATGAAAAAGATGCTAAAACAACCACGTCTAAAAGCGGTCATATTATGACGTTTCAGGGACGTCGACAAATTGCCAAGATGCAACGGCAAATATTTTGTGTCTTCGCAACGTTGTAAAGACGTCGTAAAAGTTATCACGACCACTTTGCAACCTCTCTGACCAGTTTGCAAAGTCGTTACGTCGTTGCCGTGCTACTTGGGTCTATAATATCTTGATGCTCAGGTGGAGTCGAATTCAGAATATGCTCTCCAAGGAGATATATTCCTGTTAATTGAGCAGTTCAGAAAAGTTACTGTTTTGGCCTCCTCGGTGATTGCGGTGATTTGTGCCCAGAGGGCGCACCGCACAAAGAGTTAGTCGCGTTACAGAACGTAAGGGAAGCGGACACGCCAAAATGTCGGGCGTATTACCGCTAATTGAGGTAATTGCATCGTATCTGTCAGGTGGCAGAAAACTAGTATGATGTATCAATTCACATGCCAGGTGGCAGAATATGTCTATCGTGTACATGCCAGGAGGCATAACGCTTGTAAACATGGCAGGTGGCATACGACTTGTAAATAAATTGTAAATAAATGTACAGTAAAATATCTTGGTGCAATAGATCAAGGAACACGCATCAACAACCTTCTGATCATTTGGATACGTACATTTTTTTTTTGGTGACACCGGACTTGATTTGTGGAGATGAAGAATGGACGAAGAAAATTAGTGAGTTCATGACTGAAAAGCCAGGATTTAACGCGAAGAAATTCGAGGTAGGCCCTTTTTCATTTTTCCAGTTTTGAATAGAATTGTTGAATAAAAATCTTGGTGATTATTATAGTTGATAGAATCTAATGGTAAAATGGAGGCTATGAATAAGGCAAAGAAGTTGCGTACGGTGACGCGTAGCATAACTACTAAGTTGATGAGTAAAATAGATTCTGCATTGTTAGAAGAGGGTGAAACCGCGGATGAGAAATTAAAAGAATTACTCGAAATGTTACTTGAAAAATCGCAGTTGTTGAAACAATACGATTCTGAGATTGAAAAACTTATAATTACGGAACAGGAGTTGGAAACAGAAGTAATTTCCGCGCAGGAATATCAGGAAAGAATTATAAGTTTTAAATGTAAAATTCAGGAAAAATTAAGAAAAAACGCGTGTAAAGTTGAATCTAGAAATTCTAGTGAGGAAACTATATCCCCGAAGTTGAAAACTTGTGAAGTTAATACTTTAAAATTGCCAAAATTAACGATTACAAAATATTACGGTGATCCTTGTTCTTGGCTTGAATTCTGGAATCAGTTTAGTAATTCCATTCACCAAAACGAAAGTCTCAGTTCGGTTGACAAGTTTTGTTATTTAAAATCGCTTTTGGGAGGTTTAGCTTTAAATGCTATTAGTGGATTAACATTTACTAGTGAAAACTATACGGTGGCTGTTGATATACTAAAAAACCGTTTCGGCAGAGATGACCTGCTAATTAATGCGCATATGAATAAATTGTTGAGTTTAGAACCTGTAAAATATTCCGGAAATACGGCTTCTTTGAGGAAGCTTTATGACGATATAGAAATACAAATAAGGAATTTAAATTCTTTAAATGTTACTAGTGGTTCTTATGGACATTTATTATCCCCTATTTTGTTAAAGTTAATACCCGAGAATTTAACTCTAGAATTCACTAGGAAAAGAAGTGATAAACAAAATTTCGTTGTTAATGAACTACTAACGTTCTTGAAAACGGAAGTGGAATGTAGGGAAACATCAATAATGTTAGCGCGTTCTAAGAATTTTGATGTAAATGAAACATCAATACGAAACAAAAGTTTCCATCAAGGTTATCAAAATAAATCTTACATGCATTCTAAAAGAAATGATTACAGTACAAATAAGCAAGGTGCTTCGGTATTAACTAGTCAAAGCGAAACTCCCTCTAAATACTTTCAAAAATCACATTTTAATCCAAATCGAAAGTTCTCTACCCCGCCTAAGAAAGAGAATCAAAATGTCTGCATATTTTGTTTATCTGCTTGTCATATGAATCATGATTGCGCACTTGATTTAAAGGCTCGCCGAAAGGCATTAATGGATCGAGGTTTATGTTTTATTTGCTTTTCGAAAGGGCTTCCAAGGCGTTTCTGTGCTCATAAAGATGAAAAATGCAGACTGTGCAATGTCCAAAGTTTACATATTCGTTAATATGTGACGCCGCATCGAAAGGTTTAGAGACGGATACTTCCAATCAGACAAAACAAACGCCAATCCCTGAAGCTTCTCTTTCGCTCTTATGTAATGAAAATAATAACAAAATTAAACCACCAACTTCCGTTCTTTTACAGACGTTTACGGCAACAGTTAGGTGTAAAGGGGGGAACGAAAAGGTATTACGTTGTATGCTAGATTCAGGGTCAACAAAGTCATTCATCTTACGAGAAATGGTTGATTCACTGGGGTTGAAAATTATTAATAAAGAAGCGCTTATTATTTTCACATTTGGATGCAAAGATGCAAAAGAGCGCTTGTATGATATCGGAGAAATCGTATTGCAAAATGTAAGCCATCCCAGTAAAAAGATAAAAATTAACGCAATAGTCATTGATTCTATAACACTAGGGCAAGTAAAAGTTCCTTCTCGGTGGATACGAAAGATGGCGTTTGAGAAGGGAATAGAATTAGCAGATGCTGGTACGAGTGACGAAATTCAAGTATTAATAGGTTCGGATTATATTTGGGAAATTTTAGGAGAACGAAACGTGAAGATTTGTAAAAAATTAGTCGCAACAGAAAGCACTTTCGGTTTTGTGATTCAAGGCAAGGACGAAGGATCAAATTGTAAGGACGCAAGAGTTAATCATATAACCGTTGTAAATGAGGACTTAGATTATGAAAGAGTTAAAAAATTATGGGAATTAGAAGCAATTGGGATAGATTCGGATAAAGAAATATCTCTATCAGATAAAGAAATTTTAGAGTCATTTGAACGAAATACAACTTACAAGAATAAAAGGTATGAAACTCGATTATTGTGGAAAGAGGGTGTTGAAGGTTTAAATAACAATTATGAAATCGCGAAACAGCGTTTACAATTTTTAAATAATAAGTTTCAGAAAAATAGCGAGCTATATTTAAAATATAATGAGATAATTAATGAACACTTGAGAGATGGTATAGTGGAACGGGTAGATACGTATTTAAATAGTAGTTTGAAAACGGGGTATTACATGCCTCATCACGCGGTTGTGCGCGAGCAGAAGGATTCTACAAAGGTTCGAATAGTTTTTGACGCTTCTTCTAAAAGTAAGGGAAATTTATCACTTAATGATTGTTTGGAAAGCGGACCTAATTTAAATCCTGATTTGCTAAAGATTATCATTAAATTCAGGGTACATTCAATTGCGTTTTGTGCCGACATACAGCGTGCATTTTTAGAGGTAGGCTTAGCTAAAGAAGATAGGGATTTTTTAAAGTTTTTGTGGATAAATGAGGAAGGGTCAAATCTCGATCACAGTAATCCCAACTTACAAGTTCTCCAACACAATCGAGTTCCTTTCCGGGTCAAGTGCTCACCTTATTTATTAACAGCTACAGTAAGACTGCATTTAAAAAAGTATGAAGATGCCTACGAAGAGGCATGCAGTATGTTAAAAGAGCTTTACGTAGATGATTTAATTTCTGGGACAGTTAATGTAGCAAAGGCCTTACATTTAAGCAAGGACATGATTTTCATTCTTAGCGAGGCCAGTATGAATCTACGTGGATGGGTTTCAAACTCACCTGAGCTGAATGAACTATGGAAACTTAATGGAATTGACTATCGCGAAACATCTGCAGACTCTTTGGTACCGTTGGTACCGTTGAAAGTTTTAGGTCTTATCTGGGACAATTTCAATGATAATTTGAAAATAGATGTATCTCAGTTTGAGAAGTTACAAAATCTCAAAGTAACTAAACGCATCATTTTAGCAGCATGTGGTATGCTCTTTGATCCCTTAGGAATTATGAATCCATTTACTGTTCGAATTAAACTCTTAATGCAAACTATGTGGGAAAAGGGTATTCAATGGGACGAAAGTGTTCCCCTTCATACAGAATTCATATTTCAGGAATGGTTAAAAGAAATTGAAAAAATAAAGTTTTTCGAAATTCCCAGACAGTACTTCAGTCATATGTGTTGGAAGTTTATAGAAGTTTACATATTTTCTGATGCCAGTCCCAAGTGTTATGGTGCTGTAGCATATTGTAGATTTAAGAAGAAAAATAAATGTAAAACAAGTTTCATAATGTCGAAATCCCGTTTGTCTCCATTAAAACGGGTAACACTCCCTAGGCTTGAACTTTTGGGAACATTAATTTCTGCAAGATTAGGTTCGTATTTGCAATCGATATTTCCGCAGTTGGATAAGGAAAATATATTTTACTGGACTGATTCCCAAATTTGCATTCACTGGATCAAGGGATCTGCCAACGAGTGGAAACAATTTGTTAGAAATCGTGTGGTAGAAATCAAGGAGAAAACAATTTTAAACAACTGCTACTTTTGCAGTGGGAAGACAAACCCTGCTGATAAACTTACGAGGGGGCTGAAGCACTAATTAATGATAGTGATTGGTTTTCTGGGCCACCATGGCTTTCAGAAGTAGATATTCGACATCACATAAACGAAATGAATACCGAAGCTGACTTGCAAAACGTTAGTGAAGAACGTAAATGTGTTACTTTGAAAACACTTGTGGAATCTACAGAACCGTTACTAAATCTTGAACTGTACGGAAATTTAAACAAAGTACTGGGAATAATGGCTTATGTTCTGCGCTTCGTGAACAACTGTAAATCCGCTCGTGAAAAGCAATCTGGTGTGCTTACCGCCTATGAGTTACGGAAGGCTTCAGAATTTATTATAAGAAATGTTCAACTTAATGAATTTTCAGAAGAAATTAAGGCTTTAAAGACAGAACAACAGATTAAAACTAAAAGCAAAATCATTTCACTTAATCCATTTCTAGATGAAAACGAAATTTTAAGAGTAGGAGGTAGATTAAGAAAGGCAGTAATTACCAGAGAAAGTAAACATCCCATTATATTAAACTTTTCATTATATTGCCAAATAATAATCACTTCACAAAATTAATGATACAGCATTATCACGAAAAACATTTACACGGAGGGTTGCATTTAATGTTATCCGCAATAAGACAGAAATACTGGATAATAAGTGCAAAGAATGAAATTAAAAAATGCATTTGGAAATGCATAAAATGTTGCAGAGTACGAGCAGTAACATCTATTCAATTAATGGGAGAACTACCTGCAAGTAGAGTGATTCCAAGTAGAACCTTTTCAAAGGTTGGCGTTGATTATGCCGGCCCATTTTCCGTGAAAATGAAAAGGGGAAGAGGTATAAGACCAATTAAATGTTATGTCTGTATTTTCGTTTGTTTAGCTACAAAGGCTATCCATTTAGAGATTGCTAGCGACTTACCAAGTGAAGCATTCCTAGTTGCTCTAAAACGATTTGCTTCGAGGAGAGGAAAACCTCAAGAAATAAGAAGTGATTGTGGAACTAATTTTATAGGTTCAAATAAAATCCTCAAGGAAGCAGTTTCATCTGTCCAGTCAACCTCAGAATTTCAAAGGTGGTTAGCAAATGAAAACATAAGGTGGATATTCAACCTGCCAGCTGCTCCACATCATGGTGGTATATGGGAGGCAGCTGTTAGATCTATGAAGCTGCATCTAAAGTAATGTGTTGGAACTCAAATTTTGACTTATGAAGAGTTTCTAACTCTAATTGCACAAATTGAAGCATGCTTAAATTCGAGGCCAATAACACCGGTCTCCAGTGATCCCAATGATTTGACAGCTTTGACTCCTGGACACTTTATTATAGGGACTACTTTAACAGCTGTTCCGGAACAAGATTTAACCGAAGTACGAGTGTCTCCATTGCAAAGATGGCAACTAACACAGCAGATGTTCCAAGGGTTTTGGAAGCGGTGGTCTAAAGAGTACCTGTGCCAACTACAGCAGCGTAGCAAATGGAGACAGCCTAGCAGAAATATTCGCCTAAATGACTTGGTTCTCATTAAAGAAGATAATATGCCTTCATTACGTTGGAAACTCGGGCGAGTAATAGAAGTGTTTCCTGGAAGAGACAATAATGTCCGAGTGGTTAGACTAAAAACTGTGCACGGGGACATTAAACGTCCTATTACCAAACTGTGTCTTTTACCAGTTGAAGAACATTAACTTAAGTGTTTGGTTTATATTGAATATGTTTTAATATTATTTTCATTTCTTATTGTACTAATAATTTTATTTGTTTGTTCTAGTTTAACCCTCATAGTTAACGTTTCAATATAGTAAGATATAAGATGTTTTGCTAGAAGATTGGTAAGTGTAACATGTAATTTTATACTTTTTGAAGGTTTTTGTATGTTTTCAGTTTCTATATTTTTCATTTACTTGTTTGCATATATTGAAGATTGTATTAAGATGAATGTAATTCATCGGGGGGGAGGATGTTTTGGCCTCCTCGGTGATTGCGGTGATTTGTGCCCAGAGGGCGCACCGCACAAAGAGTTAGTCGCGTTACAGAACGTAAGGGAAGCGGACACGCCAAAATGTCGGGCGTATTACCGCTAATTGAGGTAATTGCATCGTATCTGTCAGGTGGCAGAAAACTAGTATGATGTATCAATTCACATGCCAGGTGGCAGAATATGTCTATCATGTACATGCCAGGAGGCATAACGCTTGTAAACATGGCAGGTGGCATACGACTTGTAAATAAATTGTAAATAAATGTACAGTAAAATATCTTGGTGCAATGGATCAAGGAACACGCATCAACAACCTTCTGATCATTTGGATACGTACAGTTACAGTATTATTTACATTTAATACCAGATTTCCGTAATTTTCTTTTACTGCCTTAATTTGGCAATCCAACGTATTTGATATTCGTTATACTCTTGAAAGCTTATTGAAACTAAGTATAGAATTAAGAATCAACATTTATAACGCAACATTACCTGAAACTTTATAATTGACAGTTTTTTTTTCTTTTTTGCATTAAATCTGTTTCTGTAAGATGATGGAAAGCGTAAATAAATGCCTTGAATTAAATAATTCCTATGAAATTAAATAATATTCTCCATAGAATTTAAGAAGTAGTTAATATATGCAATTGAAAGAGAAGTAGACTAGTGTTAGAATTTTAAACGTAGGCAAGAACAGTGTCTTATAATTGCGTAGATATTGAATATATTTTTTTAATTCTCAATATAATCATATAATGTCCTTTTGTTTCAGGATTATTATAGCCTTATACTTTTAAAAAGCATTTTACAAGAAAGCAACCTTAGACTGATTTAGATTTTGAATACAACTCAATTGATTTCAAAGGCGACCCAACATTGGGTCTTCTTTTTCAAAGAGAAAACAATTAGCAATATATTTTTATTGCTACTTGCATTTTTCGTAATTTTAAATTAATACATTACTTAAAGAAAAGTAAAACGAATTACAATTATGAACAATTAGTTTCGCGAGAGTTTTTCCATCTTCATTATAAAACCAGTCTCGTCTCCTTCCTTCCGCATCTTGTACGTTCACAATAATCCTGTATTTTTTCATTCCTTTTAGACAAAATTATAAAATTCGCTCAACATTGTTTTTAATTTTTTGTTATCTTACTTTGGGCACATTTTTGCTGTATTCTAGGCCTTTTATGATACCTATCTTAATTTAGTGGATATAGTTTGAATTGTGTTGCTATGGAAATGAAGGAAAAAGGAAAGGGTTTGTCTATTATTTATTATTATTTTTTAAATATTCATCTAATCAGAGTAAATAAGCATAAGAACAAGGGTAAATTAAGTCATTGAACCAAATTCTACTTTAATTAAGCTAACTGCATTGAAATTAGTATTCGGTACAACAAGAATAGTGATACGTATAATTTAGTAACGATCTAGGTGTTTTATAAAAGGTTGGGTAAACAGCGGGAGACTGAGGTTATAGCAATAGAGAAAATTAAGTAAATCTTTTCCTACTAAGGTTGTGCAAACCATCTCAAAACATTTCTTTGGTCAAGCAAAAGAACACAAAAGTGCAGACTAAAAGAAAGAAATACAAGCAATCTAGGGAATCGGCATTTGATAAGAAAGGACAGAAAAGACTTCCAGGCACAGTTGTCACTTGGGAAGGCGATCAAATACGGACGCAATGCGCTCTGAAAAGGTTCCCTTAATAAGACAGGATGCTATATACTTTTATTCTTTTCCACCATTTTTATGTTGACAGTACATGAGATTTAGCTTACCATACATTATTTCAGAATTTCTGACAGATAGAAAGGTGTAAAGTGTTCGGTATAGCTAAAGAATAGATCCGTTAATACTTACAGAACGCATTAGCAAATTCTATTAAATGCTCCTTCTTTAGATGATTTCATGGCTACAATAAAGGAATTCCGTCCTCAGTTTAGGCCTTCTTCGACATTTTGAAATGAAATGAAATTACGAGAATACAATTTTCACTGAAGAACATTTTAATATTTGAGAAACGAGATTTTATTCATATAAAAGATTTTATTATCTACGATATTTTATTTTTAACTAGCTATAAAAAATCTCATTTGTTCAAGGATTTTCCCCAAAATTAGAAGCTGAAATATGTTTGAACAGAACTGATGACAAAAAACTGATTAAATATTGAAAAACCGTATGGACTCTTAATAAATTAGTATCGCTTTCTTTGTCAATGATACAATTGAAAGTCCCAAATGAAATTCATTGTAAACTATTTTAGAATCACGAATTACATAAAAAAATGAATGCTTGCGGGGATTTATTTTAGTAATTTTTTAATTCTCCTCTTTCTTATTGCATTCCTTGGTGGTATAATTGTTAGCATATCTGGCTAGAATCAGGCAACCCGGGGTTCGTATTCTGTGCGTGGGGAGGTAAAGAAGTTTTTCCTTCTTCAGAGAGTACATTAATGATGCAATTGAAGCATATCTAGCTAGCAATCGAGAGGTACAGATTTCGAATACAGGCAAGGATTATCAGGTTCAATGTTCCGCCTTACTTTCTTTGGGAACATGCAAAGACCCTGACTAGGAACAGGGAGCTTACTAAAGCTATGTTCAATAAATGTGGGAAGTAGACAGGATACACAGGAAGGGTATACAAAACCCCTTATTTTTCACTCTTTACAATAATTTCCGTACTTCGGAATACAGAGACCAACTACTTGTGGTCTGAACGTAAGAATATAAAAATATTTAACTAAACTCTAACTTAACTTTGGAATAATAAACAAGGAAGATTGGCCGTATATTAACAGGAAGCCGTATGTAATACAGAGAACTGTTAACACTACAATACGTTTAAAATTATCACGAGGATTAAACCTCTGGCCTGGAAGGCAAACAGCAACCGAGTAAAACTTCTAAGGCAAGCGGCCTGCTTCGACTAACTCCTTCCTCTCTCTCGCTTGGCAAAAAGCCACAAGTTAAGTACTTGGCGTTCGCCAGACAAATTTTGCATAAATAAGTTAACGCTTTTAATTCTGGCCGGAAGTAGAAAATAAGAAGTGATAGTAAAGATTTAAAATAAAATAAACGTTAGTAAAACTTAAGATCCTTACAGGATATTCTTGATGTTTCCTGCTTTGAAAAGCCTAACAGAGATTACAAATTCAAATTTAAATTTATCATCAGAAAAACATAGTTATTTTAATAGAATTAATTAAAAAATGGGTAAATGAAATCACGAATAATGGAAAAGAAAGAGTTACGCTATGTTTCTTTAAAAAAAAAAACTAAAAATCATTGATTTGGATAACTGTACCACAAATGGCGAAGCAAAAGCAAAGCATTTTATATTTCTAGGAATTTAGAACTTGTTTAAGCATATGGGAATGAGTAGAATTCTTGAAGGCGACTAAGTGTGTATGTGGATTACAGTACAACTCTAAATATCCGAATCGCTGATTATCCGAATCGCTTTCAGAAGTTAAGAAAAAAATTAAGAGTGTGTCCACATGCAACTTCTCATTGACAAGCGGATGCGCGACTTGGCTGCCCGAAAACGGATGAAGACAGTCAAACAGCTTACTTTGACCGAGATGTTCAGCAAGCAATGATTTTCAGCACTTGTAAGTACTCTACAGTATGCCATATAACATGTACGTAAAAGTGTTGCGTTTTCATTTTGAGTAATTAAAACCACCTTTTTCTTTAAAAATAGTTTTTTTTCTTCCCATCTTCAACACACAGTACATACAGTAATTAATTAAAGTGTACGTAGACCCTTTCTTTGGAAAAACTCCAGTTATCCGAGATTTTGAGTATCTGAAAGGGGTCCGATACCATTTGATTAGGATAACTGGAGTTCTACTGTACCTTTTGTTCTAGGATATCACGAACTATTTAACAAAAATATCCCCAATCTTTTGAATGTGATACAGGTAACAAATTTTCTTCATTACACATTATTTGTTTCTGAACAGTAATTACGATGTAATCTGTTTCTCATCACTGCTTTCATGTAGCTAAAATGATTTACTATAAAACAGGAGGGTTTATCAAAATCTTTCAGGAATACGAGAGTATAGAAGGGGAAAAGAAGAAAAAATTAATAAAAAATGAAGTTATTTGCATCAATTAACGTTTCATTACACACTCTAAATTTGACCATTCAGATATTCGTTTCTTGAATTTTTTACTGTACTATCAGAAATTTTAATTTTAGGATGCATTTCCGTATAATTGACATTTGCTCCTAAAGTTAAATATTTATATTTGGCTTCAATTCTTATTTGAAAATTAGGTTGACACATCTTTATTAATACTGCTTATTTTGTGAACGTATAAAATATATGATACGTGATTTTTTGCAGAAAGACACCAAAATACTTTCATTATAAATATAAAAAATTTGTGTGTATAGTAAGTTCAGTACTTGTACAATGTATTTGTAAACATGCTTCAGTGTTAAGATACAATGATTTTTGTTGTTTGACTTTTAAATTAATATTTAAGTGTTTCTTTAATCAAGCTGCTATCAATTATTTAAAAACGTTTTCCAATTTCTTCAGTATCTGGTTCAGTAATTCAGTATGTGGTTTAGGTTCAGGTAATTTCTGTATAAATGTATTCTGAATTTCGCTTTTTTGAAGGTGTTACAATTTAATTTCTTTTATATATTTTTTCAAATTGTCTGTACCTAAGTAAAATTTACCTTCAGCATCATCACAACTGAAGTCAGCATTAGATAGGAATATATGAAAATTACTGCTCATTAAGTTTTATAGTATCATTATTTCAGTCTTTAACACTCTCAGAAAAATAATTATTCTTTTCCGTATCACTACTAACTTCATAAGATAGATAACTAAAACAATCTTGTTTGGTCATTATTCGAAGCTATGGTTGTGATAAAATATGGCAGTACTAAAAAGAAGACGCAAGCAATTTGCGAGAAGAGTGTTAATTCTCTGTAATGAGTGCAAATGATTGAACAGATTTAAATATTGATTTATAGAAACTGTGAATGGTGTTTGAATAAAGCGACATGAGCAATGGTCTGTACGTTATGCGCTCTAAAACTGAAATTAAATTACCCCACACACACAAAGCAAAAAAAGAGAGAGAGAGAGGGAGATATGATGGCTGCAAGAATCATTAATGTATTTCGCGGGGATGTAGAAAGCAATTCGACATGTATACGCTTTGTTACTGCAGTTATTATTATAAAATCTGATGAAAAGAATGAAAAATAGTTGCTTTCATTTCAGTGAGGAGGGTCCGTAAAACCTAACAAAACCGTCCACAGATCTTGAAAACATTTTGTACAAAGATGCTTGTTTTCTCGTCTTAGAACTGAAATCATGTTTTTATATTTAAGAATAATTAATATAAAAAAACTTATGCTTTGATAATAATTTAAACACATTATTACAAAAATTTATGAAATTTTTATTTCTTAACTTCAAAATAAAAAGAGTTATACTACTGTTTTGGTGCTTTGATTAATATTACCGTTGTAAATGTTATTCAGTACGAGATCTTACTGAGTTTTTAAATTTTATACATTTTGGTAAACAAAATACCTACACTAGAACAATAATGATCATACGTCTGAATAACATCATTTTAAAGCAAAGCAAGGAATCAAAAACTCACTTTCTCTTAATTTCCTAAAGCAGGAATTTAAGCATGTTAGAGTAAACTATAATTATAAGAAACTAAGAATCTGAAACAGCCTCATGGTCACAAATGAAGAAATTTGTTCTTGTACGAAGACGATAAAATGACAGCGTCTTATTTGTTTCAGCGCCTAGATACAACTCCTCTTTTACCTCCCTTTTGAGGAAACACTTCTCTTTTGAGGAAAGAGTGATCAATCATTTCTGGACAATGTTTTATTGACTGAAACAATGTTTGAGAAAGAAGATTAGGACCAAAGTGATGTCTTCACGGAGCTCTCCTTCAGCACTTAGTAACAATACTCCCATGCGAAACTCAACGGCTCTTCGTAACAAGAGTTCCTATTGGGTTTAATGAGTTTGTTATAGAGATTTACATTCAGAACGCGCGTGTCGTTAAAGAGATACACGGTACTCTTACATTTGATTACTATACTTAAAATTTTGTATACTTGTATTTCTTCGTAAGCTTAAGTGCGAATTTTCTGTAAAAACGTTAATGTTTATTCAAAGGGATACATTAAGATTTACAGTCTTCCTTTCGAAAGCATAGTTTTTCATCGTTCGTGCAACAGCAATAGAAGGCAAAATAAAATCAATATAAAATTCAGTGAACATTTATCATTTTACATTAATATAAAGTAAATATATACGTTACATTATTTTATAAAAGTGCATCAAACTTTCTACAAGATGAAGCCAAGAAAATTAGAATTATTGTACTGATTCTTTTATTATGATATGAATTAAAATAATACGTTTTGTTAATCAAATAAGTTAAATAATCTGATAATGAAGGTGTCAAAAAGGGGCTTCTTATTTATCATTATTTATATGAAGTAATATGGAATTAAATGATTTAGATGTATCCAGTTATAAGATCGAAATTTTTTATAGTTTTCAAAAATTCCTTTATATTCAGCTTTATTTCTATCATATTTAAAACCTTTGCTAATTGAAGTAATTCCAATGTTTACTGTGATATTAGTCTGTCGACATACACGGTACTAAAATTATAATATCATATTGATTTAGGGGCTATAAGACACATACTTTCAATTAGGAAGCGTACACTTTAATGTTACTGATAAAAGAAACGCAAAATCTTTAAAAGCGGAATCAAGTGGATATTATAGATATTCATATATGATGACAATTTCTCTGCGTATAATTCAATACCTAAACCTTCATTTAAACGTTTACATTGTACAGTTGCGCGCCTCCAACCTGCACGCAACAAAGTGGTGACTGCTGAAACTGGATATTAGACAGAGTTTTGAGAAGGGTTTAAGTCCCTTTTTATTCAACTTTAGAAATTACAAATTCGTGCTCTTGACGCTCACAAACTACGCCGACCCGACGGTAAAATAAAACTAAGAAACTAAAAAGAGATAATAACAAGAGGCTAACTACGAGGCTCTCTAAACGTAACTAACCCCACCGCGTTTTACAATACCGCTGATAATTCAGCAAACTCTGAATACCACGTTGAAAGATTAACAATTTGGCCGAGGCAAGCACACAGGCCGAAACGCGAGGTTCTTCAATTTATAACTAACTACCTTCGCGCTCGTGAAGTAAGAAAAGCACATTTCGAACTCGTTTCCTTTCTATTTAACTCAGAATACTTCCGCTGATAATTTGAATCCTTGCGCGTTCTACTAAAATTTACATACTCTGGCATTGGCAGTTCCAGGGGAAAGTAAGGCTTGACAAGAAAGATAGTTTAAACTTAAAATAAATGTTAGTTAAAATAAATATAAACCCTACATTTGCCGCTGCCAGAATTTGGAAAACTTGGAAGCAGGTTCTACAAACGACCTGTTGTAAAGTTTCTACAATTCTGAACTAACTTTTAAGAGCCTCGTTTACATAAAAAAAATCTTATGTCACAAAAGGTATACTAAATTTCTGTAGATACTTATTTAAATCTGTCTTCTTACAGCAACTTTTCCTGGACTTCAGCAATCAATCTTGTTCTTTTCCTTCCAGCACCTGGAAGGAATAAGTATCAGTATCTTTCTAAATACATTATAATTTACACTTTCTTGACACTGAATACATTTTTGTTTTTAAACGATTTATTTTCCTTAGTTACTGCTTACTTCACATTCATTCAAGTATTCAAACATTAATTTAACTTTACCCTGGCTCTCCACCATGTGTGGTGTCAAACGGGAATATTCGTGTTTTAGTATTACAACACTTCCCCTAACCACCATGATTTGTTAGAATTCAACGACCAAATATACACACCTTACTCGACATTCTAAAACTCGATGAGCTATTTTAACATTCTTAAAATTCAAGTGTAGGTGAAGAACCCTACAAAACACATTCATTCTAACTTCCCCCTCATTCATCTTTAGACATGCAGGCTTTCACTCTAAAGCATGATTTTATCTACAGTTTAATACTTAAATTTAAATTCATTGCTTTTGAGCATTTACTTTTAGCATCTAAAATTTTATGCTTCTAGACTAAATTCTACTTTTACATAACTTTCAAGTATTTACGTATATTTACAAAATTCTAATACATATGATTTTTTACAATTTACCATAAAATGAATAAGAGAAAAATAAATTTTTACTTTACTCATTCTTCGCCAAGCTGGCGCCACTGAAACTAAAGTTTTTATTAATACAAGAATACGAAGTTATTTTTATCTTCGGCCAAATTTTGGATTTACCATAACAGAATTAGTCTTTCGACCAACAGAAACTGCTTGTTCTTAGATTTTGTACTTAAAGAAAATAATACTTTTGCCTTAGCTAAATAAAGTAAAACAAAACTAAGTCTCAACCGAGACACATTGACTTTCGTCAAGACATAGAACTTCGCATTTACGCATAACATTTCGGAACAAAAGAAAAATTTTATAGAAGATTTTAACTTATCTTTGACTTTTCGATGATTGGAACTCCGTCATTCTTTTCTGGCAGAACTATTCCCACGTTATAGGTTTCATGGACGGGTTTTCCTCTTTACCAAGGTTTCTTTACGCGGTGGCTATGCATTCTTGCTTTTCTTAAATGGTGGAGTCTGAAAGTTTTCGTTTTTTTTTTGTCGGTACCGTCGCCTGGGTTGTAGAAGGGCTAGGTCTCTCTTCAGTTCTCTGCTTCTTGGGTGGTGGAACGGGTGACGTTATTTCTGGACCTTCTACTTCTTTTAGGCTTGAGTCCTGCAAGAAACTTTTAAGGATTTCAAAATCATTTGGATTATAGTATTTTTTCACCTGGTCGGGACTTGCTTTACAGATTTCCCCTCTCTCGTTCTTAAGGTACAGTACGACTCCTTTGATTTCCTGAATTACATAGGGGCCTTCAAATTTTGGAGCTAACTTTGCAGTAAAATTGTCTGGGGCACTTGATAAAGAAAACTTCCTCTTCAATACTTTATCCCCAACTTTAAAATCTGCTTCACGGCGTTTTCTATCGTAATATATTTTTTGCCTATTTCTTGCCGTATCCGAGCTTTTAAGCGCCTGGTCAATAAGTTTTTGCAACATCTTTCTCTTTAAATTCTTGCTCTCTTTGTTGCACAAAGAATAATTTATCTAAAGGCGTAATCAACTTTCGGCCTAAAATAATTCTGCTGGTCTTTTTCCCGTAGTATCGTGATTTGCCGTTCTAAAAGCATAAGCTAACTCATTTATGTAGCTATACCAGCGCTTGTGATGTGTGCTAACGTAACTGCGAATTATTTTTACAATGTTTTTATTAACTCTTTCTGCTATGTTTGCCTGTGGTCTATACGGAACCATTTTGATATGGCGTATGCCAAGTCCAGTGCATATGTTTTCAAATATTTGACTAATGAATTGTTTACCGTTATCGCTAATGACTTTTATCGGTGCACCGTATTTTAAAATGTATCTGTGTAAGAATGCATCTGCGACTGTTTTGGCTGACGCGCGTTTAAGTGGAACAATTTCTGTCCATTTTGAAAAATGATCTACAATTACTACAAGAAAACGATTTTTATTTAACTCACTCTGGGGGAAAGGACGAAGAAGATCTATGCCTAAAATTTCATTCGGAAATGTAGCACGAATGCTATTTAAGTACCCGGCCGGGCTGTAATTAATATCATTTATTAACTGACATTGATTGCAGGACCTGACAAACGCAGTTACTAGTTTGTATAATTGCGGGAAATATACCGCCTCGCGTACCCTTTTTAAAGTCTTTCTGACCCCTAAATGACCCGCTGTTTTCGCGTCGTGTAATTCCTTCAAAATGCTTATTCGAAGCGAGGCTGGGATGACTGGTTTGTACTAGAGATTTTCGTTTGTTGTTTTCGTATAAAATAATAAATTATCTATTATTTCATAGTTTTCTGCTCTATTTCTTATCGCATCGATATCTGTATGTTCAAAGCTTTCGGGGTCTTTCAAATATGCATAGATACTTCCAAATTCATGATCAGCTTTCAGTTCAGCGATAATTGTATCTCTAGAATCTAAAATTTTTTAAGTCAACACAGCACATTTAAGTTCATTACCTTCATCGTCCAGTTTTATACGAGAAAGTGCGTCAGCTACATTGTTTTCCTTACCCGGTTTATATTTGATTATTAGATTATATTCTTGGAGTTTTAAAGCCCATCTTATTAACCTGGGCTTTAGGTTTTTCCCCGAGTAAAGTCTACCAACAGCCGCATGATCCAGAGAGACTGTTACTGGCGCTTTGCCGAAATAAACTCGAAATTTGTGTACAGCCATTAATACGGCTAATGTTTCTCTTTCTGTAGCTGTATAATTCCTTTGTGTCTGATTCAATGTTTTACTAAAAAATGCCAGAGGATGGCTATTTTGCATAAGAACCACACCCACCGCATAGTCTGACGCATCTGCTGCAATTTCCAGGTTTTCGTCCCCCCTCCGGGAATTTTAAAACAGGGGCATTGATGAGCGCTTCTTTTAATCTTTCAAATGCGGTATTTGCTTCCGCTGTCCACGTAAATTTACTTTTCTTTCTTTTAATTACTAACAGTGATTCAACAATATTAGCGAAATCTTTTATGAATGACCGATAGTAAGACCATAACCCAAGGAAAGAAGAAAGTTTCTTGGCG
Source organism: Stegodyphus dumicola (assembly GCF_044657685.1). NCBI lineage: Eukaryota > Metazoa > Arthropoda > Arachnida > Araneae > Eresidae > Stegodyphus > Stegodyphus dumicola. The sequence goes on from NC_140781.1 coordinate 163,616,160, forward strand.
GTGTTGGGCGGTGGGAAATTCTTGATTGCTTTTATTTTTGAATCTTGAGTTTCTATATCCTTTTGCGAAATTTTATAACCCAGATATTTACGTTCTTTAGTTGCGAACTTACATTTTGAGGAGTTAATTGTAAGACCGGCCTCTTTTAATAATTTAAACACTTCTTCTAGATCTTTAATATGTTGTTCCAACGTACTACTCGTTATAATTATATCATCTAGATAGATTAAAGTCGATTTTCCTAGGACAGACTTTAGAACAATGTCCATAGCTCTCTGGAATGTTGATGGGGCCCCACACAACCCAAAGTGCATGCGTAAAAATGCATAAGTGCCCGATTTTGTTATAAACGCGGTTTTATGTATGTCTTCGGGTTTCATAGCTATTTGATAGTAGCCAGACGTTAAGTCCAAAGTAGTCATGTATCTAGTAGATTTAATGTTTCTAATAATTTCCTCTATAACCGGCAAAGGGTAAACTGGGAATTTAGTAATATTATTCAGTTTTCTGTAATCGATAGCAAACCTCCAAGCCCTTTTATCCGAAGGAGGAAACTCGTTCTTTTTCCTACATAGTACGACTGGACTCGCGTTCTCACTATTTATGGGCGTTATTATTTTGTTCTTTAACATTTCCTGAATATGTTCTTCGATGATTAGGTCTTTTTGTTTATCATAACGATACGGTTTAGTCCTACAAGGTTTTTCGGCAGTTAACTGTATCTGATGCGTAACTATTTGACAGCTACCAGGCCTTTCTGAAAACAAGTTTGAAAAATTACTCACCACTTGCTGGATGGCTTGAATTTCATGGTCATTCAAATGGGTAAGGTCAACTTGCGGTTGTTCCCCTGGTTCCACCACCCTCTTGTCTTAAAAACTCCATACCTAAAATAAGAGGATTTTGCAAATGTTTTACTACAAAAATTAATACTTTGAAGCTTTCCTCTTTTACCTGTATGTTTAATGATAATTTCCCAAAGCAGTGACAGGTTTTTCCTTGCGCTGCTATAATTTCTGTGTTTTTGTTTTTAAATAATCGTAACCTATAAAAATTCTTTTTGAAGAATGTTTCGCTCATATAATTACCTTCTGCTCCTGTATCGATGAGGGCTTCTACTGGTACATCGCCAACCAGGACTTGTATAATTGGTAGATGTGAGTTCTTTACGATGACCGTATTTAAGTGTCTTTTTGAGGGTTTTTTTAAAACTTTCGGGGTCTGGACCCTCGCTTTCACAGGCCCCTCTACTCGTTTAAAGCTTTCCTTTCAACTTCTGCCTTCTGGGTACGCGGACGTTTGTTTTCAAATTTCGTTTTTGGGCCTTGTCCTTCGAGGTTCGATGAGTTAGCTTGATAGCTCTTTCCCCCATAAGAGCGGTTTGCATTTCTGGTCTGCTCATTTGAAGATTGCCTTCGGGTACTTTGAGAATACGATGCCCCTCTAGCTTTTTCCGCTATTCTGCGATTTTGAAACTTGACCGCCAACTCGAAGTGTTCCTGCAATGTGCTTGGGTTTCTAATTTCGAAGTAGTCTTGAACAGCAGGTAACAATCTTGGTAAGATTATTTCAATAATCTCCGCGTCGTGTTTCTTCCCATACAGCATATCCGTCAGTTTAATTTTTCGCAGAATAAAATCCGTCAATTCTTCTATATTCCGTTGATAGAAACTATATAGTTCGGCTTCTAGCCTTGCTCGATGTTTCACTATGGGGAAGGCCTTTAATAACGACTTTTTGAAATTTTCAAATGTATATGTCTGGCCTCCAAATTCCCCTAATAAAAATTTGCCTATATTCTTCCACCATAGCGCGGCCTGTCCTCTTAGTGCAGATGTGGCGATGGCAACTTTTTGTCTTTCAGGCACAGTTTAGAGCTGAAAGTGGTTGTCGAGGTTTTCTAGAAATATCGTCACCGAATTTTTTCCGTCGAAATTGACGTTTGGCTTGATTGACGCTCTCAACGTCTGGACCAGGTATTTAAATCCTTCCAATTGGCTTGCCATTTCTTGTTGTCGTCCCGCGGCTTCCATCCGATTTTCGGCCATTTCCGTTCGACAAGTGTTCGGGCGCCAATGTACAGTTGCGCGCCTCCAACCTGCACGCAACAAAGTGGTGACTGCTGAAACTGGATATTAGACAGAGTTTTGAGAAGGGTTTAAGTCCCTTTTTATTCAACTTTAGAAATTACAAATTCGTGCTCTTGACGCTCACAAACTACGCCGACCCGGCGGTAAAATAAAACTAAGAAACTAAAAAGAGATAATAACAAGAGGCTAACTACGAGGCTCTCTAAACGTAACTAACCCCACCGCGTTTTACAATACCGCTGATAATTCAGCAAACTCTGAATACCACGTTGAAAGATTAACAATTTGGCCGAGGCAAGCACACAGGCCGAAACGCGTGATTCTTCAATTTATAACTAACTACCTCCGCGCTCGTCAAGTAAGAAAAGCACACTTCGAACTCGTTTCCTTTCTATTTAACTCAGAATATTTCCGCTGATAATTTGAATCCTTGCACGTTCTACTAAAATTTACATACTCTGGCATTGGCAGTTCCAGGGGAAAGTAAGGCTTGACAGGAACGATAGTTTAAACTTAAAATAAATGTTAGTTAATATAAATATAAACCCTACAACATAACTTACTATATTTAAGGCATAAATGTAACCCTGATACTCGGTATGTGCCCGTTAATAGGTTTGCTGAGAAACAGAATTTTTTAAAAATAAATTTTCTTCCTATCACTACTTTCTTTCTATTTATAAGGAACCACTAGGCATTAAAAAATTAACCTGAAGTGATTTCAAACTTTAATAATCTAAAAATAAACTGCTATAAAATTTTGAAATTATATCTTGGAAAGACCTGCATATAACAACATAATGTAGCTTCGGAGACATATTGAACTGAAATTTAAACATTAAATGTTATCATTTGGATAAAAAAAAGTATTTTCATAGTAACAGGAGATTTATTTAGGTATCAAAATCTTAAATCTTCAGTTATTGGTTGTTCTCCTTGGATAAAACAAAGTAATTTCATAGCAACATGAGATTTATTTAGGTATCAAAATCTTAATTCTTCAGTTATTGGAAACTGGGTCCTTGCTGTAACAATAATTTGATTCACATTTCCTTGCCTCATTTTAGAGCAGACAAAGCAAAAATAGACTTATTTTTCGTGCTTGAAATTAGCATTACTAAAACGTAACCTTACGTCTAACATTTAAATCTCTTTTAATTCAGCATTACCCAATTTTCAAAGGTTCGAAACGTTTTTTATTATAAATATCCTAGGCTATACAAGCCTGATTTATTAACTATAAATCAGTTCGATTTATAGTTAATATAGAAATAAGCCTCATTTATTAACTATATAATCAGACAATAAATGAACTAATTATGATTTTTATATCATTTAAAGAAATTCTTTAAATGATATAATAAATTATAATTAGTTCATTTATCATGTTCATGATTCATATCATCATTTATTTATCAAAATAATTAATCCCTTTATCGTGTGCCACTGTTAAATTATTTCTCTGAAATAATCTAGGTGCTATCAACACTACATTGCGAAGTCTGCACTTTATAGCTTTTGCTAGCATAACAGTTTCTTCAAGTATAGGTCACTTATTTAAACAAGCTTCTCATATTTCTGCATAGGCAGATTTAAACAAACATATTCTCTCCTGATAAGAAAGGTACACCGTCACGCGTGATAAAAGTTTACAATTATATACGAAATTACCCAGAATAGCTGTTAGAAGGCTTTATATGTTAAAATATTTTCAAATCATACTAAGCAAATCTTATCTCTTTAATTTTTCTTCTAAACAGAGAAGATACCTCCCAAAGAAGGCAAAGTCTAGCGCGTACACCGTAAAGCTATAATTTATGCTTTTTAATACTTTAATAATCAATATACACGAAGATTGTAAAATAAACTAGAAGGAAGCGAATCAACAATTTATCTGAAGCAGAAAACAAATATTTTTAAATTGCAAGCTAAAATTGATGATCCGTGATTATTTTCTTAAGATAAATGTTCGAAAACATTTGCTTTCCTTAATTACCAACTGTCTAAATGACTAATTTCACTTCTTCTGTATTCTTAAATGCGTTACAATAATCACAGGTGGGAAGTCAACACAGTGCGGACGAAAACGTCTTCAACCTAAAAGTATTTAGCTGAAATTATAGCTTCTCATATTGTCTACCGTTAAGTTTCTGGAATAAAGTGACAGATATATAAAACCTATCAACAAAAGCTAGAGTAACTTATTAACAAATCTGGATACCAATAGCTCTACAACACAGCTCAAAGAAAGAGATTTTATAAAGAGTATATGATCAGAAATTACTGAATACTCACATTCCAGTCACACTGGAATGGAAACTAGATTTATGTATTTACTTTATTAATGAGTTGCAGTGCGTTTGTATAGGGTGGCCCAGAAGTCACTTTACATTTTGAAAATTAAATAACTTTTTCTTAAATGACTGTATTTAATTAATTCTTTTTTATTACAAAGCTTAGAGTGTGTAAGTTAGTTCTGACTTAGCGACGAAAGATAATGTCTCTTAAATAGCCTCCATTCTCGTCTTCACAAAGTCGAGCTCTTTCTAAGCTATTCTCCATGACACTTCTTAACATCTGAGGTTGTAGGGAAAATGTTTGCCTTAAGTTCTTGAATAGTTCGGGGCTTATTTGCATACACTTTGTCTTTAAGATGTCCCCAAAGCCAAAAGTCCGGAGCTGTCAAATCAGGAGAACGTGGAGGCCATTCAAAATCGGATTTAAGAGAGATTATCCGATCCTGAAACATTGCAGTTAACAACTGCATTGTGGCTCTAGCAGTATGTGCAGTTGCTCCATCTTGTTGCCACCAATACCCTGCCATGTTTACTAACTGAGGTTGAACAAAATTCGCTAGCATGTCTCGATATTTCTCAGCAGTAAAATTCAATTATTAAAAGTAAAATTCAATTATCTTCACTCGTTGTTCTGTTGTAAACTTATCCATGCCAAAAATTTCCAGAGATTATATTTTTTAATTCTGAAAAGAGAAAAAGAAATATATTAATAGAAAAAAAGTTATTTAATTTTCAAAATGTAAAGTGACTTTTGGGCCACCCTATATTTAACCAAATTACTTGGAGAAGAAAGGTCTGGTGACTTTCTAGGAAAGTTAAAGTATTACAAACTTACTTTTGCCGATTTATGTTTATTTTCATTACAGAAGAGAGATACACTAAACACGGCATTACATATTAATTGAATTTTGCAAAAATAGAATGGAATCCATAATTTGATAATTCTAGTTCCTAGCAGTATTATATGTATGTATGTAGCAGTATTATATAGTTATATTAACTAGCTAGTTAATAGTTATAGTTATAGTTATATTAACTAGCTAGTTAATAGCAGTATTATATAGTTATTATATAGTATGTAGCAGTATTATATGTATGTAGCAGTATTATATGTCCTTATATGTAAAAGCAAACGAGAAATGTATTTCGAATAATATGTAGATAAAAGTTTCCTATACTTCTCAGGTTTTTGTATGAAAATTGTGAACTCTTTACAAGAAATAAATCGCAAAAATAGCCGATATATTTAATTTCACAATTTGTGATGTTTTACATCTTTTTAACTTGCATTGAGTGATCGATTAACAAATAAATTTAAAAAAAATCAAGTTGAATATGGAGAAGAAAGCAAGATTCATTGGATAATGCAGTAACATTTTCAGCCGTCACAGTCAAGGTTTGGTATTCCTGTGCCTACATGAGCAGTAATTTAACGTTTATCAGTGACAGTATAACAATTCAGCTGTTAATCCACCTCCGTTGAAATGAGACACGTTTTGTATCGACAGATATTTTATCCTCTTTTTAATTAGCATTGTCTGATCAGAACTGTTCTTACTGCCTAAAATCTTTTGACTCAACTGTCACTCTCTAAACACTGAAGCTACTCTTGTACTAGAAAAGCCAGAACGTTAGATGTCTCAGAAATACTATAACAGTATCCTTGCATTATTCCACGTTCAAAGTTACTCATATCCTTTAGTCTTACCAATTTTCAGACTATTCGCAGTGATAAATATTTTTTCTCAAAATGTGTGTATGTGTATGGTGTGTGTATTTAATTATGGCAAAGCACACTAGGGCTATATGCCTAAGGGGAGGGATGCCTTCGTGGAGGACTTTCTAAGGGAAACTGGCTCGTATACACGTTACACATGGGGAAAACCACGAAAACACCCATGCAGCCAGCCCATTCGCGGGATTCGAACCTCGGACCGAACTACCAGTGTTCAGCGTCTTTACCGCTCGGCCACTGGTGGGCTCAATGCAGAAAGAGAACGACGTACAAAAAAAATGATGGCAGTTTATTTTGAATTGAAGAGAAATCTTCGCTGGTGGGCCTTTTCTCAAATTGAAATTGAATTGTAAAAACGATTTCATGTCTTTTGCATCATTCCGTGTGACTTATAAAACTGGTTCGTGTTAAAATATGTCTGTAGTATTTGACCTATTCAGTGTAATTACAAATTATTAAAATCAGTTATGTTTAAGGAATTTTATTAATTCAAAACACATCTATTTTAGTCCATTCAATGCATCAAATTAATCAATGCTTATTAATAATGAAATTATATTTTAATGTGATAAATTGTGTTTTGGGATATTTGAGCAACACACATGGTCGAACTCATTCCATAAAATTCACAATAGATGAAGAAATGATGTGAAATTTTGAGGACAGTGAGCTTTGAATTTGCGTTCAAATTCAACATCAGACTTTTATATTCAAATAAGTGTAATTATATGTCAAGCCAGCATTTTCATAATGAATATCAGCTCATAAAAAGCTGTTATGACTTAAATTTAATCATTTATTAATTTTTATTGTAGAATATTACTTTATTTTACAATGCTGCTCATGAATGTCTTCTAGATTATTCAAATTTATTTTCGTATACAGAAATTAATTAGTATGATTTTCTAATTATTGAGAAATATCGGTTAGACAACAAATTCCATAATGTTTTAGTCCTTTAGGTATCATACAAACGTATTTGATATAGAAAATTATATATATTTATAAAATATCTCACTTACTTTACTTTGCAAATTTGCAATACTAACTTACATTAGTTTAACAAATTTGTCGGTCTATTTTGCGTTTCCATAATAAATAATGGTACAAACATATTTTAAGCATTCGTAAAAGGCAGTAAGTTAAAGGTACCTAAGAAATAAGCTCCTTTTTCTCTTGGAAAGCATAAATATGATTCAATGGAATTATTTTATAAGATTATGCCAATGTAAAACTTCTCTGTTTATGCATTACGAATTCGTAAGTAACTTTATTTTAAATAATGTGGGATACAAGCCCCATAAAGTAACTTCAAATCATTTTTAAAGTCATGCAATAGATTTAGGAGATTACGGAGTCCAAATAATCATTATACATTTATTGTTTTTGTGATGTTTTAGAGACTAGTGTGTCCATTTAACCATTATACATTTATTGTTAAACTCCTATTACTACAGTAACCGAGTACCATATATTGAATATAAGCAGTTACATTACTGGAATGCATATGTGTCACTGAAGCACATTATGATCATAAATGCATATAAATAACTGGACAGAATATACTCGTTATCCTGCTACAAATTCACTTGAAGGTAATACAATTGAATACATTCCAGAAAATAGCGGAATCACCTCCAAACTAAACTGCACTAAACAACGATCCAAATCCATAGTTTCAAGCTGTGAACCTTAGTTTCGCAATTTCCCATTAGCAAGATTCCACAGGAATCAATATTGATCGCACTCAGGTAACCATTTCTGACCCTTCATATCCTGTAAAGGCATAGTGAAGGATGTTACGGGAAGCCTTGGATCAAGAGTGAGGCTCATTTCATAAGCACGATATAAAATGTGCGTAGATTTAAAACATAAATTTTTGAGAATTTTATCAAAATATTTTATTTAGGTTGTATAACAAAGATATAGTTCAATTTGAAAGTCTAATGAGAAAATGCTTTGTAAGAGAATATTGCTGATAATCGAGAAATAAGAATTATGTAGTGCCACTAGCTGCTATGTAAGTTAATTGACGCTTTTGTAAATACGTTTCTAGGTATACACTAATTCAGCTCCATAAGCTGAAGTTTTCTTGTGGGATTTTTATAACCGCCAAGCAATATATGCAATTCCCTTTTTAAAAGAGATTAAAATGTTCTGCTACTGAGCAGATTTGAACATAAGAAAAATGATCCACCGTTAAAGAATAAGAACCGTTATAAAATATCTAAAATCAATTATCTCCTTAAAAATTACAAAGGAATATTAATCTACTTAATAATTTGACGAAATAATTCAAGATTAACGGTTCGGTTAAGTGCTTGAATATTTCTGCAGTAATCAATTTTCAACTCGTGAACACATATGAGAGCTCTGAGAAAATTTCGTTGTGTCAGTTATTTTGTAATGCTTTTTTCTTTAATCTGTAATTTTTTCCCTGTAGTTGAAACTTCTAATAATTCTATTCCTATCTATTCTTGATTTTTAAAACGCTCTTTCCACTCCAGAATAATGCAAATTAGGTACTAATAAAAAAGAGGGGGGGGAACATGTTAATGTAGACTGTTCATGCTATTAATGCTGAGCTGCTGAAATTTAATTAAATGCTCTTGGCCGTCATTCACGTATCAAATCTAGAAGATTGAGCTCCTGTTCTAGTCTACTAATCTACTACAAGTGGAAAATGAAGTATGTTCATTAACTTCGCGTTAGAAAATCTCGAAGTGAAACCGTCTAGGTAAGTGTCTCTTTCAGGCTACTGGAGTGTTTATGTTGTTGCAAATAGTAAAGTATTTATGTTTAAAGGTTTGACTAGAATGCAGCTAAATTTTAGATAGTATTTTTGTTATTGCAACAGGTATTAATTTCAATTAATTTTAAGCAGCTATTCTTGGAAAATTAATCTTGAAGGCACCAAGTGCAAAACATGTCATCTCAGTGTATTTTTTTCGTAATCAGTTAATAACACTCATGTCAATCACTGCAAAAGGAAAGCACTAAAAGAAGTTGCAATACATGTGGGGAAGGAAATAGGATGATCTCAATTGCATGCTCTATTCATGATGATGGAAAAGGTATACTAGTTGATTTTAAAATATATAATAATGATTTTGTTCTTTTCTTGGACAACACACTCGGCGTCCATTCGAGATGTCGAGTCCCGGTGTAGGCATTACGCATTTTTCACATCTCCTGCTTCAAAATAACCTAATGACTCTACAACTCTATTTTTAAAACTATAATTATCATGTGCAGAAAACGTTTCTGTCTAGAACGTGTCCGCTGTAGTAGTAAGTCGCTCAGACAACTCCTGTAAAATAATAGCTACAGATATGCAAATAAGAAAATGATATCGGTTATGACAACGATTATGACATTAATTATGACAAAGATTTTGAGTTCGTGATACTGTCTCAGAAACTAAGTGATAGAAGTATTGTAATTACAACACTGTATAGCATCACGCATCGAATTAGTAGATGATGTTTAGCAGAAATGAATAGTACAGACAGAAATTTAGAAAGAACATTTTTTTTAAAGTTTCATTTAATAATTCACGTTTTAAAAGGCTTTCTGATTAACGTAATGCATTTTCGTCACATAGGAAAAGTTGCTGATATTTCTGCACATTTATTACAGAAATCTTTGGTGATCGATAGCCGTTTGCATATTCACACACTAGGATACAAATCCAAGCCAATGCCATCGTATCTGCATTTGTGGGTAACAAAAATCAGAAAACTTGTTCCTTACAGCTTCTTTATATTGTCTTCACTGAAAATGGCCATTTTCTGCAATGTAATTTAAAATGTATGTATATAGAAGTTTCTCAGATGGTACATAACTTCCTATAGTTTCTGAGATGGCATTACGAGCTTACAAATTATTCTTCTACAGTCCATATACATATTACTAGGCTTTACAAAGTAAGAGAGGCGGAAGCCTTTGCTGGGATTCTAGCCACGAAAGCCATGGATTGTTACCCGCTGCTAGCTGGACGTACTACAAATTAAACCATCACATAGCTTATGACGGAATGTGATAATTCCTTTTAACCAGATTGTTTGTATCTTGTGGTAGAGTATGGTCATTTTAAGTATATCATTGTCTCACTTCCGTAGCTTTGGCTGCATTCGCTGAAAGGTCATTTGGCTGACTTAAAACTTTAACATTTAAACTGATTTTAAGATATGATCCGCCAGATGTGTCGTTCATGATTGATGCGATTTTGTTATTAATTTCAAACCATTTTTAGATTTCAATAGGCAGCTTCTATTGATATTTTAAACCGACTGCTTTATTATTATATATCACTATTTGATTAATCATTAATTATATTTTTACGAGTTTATTGTCTACCGTCTCTAACAGGATACACCGTATACTTTTACAAAGCAAGCTTAGTGATTTTAACATACCGTTCATAAGGTTTTATTTGTTTTAATACATAGAATACCTTTATTTTAGTTCTATCATATTATCCAGTGCTAGTAATTTGAACGTGTTATACAACCAGATAGTTCAAAAGGATGTTCTCAGTACTCTCTTGACAATTTTGCCTGGTGATACCTGCGCCATTGAAACCATATGTAAGGTTTACTGTTTAAAGATACTTTTGATGCAATATTATCATATTAACTAATACCTACGTTAGTAATATATTGATTATTAGTCTTTCTTCGAAACTTACTTTTTAGATTTGCGTTTAATACAAAAGTGCTGTAAAGGTGTATGGTTTAATACCACTATTTCTAAAAAATTCTTGCTAAGCCTAAGCAGTGGCTTAATAAGCAGTTAATTAAACAGTTAAGTAAAGGTCATTTAAGCGCACTTAAGTTTACTCTAAGATTCCGTATCTTAATTCTTCTGGAAATACATTTGCGGCAAGGCAAATCTGCAGTCTGTGCGAAATAAGATTCACATTAATTAAGTTTCTTTATTCAATTTTTAAGTTTGATTCCTCTTTTCTCATTAATAGCAAATTATATAAATGTGCTTAGATCTCTGTTTATATGAAAAGCGAAACTTTTACCACGCTGCGAAGAATGTCCTTCAAAAAACAGTTAATTAAATTTGGAATTCCTGCTTCAGTTAGATCTTTATTAGATTTTAACAGAAAAAATATTGTGAAAGAGTTTAGAAAAATATGTAAGCGTGCAGCGTGGTACTCGGGTATTTTAGAAACTAATGATGAGTGTCTCTTAATTGGAAAATAACTCAGGTATTTTTAATCTGTAAATGTCAATTTTTACTGTGTGAGTGACTAAGAAATGAATAATAGGTATATTTTTGTTCTAAAAGTTCAGACTTAAGAAAGTTGACTATACAAGGTTTTATTTTACATTTTAGTAATTAGGGTTCCTTTAATTTGCTGGGCTTTGCAATTTTCACTGTAATTATCTAAAATACGTGATGTCTAATGCAAACACTCTGACGTCAAAAGAAGTTAAGAAAACGATTACCGCTTGCTCCATGAAATCCGGCAACACATATTCCTGAAAATTTTATCTTTTTTAAAAATCCATCCAAAATTAATCCTGAAGCTAACCAGCAGACATTTTAAATGTGCGGTATAAGTTTATAGCAAAATATTACAGTTAAATGATAAAATATCAATTAATTTATTTGTTTTTGTTATTGATAGATTGCTTTATACTAGAATTTGATAATCCTTTATTTCCGCAGTAAAACATCATTTAAAAGTTGACCTCCTTAACGAAGAAGCATAAGACAAATTTCTACATCACAAAGCTATACTCTTGTTTTTATGTAAATCTCTAATTTCGAATCCCGAAATGTTTATATAAAATTTTAACTAGTTTCATAGGAAAAAAAAAAGAGTCTGCGCATTTGGATTTTTTTATATTTGACATAAAAGAACTATAATATATATATATATAAAGGTATAAAACAACCTATCTAAACTATTTTTATTCAGAATAATATTAAAAACGCAATAAGGCATACCAAAAGATGTTCATTCCTCTCTTCGAAACTCTTGGTATTGTGCACTTCATCTTTTGTAAAAATCTTTCTTCAAAATGCGGTACTTCTAATTAGCTATTTAACGATGATTTATGGTAGAAACTTATTCACATTTTTGGTTCTGTTTATTGAACAAAATACAGTAGGAATTTTCTATTTTTAAGCAGAAAATAACGGAAGCAAATTTCGGCAGCGTATTTTGAATAAGAAAAGTAAAATCTGTGCTCAGTTAAATAAATAATAAGTTTAGATAAAGAAAGGAAACTTAGTATTACTTATGTTTTCGTAATTGACCACAGTCAATACGAAACCCGAGTAGAAGGTTATCAGTTGTTAAAAAATTCTGTCCTGATATCCAAAATAGGTAAAAATAAAAAAACAATGTTTAAAAATGTAACTGCTCAACAAATGTATTAAACTCTTGGTGCAAGAAATTACGAGATACCTATATAGTTAGGTAACATTACTTATATGTTAGCACTTTTCTTCAGATGTTTTCACATTATTAACTTTAATTATCATTGATTGTCGTTGAATAAATTGTTTTCAGATGAAAGTTTATGGTTGCACAGCTGTGTGCTATCTCTAATGAATAAATCAGTTTTTGTGATTGAATATGTAAATTATCAATAATTTAATGTGAAACTTGATCAGTCTGCATCACAAGGCTGATTTCATTGCAAGTGTTTGTTAGGCGAGATAAAAAAAATTGCATTCTAGTTGTCTGCTACAACAGTGTCTATGTTATGCCTGCACCCAGTGTAAAAATGAATAAGGCCATAATATAGACCTGCAGTATGCAAGGCAATAATTGACAGTAAAATTATTTGTGGAACATAAAGAAAGTTTAATAATACTATTGTCACCAAAGGAATCCGAAAGTTTGGTCTCTTTGTCTTTTATTCCTTTTGCTGATTACCCAATCCTTGTAAAACGGTGAACTTACATGGTGATAGATGCCTGACCCCTCAAAAATGAAGGCTTTGGAATTTTGTTACATATTACCGTTCAATGGAGTTCAATAAACGGTGCAAGATGCTCATTTGTCTAAGACACTATCCATTTCAAAATTGGCTGACAAAAGGCAGAACTGCATGCGATGTGCATGCCATAGGTCTGTTGAGAAAACTTTTGGGAACAAGGTAACAGTTCAGTTTCAATAATAAAATAAAGAAGGATGTATCAGCCCTTTTTTAAAGACCCAAAAGTTCTACCAGGAGGATAGGTTCGAAAGGAATTTTAACCTCAGTGGAAATAATGAGATAATAGTCAGCAAATTTTATGCAGAATGGAACAACCTATGAACGGAAATGTTTTGATCGCATCTCTTAGAAATCATGGTAAAGATTTAACCCTGACTTTACCTCTGATCGCTTCGTTTTAACTAGACGCTTTGAAAGTGTAACTGAGGTAGAATTAAACTATTTATTTTAACAAAGCAGAAGAAAATTATTTTCTTTTATTAAAAATCATCGCATAATTTTAGCATCATTTGTGATTTTAATACATTTAACAGTACTTATCATAAATAAACTACAAACAGCTTTAGTGCGCGCTGTTGCAAACGGTAAGAACGATAACTGTAAAGTAACATATTCTTTAAGGAAAGCTATTCAATCTCAAAAGCGATAAGTTTTACACAGGAACAGTTACGGAAGTCTGAATTCATTTGCGTATTGACATCCACAGCCATCCCTCCGATTAACTGGTTAAATATTAACTTTCTGTCTATATACTAAGTCCTTCTCTTATTCATCACGAATCTAAACTTCCTAAAAGAAATGCTCTTCCATTCTACACCATATTTTAATATTTTTCTTAACTTACTGATAGTTACTTATGATTCAGTTTATGGTGAAAGCAAGACGAGAGCTTCTCTTAAGTATTAAATAATCTTTCCTATTTATCTATAGGTATCGTGTGACACTCAATTTTGCACATTTTATGTTTAAACGTTTTTTATGTAAAAACGCTATACTTGTAACTGCACATGTGTTTTTACAGTACCAGATATTCAAAGGGAATAATGAACATTCAAAAACATGCATTTTTTGTGGATGTGCTATACATTTATACTTGACAGTATAAGATCTCATATTTACATATATACATACATTTATATGCATTACAAACATGTTAATATGTACTTAATCAGAAAATTTATATTCTTTCTTCATGATAAAGGCATGCAAATTTAAACTATGATGTCTAGTACATAAAAGCGCAAATTAAATTATTTTACCTCTTTGATTTTCAAACGAAAATTGATAAAATTCTTCACAAATATTTTAAATTATTAGTTTTTGTTATTAATTGTTATAATATAGTGAAGAAGCATTATACCCACTGTAGAACGTTTTTTTACTAATATTTATTCACTTTATTACGAAGATCAACAATTCTTTCAACGATTTTAATGATAATGCATAACTACTAAAACCAACATACGTTGTCTGCCATGTAATATAACTTTGATCAAGATTAATTGTAGCTGAAGAAAACGCTCGTATCGGTGTTTTATATGTAGAATAACAAAACAAATTTTTTTAAATAAAAAAGGAAACAAAATGCTCTCCAATTTGCATTTATACGCACTTATTTGCAAATTTAAATAATTCTATAACATACAAACATCACAAATGGAAAAACGGCATTTTGGTTGTTATTTATTAAATGTCCAGATTGCGATTGTGCACGAAAAAATCAATATTTTTTCCAGTTTTGATCGTTTTGAATACCTGTTTCCTCTGAACAAGTTTAGATTTTCAGCATTCGATATATTTTTATTTTAATGGTGTTTATATTTGGCGGAAATTGCCCTTTAGTCACCGATATTACAGTGAATGCAGTGAAATAAATTCACGCATATGCTGCAGACTTCCAACGAAATATTTTGCTGTTCCAGAGGCAATTTGCATTTCTTCTATCATTTTCTTGCTGTTACTAAGAGACTTCGTTTTTTCTTCAGCTTTGAACTCACCTACTTAAAAATCTTATTTCACGCGTCAAGTCAATTTTTTTTGGTAACGGTCTTGTTCTTTCTTATTTTTCATGATAACTGTATAGTTACTAAGCTAATTTGTAAGTATATTTTAGATCATTTAATATCTAAAAAGAAATTTCTGATGAAAATAAGATACAACTTAATAATTTTTTAAAGAGTTTAAGTTTTTAACCTGACAATCTTTCCGAAACGGTCATTTCTCTGTAATTTAAATTTATTTTACTTGTTTATAACCAAGCGAATATATATCATCATAATATTTCCAATACTTTCCCATTCATGATCAAAATGTAGATTTTTGAAAGGTTTTTAAGGCTTCTTAAAATAGCTACACGAAAATGCCATTGCAAGAAGTTACGTTAATGTGTTTCTCTAAAATGAAATTGTTTGGGTTTTCGCTCATATTGAATGAACTTCATCCCAAAGGGCACACACCTTGATATTATATAATGCCTAACTTTGCTTCAGCCCCCAAATTGCAATTTTAGGGCATATTTTAATAGACATCTTTCATAATAAGTATTGCATTTATTCATGAACTTAAACAGCTGCGAAACAAAGTATAAAAAAATGCATGAATTACCGTTTTATAATAAAATTTTATTATATATTTTCTGTAACGAGTATCATAAGATTACATCGATTCATACTCGTTACTGAAGTAAAATGTTCTGATGTAATTCTTAAAAGTAAAAAATATGATGTGTACACCACATGACTTCCTTGTACGGAATATTAAATTATACGCATTTTTCTTGCATTTCATTTAAACTTATTGGGTTGAATTAAGTCTACTTCGCCGACAGCGCATAAACCACAATAGAACAAATGCATTCTTTAAAATTCACTCTAGTATTTGTTTACCATAGCGACGCTCTGGCGCTAGATTCACTTAAAAATTATTACTGTAACTAAATTTGTATTACTGTTAGTTTGCGCGCAGTGCTTCAGTACAAATTTAAATTTTCGGAAAATACAGTTAGTTTTTTCTTTATAAAACAAATTATTATACACTATTAAGTAAAATAAATCAAGAAAGATAATCATCTATGTATAAAGATGACACACTGAAAATTTCATATATGTATGACAAAAACAATTTGACTTATTAAAACTCGAAAATCAGCTAAAATTCTCACTTTTTGTTTTGCGCAAAACTGATGACACCCCTTCAGTATTATATTTCGTTCACATTATAACTCATAAGGCACAAAATTTATATCATTTAAAGAACAGAATTATCTAATCGTTGCCACATGTTCTATTCAAATAAAGCTAGAATTATGTATACAAGAAATTAAGCAAGGAAAAAAAAAAAAAAAAAAAAAAAAAAAAAAAAAACTTTTCACAGACGATTGAGTATTTCTCATTTAATTAATTCAGTTCTCACTTCGCGAGAAGGCAAAAATACATAAAAACTCAAAATATCTATATTAAAAATTACGAAGTAAATCTCAAACACATATTTTCTCGAAAAAATTCCAGAAAGAATTAAGCATGATTTAATTGGCAATAATAAATGAATGCGTTATCTTTGTTGTTGCAAAGCTAAGTTTCTCTAGATTGGCAACAAATCCACTAGTCTCCTGTTTTAAATGTAAACATCAATGGCCGCCATTAAAAAAAGGCTTAGCGGCAATTAAACAACTTTAAAATTGCTGATAATTCTAAAAATATTGCACACAGATTTACTAAAGGCATAAAATCCTTAACCAGAAGATAAAAACAACATAATTCAATCATTTTTAAAGCAAAAAATGTACAATTTACAAACATATAAGAGTAAAGAAACTGAGATTACTGAGTCGGGTAACAGAGTGGATATATATATAAATATATTTATATGCGTTTGGTGCGGCCGATTGCAACCAAAATACGAGGTGCACATCTACATGTTGTAGCAGTCCTATATACAAAATTTCAACGTTCTGAGGCTACTCGTTTTCGAGTTATGCGAGATACGTACGTATGTACATACGTTCGTACAGACGCCACGAAAATTTATCTTCAGAATTAATTTTTAATAATAATTTAAGCAGTTTTATAATTTTTTTTGAAGGAAAAGAGTATTTTATTCTGTCCTTACGTACAGATATCACGCAAAAACATCGTTAAATTGCATTCGATAGCGGTCAAAATGGATATTTTCTTTGAAATATGCTGCCTGAAACGTTTCGCGATTACAATACTTCCTTTTTACTTCGTACAAGGAAGTAAAAAGAAAAAATTTAAATTCTAGAAAATAATAACGTTTACGGGATTAATCATAGCTTACGTTCAGCTTTATTAACCATCTAGATGTATTGTTTATGTGAGTACTTACGACATTATTAACTATCCAAAATTAATACTCCCGCAATTGTTGATTACAAATTCTGTTAGCTTATTTTCATCAACAGCTGGAGGAATAATATTGGCAAATTTCAGAAATGTAATTGTTTTACGCCGTTCAGCTTTTGTTTGTACAGTAAATTTAATGACCTTGTCATTGACCTTGCCCTTATAAAGTCAACTCCTTTGTGGCAAGATTATATGCTTTACTTTCTGTTAACTTATTTATTGATTTAAATTTTACTAGTTTCTAAATTATTCAAAATCCCTTAAGAAATGATATTTTTGTAAATATAAGAAAGGGAAATTGTAATTATCTACAGCTTTGTGACATCATTGTAAAAGAAATTTTGCTGAGAAATGGGATGAGAGACTACAAAAGATGTGAAGCGAAGAGATTTGTGATGTTTCTTTATTATGAAAAAACAAAACTGTCCTAAACGTATATTTAAGCTTGTTTGTTTAATCAATAACAGTAAAGGACGTGGGGCTAACTGTCTAAGTGAATGGATATCTATGTATAAGATTCTGTAAAGAAACCTAGTATCTAGTATTCACATTACATATGGCGAAGAACTCAAAACGACCTGTGCAGCATCCATTCTATTGGAATTCGAACGATCTTTGCTTTATCGGTTCAGCCTCTGGCGCACCATGTTAAGTTTTAGAGTTTTAATAAAAGCAACACAAAACAAAATTTTTCTGCGTTGTATGAAGAAACGTTCTTCAAATGAAATCCAGTTGTAAACGACGCGTTACGTTTAATTATGTAAACATGAAAACAGTGCTTTTTCTTAACTGCAACTCAAAATAACAAAGATTTCGCTACACTAAAATTCGCTACACTTTTTATGAACGAGTTTTGGATTGGACATAATTAGTTTAAGATGCAGAGTTTCTTACTGAGAATTTCAGAAGAATGTGATTAGCAGAGTCTATTTTAATACACTAAAACATCCGATGCCGTTAATGATTTGGAGTATCATGAACACTGTAGATCTAGAAAAGATGTATATATATATTGTTTCAGGGTCTATGAAGATACGAAAGTATATTAATTTTAAATAATAATATATATTTTAATAATAATAATAATAATAATAATAATAATAATAATCTACAATAACAATAATAATATATATAAAAATATATAATAATAATAATATATAATAATAATAATAATATATAATAATAATAATATATAATAATAATAATAATAATAATAATATATAATAATAATATATAATAATAATAATAGATATATTATAATAATAATATATATTTTGAAAACGCAACCTTTACATCAAATACAAGTCTGTTATTCTGAAACCTCTTCATGTTTATGCATAATAGAGGGGCATGCCATAAACTGAAATTGTTTCTAACTTTTTAGATAAAACTAATGTAAAAATATTGTGTTGAACACGAATTAAATGGCGAAATGAATCTAATCAATTATCTGTGCTCCAATACTTTAAACTCAAGGATAATCCAATATTTCAAATCTCGGCTTGTAAAGTCTATTAGGTATTTCGAAGCAGTAAATATAAAAATTCAGCGATGCTCAAATAAGGATTCGAACTCCGGACCTCCGACTGACAGCCGGACTTCCTTCTAATTATATCACAAAGAGGTACATAAGGGAACATTTCCTTATAATCTTTCGAATATAAAGAGCGATAAGAAAGGAGGAGACTCAGAGGCCAGATCCACGTGGTGAGGAACTATGCAGCACATTTTTATTCGATCGCAACTTGTAGAGTCTTGTTAGGTTTTCCGAATCAAAACCATGAAAAATCTGTAAAGCTCTCACTAGTTTTCGAACTCCGGACCTCTTGATTGCCAAGTACAAGTGCGGGTTGAAACAAGAGGGAGCACATATACATTCCCGTAAGTATATGTAGTTATCTTCGGGGATTGCTAATTATACGCTTCAGGACGTGCTTCCAATTACATGAAGCAAGCACCCGGTTAGCAAGGAGAAAATCAACTACAAACTAAAGCTTATTCATAAGCGCAACCATTTACGTATTAAAAGCTTTAATTGAATGATGTCCTAACCATATCAAAATGCTAAGAAAAACAAAAGGTGTTGTTCATGCTAACGTATTTCATTACTAAAATACTACGTAAGTATTAAGTTATTATTATGTGCAACTTTGTATTCAATAAGCTAAATATAAAAACTTCTCAAACATTCCCTTTTAATTTAATAATTTTTCCCCATTTCTACGTTTCACATAAAACATTAAATCTCTTTAGGCTACCCAGCCTCTAATCAGGTAGAAAGTAATTGCTTATTATTCTATAAAAATTTATATGTCAGACTTTGCAAAATTTTTACATCTATGTTATGTGTGAAAACAGTGTTTAGACTTAAAAAAATGATGTCATGTCTCCAAGCTATGATATTATTTTCGAGTCCTTAGAAAATAATACCTTCAAGAAAAATTTAAGTTAGCTAAGAAACATTAAAAAAAAATTCTTGAAAATCTTTTCGTAAATTTAAAATTAAATGAGAAAAATGATAACCTGCGGGTATGTTCTTTGTAAACATGCTTCATAAGAAAAAATATAACTTTTATCAGGGTGTTGATTGTTATACTAGATGGAATATGTTAATTTTAATGAAGTTGTAAAAAATTGTTTCAAAACCTCTCTATTTTATTCTTTTAATTTCTTTAAAATCTTTCTAGAACATTATGTTTTTCTCACACTTCCTCGAATCTTAATCAACATCAGTTACCTGTAATATATCTAATTCAAACCTCGGATGATTTCAATAAATGGAAATAAAAAACAGGCTTTTGTAAATTATTTACGCTTAGAAACATATTTCCTTTTTCCCATAAAAACTTGAAGATTTAGATTAAAACATGTACCACAAAAAATACGATACATAATTCGTTGTTAAATAAATTCTTATCAAAAATATATAAAATTATTATAATTAATATTAGTCGACAGTTATAGTGTACAAAATGTTTAATAGCTAATTTAATCTTTCATATGGCAAACACGATACCATTCTGTAACGTACACGTAATTTGAAACCCTGGGTTTTATCACATAGTTTTTGTCACCTGCATAACTCTAAGAGGAAGATTATGAAAAGTAGAATTTAGATGGAATTATGAAGAAGAAAAATTCCGCTTTGAGGAAGAGGTGATATTCCGCAGACTACATAGTTTTCTGAAAACAAATAATTGGATCTATTTGTTTTCAGCAAAACAAAAAGTGATTGCATTTTCTCAAATAAGAAATAATGGAACCGTAATTAATATATATGTTATTCATTCAACATCTGTTTTATGAGAAACCAACGCAGTTTCTGGTTAGGTATTTCTGGTTAGGTACAAAGCCTTCTAAGCTAACATTCTCATTAATTAAAAGCAAAATAAGAAAATAATATTTATATATATATGATTCATTTCATTTTCTTGATTATAAACGCTTTGCTTTACCACCTTTTTTCAATAAGAGGATTAAAATATTCTTTTCTCGACCATTGAATATACCCAAACCTAAATGATTATAAAATATAAAAAGAAATTTAAAAAAAAATCTGAAAGGTTTCGAAAATTAAATCTGAAACGCCCTAAAGGGGCGTTTTGTAACATTTTGTGTGTTACCTTTATTTATTAATATCATGTTCTTTGCACTTAAACCATAAAATTCAGTTCAATAGCAATGTCGCAAAATAGTTTTAAAATGACCATATCGTTAGAATTTCCGATACACAGTTCCGCGCACTGGAGATAAAAATGTCTTTTTTCCCCCGTAAAGTGTTGTCATTGCTCGCTTTTAAATCGTTGAGTTTGTTACTCAAAGATTCGTTAAAGCTTTAGAAAATATGAAATCGAATATAAAACAAATTACAAATTTCAAATTTGGTCTTTCACATGCCCATATTCCTAGGAGGATTACGTCATTCAAAATTCGATAGCTCTATGTGCCGTTGTTTTATAACAATGCGAAAAATATACATACATTTATGCAAATTTTTCATTATTTAATTTCTTCAAATACAACGCAATACTCTAACATTTGGTGGCAACAGTTTGAAAAGTGAAACGGACATTTATAGTAATTCAACGCAAAATCGCAAAACGAAAACAATAGTCCTTCAGGGACAAAGCCCCTTTGAACTAAAAACTTTGATAACGATTAAGAAACGTCAGTTTTAAACTAAATGCTTTTGAAACACAGCGGAAAATAATAGGAAATTAATCAAAAACTGAAGGTCTTTAATGCAGAATTTCCTTTACCGCAAAAATTTTCTATTTCAGTGATAGCAGGTAGGTTTCATGCGTATACTTTGATAAATCAAGGGGCTCGTTTATAACAACTTAAATTTTACCTAATGTAAAAGAAAATTTAACAAACCATAATTAGCGATTTACATGCATCTTTTGATAAATGTCCGAATCTTTCCGTTTTTAACAAAATGTAAAATAATAGTGATAATAAAGTAGCGAATCTTGTACTGATGTAATGTCTCACCTTTGATATTTTTGTAAACGTAGAAATAAATTCTGACTATTAAATATATTTCTCAACAGTTAATTTTAATGATAGGTCTGTGTGTCTTATCTCACTTACCTAATAGTAATATCAGAACAAGCCCACGAAATTCATTGTGGCAAGGAGAGCAAGATTGCGCCTTTCGTTGGCAAGTCTTGAGGTGAGAATACGATTTCGTTCTTCAGCCCCAGTTGTGAAGGAGAACACCCAGGTCCGAGTGTCTCCCACCCTCTTCTCTACCACCAACTTCTCGAGAAAAATTTTGCGCTGGTCGCATATTTAGAATGCCCCCAGGCCTCACAGACACTATGCATTTACAAACATCCATGCCGAACCTGGATTCGAACCTGGGTCCCGCGGTATCACAGTAGGCTCCCCTAACCGCAATGTCTTTTGGGCGGCTCAAGAGAGTTGAACTAATCTGGCATCTACTTGGTTGGCTGCCGTAAATCAGCAGTAGCACTGCAGTAGCATGTGCATTTTATTTTATGCCACAATTTTCAGATTTCTTTTTTATGATAATTCTTGAGATGAGGGTTGTAAATAAACTAGTAACTATTATTCTAAATAAAATGCATGTGCTTTATCACTCCAGGGATTTAGAGACTGTGTTAGAGACGCTTAGCATTTGAATAACTAACATGAAATCTATACACTCAGACTACCTAGAATTCAAGAAAAATATTAAATTTATCAGGTGTACTTTCCCCCCCAAAAAATGAGCGTGATTTTTTTTTCCAATTGTTAGCCCAAAGGGGCAATGGTCCAGAAGGGATATTAATTTTGTTTTAGCGTTTTGCCTCTGTTCATTATAAATATCGGTTCAATTTTCAAATTGTTGCCACTAAATGTTAGAGCCCTACATTATATTTAAAGAAATTAAATAATGAAGAAACTGCATGAATGTTTGCAACCCATTTAGTGCATTTTATTGTTCATCCATTGAAAATAAGTATAATTCCTACTAGCTGTATGATTTGCAAAAGGTATACATTTTGGATATTCCAGTTGAAAGAGCACCAGAGAGCCTAGTGGCATTTTATTCCTTATTGTTGAATAGATATTGCATACATTTTTATTCTAAAATTTACTGTAACATAAGGTCATTTTAACAATACTTTAAACAAAAATATTTCGGATTATTGCCTTCCATGAAAGCAAATCCACGACCAACCATGTACTACCTAAATGAAATTGCTAGCCATTACAGAATGCTATTGTTGCTAAATAAAATTATTTGGTTACTAAAAATGTCGTCTCGTTGAACAAATAAATTACTATGTCTGCTGCCTCCAGTCTACATACATATAATAAGATTGAAAATTGATATTAATTACATTTATATAGTCGGAGGACAACGAATTTCTTACTCCCAAATTATTCAAATTTTCGTTAGTCTGAACACAAAAAATTAAAATGCTTTCCAATTCTACATACTCTATGCTAGGCTTATTAAAGCCTTTATCAAACATACTTAGAAATATCCTTGTGTTACAACATCAACGAGAGTGAAGTATCAATGTATCATACCGAGGTCAATGTGGACCACTGTTGCCGTTTTGAAATGATTACTTTTACTTCTAGTGCTTGGCTTCAGGGTATGTTCAGTGCTTGCTTCAGATCTAATCTAAAATTTACTAACTCGCTTTACCCTTATCTTTATAGTTCATAGCCAGGATAAAAATTTGCAAAAATCGAATTCAAATATCTCACTAACATCCCATCTTTCAGTACAGAGACACCTAGTGGCAGCAAATGCAAATGATCTCCTAATTTGCATAAACTCGGATCCATTGCAGTAGTGTGAATGATTGTCCGTCTGGAAATGCTCTACGAAGTTTTTCTCCCAACGACGCAACACATATGGATTGCACTAGTAAGATAAGGCTTTAATATCTCTTTCTGTGCACATGAATCCATCATCTGTTTAACCCCAATATTAACTATCTTTCCTTTCGATGAAACGAAAATAGAATAATTAGAATTGTTTGACCTTCTGAAGTCAAATTGTTACAAGAAACTTTAAAATCAGTCGAGATCAACTTTATAAAAGCAGTTTCAGTTCCATCCGGTATTATTGGAACGCATTTCCTCTTTTCCTTAATGTTTACCAAAATATTTCGAAAAAGCAACCGTTTTAAAAAATAACGTAAAAGAGTTCCAAAGGGCTGACGCTGCAGATCTTCCACCGATATTTAGTTTCTCCTTGCAAATCAAACAAAATAGAGACAGTCAGTAAACATAAATATTTCCAAGTCATGGTGTAGAAGAAATATTTGTTTCATATTTACAGTGCTTGCCCATACAGGTCTTGGGTTTAAATGATAAGATTCAATCCAAGTATTAACTAATAAGATTCACTTCACATTCACACTTCCAGTTTTTTGATAATTTTTCAGATATAATTTCCAATGTCTCTTTCATGAGAATATATAAATATATGTTTTTTGTTTCATTTTAGTCAATAATATGTATAATTTATTATAATTAGAAAGTGTCTTTGTCATAAAAGATGATTTAATAAACTTACTGCTGACTGTGAGAACTTCCTTATTTATTTTAAAAGATTCAATTGTTTCTAAACTTATTCAAATTGTTTTATATTTAGTTTTAAATAATCTGTTCTTTAAAATTGGATTGTTATTTGAGGATATTGTTTCTGCGAATCATTAATTGAATAAAAAATCAAACTGAACTTTCGTGGATAGTTAATTACACTCTTGAAAAAAGAAATAAAAAAAACATAAAGCTGAATATATCCTTCCTATAAATATTGTTTTAGCTTTGGTTACTTTGGCTTATTTTTATTTTCTCAAAAGTTATAAATGAGGGTTGCTAAGTATAATAAAAGGAACACTTGAAAAATAATGCATGCCGAATTCTTATAAGTGAGATTAAAGAATCGCATTATAATCTTAAGATATTAAAGCATTGTTATGTTTCAGTGCATGAAAGGAGAAAAAAAAAGTGCTATAAGACCATTTTCTAAGTGTAAGGTTCAAAACAGCTATTTTTAATCTGCTGTAAAGATTAATGATTAAAGAAGCATGTATCAATGATAATGCAAAATCATAGAAAAACCCAAAACCTAGAAAAAAGCTACCTCTAAAATAATGGAACAATTAAAAAAGAGGATATATGCAGTCTATATTTCACAAAAGTATCGCTTTTTAGGTCAAGCGAAACACTTTTGATGATAAATCGCTCTTTTGTATTGTAGAACAATTGCCTATACAATCCCAAACCCATAAATGGTTATTAATGTGTTTTTGCTTAAACGGGAGGAACATAAATGAGTAAGTCCATTATCTGAAAATATAAAAAAAGACATTAGTATAGCTTATGTACAAGATTAATGGCAATTGGGACCTGATTGATATGCAACAATTTAAATCATAAAACGCTAGCATTAATTAACTGTTATCTGTAACAGTTGCATTTCTTAAATAACTTTGAACGAAGAGAAAATAAATGCAAATATTAGTTAAAGGGTACATTTTAAATAACATTGAAAAAGAAAGTAAGTATATAAAACAGGCTTCAGAAAAATTTTGCTCTATGCTTTAAGAACGCATTTTTATTTTTTTCAAATATGCTACAAAGGAAATCTCTGAATCCGTGAATTATAAAATACTAAGGGACGAAAAATAATCAATGTAATTTAAGAATAAAAATTAATTTTACTTTAAGCAACTCTAACACTGACTCAAATAGCAAAATATATAAATGAATAAATATTATTTCTTTCTTACTATGATTTAGTTGTTTCTATGTTTTCTAAGACTATGCTAATAAAATAATGTAATTTAAATTAAATTTCATGGTTATTTACAAATATAATTTTTTGTTATCTTTTTATATTAAATTAATGACATGGCACCTGGTACTCTTAACATAACACAGTACATTGTGTCTTAGATAATAAAATAAGAAATAAAAGATTACAAATTTGGATCTATCAAAGACAACGCTATTTGAAGAATTGAAGTTAGTTAAGAAATAAATGATTTTATAGTACAAGTATTTGAAAAGATTTGCTTCCAATAGGTATAGAGATATAAGTCTGAAATTTAAATTCAATCGTTTTATGTTTTATTGTTTAAGAATTTACACTTTAAGTATCAGTTTAATTTCTTATTTGAGTTTTTCAAGTAAATCCAAACCATCCCTACAAACACGGACTATAGTATAACTTATATATGAAACTATCTCAAAGGTTAATGATCGGGGGTGTATGAAATATCATTTGATATACTTTTCAGTATTTTCAGTACATCTAATCCAATTACTCCTGTGCCAAATTTTGTTTCCAGCGACGAAACAAATGAATTTTTATTTCTGTTTGTTCTAATGCATTCCTGCATGAACAAATAGCAACGAACTGCTTTGATAACAAGCTCCAGGTGCAGATTCTTATTCCATCAACTGTCGGTAATTCTGTCCTGTGAATCGTTTGCGAATTCACTTAGATTAAAAGTACTCCTTAAGCGTAAGACTTATGGATGTAACTATGTCACAATATTGTGATGTTGAGTCCAGTTTCCAATATTTGCAACCTATTCATCCTTTCAGTTCGAAATACGTTTCATTGCTAAATCAAGTACTTTAATTTTGTTAACCTTTTTTGCTATGGAGAATATTAGGGTAAAGTTTATATCGACGGGCCGGCTCTTCTGTTGACCCACGTCTATTATTTTCTAATTATTGACAGTAGATGCTACCTGTTGACTGTTTAATATACCACATCCGCCATCTTGATTGGGAGTTTATTCACACTAAAACAAAGTTGCTTTTCAAACAAAGATAGGTTTTTTTTTTTTTTGGACTTTTCTTCTAATTTGTCAGTGCAAAAATATATATATGATA
Source organism: Stegodyphus dumicola (assembly GCF_044657685.1). NCBI lineage: Eukaryota > Metazoa > Arthropoda > Arachnida > Araneae > Eresidae > Stegodyphus > Stegodyphus dumicola. The sequence goes on from NC_140781.1 coordinate 163,642,992, forward strand.
TCAATAAGACATTAATAGTAGTTTTATTGTGACTGATAACATTTAAAACTGTGTTCAGTCATCGTTAATTAGCTGTATTAACAATGGATGTTTGCATTTTTATAACCGAAATGACAGGCGTATTACATACCGACTGCTAATTGCCTTCAATGTGCCAATCTGCGTTACTAAGAATGGGCTAGTGGCCCAACCATGGAAACCATATCTAGGCTAATATTTTGTAACTTTTTGCAGTTGAAGAATAAAATGTCACTACATCTGATTTAGTAAAAAGCTATCAGGAATAATAAAATCTATAATTAGATAATATCTAGGCTCGCTTTTCAGAACTAGATGGCGACAACAGGCTGATACAAATTAACTTAATTAACTTGAGCTATAAGGAAAGAGTAAAAAAAAGAGCGTGCGTTGGCTTGTTTATCTTTTTTTCCCTGTTCTTTCAGTATTCAATAAACTATAAATATTGTCATATATTCTTCTGTGTGGGTTCTGGATATGTTCTTCCTTCTTAATGTAGACGTGAGAGAAATGTGGGCATTGCATAAACCAGACATTTAACGGAATAAACACTTTATTACACACTAACAAAACAAAAACAAATAGTTAACACAAAAATAGAACCATATGTATCATTACGCTGGCATACAGCGAGCTGCTTTCGTTACTTACTGCAATCTTTTCTCTTCTAATTTAATCTAAATCACCTAATCTTCTAATCTAAATCACTTGAGGGATAGGCGCTACACGCCGTTCAGCTAAACTGCGCATGCGTGGTCAATCACATCATCACACCTTCCCTCTAAAAGATCTTATTACGTCTTCCAATGAGCTGTCAAATTCACACATAAACATTTCGTGAAACAAAAACAAAAACAAAAACAAAAAAGAAATAACATTCATGAAATTTTCGAACTTAAACAATTCTTATCATTTTAAATTCAAGTTACTTCAACATATATTCGGTAATCTTAATCATTTACAAGATGTAACATTCAATAACCTTTTCAAACTTAAATTTGTATCTTTAAACCTAAATTATTCACATCATCATGATCATATAAGCAATTGTCGTATAAACAAACCAGTCATTAAAATTAAACACAATACTTCAGCAAATCTTGACTAAATCATTAAACATATTACATAACGTTAGAAAAAATAAAAACTTAGCATTTTAGCTCTTAAAAATGTTTAAACTAAATAGTCAAAATGTCTTATAGTTCATAACGTCAGTCATTATATTTTCCGTGCTTCACTCACTGGAAAATATAATCATGTCATTAAGTTACGTCATCAATATAAATCTCAGAAAGTCTTTTCGTCTATACATAATGTTACCGTTCCATTTTGTTGACACACACTGTAGCACACATTCATTTTCTGATTCAACGATTAGCTTTAGCTGTAATAACTTATCTATTTGTCGATCAACTTCCTTTATTAGAACGTCAGGTATCTGGTACGGTTTCTGCTTCTTCGGCATACTTCCAGGCTTCAGTTTGATGTTATGTTCTCTAATATTGGCAAATTTTGGAATACTAGATCTTAAGTTCTTAAGCTTCCTTAAAATTTCCATAAGTTCTTTCCTCTTATGCGGTTCAAGGTGCGTAAGACCATATTCTTCAACAGAATAGAGTTCTTTTGCTTTCATGGGAACAATTCAACTTCCCCGAAATCAATGTCTGTATCATATCATATATCACACCGACATTATTCACAACAGTCTTGAACTCTCGTATCTTGTTTGCGTGAACGTGTTTCGAAGAATTGTCAGGCATTTGTTCTATGTAACTACAGTTAGTATGCTTTTTGATGATCGTAGCAGGTCCCGTCCATCTGTCATAAGCTTTGTTTTGACTATCAGGGATTAAAACTTTAACTCTGTAACCTTCCTTAAATTCTTTATGACGAGTTTTTCGGTTATGGTAGAATGCATAAGCTTGTTACTTTCCAACAGCTGTAAATCCCTAAATTGCGCATGCGTGGTCAATCGCATCATCACAAATATATTTTAACCTTCTGTGATGAATCATGCACCATACCAATTATATTTTCATTATTACAGTCCGCTTGAAATTTTACTTTATTACATAAGTTCTACACTCTTTAGGTAATGATCTCATCTTCTTTGTTATAAAAATAGTTCTAAGCTATTTATCTAGTTTTAATCTAAATGGGAGTGTGCTTAATTCGTGTGTAAAATGAATATTTTATTGAAATTATCGTTATGATTTTCATTACTTTTTGCGGAAATTATGCCCATTTGTAGTTTTAAAATTGTATTTCTACTATGAATAGAGTAAGGAACATACATAGTGTGGGAAATAAGTCAGAAAATTAACAATTTCAATGGTAGGGTAGCATAATTCTTACTGTTATTTTTAACAAGAGCTTTGAACAATGCATACTTGTTAGGTAATTTAAAACAGTTTAACAGTTTAACCAATAGAAGCCAGACATTAAATTTTTGATATGCAGTACATATTTTTGCGATCTTATAGTAGCTTTGTGCTTTTATGTCGTACATCTCTGATTCTTTGTTAACCCTAGATCTGGGCCACTGCTGTGAAAAGATGACTCCAAACTTCTGGACCGGGGATACAGCTAAAGGCATTTAAAGGCTAAACTTTCATTGCTTCAAGTAAATAGGCCTATTAATTCCAACGAGGATTCATGGTTCTGCGCCATCTGTTGTGATGACTTCAAGGAAGATGTGATTCAGTGGTCTATTGTGTAAAGTCTGAGTTCATGAAAAGTGTGCTTGTGTAGAAAGTGAATCAAAATGTGTTATTGCAAAAAATGCAACTGAACTCATCAAGAACGAATAATTGATGCAGTACTTTGTATAAGAATTACAGCCTAATATTAATAGTTATTTTATGCTATTTGAAAGTTTTTAAGTTATGGTTATTGTTACTTTTATACAACAAATTACCCTCAAATTCTCATTTTCAATAAATTGTTTCTAATAAATGAATTTTAAAGTTATTTCGTAGATTTTCGCATTAGGCCTATTTCCTGATTATGAAGACTAAACTAAAATTCATCTCCTGATTCCTTGTAAATAATGCGAAAGTTTCAATGTACTTTTAGTAGCCTGTGTTAGTTACTAACCAACATTTTATATTTATGAATCACGCTGAAAATAGTTTTAAGCATTTTATTGACTTGTATTAAGACGATACTGTATTAGAAAAAAAGTAGCTGCTGGCCCATTCATAGAAACTCAACGGCTTAGTGAAGGCCACCAGTTTCCTTCATTGGGCCAGTGGAATTTGTTATTGTTTTTCTAAAATTTACTGAACATTTCATAATTATAACATCTATTCCTAGATATGTGTAGTGTAGAAAGTAATAGTTATATTAACATGTACAAAACCATAAAATTGTTAAATTTCACGATTTTAAGGATCATTTTGTAAAAAAGACTCATCGATAGCAAATTTAGGGATGCATTGATGCATTTCCCAAAATTTGTAAAATTGTAAAAAAAATTGGAGCTTCTAGGCTTGAATGGTAGGTAATAATTAGAGCTTCCATTAAACATTGCTGGAAGCTTATTTACATGGCTTATAGTTAGTTAATGTCTTTGTATTTAAATGCATGTCTTTCTTGCGAAAATATTTTGCTTTTACTCTACGTAGTTTGTTCTGCCATAAAAACGGTTTTTCTGTCAGATCTGTACTTATAATAATGCATCTACATGCATTAAACCTTGCCATCAAAAAAAACAACTTAGAGGACTGCAGAAAGGGTTAACGTTTCCACATCAGTATTTATTGAATCTAAGAAAGAAGTTCTTAGTTACACTTTCAACATCACTAGTGTAAATAAATCAATAGGGATGCAATTAAATGTATCTCATAGATTCAGTCAAGTCATAGATTCAGTTTCTTCGATGAATTTTATTTGCCATTACCTAGGAAAAATGCACATCTAGTTAGCATGTTAGCTGGTATTTAAAGCCAAGTCGAACTAGCATTAAAGTTCCAGAATGCTGATTCTCTTGCATTCAACAACCCGATCAAGCGATAGGAATATCGCTTGATCGGGTTGTTTGTGTGGTTTTCTATGAATGTTCCTAATTAGTAGGATATTTGTTTATTAGTATCCATTATTGCAGGCGTTTCTACAAAGACATTCCTTCGTCTACGCAAATATCATATTTATGCTTTCCCGTAATTAAGCAGCCAAGCATGTCAATTGCTTTATTTGCGAAAGAACTTCTTTTAAACTGACTGAATGTAAAAGATGTGAGAAACATAATTGTCTGTCTAACTTCTAAATCAAAGGCAGACAAAGACTGGAAAAATTACTATGAACATTTAAATTAAATAAGATTAGATTTCCGTAGGCTAGTGCAATGTAGCACCGCTTTTAATTTACAAGAGAATTTCAGAATTATTTGACACTTCTATTAAAATATAACTGTTATGTGCCCAACTCGTGTTGAACATTTATCAGAAAGATTTATAACAAAGATATATTTACACATATTTTTTTTTCTGATGCATTTAGTCGTCAGTCGTTTGAATGTGCCAAATGATACATTTGATAAGTTATAAACAAGAGGATTTGTTGAACTGAATTATAACCAAATATTTCTCTTATTTGAAAAATAAAGATGCAGAAATATTGCAATAAAACTGCCGAAAATGTTCTGGGCAGTCATTTGTTTATTTTCGTATATATGATATTAATTTCTCACAAGTATATTATATTTTAGGAAAAAATAACATGAATCAAATTTTCAAATTTAATTAAAAAACAATGAATTTCGAAACATTTTGAGTATTCTAGTAGTAACTTTCCTCTAGAAATACGTGATATGCTTGCTTTAATATTTTATCGATAAATTCCAAAGATGTAATAACAGTAAACAAAAATAATGCATTAATGATGATAATTACAATTTTTTTATTGGAGCTTCAAAACTTTATTCCAGAACAGTCCTGAAAAACTTTTATTTGCTTTGAGATTTTCTTTATATTTTGTTGACAATAACCAGGTGCTTATGCGTGTTTTCTACTTTTTGAACTAATTTTATCCTGGTATGAAGTTACAGTTTTTCTGAGGTAAGAGGAGAAAGAGCGCAAAAATTTATGTTTTATATTCTAAATATGCAGTCATTTTCCGTACCTTCGTCTAATTTAATGAAACCTCTTTTATCTGATAAATCGTCATTTTTCTCTCAGGAAATCAATAGTTTGAAGTGTTTGGCATGATGTACCAAACAAAGACACTGGGGAAATTCGTGCGCTGTAATTGCAGGTTACGCCTAGAGGATCCTGATTGCATTAGCAGTGATTGCTATTCTCCCATTTGTCTCTTTGGACTGACTTAACAAAGAAATTATGTGACTGCTTTCGCAGAGTAGCTTGGGTACATCGCAGAGTTATATTCCGATATGATCAAATTAAAATACCTATAGATGTGTGTGTTTCAGGCAATGGCGGAATTTTGAATTAGTCATCGCATCAACAGGAGTACACAACAAAATGCTAATGCTGAATTTCTCAGCTTCATCTGTGTTTTCATTACCGTTTTATCTCGCATTTGTTGCAATTAATTCGAAGAAGAAAACTTTATAAATAGTGCATTTTATAGATAGATGGAAGCACAATTAAACTTCTGCAGCAAGTTTTAATTAACTGTTGTTATAATATTATAAGATAAGTTTGAGAACCACAATAACGATCAAAAGATATTAGCTTAGAAACAGAAGTAATTTATGTCCTGTGTTCACAACAACGCGCAATTTTATATATCTTAGAGATACGTAACTTATCTATGAATGATAACGTAACGCAGTTATTTCCTTGGTGGTATATAATGACAAATCTTGATTAAACATAATTATTACTAGAAAACCTGACAAGAAGAAAACAATTTCTGTACCTCAATACATGATTCTCATCATTGTTAGACTACATTTATTTGATAACTACAAGTAGCCTAGGAATTAGGGTACATATAAAAAAGCTAACGATCAAGAAACTAAGTGGTTCTAGCGACCGGAAACCTGCTTTTAACAGTTTTAAAATTATATACATTTTTCCTACCTTGATGCAAATGAGTAATTAAGATAAATTCCTCCAAATGGTTCGACACTTGCAACTTTACGCATTCCGTTTCATCACCGAGAGAGTTTCTTAAGGTGTGTCATTAGGGGTAACTGAAAAATTGTCATGAGTAAGAGGAGACTTGCCCAGTTTTGAATGACAATTCGAAAGGGCAGATCTGAGTATCTCCTAACATTTTCCAAAACGAGCAGACTACATAATTCGAGCCCTGAAATTCTACGTGTACTTCTGTGTCACAATAAAACAGGGAATGGAAATAAAATATGGAATGAAAAAATGCAACTAAATAAATCTTTGTTTCTCATCGCTTGAGCTTGATATAGCAATGCCTTTAAATATAGCAGTCAAACCTGCAAATTTGAAAATAATATAACACTCTCACCACATGTTTGGCTTGCATGAGCAAACTTCAGCGAAAACTTGAGAATAAGCCTTCGAAATAGTGATTTTCAAAAATTAAAAACATTTCTCATATATTTCTCATCACATTGCTCATCATGTCCTTATTTTTGGATGGAAATATTTATCTCATTTTAAATGCTGCAGATAGACACATGCATGTGCAAAGACTGAGATATAAATCCATTTGCATTCTGTGTCAGATTAATCGAAGGCAATAGATTTCTTCTTAAATATAAATATACTTGGTAATGCAAAATAGTTTTTTAAATATTCGTTAAGGGGATTTAATGTTATTCTAAATCCTGTCATAAAAGTTTAAACACGATAACGAAATGACGCAGACTACCTCTAAAATTTTCGCCGAAGCCCAGGGAGAGAGACCGACTGAGAACTCTGATATAAATTTCTGGGTTATTACTATGTAATTATAAAATCAATAAATAACATAAAATTACAAGAAGAAGTTTTTCTACAAATTACATATATAGATCATACTTTTAAGGCAGAAAAAATTTAATTTATCCTCGGACGTTTTTCTAAAGTATGATTTTAGTCCAGCTATATATGGGAGATTTCCTGTTGGGAACATTTCAGGTTCGATTCGCATTTCAAGAGAGAAAGGAATGTTTTTAAGGTTTACTCTACGATGTACATTCAGGCATCCCTTCTTTATTATTTATCGGTAACGTTCTAACACTTTTTTCTCTTTGTTTTGGCTTGTGATTCATCTTCTATCTTAAAAAAGAGAAAAGACTGCAGGTGGCAAGTAATTGAAAACAGAGAGATCAGTAAAATTTTTGCTACATCTTTAATTGTATAGTTTATGATGATTTATTTAATTTATTTAATTTTATTTTCAAGTAACTTTGTAACGTTTCCTATCGCTCTTCCTTTCAACTTACGCTTTCTTGTCAGAAGGTAAATGATCTGATGTGAGATAAATGAATGGCGGGCATTCAAATGAAGTAGCAGGAAGTTAGCATTTAAGGGAAGGTTTTAGAAGATGAATTTAGAGCTCGTGTACCTGCCTGAATGCCACGTTGTTATCTTTGATTTTCTAGCGATCCATGGCGTTGAGATTATATCCTCGATTAGATATCCGTGCCTAGTCAATAAGCTTTCTTACGCTGATTGTTACGAGTCAGAGCCTGATTTCACGTCAAGTAACTTGTGAAACCGTTAGACTAAACTTAACTCCATCTGATTTTAAGCTGCTTCTTATCATTTTAGTTAAGCCAAAAGTGTTGGCTTTTTTAAACACTAGTTTGTGCCACCTGAGGATTTTAATTTGAATTAATAAATGTTTCTTTACAACCTTTTCTGGACTTTGTCGTACTTAAGACTTATGGATAGTTCCCTACAGTGTCTTTTCACGTCTATTTAGTTTATGATACCTAAGAATACGAGAAGTTATAAGGTATAGTCTTTTAATATGAGTACATTGGTTATTAAAAGTGAATAAATATAGAAAATGCACTATGCATTGCACTTTTTGTATTTACTCGAAAAGAGGAAAATAGGTAAAATCGATATCGTATTTTTTTAAATTTTGCTATAAAAATCTGTTACGCTAAAGACATATTTTTCATTCTTTTAACTCTAATTGTATATTTTGTTTCACTGGTTTACTAAAATTATAAAGAAAAAGTCAGTATTTATAAAACAGTTTTAAACACAGAATGCGCTTGACGTGATACACGTTTGAAAACGCGACCATGCGTTTACTTAACTGCTATTCTTAAACAAGTAAGAAACGTTACAAATATGAGTCTAAAATATTATTCTCTTTCATCGTCAGACTATATTAAATCACATAATTAGCTTCCGATCAAATTCTGAGTAAAATTGTCTTCTTGTATAAAGAGATGTAATTGACTTTTCAAGAACTAATCAAAGAAAATGCATTCACATGGACAAAATGAAATATGAATTATTTTTATTATAGAGAAATTTATTATTCTGAATAGTCACTTGAATCTTATTATCATTATTATTGAAGACTGCGGAAAAAGATCCATTTTGTCGAGACAATATCCTATTTGATAACAATAAGCTAAAATATTTTGTATTTTCATAAAGTCAAATACAAAAGAAGTGTTAATTTTGAGCCCGTTTTATGTCATGTGCAATATCAAAAAGTTCTTTTCCGAGGAAAATGTTTTATTTTAATCTCTTCCTTTGAAGAAGCGCCCACCAGTGGCCGACTGTAAAGAATGCTGAGTACTGATATTTAAACCCGAGCTCAAATTCCCACGAGTTATGAATCCAATAGTGTTGAACACTAGTTGGCTTTTAATTTTCCATTACGGTGCATAGTTTCTTTTTAAGTACATGATAATAAGTGCGTTACTGAGGTACAGTAACAAAGCCCTTATACCTGCATAGTATACGTAAGTGTTCACGTTCAGTATACCTTTGGACAATCCTCGGAGTCAGACTCAACTGTATGGATTAATTTGCGTACAGAAAGGAGTTTCATTTACTATTTCATTAGTTTAGTAGAAGGAAATCGGTGTGGCGGCGAAAACATAAACTCATGAATGAATCCAAGAAAGTGGATCTGATGTCAGAAGGGAAGCTGTTTCTTCTGAGATATTATTCTCTAATATGTGTTAATGTTCTTTAGAAATCTAAAGCTGCTACATTATTTCATTTTGTTCATAACACCTTGTTGGAATTGCGTGTATATGGCATTTAGCAGGTTGTTGTGCAATTTGAAAAGCATCTCAGATAAACTGTCTCATCATTGCAAAGAATATGTCCTCCGGGAGATGACGGTAAAAATCCAGAATCGCTGGTAAAGAAACGAGTGGCCCATTCGAACGTGGAAACGAGTGGTGGGTACGGAAGGCCCATTTATACATGTAGCATCATTCCAGAACTAGCAAGGTAAACTGTATAGCTTTCTAGATAGCTTATCATAACATACTTGGTAAAATAAATGTGCAAACACCTATTTACACTCTGAAACATAACGTAAAGCATAAGATAAAGGAAGCGTAAAATAAAATTCTAGCTTTAATTTGCAGTAACCCTTTAAAGTTTCTTTTCAGTTTGGTTGCTTTTGATTTTTATAATAAAAATACACTCGTGTGCAAAACTTCAGCAACAAATTCCTTTTCATCATAAAAAAATGAAACTGCTGATAAGCGCTCTTTGCGATCAATACAACGAAACGCCAACTATGTGAAAAAGTGATGCATACGTAAATATCGATACTATGGCATCAGATTGCACGTCAAATCACGCATAACTCGAGGAATCGGTGAGAGCAGTGCAAGGCATTTTAAAATGAAGAAGGGAAGGCGCATTTCCAGGCATTCTCTGCAAACGAATGTGAGATTGTACTTGCAACAGGGCTACAAGAAAACATCAAAATTACTTTAAACATGGTAGAATAATTGGCAAGCTTGAGAAGAAGCGTTTGACGTCTGTCGCCCAAGAATTTGGAATTGATTAAAAGTGTTGTTCCTCGTTCTTGCAAAACCTTCCAGAGGATAGGTATATCTGTATTAAAGATTGGTAGCTGTCATCTAAGGACAACAACGGTTACTGATGACCCATATTATGCCTTGTAGGCGAAAACAGATCGAAATCAGACAGCTAACATCGTTGCTCAGCAGTTGCGTACACCAACAGGATGACAGGCGTCCACACTTTACTGTAGCCAGACACTTCATAAAGATGGCCTGTTCACCCGTCATCCTGAACGCTGCATACATTGAAAGCAATTCATCGGCGGAATAGTTTACAATGCTGTACCGAAAGCACAACCTGGACACTTTGTCAATAGTGGCATGCCCTCTTTATCAATAAGAGTCGTTTCAGATTGCCAAAAGATTATCGGCGCCGGCCAGCATATTTCCATCCACTACCATCAGACAGAAACACCATTGGGTATTACTGCTTCTGGCTTTGTTTTCATGGATGACAACGCATGACCACGAAGGACTTGTGATGCTGAGAAGTCCCTGGAAAGCGAAGATATCTAAAGAATGAATTGGCCAGCATAATTTCCTTTAAAACCCATTGAACAAGTGTGGGATATTTTAGGTAGACATTTGATGACTCAAGAACTGTTAAATAACATAGTGCTGAGTATCGACAAACGGTGTAACGCAATCATTGCAGTTAAAGGATGTCATATCTCTTACTAAGATTGTTCATGTTTAGTTACTGCTCTTGGCCAGACAGAGTTTTGTACCAACGTCATTTTGTCAGTAAAGCCTTTTTTATTCTTTCCGTGCTGTATACGTCCTATTCATTTTTTTATTATTGTGTTTTCCTCATCTTTTAAATATTAAATTGTGCTTCTGTAGTATGGCTTTTATATCTCCCAGTTGAGTACGGATAAAACCATAAAGGTTGCTTAAATTCCGCTCTCTAGTGTAGTAGCATGCACATAATAAATCTCTCAGAATTGTGTCATTTCAAAATTAATCCCTTTCATATGATTCTTACCTAACGCTCACGATATATGTATGATAATGCAAAAATAACGTCCACCCAATAGTAATGTTCAAATGTACAAACTAAACTCTTAATTAACTATCAGAAAAACATAGAACCCTAACTTCAGTACTCTTTACCTAATTTTCATATCGTAATCTACGTTCTGTTATCGCAGCTCAGATGTTATAGTGATTAGTGACGCTGATTGTAATACCGATGGAAGCGTTTCCGAGTGCCTGAGCAGACATAGATGTTTGTAATTGTATTGTATTTTTGCAGCATAAAAATCCTCTCCAGTGATTTGGGGGTAGGAGACGAGGGTGGAAGATCGTCAGACGCGTGCCCTGTCGTACTGTCCTACAAAAATGGGGTGGAACGTAGCAAAGTAAATGTTTATTGAAATATTTTTTTTTTAACTTTCATAAGCACTTTATATTTGTTAGGCTAACTATGGAGACAGAAATTAATTCTCTGAAACCCTTCTTGCCATATAAACCTGGAAGTGCATCCCAGAACAAATGACAAAAATTATTAAAATTATTAAAAATACAAATTTATTGACTATAGATACCATAAAATAAATATAGAAATTTTGGCTATTGACAGTAATATATTTTTAGTTAGGAGGAAAAATGAACCTTCTAATATCAGATAATTACATTTAGGTAGAGTAGCAAAGTGTGCCTCTAACAGGAATTACTGAGTTTCTAATTTCATCATTTTTCGATCTATTAAATTACGAATAGATTATTTTACACACACATTATTTATGAACACTCATACTCGACATAGGAGGGAATCTGTTTAGGAAAACATGATGTTCATGAATCTAGACTGTAATGTACAATAAATAGTTTCTAATAATTATGTAACTAGTATATGGTACACTTCTACAAGAAACGATTCAGCATAGAGGAGTCTATATTGAATGAATTTGTGCCTTGTCATGTCCAGGGATTCATTATTGCTAGAGGACAGGCAAGCTATTAGGTCCGTACATATTATGTTCGCATTCAGTGTATATGTATATAAATTATTTCGTTTTAGCTTATACCCAAGCAAAATTATTCGCAGTTGCCAGATTTGTTACTTCTCGATTTTATCTTGGAAACAGAGACTTGGAAATTTTGCTTTTTATTAGTTCATATATGAGATCGTTTCTGAAAGATAATGGGCAGTTTTTTAAAACACTGTACTACACTGAAGTGACAAAATTCATGGGATAGCAATATGCTAATATACAGACGGCAGTAGTATCGCGTAGGAAATGTATAAATGCGAAGTGCTTTGGCAGGGCTTTCATTTGTGTTCAAGTTATTCATGTGAAAAGGCTTTGACGTGATTATGGACGCACGACGAGAATTAACAGACTTTGAAAGCGGAATGGTAGTTGGAGCTAGACGCATGGGTCATTCCATTTCGGATATCGTTAGGGAATTCCACATTCCGAGATCCACAGTGTCAAGAGTGTGCCGAGAGTATCTAATTTCAGGCATAACATCCCACCATGGACAGCGCAGTGGCCGACCACCTGCACTTAACGACCGAGACCAGCGAAGTCTGCGTAGAGTTGCTAATGTTTCACAGACAAGCAACACTGCGTCAAATAACCGCAGAAATCAATGTGGGACGGACGTGTCCGATAGGACAATGCGGCAAAACTTGTCTTCCTTGGGTTATGCCAGCAGAAGACCGACTCGAATGCCTTTACTAACAGCACGACATTGCCTGCAGCAACTCTCGTGGGCTCGTGAGCATATCGGTTGGTCCCTAAACGAATGGAAAACCGTGGCTTGGTCAGATGAGTCACGATTTCAGTTCGTAAGAGCTGATGGTAGGGTTCGAGTGTGGCGCAGACCCCACGAAGCCATGGACCCAAGTTGTCAACAAGGCATTGTTCAAGCTGGTGGTGGTTCCCTAATGGTCTGGGCTGTTTTTACATGGCATGGACTCGGTCCTCTGGTGCAACTGAACCGATCATTGACTGGAAATGGATACCTTCAGTTACTTGGAGATCACTTAAAGCCATTCAGGGACTTCACGTACTCAAACAACGATGGGATTTTTATGGATGACAATGTGCCATGTCACCGGGCCACAATTGTTCGCGATTGGTTAGAAGAACATGACAATTCCAGCGAATGATCTGGCAACCTAGATCGCCTGACATGAATCCCATCGAACATTTATGGGACATCATCGAGAGGTCAGTTCGTGCCCAAAACCCTGCACCGTCAACACTTTCACAATTATGGACGTCTATAGAGGCAGCATGGCTCAATATTCCTGAAGGAGGCTTCCAACAACTTGTTGAGTCCATGCCACGGCGAGTTGCTGCACTTTGCCTGGCAAAAGGAGGACCGACAAAATATTAGGAGGTATCCCATGACATTTGTCACTTCAGTGTATATGTCTATATGTCTTATATGCGGATGGAACTAAGGTAATTTAAAAGGGCATAGTTCAATAGATATTTTGGTTCCGAAATTTCTGTTGGGGAAAAATATGAAACATGATACATTTTGCTCTTCTTTAACGGCTGTGTGCAGTAAATAGGAAAACTGGAGCAGAAGACATTCTGAACTACATAGGGCAAAATAATTAGTCGCTATGTATAGCTTATGATGTCACAGAAAGTTGTTTGCTTTGGACATTTCATTTGTTTGATAGCAACGGAATAGGTGCTTAGATCAAGAATGAATTTACCAACCGCGTTGTAATATTAGTATCTGTCTTGAAATAGGAAAACTCTCGCATAACATAAGAGCATAATGTAACAAAATTTCGAAAACACAAGAGCATGATGTTAAAACGTAAGAACTACGTTAGCGATGTAAAGGAGATATATTTTGAATTAGGGTGTAGATTTCCTCACTTTGTAATTCTAAGTTAATGTTGGAAGTGAAGAATCTTAAGAACTGATAAGCGAATAATCTCTTACATTCGGGTGACAAGAAACAACAAGATAGAAGGGTAAATAACCCTTTATTATTTCAATAAGATTTAACAAAACTTCGCTTGGGAGTGTACAAATAAAGCCGACACTTGGGCTTGAACTTAAGTGACTAAGAAATAAACTAAAAGTCAGATTAACTGAAGAAATATAGCCGAAGCTATCAAGATTCAAACCGAGTTGGCCCCTTAATTTGTTAATTTGTTTGACTACGAAGCTTAGCAAGGGCCTTAATACGGCCGAGCGTAATAACAGCTTTGAGAGGGAGTAGCCAAAAGGCAGACGCGCGTAAATCAGAAAGTCTCATTCCCTCTAATCGCTCCTCCTCATTAAGTATTCAGAGTGATTCCAAAACTACGTTCTAGCCGGAAGTAGTAATTTGAAGTTAAGAATTTGACAGGAAAGGAACTTAAAATTTAACTGTTAATAAAATTAACAGAATATTTACAAGGGAAATAAAATACTTGAGAAGAAAAGTAATAACTTTTGAATAAAATGTCATAAAAGTTTAAAATCTAAATAAGTAAAGAAAAAGTAAGTAGAGTTGTCCGACGATATTTTCTATTAGTATAAATCGCAGCATAAAGGTTGGATGAATATCATAGAAACAAAACCGCGATTTTGCAGCTTCTTTGAACCAAAATGCTTAATCATCTTGTATACAATCGTAAAAGAATCTTTTATCTAAACGAATCTAAATAAAAATCTAAAATCAGGTACACTGCGAAAAAAATATGGAACAGTTCTATATCTTCCGTTCTACTCGGCCGATTGACGAAATTCAAGCTGCGTTTTTCATGTCTTTCATGTCCTTTTCATGTCGCGACTTAGGATATGTATTAGATTTATATGTAGCAATGTTCTAACACAGGTATTTTGACACAAAATCGGACTTTTTTCCGAAATGACATGCTAAGGTTTTTCCATATTTTGATTCTACGACTCAATTTATGCCAAACTGTCAAGTTTAGTAAAAATATTAAACTTGCGTAATTCCTTCTTCCAGAATTCAAAATTTAGGCTTAATCCAAACAAAATTCACACATTTTTATGATTTATTTTTAAATTTTGTATTTTTAAATATATTTTATGAAATTAAAAAAAAATTATTATAACCTCTAAAAGTTTTAACATCATCTTAAAATAGATGTACTTCTAGGCACACCTGCAAAAAAATTAGAGTTTTTATTCACAATTCCCTAAGATATATGTGAATTTACATATTGACGTGCTTTAAAATTTGGCATATTTATTACAAGCGGCAATTACGCCAAACATGGTTCACGTACTATGTTAAAATTAATTTAAAGTAATGAACGTGAGCTTTTTCCGGCTCGTTTACAATGAAAAAAAGGAAAGGAAAATAGGTTGCTATAAATTAAGAAGTTCGCCAAGTGACGTATTCTTGGCGAAAACTGAAAAAAATCCGCCAAGATAAATTTTTAATTTTCTCCGTAAATTTGTCACCAAATTTTACAAAATTTAGTATTTAAAAATAATTTGAGTCGTTGACTCGAAATATGAAAAAAAGGGACATGTCATTTCGGAATAAGTCCAGTTTTGTGTCAAAGTACCTAAGTATAAAAACGCTATATATAAAGTTAATACATATCCTAAGTAACGCTTTCGAGACAGGAAAAACGAAATTGGAATTTCGTGAATCGGCCTAGTAGAACGAGAGATATAGAACTGTCCAATTTTTTTTTCGCAGTGTATTTGTATTATAAAATTATAATATATCCAGCAAAAATGTGCTGGTTGAAAGGTACGGTTCTAGTAGCTAAATAACATCTGGGCTGATTCTTATAATAGAGTTGAATCGTTAAAATTCTTAAAATTTCTTTTTCAAGTCTAATTTTCTAGAAATATTTTTGATAAAATTTAAAGAAAACTGGATTTTGAACAATTATTAAATAAAATTCACATTAGACCGTAATGCCAAGTGTTAGAATATTTTGTTCTTTATTTTTCCTCCCAGGTCGGAAATGAATTTATACATGAGTTAATACCATATATAATTACCAGCAATATTCAAAACATTGTGAATGAATAATTACCTCTCTAATTCTGCCAAAATCTGTATCGACTGTGCCAATGGGATGACGTTTTACATCACTGAGATAAATCAACAATTGAATAATATAATTAGCTAATCTGATTAGATCGGGTGTGGTGTGGTGGTGTGGTGTATTTAATTATGGCAAAGCACACTAGGGCTATCTGCCTAAGGGGAGGGAACTCGTGGTGGACTTTCTAAGGGAAACTGGCTCGTATACACGTTACACATGGGGAAAACCACGAAAACGCCCATGCAGCCAGCCCGTTCGCGGGATTCGAACCTCCGACCGAACTACCAGTGTTCAGCGTCTTTACCGCTCGGCCGCTGGTGGGCCTGATTAGATCGGGACATATGCTATATAATGCGGTCTTCATAAACCAAGTAAAACAGAATTGCGGCGATATATAATTATTTAGTAGTCTTAAATAAACTGTTACAAATATTTCCCTTTAGTACTAAAATATAGTGAGCTTTTATCACAAATATTTTATTTCCCAGATAGCATTCAATAAAGTCTATACTCAAATACGACAACCAACTTTAAAATACATATAATGTTAACTAACACATATTAATGTAAGTTTTTAAAGATTTGATATTAAGCAGCATGCTCTTTGTGGAAATTCAGGATACGTCCTTATATAGTTCTCTCGATATTCAGTAGAGGTGGATCAATTGATATGTAAGTTAAGTTAGTTAAGAAGAAGCCACTCCCTAAATAATTATTGCTAAATATAAACTAAGTTGATATCCCAGTCGAAACAATCCAAATGCAATCTTTTCTTCCATTAAAACTTGTAAACATATTTATTTGACTGCTGGACAAAACTCGAAACACTGATAAGCCGCACCATAAGCCATTCAAATGGGGAAAAAAGTGGCGAGAATGGTCTCGATCTTCGCAGACAGAAAAACAACGGAGGAAAAAAAATGTGCGTCACGTGTTATAGACCATTCGCCTTTCTGGAGCCAGTAACATAGTGTTTCACTTTCAGCTCATTACTTTCAGCCTTTTATAATGTCTGCCGTCCTAAAATGACTACAGGCAAGCGTTGACAAAAGAGCGTCAATTCTATTTCTCCATAAGTTGTATATATATATGTCACACCACACACCAGTTTAAATACAGTCATGCTCATTTCTGGAATAAAGTTCCAAAAGTGTAATTGTTATGTAATAATTAAATTTTATAAAATAATGTGTACAGAAAAACGATGTAAATAGATACCAAATTTAAATTTTAATACAAATTAAGAAACCGCTACGGCATTAATCAGTATAGATATGTCAGTTTAAAGTTCGACTCCAGTTCGACAGCAACATCAGCCCAAGCCTACGAAATTCCTCGTGGCAAGGAGAGCTCAAAATACGCCTGTCGTTGGCAAGAGCCTTGAGCACCTTACAGGTGAGAGTGCGATTTTGCTCAGTTCCTCCCCCCAGTTTGATGGAGAGTACCCCGGGGAGATGGGTCCTAGGGTCTCCAACCCCTCTCGTCTTCCATCAAACCACAAGAGAAGACGTTCGACTCGCTGCATATTTAGAGTACCGGCATGCTGCACCGACACTATACATTTACAAATATCCATGCTTTCTCCGAGATTCGAACCCGGGCCTTTCGGCACGGTAGTCAGTGACGTTAAACCATCATACCGGTTGGACGGCCTATTAAAAACTAGTTAGGCCCACCAGCAGACGAGCGGTAAAGTCACTGAATATTGGTAGTTCGGAGGTTCGATTCCTGCGAACGAGCTGGCTGCATGGTCGTTTTCGTAGTTTTCCGCATGTGTAGCATGTACACGAACTAGTTTTTCTTAGAACGTCATCCACGGGTGAAATCCTCCACGGCATCGCTCCCTTGGGTGAAGTGCCTAAGGCTGGAGCATGTAAATAATAATAATAATTAAAAAGTAGAATGAGAGGTCTTTAAGCTTTTAAGACTTGTACGTATGCCTTACACCTTACATCTTTGCAATTCTGTAAAGTACTAGATATTTTGATTTTAACCCAAAATTAGGTCTGAAAAGAATGTTTTTGTAAACATTTAATAATTAATTTCGTCTCTTGAAAGAGTGGATTTACCTTGTCTTTCAAGCATTTATTTGTTTGTATTTTTCGCAAAATTTATTATCTTAAATTTTAAGTGTTAGTTCTTCATCATCTTATCGCAGTTCATCATTTTCAAATCTACCTTAAGTTCAGAGTTGTTGTTCTTTAACACTGTGAACAATTCATTTCAGTCTATAATAAAATAAACTAAATAAAATCTCTGTGCTGCTTCTTTCATATAACGGACTTTGTCACTGAAATTAATTGTTAGTCAAGTTAAACGTTTGACAGAAATTTAGCATATTAAAACTATAAACTATTAATCCGCTTATTCAAGTATTATAATTAGAAAAACAATGAAAAATTATAGTATATATAAAAGAACCTCCCGAGACTCTTCCTTATGTCATACTCTGTTTAATGTAATTGCGCATTTTAGATATATCACCTTAACAGATGTACAGTACAAAACCACGAAATGAAAACTAAAATGCAAATTATGTGTATTTAGAGTAAGACTTTATAATTAAAAATTAATATCTGAATTAAAATAATATTTTTGTCAAACTAAGAAGTGTTAAGAAGAGAATTTAAAACTGCCTTAAATTTTCTATTGCATTTCAAAGGAATCCCACCTTTGTGCAGGCTAAAGACGATTCACAGATATTTTTAAAAGGCTGAAGATAATTATTCTGACATATTTCGCAATTACGTTTTATTAATGGGCCACTTCTTATTGTACATATTTTGTTCCATCATTTTCTCTCTTGAAAATTATTTGATTTATATTTGGAAACTTACTTTTATACAAATTCTGTCTCAGTTCTTAGTTTTTCACCCATTTTCATCAACAATTCTTATAATCATTCCCATCAGATACACATGTATACTACCTATAGTGGTAATTATGTATGTAATTTTAACATTTACGAATTCATCTAATAGAAACATTACGCTTGTGAACGAAAGAAAAGTGAACAATACACAGTGACATAGCCGGGAGTCTAACTCCGGGTTTGTTGATTGTTAGATGGACGTGGTATCAGTGACACCACGAAGACACGCGGTGAGAAGGAAGAAAATTCCTTCAGTCTAATGCCTTTCTATAATAGCTCTCTCTTTCTTCTGATTAGAGTCTCACTGATGTTTGCTGTGAAAATGTTTGGGAAATTAATTCTTGTAATGCTAAGCGTAGGAAATAAGCTAACAGTTGGTGACGTTTTTCCTACCCTTGCAGCATGGTGTTACTTGCATAACGACCGTGATATGCAATAAAACTCTCGCATTACGAATGCGAGCATGGGCTGGAAAAATATCTCACTTAATGAATTCGATTTCGCAATACGAACTGCCCTTGAATGTCGCCACACAGTAATTGAGGAACTACGTTTGTTAACTGAACTAAAATGCAAGTACTGATCTGTGCATAAATAAAGCTAGTAAACAAAAGAGCGGGCAACTAAACACAGATTTTAATGTCGGAATACCATCAAGAAGAATGCTAGTCTTGACTAGGAATATTACGTAAGAAACTTCAAAGGACTGAAATTAGAAATTAATTCAACATTTCTTACGACGGGGAGTTTGTTTCATTAGAAGTTGAACGAGGTTCAGTTCACTGTGAAGCACTGGCATCCCAATAAATTAGTATGAATGAAATGTAAATTTTATGACAATGCCAGACTCTATGACAGGATTCTCCTGATGAGAATGAAGAACATTTTATGTACTTTCTTGAAACCTGGGCATAATAAAACCCCCAAGGCGTATGTACAAGATAATAGAGAGCCGAGTCCATACAAAGAAAGCCGAATCCACCTCCAGTGAGAATATTCAGGCTAAACTGAACAACAAAATCGTGAGTGAGTAAATAATTACATAGTGTACGTAAATATTTTTGTTATTAATGAATTTGTGTTTTTAACATTTTCCACATCGGTTGGGCTTTTAAAGGGCTTTGAATTTTTTATGATGCTCTGCAAATTTGAACCAAATTTGAGTACGGAAAAAGTCTTTCTCATAGTAAACTATAAGAAACTGCATCCCGCAAACCAAGAGATTAGTGTAACGAATGCCATAATGGAAAGGATTACGTTCGTTATGCGAGGCCCCACTGAGTCGAAATGTCTTATTGAGGTAACAGGCAATATCAGGAACCTTTTTTTTTAAATTTTACAATTTTTTTCGTTGTTTTATTTATTTCTGCATTTATTTCTTCATCTGTGAGTGTAAAATTGTGATTAATTTTTCAAACTTAGAGGCAGATGTTTTTAGGAAGAGACAGTTGTTTGCTTCCGTAAATCTATACAGATTCAATTTTACTTTGCAATTCTCTGTATTTTTAACTTTTGAAAAAATTTTAATTTATTAATTTTTTAGGTCTTAGAGTATAGATAACATTTTAATCAGATTATCTTCTGCTTGTGCAACCATCTAAATAGGTTATAATACTACATTTATTTAAAAAGTCTTTTTGTCCTTTTGGAATGAGTGATATGTACTGCTCAGAGAATATGGTGTACATAACTGTACGTTTGCAATATGCCATAGATTTAAATATGCAAGTTTCTTTACTTTGATGTTATGTATTGCATGAAACATTCCTATAAAAAATTGAATGTATATTCGTAGCAAAAGATTTTTTTATAATGTTCAACATATTTTCCAAAACATTAGATAACGTTTGAAAAGAATTAGCTAAGCATTAAAATTAAAAAGCAGATCTAACACTTATTTCTTTTCTTTGAACTATTATGATCAAAATTTAAGAATTTAATAAACGAGAATATTTTCTGTTTCTTAATTAACCGAAATATGTTTTATTTAGGGTTCTTAGATTTAAGCGATTAATATTGACAACATTTGCTAAATATGAAAGAACATTGATAGATTTGATATCAGTTGCATCATTTAAATGATCATCTCTTTTGCACGTGGTTCTTTTATTTAGATTATCAATGTATTAATTAAGACAACGAAGAGACTGAGTAAAGTGTAATCATGCAATCCTTTTCGAGCTTCTAAGCAGTGTCCAGTTACTATTTAAATTTCATGTATTTGTTTTGATTTGTTATAAGGAATTTTCTCCCAGTACAAAATTAAGTATTTTCTTTCTCCTACTGGAAATCTGTAAACTTTTTTGTCAAAATTATTTTAGTTCGTTTCAAATTCACTCCGAAATGAACTAAAATAATTTTGACATTTTTTAGAAATTATTTATGAATACCAAAATAATTTTACTGCAAAAGGAATTTAAAATTAAAAAAACATAAACTTTGACCAGCTCATGAGGCAAATGAATGTAAAGAGCTTTCCGCAATAATGAGCTTATTGCAGCGACTAACGCCAACCAATTTATGCGAATATCATCTGGGTTGGAAATATGGTTAAACGGGTTAGCTGGGTTGTTAAAGGGTCACTAAAACGTTTAAAGGTCATTAAAACGTCATTTATTCCATTGGACGACTAGCAAAGTTTGATTTCAAGGTAAAATGAGATTCAATCTGTTTCTAAGACAAAATGTGATTCAAAGCATTGTTAAATACATGTTTCAAATAATTTATTATTTCAACATAACAAAAAATGGTAAGATTAGTATTGGAGATTACGAAAACTCTAATAGGTAATCACTAAAACGTACTTGAAATTTAACTCATTTCTTAATGTAACACTTACTTCACTGCAACAAACTTCTTGTTTCTGATCATGTTATTAAGACACCTAATTGTCAAACAGATTTCTAAAACGGTCTCTTTTATTCATCATTTCTTCCTAAAATAGCAAGTGAAAATTAAATAACTCTTCTAAATTTTCAAACAAATTTTGTTGCCTTTAAAATCGAAGAATACAGCTTGTCCGAGGCTTTAAGAATTTTCTTAAACCTGAAACAAATTTAAATACTGAAAACTTAAGCAATACATCTTAGACCCTCCCAGCCTCCTCCTAGTTTTCATCTGCTCGCATCACGTTTGGCATTGCTGTGCAACGTGTTTCTGACTCACATTTGAGCTATTTCAGTTAAACAGTGTTTTCTATAGTCTACATTGAAACGCGTTATTTGGAAGGCATAAGACATAAATAATATTTCTCGCTTAACAAAAAGTACAAAAGCATATTCTTAGGCTTACGTTGTATATTGTGTATTAAATACAACAATGATGTCATTTTACGAAGTATTTACTCTTATGTTGTAGAGAAATTACTTTTTGGGGAAGGGGAAGCAGGAAAGATGAAAAATGAGCAACGTCTTCGACGGGAATCAAAGCACGGACCTCTGGAATACGCGCCCAGCGTACAGACCACTACACCACGAAGGCGCGGTAAGAAGACGAGAAAAATACCTTATTATGTCTCCAAATAACTGAAATTAACTTTTGGAAATAAAAGGAATAAAAAATAATGATTATAAATAGCATTAGGAAATCTGATAATAAAACTGAGTACTAGAAACGTCAAAATAACTGTAAATTTAAAATCCGGTTAAAACATGGATTAATTTACTATTCGTGGTAAACTAATTTACATATATCGAAACATTCGGTATTTTAATGTAAGGTGTGTGATCTCAAGGAAATTATTTTAGGATTTCATATTTCTTTTTCTTAGATTCGTGTTGCAAGACAAATTTTTCTGCTTGTCTAAGAAATAATTTTTATTTATTTATTTGTTTAGTTCATTTATTCGTTTTGACGCGTAACATAATGGAAACGTTTCCTTCAAAGTAAACTGCAAATTTCAATAAGTATAATTTCAAATAATAGGGATATACATGTCGAAATATGATTATTGATATGTTGTGCAACTCGTTCTACTAATGAGCTACCTAATCATTTGTGCAGATCGATAAGTATATTACGGGGATCAGCGGTACTTCAACAAGGAGTGAGCTTGCTATTTGACGATTTGCCTTCAACTAACTTCAACTAAGAGCAACATTTCTGAACTAATTTATTAGTTGGACAGTTAGACAAAAGCGTTAAAATGATATAAATTGGTTGCCAGATTATCTCTTTTCCAGCATTATGCTTCCAAAAAAATTTGCAAATGAATATGTAACACACTGCTTTAAAAAACGCTTTTATGAATTAAACTAACAATGTACGGATTCAAACGTATTCCGTTAGGTATATTGTTAATTATAGTAAGCATATTATTGTGTTGGATTATGTTATTGAAATACGGCAAAGAACACGAAAGCTATTTGCCTAAGAGAGAAATGTCTTCGACGAAGACTTAAAGTAAATTGGCTCATGTTCGTATTAAAATTTTGAAGACCACGAAACACAACCAAGCAGCCAGCCCCTTTGCTTGAGATCGAACCTGGGTCAAACGTCCAGTATTCAGCGGTCTTAACTATTTGGCTAATGGTGGGATAGCTATATTACTGAAAAAAAACTATTTTCAATATAAATTATTAAGAAATAAATGTAAACTAATCAATATTTCGTACCTTATGCAATGCGTTTTTATAATCTGAAAGATAATTTTAAAATCTTTGCTTCAAGTTTGTCAACATCTTTAGATTTAGCAATTTACTGGAAAAATTAAATTAGGAATCTTATACTATAGACCTAGTAGCAGTTATGAGAACGGGCAAATTGCAAGACGGCTTTGATAATTAATGCTTTGCTATTCTAGCACAGTATAATGATTTTAGAAAATCACAAAACACGTAAAAATTGATCAAAAATATTTCAAACAGTAAAAGAATATTTTTCATGAGAAAGGTTGCTGTAATTTAAAACTGTAGCTTTTACATTCTCGTAATTCAAGTCAAAAGTTATTTATTTTAATATAAAAAAACACACTCAGAAAGCATCTGTTTAAGGAGAAGAAAGACTTCGCGGATGTCCTTCCGAAGAAAACTGGCTCGTACACTCAGGAAAAGCCGCGAAACCTATGCTGCCAACAGTTTCATCGAAATTCGAACATGGGGCGCAGAACTAGCAGATTTCTTCCCACTTGACTTCTGATGTGAAAGTTTATTACACATGTGAATGTTTATTACAGGGCCGTTATTCAGTTATTTAAGGCTGACATTTTCTATATTGTTTCAGGTAGCTTGTTTGCTGGTAAGAATTTTTAGTCAGTTTGGGTGAGAAAGCCTGATTTCTTTCATATGATACTACTTATATGCATAATGCTACTAGAATTCAATCAACACTTTAATGAGTTAGAGATTGAAAAAATTCCCAGGTTCATGGGATCCCAAACAATGAATAACTGGTATTGCATTTATTCTTCCTTTACAATCATCGTAACAAGGAGGTTATGAAATATTTCCTCCTTACCAACAGAACATGGTAGTTTGCGATGCCTGGTCTGATTTGATTTGGGATTCTGAATATGACAAAGCAAATAAAGGTTATCTGTTAACTGGAGTAACTGGATGCAGATCCCTACAGGAATATTATTTTAAAAGCACTCACAAATTAAAAACACGCATCTAAAACTTAATTTAAGCCACATATAAATTTCCCTTGCTATCAATAATTTCATCTTCTGACATTTAGTAATTAATTAAATCCCTTAATATAATATTCTATACTCAATAAATCAGTGGCATTTTCTTTGCATTAAGATTTTCTCTCATCTATTAATTTAATTTAAGGTATAACTCATAATAACTAAACATTTTTAAATTTCATTTTCTCGATTATTAATTTAGTAACAAGTAGCATTTCAAATTAGCATTTAATGTTAACAAAGACTGATCATTCATCAGAAATTAAGGTCCCAACATCATAATGAAATAATAAGGAAAAAGAAAAAGTAAAATAAATCACTCACAGGTTCAGCTCACAAGAGAATCCTTAAAAGAAATTGAAAGTTTTCGTCCTAAATTCTCCTCGTCGATAAGCACGTTGGTTTTCACATCTATACTGCTGTCCATTAAAATTGCAACACCAGGAAGGAATGATCTGATGAAGTTCCAAATGACATGAAAGAAAGAAGACTTTGGGATATGCAAATGATTAGTATTTCAGCATATGTAGACGAAGCAGGAGGGAGAAACGACATCTGAAGATCTACATTAAAATAGTTGTGTAGTGTATTTCTCTTTCGGAGAGCACTTTGTGAGGTTAGAGTTTGCTCAGAATATCGTGTTATGTCTCGAATGAAAAGAAGAAATGCTTACCAGCAAGTGTCGGAATGCGATAGAGGCAGGATCGTTGCCTATCGAGAATATGGATTATCGTTCCGTGATAACGCCAGTCGCACTGGTCGACACCCAACCACTGTCATGCGAATATGGAATCTATGGGTTACTGAGGGTCGTACTGAACGGCATGCAGGAATTCAACGCCCTCCCATGACTAACACCTTAGAGAACAGACACACTGTGAGGTCAGAACTACAAAACCGTACATCACATGACGGACCATTAGTCAGTAAATGGGCATGTTTGCAGCACGCTTAATATCCGCTCGTACGGTGCGTCGAAGTTTGCAGCCGCTTGGACTATCAACACAACGACAATTACTTACTCTTCACTTAACAATGCAGCATAGAGAGAGACGGCAACTCTGGTGCGCCGAGACGCCAACTCTGGATACAGGAGCGGCAAAACGTCGTCTTTTCAGACTAGTCTTGGTTTTCGTGCAATATTCTGATGGCCGTATACCTGTCTGGAGGCTACGAGGAAACCGCATGTCGCCTGCTTGCATTTGATATCGGCATAGGGGGCCTGTACCTGGTGTAATGGTTTGGGCAGCTATTGGGTGCACGACACGCTCATCTCTAGTTCGGATCGACGGTAATTTAAAAGCAGATAGGTACATTTCTGACATCTTACGTCCAGTGGTTGTGTCCTGTCTTCGAGGCCTGCCAAACGCCATCTTCCAACAAGATAATATAAGACCACATGTTGCACGTCCTATGCTAATCTTCCTCGATACACAGGTTATTTGATTGCTGCCCTGGCCTGCACGGTCTCCAGATCTGTGACCCATTGAAAACATCTGGTCATGAGTTACTGAGAGACTGACTCGCCACCTTTCTCCAGCTAATATGGTTGATGAAGTTTGGTATAGACTTGAAGCAGCATGGAATGAGTTGCTTGTTTCTGTTATTCAAGCCCTGTTCCTCTCCGTGACTAACCAGATAAGAGCTGTTTTAGGTACTAAGAGGGGCAGCTGTTTCTACTAATTTTGCACCCCTATAATACCCCAAACTGCTTACAAATTTAATCATTTTATCTTCACGCCATACCGTTTACGTACAATAAATATATTTTTTTGTATTTGCTTTCCTTCATGGTGGTGCAATTAGGGTCCACGACATCTTATACGCTTGGACTGATCATTCAGTCCTCAAGATTAATAAGGAAATATGGTACGATGGTCACTTTCACTATTTTGCTGCATGCTAGTTGGTGATGTCCAAGCATATTCGCTCTACGTTTTAAGCCACGATAAAATTACTAGAAATTTCAAGATTTTAGCCGACAAAATCCAAGCTCATAGTAAAGCGCATATTTCCGTACTGACTACGACAGCTACGAAGATTTTTCATCTACAAACATATTACACTCATGTCCAAAATTATGTTTACATGCATAAATTCACGGATTTCTCAGAGACTATGACTTATAATTTAATGAATTTTCGTGGAATCATACATAACATGATGACACATAAATGCAAAAGAAAAAATTGAAGATCACCTCATATGATATAAAATTGTAGCATGAAACAATAAAAATGGTAATAAAGTGTGACAAAGAGAGTTAAGAAAAATAAAAAAGGAATGATTCAGAAAAAGAATTAAGTCTTACGAATTTAATATGGAATATAATCTCCCCTGACTTGTACACACATATCACAACGTGTTTTAAGGCTGGAAATAACGTTGTTAACCACAGTTTGGGGAATTAATCTCCACTCTTCCAGCAATGCCGTCTTCAGAGCATTTACATCTCTAGGAGGAGGATGTATACGTGCAATTGCTCTTCCAAGGTAGTCCCATAAGTTCTCTATCGGGTTAAGGTCAGGAGAGTTTGGTGGCCAAGGTATTCGCTTAATGTCTTCACTTTCAAGGAATTCATCAGCGAGGTTTGCTCGATGTGGACGGGCATTATCATACATAAATAAAAAGTCAGGTCCATATGCACCCCTGAAAAGTCTTACATAAGGATCTAAGACCTCATCCCGATATATCTGGCATGTCACAGATCCGCTGCTGAACACGTGTAGGGGCGTACGTCCATCGATCATTATTCCACCCCATACCATCACACCTCCACTACCGAAACGGTCACGTTCCACAATGTTCGAGGGATCATTTCGTGTTCCTGACTCCCTCCAGATGTAAACACGTTTAGAATCACCAGTTAAACTAAACCGCGACTCATCAGTAAAGAGAACATGGGACCATTAATGTTCAGTCCAGTTTTGATGTTCTTTACACCAATTAAAGCGATCCCTCTTATTCTGTGAAGACAGTAAAACACATACCCTTGGCTTTCTGGCATAAAGGCCTTTTTCATTAAGCGTTCTGTATATTGTTTGCCGTGATGCAACAGTTCCAGTGGCGGCTGCAAGCTCTGAACTTAACTGGCGAGCAGTAGCCTTTCTGTTACGACGGGCAGTTAATGCCAGATACCGATCTTCAGAAGCAGTTGTCTTTCGTTTCCGACCTTGTCCAGGCATCCTTACAACACTTCCATCATTTTGAAACTGTTTCCATAGCTTAGAGACTGTCTGTCTTGAAATATTCAGACATGTGGCTGTTTCCATGATTGACTGCCCTGCTTCTAAACGGCCGATAATTCGCCACTTTACAGATTCTTCCAAATGATACTTCAAAGCCATAACAAACGGCTTTGAGTCCCTACACACTGAAATCAAACGCTATGTTGCAGAAATTCACTCAAATATTCAGTTTGCCCAAAGCGCTTGATTCACCTTTGGATGACGTAACGCCTAGATTTGCATATCACAAACCGTTTGATTACTTTTGATTGGATAATGCTAATTAGGCTTGGTTTTCACACATTCCCTGCAAATACGGATCACATTGATTCGATATTTCATTGAATATCATCATTTTTGGGTATGTAAAGATAATTTACGATGGTCACTTTCACTATTTTGCTGCATGCTAGTTGGTGATGTCCAAGCATATTCGCTCTACGTTTTAAGCCACGATAAAATTACTAGAAATTTCAAGATTTTAGCCGACAAAATCCAAGCTCATAGTAAAGCGCATATTTCCGTACTGACTACGACAGCTACGAAGATTTTTCATCTACAAACATATTATATGAGAGTACTGAACTCACTAACCATGGCGGCCTGCAGGGCCACCAGGAGCGGTCGAATCGTTACTTATCTTTCTCTTCCCCGTGTTTTTGTAATTTGCAGTAAGCTGAAAAACCGACCCTGGCTTTCTTGAAATTTGTTATTGATATATATCCATTCAAATATTTTTAAACCTTTCCAACCTACGAGATAAGGGCAATAATTTACTGCCATTTTTAAAAGAAAAGTCTAATCCCCTTTTAGAGGTGACATACACTGTTTCCGCCCAAAACTCCAAGAAATGTTTCTGCCCGTAATTCTATCATAGCTGTGACAACGGCAGTAATAAACAAATAAGAAAATTTTCCATTCAGATGATGAAAAATTTTCTTTTCTTCCATGAGCGAAACATGTGTTTACGTTTGAAAGTTATGGGTGGTGGGAGTCGCAGCTGTTCACCGAACTATGACCCGAAAAGGGTAGTAGCCTGGGAAAGAAAATCAGCCACTTTTCAGATGTACATTTCTTATATCACTCAAGAGAAAACTGTGTTTAATTGATAATGTATGAAATACATTAAGAACTAGTATACAAATATGAAATTCACAAATTCATTATGCACTGTGAATTGAAACAAAACATATTTGTCGCAATCAGATGAAATATTCTGCTCTCTTGAATCAGAAAAATTCTGAATTTCAAAAAGGAAGGCAAATAGCCAGAAAATTAAAAACAATGTAATTCCAAGTTGTTTGCATACAGTTTCTCCTAGGCATGAATATTTTTATATTCAAGCCGAGGCATGAAATGAATGTTAACCAGAACGAAATAGGAACGGAAATTGCAAAATGTTTTTAATTATCTCCTCGATAATCTATATAAAACATAACTACAATTACTTTAAAAAATACTTCACTTCATATTTTGAAGAACTTATTTAAATAAACGCTGAGATATTCACTTCTCATAGTAAGATTCCTGTTTAAGGAATCCTGTAATAAATTCTGATTAGGGAACATTATTTCAGAAGACACATTTTAGAATCTGTTCCGAAAACAATGGTTTGTATGAGGAACGTGACTAAAAGTTTAACTTCCTCGATGGAGATTTCTGTTTAAGCCATGTAAATGAATTATCTGCTTTCAGTTACAACATGTTAACTATCAAATTTGTGTTTATTTAAATATGATAAGTGCAATGCGATTAAATATATTATTGTTAAATGCCTTTAACAGTGTTTTTGGTTAAATTTATTCTCATTTCTTGTTAATCTTTCTAAACAAATTTAGAATTAGTATTAACTATTCTATTATTCAATGTTTGTTATAGAAGTGCTCTTTGCTTTTCGCTTGAGGAATAGCGGTTTATTTACTTAATACTTTCCTAGGGATGGGTCTAGGGAACTACAATACAATATAGAGAAAATGACTTCTTTCGCGCAATAGCAATGTGAATGAGGGACTAATTGAAGCAGAAGCATTAGCTGGCGGTATGAAAGAGAATAAAACACAAATGAGGTGAAAACAATGTTTGTCGAAGATTCATTCACCAAGAAAGCAGTGCTGTCGGTAATGGAATATTTGGATGAGATGGAGCGAATCTAGAAATCATTAAAGGTAAATTAAACCAAGAAACAAAGGAAGAGGAATAAGTGGTCTGCCCATCAGAAAGACTCGGTTTAGTACCTAATTAAGTTCGAGAAGTAGCTACTTGGTGATATTAGATCTCCACGGTGCGTACGATTCAGAGACAATGAGTAGACACCCTCTTGTCTCTCTTTATGTCCAGTCACAAAAACAGTTTATATACAGGGTTTCGCACTTTCTCATTAATCGGATAAAAAGATTTTTCTTATTTCCATTTCTATACTGGAGAAAGTATGTGATAAAAAAAACTGCTATCCTTGAACAAAATTGTTTTTTACAGCCATGGTATATTGAAAGGACTTGATTAAAAGTATAAAAATGTGTCGCGAGTACTTTACTGCTTTGGACTTTATTGCTTGTTTTGTGGATGGGTCGAAGAGGCAGGTTTTTCAATTAAAGGAAAGTCTTTTTTGGAAGATGCATTCTTTGAACGCATATTTGGTAAACAAGGTAATGCAGCGAACCAAAGAAATGAAATGTTTTATTTTCTTTCTTTTGTTCTCCACTTGCAGTTCTAAAGTTTGATAATAGATTTAAAATTTAGCCCGTTTTTGCTGAGCTATAATATTTTATCTTGGAAATGTTAGCTTGTTACTTTAATATACATCCATTTTCTACCAAACAAAAGAATTAGCATTTATAGGTTTAAGACAGTTTTAAAAGATGGCCTAATTTATTTAATGTATTCGTCTTTTTACAACAGAATTTGTAAACTCTTCTCAAAACCCAGCAGTTTTCTTTCATCGGAGCTTTTTATAATATTTTCGTTTGTTAATGTTAATCTACATTTATTTTTAATATCGTTTTTTTTTCATTCAAGGAAAGCATCAGCAGATTTAAGCCTAATATTGATTTACTTATAAACCGGTTTGAAGTCAGGGGTGCGCTTTTGCATTACTGAAGCCACAACTAGCTTCAGGTAGGAGATAATAAATATCCGAGCGATTATTGGACGAGTGATTGAATGTGATATAATTGAGTGCTGCTTTAACTAGGTCATAAATAAAAGATTTTGTTATTAATGACCTCGTTTTTTATCAGCACTTGTATACCAATTTTGAAATGAATACAGAAGAAGAGTTATTATTTGATTTAAACAAGCAAAAAACTCTTAATATTTTAAAGAATACTTTTGATCTGAAATATTAATGTAAAGCAAATAATTCATTCCTTTTATGTTCCTAACAGAAACATGCACACAGATTATTTTTATGCAATTTTAAATTATTTCATGCATACATACTAATTTTTATTATCAGTGGCGTTTTGAAATTTGGACCCCGAATCTACTAGTTTTATTCATGATTTTATAAAATACCCAAGCTTTGAAATTTTATTTGAAATTTTCTAATAATTATACTGCAGAAAGCCAGAAGTATATACGTTTTAAATGTCACATATTTTCTACATTTATCTTATCATTTTATCTCTATACCGATCTATCCATAATTGAGATGCTTTCAGATACTTCTAGCGCAAAAGAGAAATAAATGCGTTCATAAAGTAGAATCTATAAATAAATAAATGCGTATAAAGGGAAAGAGACAAGACACATACATGCAAATACTGCTTAATTCCTTTGTGTTCAATTTGTCTTCTTGCTAGAAAAATCGAATGCCCGTATTCATAATAAGAAAGAGGAGCATTGTAAGGAAAGTAAAGCACTTGATGATCGATGAAAGATAGCCTTTGGATAATAATGATTTTCGAAAATGAATTGTGGTACCCTTAGGCTGCAATCTAACGGAAAATATTTTTACTCTGTAGGAGACTGAAAATGCTACACTCAAAATGTTTCATAACGGCGCGTTTTTAGAAACACTAAAAGAAAAATTCTTGAGTTTTAATTAATATTATTGTGTTAGAATTTCTTCGAATCTAATCAGCAAAAGAAATATGAAAGAACTGGAGGAAAACAGCAGACATAATAATATTAATCTTTTTAGGAAGAATACAGTAATATTTCAAAGAAAATTAAGCCATTCTGCCTTAAATATCTTAAAGTGTGAAATTGACGTTGTAGAGTAAGTATACTTTGAAGCTCGAATTAGACAATAGAACATATTTAGCTACTATCAGCTACGTTTTCAGTATCGTCAAATTATATTTATTTTTCCTGCACATTTAATAATGTGCAGGAATACTCTTTAGTGCATACTTAGATGCGCATACTCTTTACAGATAAATTTTTATGCTGCATAATCGTTACTTAGTATTCAAAGCGCTAAGCAATCAGTGGGTACTTGTTTTTTAATGTTCAAATGTAAACTTGCATTTTTATACGAAATGACTTTTAGAATGTGCATCTTCTTCAACATTGCCAATTAATGCAATAACGATGCTATGGTATGCACAAACTTTGCCTGAAACTCTAAACTAAATTCAAGTATTTATCACAGAAATGCATTAAAACTAAATTCCAAAATTCACAAATTTTGCAGAAATTATATCAAAATTTATATTTGTCAAAATATATTTAAACTTGAACGAGTCAAACTCATATTGTAGAGACATTAGGTATTTTTATGGAAGCAGGAAAGATGAAAAATGAGCAACACCCTCGCCGAAGGCTCCACGAAAGCACGCCGAGAAGACGAGATAAATAACTTATATACTCTTCCTTTTAAGAGACCCAGTCGCCAAATCCTGGGTGTGGAGAATTATCATCCACCACCCTTTTAGCTTGGGCGCCACTTTAGAGACATTAGGTTATTTCGAAGTAGGAGAGATGAAAAATGAGCAACGCCTTCCCCGGGAATCGAACCACGGACCTCTGGAATACGCGCCCAGAGTGCAGGCCACCACACCACGAAGGCACGCTAAGAAGGCGGGAGATATTAACTTATAATGTCACTACTAATATTTTAAAGATTCAAATGCTGCACAATAAAAAAATGAAAACTTCCAGAATGAAAGCTGTATTACAGGCTCCAGTAATTTATAAGACTTGTTTTTAGCAAGTCATTCATATGACATTTTGTGCTGCATTTCATATAGATAAATCTGAACATGTACTGCAGAAGTAATTATGTGTGGTACGTAAAAACACATGCACTTACTTTTTTCTATTATAATTACCATATTTATTCGCATATTTCTCGCCTTTTCTTTAATAGTTACTTTTCTTTAATAGTTACTGTACGAAAATTGAGAAGGGAAAATTACGCTAATAATTTGGTTTCCAAAGGACATTTTTGGATAAATTATCGGTAACTGTCCCAGTGTTATTTATTTAAAAGAAACCTAAATTCCAATAAGTATATGAATATTGCAACATCTGTAAAGATATTTCCTGTTCTAGATTCCTATATCTTGGACCTTCCTCTCAAATATTGTTGTCCACTGATACTCTTTAGGCCTCAAGTCATTCAATATTGCCAGATCTGCTTTTTGTGTCATCTGTTAGAGCTTGCAAATACTTATCAACGAAACCGGCTTATGACACTATCACTAACGTCACATACTAATGCCGTATTTTCCTTATGCCACTCGCAGAGCCCTCGGGTGAAAGTTCCATTACTTTTAACAGGTAACTATTTTAGTGGTTGGAAAAGAAACGATTCGGCTTGACGTCCGCAAGTAATTTGCGAAGAGTTTTCTTTATCAATAAAATGTGATTAACAACTACGAAGACTAATGCATTTTAAAATTTAAAGGAACTCGTTTTCTGGAAATTGGGTAAATATTTTGAAAATTTTCAGAACCCCGTGCCAAAATGCTAGGGAAGAAAACACGTGGAGGGGAAGATACATGAGTAAATACCGTAATTTAAATTGACAAGCATTATTTATGTATATACATTAAAGTGTGATTGTGTGTATGGGTAAAAGTTAGGGGCCTCTCGGAATGCCCCTTGTGGTTTTACCCCTTAAACATTTGCGCAGAATTTCATATTCACTACTGCGTATACGTATCTGACCGATAAAGAAATTCTTGTGACTCACCCACTTCTACCTGTACCTGTTTAAAAAATGATTCTAAATTTTGGAAATTTTTAAAAATGTTGCTTTTCTTTCAGATTTGAACACAAGGAGCGCTATGATGCATAAATCAAGATTTGCTTTAAGCAGATGCCGTTTTATCCGTAAAATAACGCCAATTATCTCATATCAGCTTTTAAATATAGTAGTCACACTAACCTGAAAATTTTATAGGTAACCGAAACAGAAGATCTGTGGAAATCATTCTTTCATAAAGTCCCATAGCGTCTTTACCTATGTGATATATGTATACTGGTAGAATATTCCGGTAAACATTCAAGCTATATCCTGTATGAATGTCAAAATGTGAATGCTTGCTATCGGAAGTTTTGAAAAGATTTTTAGGCCGTGCACTCAAAATGCTACTTTTTATCGGATCGACAATTAACATGCTATTTTCAATTTTATAGACCTAGATGTTGAAGTATTAAGCCTATGCACCTAGGCGCAGCATAAAATATTATAAAAATTCGTTTATAATTATAATTCTATCAAAACAAAGCACTCTGCTGTTGATTTCTATGCTATAAATTGTAACTGACAACTATTGCATAGTAATGCTTTCTTGACATCGATTCCTAGTAAAACATAATGCTATGCATCCTTTTGGCGTTGATTTTCTTAGCGTTATAAAGTTAGCTCGAAAAATCTTCCTTATTTTTTCAAGATGCATGGTGATGGTTTTTATAGATGTGGCATATCCGTCGTAGCAAAGATACTGAGCTTACTAGAAGTCGAAAGTGTGCAGTCTAGGACCACTCCTTCAAAATTAAAAGATAAGCGATCGACTTTTCTTTAGATTTAACATTATTAGATTTTTCTAAGTAGTTCGCGAATGACGAAGGTGCTTTTGTGATTCTTTTATAGACTCAAGCTCATTTGCCATTAAATGATCTTGAATAGAGCAACCTTTAGGTTCTCGAATTTTCAGTTTCGTTACGGTTCCACATCGTCAAACGAAAACCTGTACTAATCAAACTAATTTTGGAAACATAGTCCTAGATGAATGGACCAACTTGCCAGCAAGACTTCCGTCTTTGACTCAGAATTTAAATGTGAACCGAAATTACGGCATTTTGCCAAAAGGTGACCAGAAGAAAAAGAATTTCTTAAAATTTCACGAGAAGGGATTAGAGTCATTGCTCGTGCCAGGGCTAATAGAAAAAGCAAAATAAAAGATTATAACAGAGTCACATCTTAAACTACCATTGGTTTCGAGAAAACAAAGACTAAGGTAGAATTAACTGTTGACAATCTGAATGACAAAGAAACTGTTGTGAAATATTCTGCTTGCAGGCAATGCACAAGTCCACATCTTTCAAGATAAAAATGGACTTCCAATTAAAGCACTCTTACGAGATTTATCTGTTGAGAAAATCAGAAACTAAACTGATTGAAGAATGTTTCCTTCGTATCAAAGTTTTGAAATTTGCTAAGTAAATGCTTAGTTAAAGTGCTCCCACTTTTCATTTTAAATGCTTAAGATAAGATCAGGGTAAAGCAATATGTGCTGTGAAAATTTTAGCTTATTTTTAAATTCAATTTACTGAGTTCAAATCGAGAAATTTCCTTCCGAAATATAGTCATAATTAACACAGGTATACAAATGACCGAAAATGTCTCAATGTAGACTAACGAATGTACGTTGGATAAGATAAATCTACCTGAGAATATTTCCAAGGCGATCGTATCTTGAACTTAACCCTTGTACTTTGCTTCTTAAAATATCTTTTAAATTTATGAAAATAAAGAAAAGGCCAGTTATACTATAATGGATTAGAAGATTTCCTCGATTTCTGCACCTTCACAAGAGTCTAGTGGCATCAATAAAGCTCTTTGCTTTAGTAAAAAGTGCAAGTAATATATGTAATGACGATGATGACACGACTCAAATTATAAACATATGCTGTATGGTTTCAAACTGAAATCATTCATTTCAACCATTTTGAAGCTTATCAGAAGCTATCAGACTAATACACTCCCTTGAAAAAATACAAATCAAGTCTTAGCGGTTGAGCTTTTTGAAAACTTGAATAAAGCAGAAGGTAATATGCCAAACCTCTTTCTCCACCAGATGTCTCTTCTACACCAGAAGAGGATGTTACTCCACTAAACATTCTCCAGCAATAAAATTTGTACATCCTACCAACACTGCTGCTTATCAGTTCAACTACTTTCCTCCTACTGATCTGATCACCACAATGAGAGCTCCCGACCTAAGGATTTAACCAAGCAGGAGAATGCTCTCATGGCGGACATTTATTGAACCAAAATATACAGTAATAGTTACAATAATAATATGATATATACAGTAATAGTTACAGATGTACAAACAAGTTAACACTAGGTGCTATGTTTACATTCAGCTTTAGGTACATAGCTTGTAAAGATATTAATTTCATCACAGTACAATCAACATATACATACAACACAAAAGATAAAGAATACTATGCAACATATATACAGTCAGAGTCTTGTACAGAATCATTTTTCATCATAACATAATCGTTGTCACTGTCAGTTGTATTACAACATAGTCGCTGTCATAGTTATTTTTGTCAGTCATTTTTGTCAGAGTTATAATAATCATTTGTCATAATCATTTTGCCATAATCGTATCATAGTCATTTTTATTCATATCGTAGTAGATGGTATATAGTAGATAATAATCAATGTGTCAATCAACACGTTTTACAGGCAGTTGCAGGAATTGCATTTATACACTTGGGCATAGAATAGCACGGTATAATTTAACTATGTCATTCGAAGTTTGAAGTTTGATAAACATTTAGAACATTACGCATGATCTGGTGATACATGATATGCATGTTGATATACATTAGACATTATACGAGACATGATATGCTACTAATAATAAGTCAATAAAGGTCAATATAGGTCAATAATGGTAATCACTATACAGTCATAAGTCACAAATTCATGTCGCAAGTCTTAAGTCACTCTCCTCCTAATGGACTTCTACTCCTCCTTCACATTTCAATCTTAAAAAGAAAATTTTATATTGTCCCAGAATTTGGTAGAATTTATCACGTGACCTGAGCATCGTTGCGCTGCTGAAATCTCTTGTTACGCTAGTTCGATGCTATGGCATCGACGCTGTTGCATTTCTTTTTACTATACCCCGCTCTCCACTTATTTAAATTTAATTAACTTGCAGGAGCTACCCTGATCATTACCTTTGCATGATACCCTTTATGGAACTCACTAAAATCTCTTAGAAAATAATTTTAGTGTAAATCTGGTATACAATTAACATTTAAACATATTTTAACCCATATGTATAAAATAGGACTTTTCAAAGGGTAAAGCGCGAATCACCAGATCAAGAAGAAAATTTTAGTGAGTCGCGAAACATTTTGAAGTGTTTCTGCTGTTGTCGCCTTTACATAATTATACGTATTTATTCATAATGATAGTTGGCTTATATAACAATAGCTTGGATTTATTTCTTAATTTACTTATATGTCATAAATAAATCTGTATAAATCTGTATAATTATAATATTTTTATCTAGAACTCTCCATCTCGCTATTAGTTTCACAGTAGTTCCACGCGTGTGGGTAGCAGTCACTGGCAACTATACGTATATTCGCGATGGTCGCCATGCTGAAAGGCTTAGTAACCTCTGATATAAAATTATGTGCGAAGTCCTAATAATGATATGCATCGAATTTTTTTATAAGATTGTACGAATAATAATCAAAAATATATATAGTCATAAGTTACAATATATTTCCATATCTTATTTAATAAATAATAGCATTATTTATATAGAACACTATATAAATAATAGCAAATTGGTAGAAAAATCAAAATTCTGCATGTCATAAATTTTAATCATACCTTTAAATCAATACATCACTGAAAAGGCATGTTATTAAGGATTTTGTTCAGCTTGTATTTTATGTGCCGCTTTAGATAATTTTCAATCTGAAAATCCGTACAGAAATTCAGAGTAACAAATGCAAGTTTTTGTGATAGCCAGTGCAGGATTTGAAGTAAGCACTGCATCTTGCGCTGGTAGATTATATTTTCAAGCAGAAATGATTATCGTGTCGTCTTTGAAAGGAAGGACATTTGGCATACTTTGATGAAAACGTATTTTGTAAAATATTTTCTCATATTTGTTTCAGATTTCTGCGGAAATTTAATATTTCTTTATTTGTAAAATATCCCCAACCAAAAACTATCATTACGAATCAAAAACTATCATATTTTCTACGATTTCCTCAAAATGTGAGCTTAAATAAAAACTGCTCTTTTTTAATCAGAAATTACTTAAAATCTTTCTTCTGTGTAACCTGCACTCTAAAATAAGGCTTATAAATTCAATTGTTGAAATCTTTCTCCATTAAGGTCTTTACAAAACTATCTTTCAAAACTTTTCTAGAATGTATTAGGAAGGAAAAAAACAGTGTTTTTTCCAATCGCTTAAACATGAAACCTAGCTTCATTTTTAGGTTAGTTCTTAAACAGAATTCTAGTACATGTAAGTTTCTTTAATGTGAGGAAAAGAGTTTCATTAAATGAATAAAACAGTTTCATATTTTATCGTTGAAAGAAAATACAAATTAAGATACAAACAGGTGATAAGATAATTGTCTTTCAGAAATTATTTCACTGTGGTTTATACTCCAGATCTATTTATTCATTTATAATAACTTCCTTTTGTAGATAATATTTAGAAATAAAAATTCTCAGAAATTTTGGTCAAGTTACAATCAAATTAGTTCAGATGAACGCGAAGTAATGTGGTACAGAACATTACTTGTCTAAATTGTTTTCACATGCATATTTCAAAACGGCTTAATGTTTAATGCAATGTTTACTTTTAAATTTAAAATAGATTTGTAGTATTAAAGGCATTTCCCCAAAACTCCAAGATTTTAGAATGTAGAAGCTTTTTCTTTCTATCCAAAAACAATGTGCTTAAAAATGCAGCAGCACGTATTTTTAATACAGCAGAAATCTTATCCTACAACTATCCAAAGTTAAAATCCTATATAAAGAATTAAATAAGTAATGAAAATTATATGGTGTAATTTAGAGGCAATTAATTGCTGTGAGATGAGGCATTTTTATTGTTTAGTTTCAAAACCATTTTCACTCTGACTTAATACAGGTACTTGGAGCAGAACTAAAAATCTTTGAAAAGTAAAATAATCAGAAATTTATATTCTTTATCGTGAAAATTACTTTGATATTTTAAGTTCTCTTTAATCTTTTCAATGATTCAACTTAAGTGGAGAAACATCATTCTTCTCTTACATCAATCGAAAATTACTCTTCAAAACTAAATTAGGAAATATAACTACCAAACCATTCATTCCTCTCCTTAAGCATTATGAAGTGTAATTTAGGTGCTTAAGGAAATGCATCTTCAAGCATGGTTGCAAGTCAAGTAGTGAAGGAAATATTCGGGTGACTAGGTAGCCATGAATTTTCACTTTCTGCTTTGCAACTCTTGAAGTATAAGTTTAACCGAAATTTACATCTCATGGCAGATTTATTCGGTGCAATAAGATTCAAGAAATCGTTCTATAATCGAGTACATTAAATAATATTAAATGAAGCTCTGTTCTGAAAATATTAATATGATGTATATTAGCTTCACAAGCTTAAGTGTCGAGCAAATGTATAGATATATTCGAGTAATAATTATTAATATTATATACATACGCACGATTTCGAGGAGAATATATTCAAATTTTCATGTTGTTTTAGCTAATGAGAATTTCTTTAATATGCGCTTATTTTTATGTTTGTGAAGGATTATTAGCTGAAATATCATTCAAGATCTTCCGCTTGCGTTTAACTAATTAACTCAATTCTGAATTTAAAACTAATTTACAGCATAAACAAATGTTCTTTCACAAATAAATTAGAAATAAATCAATGGTTAGTATTTGTTTTTTTATTCGTAGCGCATTTTAATTCTTACGTTGTGGTAATCTAATATTTACATATTATTTTTTGTTTCATTTAGAGACCAAAGCTAATGTCATCGAAACTAACTGATAATTTAAAAAATATTTAGTTTTAAAATTTCACTCGCACAAAGTGAAATGTTTAAAATGTTCTTTGATTTTTTTGCTAGAGTAATTTTGATTGCTTTTTAGTAAACATCTTTCTAATTCAGTGTAGTCACTAAATCCTGCTTATGAATCATTAATAAAACCTTTTTAAATTTAAATAACTTAAGTTTTTATTTTAAATGTTTCTTCAGTGTTTCACCCATAAAGAAATATTGTTTGATTCATTTTGTAACATACCCGATACAAAATGAATTTCAACTATCTGAGCCATATGTATACGGTTAAAAAGAATAATCCTCAAAACTGTAAGCAACTACATAGAGATGCATTTTTAAAACCGCTTGGTATAAATCAAGAGGAAAAGCTTAACTTTGCTAACTATTTGCAATACTTCCAAATTATTACCACAGAATTGAACGTTTTTTTGAGAACTTAAATGTTTCCAAATTTACCTTTGGACGGATGTATGTTTAAAAAATAAGAATAAAAAATTTAAATATTTCCAACACGTAAATTATCTTAAAACGTATATTAAATTAGGAGTAAAAGCAGTTATACATTATAAAGTGTCATAAAATATAAAGCAGCATTCGTATTTAAAATAGTTAAACTCCGAATTTTGCATTAATTCCATTCTTATAAATAAAATGTCTCGACATTCATATAGCGATGCATAATGCTCGCAATACGTACTCAAATGACAATCTTCTCCCGTAAAACACTTATATCTATTACACAGTAGCGCTCTACACCACCTCAGTGTACCACTTCCTCACTTCCACTCCATTAAAAAAATCTGTTAAAAAAAATCATGTTTATTTTGTTCCTCATCTATGTGGCTTAACATCATCATAAATTCACACGCATATATATGTATATATACGGTATATATATATATATATATGGTGTGTGTATGTATGTAATATTTTGGCAGTCGGCACATAAGTGAAGCTTGGCAACTTGGTCACATCAGAATTCTGGACTTATTCAGTTCAAAAGGCAGATCATCATTCTTTGCTAAATAAGATTAACTTTAAATTCACTGCGTCATAGTATTCGAACAAAGGGAGGTAGATTAGAGCAGTAGCATAGGTCTTAACAGCAGCAGAGGCAGAAAGCGATCTCTGACGCAAAATGGCGAATATTATTTATTTATAGAAGCGGTTAGAAAATATGCTCGAATATTCTCGAAAGTACTTGTCTAGGGGGAAGATCCTTAAATTGCTGAAAGTTAATTACAGGTTGCGTGTTCGCATAGAGCAAAGCCATCGTGTTTTTTATATTTTGCATGTCTGTTTTACATGTATATATATATATATACATATAATGCAAAAATTACAATAAATAATAGGTTTAAAAAGCGTCCTATATTCAATTCGGAATAAAGGTGTACAAAATCCTCTTCTCGAGGAAAAACAAACAAACAGAAGCTCACTGGCAAACCGCATGGGAGCAAAATATATTAAAACCAAATATTAAAAAAAATAACATTTTTCATTTCATCGTCATCAAGTCATTGGTGAAACGAAAAAAAAATAAATAAATCAGTTCTTTATTTTTCTGAATCGCTTTGTGATATATATAGCATATTGCTTACAATTAGTATTGAATTTTATTTGTAAATATTCAAGTGTTTATATTGTTTATTTAATCTTTATTACACATTTCATTGCACTTTATTTTATTTATGTTAATATTTTCACGGAACCACAGTATCTGAGACACTTTTTGGCGTACGAACTAGGAATTTTCTTTTAACTTTTTTCTAAATTTTGCAGCTCAATGCGCAAAGTTTTTGACCACATAGGTCTTTTATCGTTTGTTCTCTTTTCTTTAATTATGCACACACACACATATATACGTATATATTTATATGTATATCTAAGAAAAATAAAGAATATGTAAAAGATTAAATTAGCAGCGTAAATTAATTCTCTATTCTGAAAATAGCAACATCTATTTGCACTGCGTCATTTCGAGAAAACTCTATGTCATATGACTCTTATGTAATTCTGGTGATGTAAATGGAACTAAAACTCAACCAGTCAATAGTAATTTTACAGCAATATTAACTGTCCAATCAAAATGCTTTGAAAACCAATACTAACTGAATTTGACTTAGAATTTCATCCTGAACATTACGCACTTGCTTTCCACGCTTTGGCCTAGCTGGACTGCTAGCTGCTGCTTCTTTCGTGCTGGAAAATTTATTAAAAATGTAAGGCCTTTGGAACAGGAACATTTAATGTGCCGACTTGTGTGTAGCCGCAACATGTTGGTGAAAATAAAACTGAAGATTTATTCTGCCTTCGCCTCCAATTTCCTATTTATTAAGGATCAAAACTTTTACGCCATCCCAATTCCTGCTCCTGAATATATTACATATACTATATTTGTAGGCACACATGAACCGTACCAACGCATGGACGCCACCAAAGCTCGAGTAACTGTTAGATATTTGTATTAATTTCTTTTTAGCTTTTCCTTTGTTTAACGTTACTTACTTCAGGTGTATGCCTCTGTAAATACATGTAAAATAATGTACTTTCGATTTTGAATTAAAGCCGCTTTATTTCGTTGCAAAACTTCTATTTTTGATGACATTACGCCAATTTTATGTTTGACAAACTTATTTTACTCGGGTTATTTTTTATATAATGATTATTTGTTATTCCGAAAAATAATCTATTTTTGTAACTCAAAGGCATGCATTTATTTATTTGCCTTTTTATTTATATTAACTCATTTAATTGTATTCAATAAGGCAAGGTTTGTTTGTTTCAGAGTTTAAATTGCTTTTTGGGTGAATTTTAAATATTTAATTATTTGTTGGAAAATTTCCAAATCAGTTAACTGTAGTTTGATTAATTTACCTCAATGATTCACTGTTTTCCTTTGTCGAATTTATCCCGTGATAGTTTCAGCAAAACGCCCCGACTGAGATTAGTAATGATATCCGCATGACTAAGAAATTATCTGGGTCTAATCTAGTCTGCTCTTCTAAATTTCTTTTACATAGTTGTTCATTTTGAATAAATTTCACAGCACAATTCTTATTTTGTAATATTTTAAAAATTGTTATTGCCTTTTTGTTATGTGTTTTTCACTTTGAATGTTTCTTTGCGTACGATCTTGATTTTGAAGTTATTTAAAAGAAATCTGCATTTACTATTTTTATATTTACACATTACTGTGACTAAATTTACACGGAAATAATGAGCTTTGTAATTTTAGTAAATTATAAAATTTATGGTATTTTATACCTTAGACTAGAAGAGAAACACGCTAATGGGACAATCAAAATCGTAAAAACAACCTTTACTTACGCTAAATACAAAGTTGTTTTTACGATTTTGATTTTATACCTTATTTATTTTCTTACTCTATTCTCAAATTATCAGTTATTTGATATCTTTTTTATTTACATCCTTTGACAAAAGCTATTTAATTTAGTCTTTAGAAGATTGCCCTAAATATGTTTGCTATAATTATGCCAGCAGCCGGTTTAGTTTTAAAAACTGGCCAGTTAAAAATTTTTAAACATACAAGTAGGAATGCAATGAAAGTGTATGACTGTGAGCTTAATTCTAAACCGAAAAACAATAGTTCTAACGGAAACCATACCCTCTGGAAAAGCTCTGAATGTATAAAGATTTTTTTACGTGTAAGACGTGCAATATTAAATATATTGGTCAATCTAAAAGTAATAGTAAATTTAGGATTAAAAATCATGATCACGTATTAAGAAATTTAAACAAAATTACGACAAATTTGTACCAAATTTCCACACTGCTGAATTAGAGCAGTTTATATCACAAAAGTTTGATAACACTAAAATAGTAACACTTGATATTAAATCTTAATTTAAAGCAAGATATTTTCGTAAATCGTTTTGGGTACTATATTCAGACCACTCTGTATCTCTACGGATTTAATGCATCCAGCTTGAGCAACTAAATTGCAAAAACTATTCCAGTACCTACAATAACTATAATACATTTAAAAATAAAATGATTAGGGAACGAAAATGAATAAATATTAAAAACGTTTACGAAACACTTCACAAGATTCCATTAAACAAATTATAACGAAAACTCAGGATTTATATCAAAAGAATAATTTCTTCAAAAGCATTAATCTACTTTAATACTTAAAACATAAAGCATTTAGAAAATTATAGAAGATGAGTACATGACCATCCTATCATTAAAGACTTAAGTTTTTGCTTAATATGAATTGCTAAACTTAAAACCAAAAAACCAGAAAACGAAAAAAAAAAAAAAAAAAAAAAAAAAAATCTAACCTCCCCTCCCGCTCCCCAGAAAAAACCCTGAATTCTTGCACACAGTATTTGGGCAAA
The DNA here is from genome assembly GCF_044657685.1 of Stegodyphus dumicola. Taxonomy (NCBI): domain Eukaryota; kingdom Metazoa; phylum Arthropoda; class Arachnida; order Araneae; family Eresidae; genus Stegodyphus; species Stegodyphus dumicola. The sequence goes on from NC_140781.1 coordinate 163,687,270, forward strand.
TAAAATTAAACTCCCACAAGAATGTGTTTTTAGAATCTCGGTAATTCAAATGAGGAATAGCGGTATTTAAGTCGAAGTTCCACTGACTGCCTTAGAGAGCCAGAGATTATGATTAGAGTACGTTTGCTACTTGACTACACTCTCTCTAAGCATTTACTACGCTCGGCCATGTTTCAGGCCCTTGATAACTTCGCCGTTTAGGTAGCGTTAAGAGGCCAACTCCTGTAGAATTTTGATAGCTTCGGCTATATCTTTTTAGTTAAATTTTATTTCTTAGTATTCTTGAGTTCAAGCCCAAGTAGAGGCTTTTTCTGTACGTCCTGAAAGAGGCCCGTCTGTTAACTTTATTTTGAGCAATAACGGTAATTAACCCTTCTTGAGTATCTGTTTTCTGTCTACTGAACTAAAGCGATTATTCGCTTAGTAGTTCTTAACGTTCCACACATTTAGCTGAAAATTCTAGGTTGGAACATTACATCTTCAAAAGCTTTTCAAGGTCACCATGATATCTGTATTGTAATAGAATTATAAAGATATAAAAATTCATAAATAAATACTGAAAATACCATTTTAATTTTTAACCATACATAAATAATACTAGTGAGTGTAAACATGAAGCATGAAAACATGACTTGCCTCTTTTCTCGCTGGGATTCGAATAGCAGAGCTTCTCACTGCCAGGTGAATTAATTAACACTTACGTCACAAGAACACGCTCGAGAAAATAAATAATAATAATCCTTGCAATAAATTTTTGTGTTCTTCTCTAAAAGGCGACTGCAAAGTTTCACGAAACTATGCCCGCTATATCTAAGCAGTGAGGATTTAGCAACAGTTACTTTTTAGTTCGCTAGTAACTAAAAATTTGTAAAGAATACAGAAACATTACGGCAATGATAACAAATATCACAACTTGCATGAGCTCAATCTTTCGTTGCTAGGCAACCAAACCAAATAAGGATTTTGTATAAATGATCAAACAATTGAACGTTATGGAAACCTGGTATAATAACCAACAGTCACACGGAAGTAACAACTAATTGACATCCAAATCAAAGATTTTGTGCAGCCAGCTGCGTAGCTGCATATTTATGCACGCAAATAATTACTTGCTAGTTATTTGCTACAGATTATGCTGAACATTTTATATAGATCTCGCTGATATTTGCTTTGATTCGGATATCTAACAAACTTATAAACTTCTAGCCAGTAAAATACTTCTCTAACAAATTCAAATCTTTCAAAAATGTTGTTCAACACCTAGTTGTTCAGGAGTTAAGAGTACGCTGTGATTGCACGATAAGATTATGTTGCCCAGTTAGCAAATAAATAACTCTCAAGCTAAAAGCGATTTGGGCAAGGATACGGAAAGCTTAGCATTTTCTGAATCTAAATTCGTCAGTATCAGTCTGCCAAATCACATCAGTTGCAGCTAAATCGTTCCTTTTATTTCTGTTTTCAGTGTCTTTCTTATTTTGCTAGCTATTTAGCATTATGGTCTGGAATGAATGCTTGTGCGTATGAGGCATAATACGTTATAAGAGACAGAACAAAATCAATTAAATACAAATTGTATAGTAATTAAAAAAATACGTGATGCAGATCCATTTGCGGAAATAATATTTCACATAACTTACATAAAATGGAATTCAAAAACACCTACAATCATGGTAGAAAGTGAGGCAAAGCATTTCGTAGCAGTCAACAAAATATTTAAGCATTTTAGGGAATAAAGTATTAACTGAGAAACTTTAATAATAAAATATTGTACTCAAATAGGAACAACGAGTATACTTTACAAAATATGTATTTAAGAAAATATATTTTTCTCTCATCTTCATATGGAATACTTTGCTTCATCTATAAATTTAGGTTCATCTTAATTAACAGAGTTTTGATTTCATCGAAACTGAAAATATTTAATGAATATATAATAGTAAAAGAAATGTATAATATCGTTTATTAATTTAGTTATAAGCTTGGCAATTTAAGATTTAACATTTTAGAAATTTTAAAAGAAAGATTTTGAATAGGTACCCTGTTCCCAGTTTGTACTCCCAAGCAATGTTTTTTGAAATTCTGTGAAGTTTTAATAACAATGTAATCAAATAAAAATACTCACAAAATCTGCAGCATTGCTGAGCTCCTCACCATCAAAGGACATTGCTATTCTGAACTCCCATCATACGCCATAGCTACTTTATCCAAGAGAGAGATAAAATTCATTTCTCACAGAAGACTGGGATATTTTTCTTTCATCTCCTTTCAACATGAGTTTTTCGTCCCGCTTGTAAATTACACGTCAGATCGAGGAGTTCTATCTTCGACAAAATGTTCTTTACGACTTTGTTGCCCCCTTGCTTCTCCCCAGTCCTATCCATCAAGAAGATAGCAGGTCTTTTTTAAGGTTCCCTTTTACCTGATACCGTGGGTGTTCTACCTCTTATCAGCTGTCTCGACTGAATGCTCCATCAGCATTGTATAACTCACTGGGGCATCGGTTCGCACTTAAATCTATCAGTGACTCTCATCTCTTACGTTTTGTGGGAGATATTTTTCTAGCCTTTTTAACTTTACAATGGGCACTTGCTTTCACTCATGGATGGGATTTCAAACGTCATTTTTCTAATTTTTTATTCCCAGATTTTCTGTTTGTTAAATAAACGAAAGTTTCTTTCAAGAATTATTCAGCTTTATTTTGGACAACTTTGTGATTCATATACCAGAGTATGGTGAAATGCTAGATTTACATTCCTTGTGATTTTTTTATGAGAGGCTGATATTAGCCCAATGATAAGTTTTTCCACGCTTCGAGTTTCTTCCATTTAACCCTCATCTCATTAACTGTTATACAGAACATATATACTTTTTTCTACACCCATAATAATCTTGCCTCCAAATTAACCCAACATATATAAAGGAAACAATATTTTTTGCATGCAAAACTGACATAAATTTCATTTCAAATTAAAAAAAAAATATTATATCGTTATTGTGACAACTATATAGTAATCTTACATATATTTTAAAACAGGGAAAAAAGTAATCTTAAGAAATATAGATGTAATAAAACACGCCTTATACAAACCTCTACGTTTCCTATTAAAATTTTAAAACGTATAAGACGTTCTAATGTAGGAAACTGCTCCATTATTTAACGGTATATATTTAAATAACATATTTTCAATAAATGAAAGGCTACATCGGCATATTCCATAAACTTCTATGTAATAACAGTTAAAAATAGTTTTGTTGTCTAAAGGTATGAAATATATTCCAGACATAAATGAATGTCGATGATGTTTTCATAGCAGTTTTATGTTTGCTTTCCGAAAACTTAAGTTTCAAAACTGATTGGCGCTTGATTGCATAAATAATAATATTATGCAAAATGTATATAAATTGGAATTTTAGCGCTATGTAATTATACTTAATATAAACATCTGATCATCAAAGCTTCACGAAGTATACTGGATATGAATTGATTTTACAAAATTACGAAATATTTATTTCGAATACCTACAAGTTTATAAAAATTATAAGTGCTTGCACTTACATTAGCTTAAAATAAGTTATTTGTCTAATATTTGTATTTATTTATATGTGATACAGAAGAAATCCAGTATTCATTTTTCAATGGCATATAATTCAACTAGCATATGCACAAGTGATAGATCATATGTATATTTAGCATAAAAGTGTAATAAGGGAATAAATCTTCGAAGTTCTAGTTCAACATCAGTGAATAGATTTCCGAAAAGGTTTCGAAATTATTTTTATTTGTACTCATATGAAGCTAAACATGAAAACGTTAATTTCCTCGAGTTCCCTCCGTATACGCATTTGCAAGCGCATTTTACAGGGACGCACAGAGATTAAAAGAAAAAAGCGTATTAAGTTCAGAAACACATTTTTACAATTGACCTCTCCGACCATTTATGCGATTTTTGCAATAGACCATTTATGCGATTTATTTTCTTATGCCTCTTTCATAAGAAAATAAAACAGTTGATAAAATCGAGTCACAAACTTGAGAAACCGTATAACGTAATAATATAACTCACTTAGACTTATGCGGTGTGGTCAAGAGGGAACAGGTGCGACTTGAACATTACTTTAATTTTTAAATAACTCTTTAAAATGGTCAGAGGTAACATATACACCTTTTTATTTACCACATGTAAACCGTTATCTGCGAAATTACTCCATTAAGCATGACTTTACAAAATTTTAGTTGCATAAGTAAGCAGTCAGTCAACTGAATAAAGGTGGTCATTAAGCATAGATTTTCAAATTTTTAGAACGAAGATTCAACGGTTGATTTACCCGGGTAGCTTATTATAAAATTTATTTGAGATTGTATATTGTTGTACAAATAATCTTATTTACGACAAAGATGTCAAATGTTAATAATTATTATAACTGAATATGAAGAAAAGTGTTCATTTAATATTTCCTTAAGTTAAGAGTATGTTATTTTAATTAAAATTATGTTTTATAATATTTTCGTTGCAATAAATTGTTTTATTAATAAAGAAATTTATTTGTTGGCGAGGTTAATGGATCTTTCGGCCAGTAACGAGTACAGTTTTGTGGTTGAATTTAATTTCAATTAGGAATTTCAATAAGCCCTGCATATACCGTTAAAGTTTGCAGGATAAATTACCAGTCTTACCAGTCTTACCCGGGTAGCTCTCGAGGGCGAATTTTTAGAGTTCCGAGAAACTGTTCAAAAATACATCACTCGAAGCAGCCGTTTCATATACCGCGAATTTCACTACGGGTAAGTGTTGTCAGCTTCCAACAACCAGAAATGAATTCGCAAAGAAGCCGCTCAGAGATGGTTGATGAAGCATTGTCCTTTGTGGTTACTTTATGCAGTATTACTCCATCGTACATCACTATTGGATACAGAGACACCTGTTACTCTCACGTTAGAGATGACAGGATCACACTATCCACTACAGCCGGATGGATGTCAGCATTCGAATATGTTATGTAAATTCTTATGTATTTTTTTTTGTTGTATATAATTATTGCATGTTATTTTACTGTGCATAATGTATTCTTAGTTATTATATTATTTTACTGTGTTTATTGAATTTGTATTGAGCTTATTTAAAATTTAATGTTTAATATTTAATATTGTTAAACTTTACGGCGAAGCTCCCTTTAAGTTTGGCAGAATTGTGTTACAGTTAAAAGGGCGCGGGTGTATTTCCGTTTCTCACGATTCGGCTTCCTTGGAGGTTAGAGGTCACTGTCCAGCTGCATTTTCCCCTTTTTTCGCGGGGGTTGAAAACACGTGTTTTTCTCGTTCTGAGGCGAATAGTTCTAAGGGGCGGCTATTTTTTGACAGAGTTATAGGTTGGAAACATTCTTCTGTTGCGTGGGAAAGAAAGGGTCTGTCTTCTTGTAGAAAGTTCTGAATTTCTGAGAATTTCAGTGGCGATTTATGACCTTTCTTCTAGTTGGCGAAAGGGAGTCCATTTTCCTTAAGATTGGCTAAATTTTTAATTTTAGTGTTGTTTGAACCAATAGTAATTTTGAGGCGTTTCTTGGAGAGTTAAACCGAGGGTTCTTAAGCCGTTGCACGGAAGGCAGGGGGGGATCTTTTTGGACTTGAAAAAAAAAAAAAAGCGATTTTTAGAGAAGACTTTTAAGAGGGTTTTTGGAGCCTTAGGGGTTTGCTACTTTGACGGCGGCCCCTACGGGGCCGGCCGCGGTCAGTGAGGTGCTGAGATGGACGGAGGAAAAACGCGGCGGTTCTTCGGTGGTCGACCGCGGTATACAGTTAAGTTTTTATCTCCGAGTTTTCCTTGGTGCTTGCACCAGGCTAGAGGTCATTCTGATTGAGATTTCTGAGCGAAAAGGAAAGGAGAAGCAGAAAGCTTTGCGGGGCTCCCCCCTTGCGGGGCGAGCGACTTGTACAAGCGGGCTGCGATGATGTTCTAGCGGAGTTTGATTTGAGTGAATTTTGAGCAGCCGCGATGTGAAAGAGAAAGAAAGATCGTGGGGCGCTTTGCTCTGCTGCGGGCTTCCTGTGCAAGAGGGACTGGGTACCGTTTTCTTTTCTGCGGGATATTTAAAAGTTTTGTGCGAGATGCAAGGAACATTTTCCTGTGTGATGTATGGAGAACTGTGTGCGAGCTACAAAGAGCTTTTTACTGAGAGCTGCTTGAGATACATAGAGAAAAATCTACCAAGAAAATTTAGCACAGATTCGCTCTCTTCACCTGAATCGCCGGTTAATCTCCAAGAGCCTTTTTCCGAAACATTCAGCATAAATGTTGCCTCGACGCTTCGATGATGCACGTGATTGTGCTATAAAACTGGTGTATCTTCAGCTACCTGTTATTGAATTGAAAAAATATTCTTCTGAATTGGACTATGGGTTCCCACCTAATGGACAGATAAAAGATCCTTCTAAATTGGACTATTGGTTCCCACCTAATGGACAGTTAAAGCGATGCCTGGCTGTTTGAAGAATTATTAGACTGTAATTTCCAAGAAAAATGGGCTTGGCTTATTTCCGTGTGGATTGGACACTAAGGATCCTGCTAATCAGGAAAAACTGTTTTCCATCTGTGAGTGAAATTTTAAGTATATTTTCTCTGTCTCTCTCTCTTAGTTTTCCCGAATGCAGAACAGTTAATAATGATTTATCTACCCGTATAGTGTTATTGCTTATATAAATTAAATATTACAGTTAAAAAATTGAGAACTTATTTATAATTTCAAGTGAAAGCCAGTTTTGGGAGGATTAAAATTTGTTTCACCTACTGAATTTTGTGAGCTAGAAAAACGTTACTTTCTAATTAAAGAACCTGTTATTTGGAGGATTAAATTTTGTTACACCTAATTAACTTGAAAAAAAAAACATAGTTATTTTCTATATAACAAATACACCTTCTCTAAGAACAATGCGCATCTCACATACTTCAGAACAGGAAGGAACACAAAATGTATATCCCCTCTATCTGCTTGTACTCTTTTATAGTGAGCCTTTTCTTTTCCTCCTCAAAAAGTAGCTGCCACACTTAGTTGATCTTTATTCAAGAGAAATACTTCCATACATATTTAAATCAAACTTAGACCTTCCGACTGACCACTGTTCGAATTGCTTCTCGGTCTTTTTCTTATAGCAGTTTCAGTTTCTAAACATTCTCTCATTACGTTTTCTCTTCAACCTGTCAAGATGAAAAATTCGTCAACTCATACTAATCATTCCTTACTCTGACACCTTTCCTCGTCCTTATAACCTTTTTAGATCCGCGTTTTCAACCATATTTTCTCTGTTTATATCTTAAATATCAATAAAATCAGCATTCGCAATCATGCTTCAACTTATCTAACATTATTTAGAGTGAGTGGTGTAGTATCACGTTCTTGAAAGCCAAACAAGAAAAGGTAAAATGTTGGAACTACGAGTATCACCAGAGCACCTGGGAGAGACTAATTTTCCAGAATCCTTCTTGCAACGGTAAGAGGAAAATATCATTAACGAACCAACTCGTAGAAAATAGCAAATTACATGCACAGAGTTTTGTTTTTTATTCCCTTTCCCAGCGCAATTCTCAATAATAAAATTGTGCTGAGATAAAAAAAAAAAAAAAAAAAAAAAAAAAAAAAGATGTATTCTCTTCAAAGCAAGTGTTTATTCAGTTTCCTTAATTTCAAAACTACAGTCTATTCATATCCTATCCAACAAAACATACAAAGAAGCAAATTTTTCCCCAAGCCATGCCAATTCGTTTTCACCAAGCTCCCTGTGAGCTCTTAAATGATTTGTTTCATTAGATTCAAAGTAAAGTAAACAAATTCCTCTTATAGGCTGAGAAAGTCTGAAAGGAAAAAGAAGTCTTCCATGCTTCGAATATTACATTTTCGGTGCTCGCTGACCTATGCCTACCAACACCAAAATTACCCGTCTTTCAATTCAATGAATTTTCGAAATTTAACAATTGGAATTTAATTGACCTTCTCTGGAGTTAAATTGCTCTATAACACGTAATTGAAGCATGTACACTAGACATTAAATAGTGATTGGTATCAGTACCAAACGTTCTGTGACCAGAATGTCTGTGACAGGGGAGAAAAGAAAACTGCAAGAATTGTAATTAGCTCTAGATTACTAATATATCGATCTTAAATTTATTGGCATTTGATATAAAGTTTTTATTGTTCAGAAGTTGAGATAAATATTAAGCGTGCAGTTTGTGAATAAAGTTTTTCTTTAAAAGATCATAACATCTATTTTGGTATTTTTTTATCTCATATATTTTTATGATTCCCAAAATTTAATTCATAAAGTTCCATTAAATATAAGTTCGTCAAATTTCAGATTCCGAAAAGTTTAAACGCACACTTAAAGATGTTTCGATATTTTCGATTCTTAATTTTTCACTAACTTTGTTACACATGAACTTGTGTTTCGGCCACCAGAGCTCTCTGCCTCTCTGTAAGATATTATTTCGCAATGCGCAGATTGTATGCGCAGCTCGCATTTTGTTCTTGCATTCTTAAAACCGCTAATTGTAACTCTATCGTTTTACTTTGTGCTGTGTTGTGTTCGAAAGTTCAAACTGCCGAGGTTAATTTACAGTCCACTCGCAGTGATGTATTCTTAGGTTTATTAATTGAAAGTTAAGATACCGCTTCGCTACAATATTCTGTTCCGTCCTTCGCCGGAACTTCGAGAAAAACCCGCGCTTGTGAATAAGAATTCTACGTGTTCGTAATGGTGTTGATAATGCAATTTCGGTTTATAATTCTCAAGAGTTACGCAATGGATACAGTGTTCGAGGTGAGTGAAATAGTTAACGCATTTTAATTGCATTTGACATTTCGTTATTGCTACTATTTTTGTGTTTAAAGTATTAGTAAAATCGAGAATTTAGAACATATTTTCAAAATGTCAGATATAGAAAAAAAAACGAAAGAAAATTTTGAAAACACAGTTAACGAAATTCATCGAGAGAATAGATTATGATAACTTAGATAATGCTGAAGCTGAATTAATCCTAGAAAAATGTAAAATCTTTAAGGAAGATTTTAAATCTCTATTTACAGAAATTTATACAAATTGTGATGATGATAAAATAGACACTTTCGTTGAGGAAGAACAGTCGATTTTAGAGAAAATTGAGGAGGTTCACTTAAAAAATATTCGTAAGTTAAAGATTTACAAGGTCGTAAATGCAAATGGCGATAAACCTGTCGTACCTGAATCAATCTCTGAAAGTTTAAAGTTACCGAAATTATCTTTACCCACATTTAGCGGAAATTTAACTGAATGGATAACATTTAAAGATATATTTAACGCTAGTGTTCGCAACAATCCAAATCTTTCTGGAGTTCAAAAATTACAATATTTAAAGAGTTCTTTGAAAAATGATGCTTATCACATTATTCAGTCAATTCCCATAGCTGATCAAAATTTCAGTATTGCTTGGAATTTACTAGAAGAGAGATTTTCTAATAAGAGAGAACAGATATTTGCTTTTATTAAAAAAATTCTTAACGTTTCACAAATACAAACGGAATCTGCATCATCGATATTAAGTTTAGTAGATAACGTAAACGAAATAACTCGCTCATTGGAAATATTAGATCAAAGGATAGATAATTTTAGTGATACTTTGTTGTTGTATATTATTTTGCAGAAACTTGACGTTTCGACAAATTTGTGGTGGGAGCGTCAATTAAAAAAAGACGAAATAACAAAGTTGAATGACTTGACAGAATTTTTGAAGAATTACGCTAGAACATTACAGAACAGTAAACCTTTACTTAGTAAAACGCATAAATCAGATAAACCAGTGTATAATATGGTTACTTCTCTGATAACTAATTCTACTTGCTTATTTTGTAAAGAAGATCATGTTTTATACAGGTGTTCTATTTTTTTTAATCTACCAGTGCAAAAAGGAATAGGGTTTGTTAAGACTAATAATCTTTGTTTTAATTGCTTGTCTAATGTCCATAAAGTTAAAATGTGTAAAAGTGCAAATACCTGCAAGCATTGTTTTAAGCATCATCATAGCATTTTGCATTTAGAAAATAATTTCAAACCAAAAAGTGCATCTAGATTCCCTTCACCGGAAGCACAAGTGTTTGTTCCGAAATCGCAAATTAAACCAGAAAACAACTTGAGTGAGGTTTCTCCAACTGTTTGTGCAAACAACTATGAAAATAAACATTTTGGAGCTTATGCTAATGGTAAACGTAGTCATGTACTTTTGTGTACTGCTTCAATTAAGGTTAAAAACTCAAAAAATGAATTCATAAATTGTAGATGTTTATTAGATTCAGGTAGTGAAAAATCATTCATTTGTCGGAAAACAGCTATCAATTTAGGATTGAGCATAAAGGATTCGAAAATTTTAGTATCATGCTTAGGTACTTTCAATACAACTACTACTGGAGAAGTTGAGTTGTTGTTTACACCTCATTTTAATACTAATTACAAAATTTCAACGTCCGCTTACATAATAGACAAAATTACAGAAAACATTCCAAGTGTAACATTACCTTTGAATTTATATGAAAGTTTCGAAAATTTAACTTTAGCAGATCCTACATTTCATGAATCGGGAGAAATTGATATTTTACTTGGAGTTAATGTATTCCTTACTTTATTCAATGGCGAGGTAATTAAAAGGGGCAAAAATCTTCCATTTGAATGTTGTTCTAAGTTAGGATGGGTAATTGCTGGAACTACACATTTTGAATTCCCAAACCGTAAGCAGGTTTCAGTCAATACGCTAAACGTAAACACGGAGAAATTAGTTAAATCATTTTGGGATTTGGAACAAATTCCCACATCGAAACCTTTAACTAAAGAGGAAAGATTGTGTGAAAATCATTTCGTGGAAAATCACGTGCGTAGTGAAAATGGTCGTTACTCAGTAAAACTGCCATTCAAGCCTAAAAGAAATGAGTTGGGTAATTCCAGACCATCAGCCTTTCGCAACTTTCTTAGTCTGGAACAAAAACTGATAAAAACTCCTGAAGTATATCAACACTATAAAGACTTCATGTCCGAATGTTTGTCACTTGGTCACATGGAAGAATTATCCGATGATAATTTAGATAAATTAAATTTTCATTATTATATACCTCATCATCACGTGCTAAAAGAATCCAGTCTTACCACAAAACTACACGTCGTTTTCAATGCTAGTGCCAAAACTACATCAGGGATATCGCTTAATGGCACGCTAATGAATGGTCCCAAGTTGCAAGACGACTTATTTACTATTCTTTTGAGGTTTAGATACTATCCCATAGCCTTTACTAGCGACTTATTGAAAATGTATCGACAAGTTCAAATTCATGATGAAGATTGCGATTTCCAAAAAATATTTTGGAGAGATTATCCATCGAAGCCGATTAAAACTTACAAGTTGTGCACAGTTACGTACGGCACTACTTCCGCTTCATACCTGGCTACTCGCGTACTCAAACAACTAACAATTGAGGAAGGAACTAAATTCCCAAAGGCAGCTTAAATAATATTACACAATTGTTATATTGATGATGTCCTATTTGGTTCAGACACAGTAGAGGACGCAGTAGAGTTAATTTCACAACTGAGGGAACTTTTAGAAAAAGGTGGCTTTCAATTGCATAAATGGTGTACAAATGATCGCTCGATTTTGGAAACTGCTTTGAGTGCTCGGACTCAAATCTTCATGTACAGTAGATGATACTAAATCAATAAAATTATTGGGTTTGGAGTGGTATCCAACGCAAGACGAGTTTACTTGTCACTTTGGAAATCTCGAAAACAGAGAGTGTTCTACTAAAAGAATAATTTTATCTTCTATTTCGAAAATTTTTGATCCACTTGGTTGGTTAGCACCTTTTATAGTTGCAGCAAAAATCTTGCTTCAAGACATATGGAAATTACAAATTTAGTGGGATGATCCCTTGCCAGATGAAATCAATCAAAGATGCAAAATCTATTGTGAAGATATCGCAAATCTTGAATGCATTCATATTCATAGGAGAGTATTATTGCCCAAATTTACAAATGTAGAACTTCATTGGTTCTGTGACGCATCTGAGAAAGCTTACGCTGCAGTGATTTATTTAAAGTCTTCAAACAATTCTTCAATTTCGGTGCAGCTACTAACATCAAAAATTCGCTTAGCTCCCCTGAAAGTAATTTCTGTTCCTCGTTTAGAGCTCTGCTCTGCAGTTCTATTAGTGCATTTGGTTCAAGCTGTGCAGAATTCATTGCAAATTCCTGTTGACGATATTTACGCATGGAGTGATTCGATGATAGTTTTGTCTTGGATACAATCAGAAACAACACGCTGGCAAACCTTCGTAGCCAACCGCGTTTCAGAAATTCAATCAGTCTTACCTTCATCGCATTGGAATCCAGCTGATTGCGCATCAAGAGGTCTTTTGCCTTCAGAGCGTTCTACTCATGACTTGTGGTGGACAGGTCCTCAGTGGCTTAGTTCAAATAATATTCCATTCTCTATCAACTTACCATTTTCAGAAGAGTCTTTAAAGGAACAACGGAAAATATTTCTTGTTCAATTGGAACAGTCGCTTCGCAAATTCCAGTCCTTAATGAAGTTTCATCATTCTTGAAACTTAAAAGAATCATCGCATGGTGTTTTCGGTTTGCGAATAATTCAGCTAAATCTACCGCAACAAGGATTAAGGGTTACCTAAAAACCGAAGAATTGCAATACGCTAGAAATGCAGTTGTTAGAGTAGTTCAAATGGATGAGTGTTTTAATGAATATAATCTTCTGAAAAGGAATCAACCGTTAAACTCAAATAATAAGATCCTTTCTTTGAACCCCTTTATCGATAAGAATGGACTTATACGCGTTGGAGGAAGATTAAGACAATCCAACATCGCGCAGGACAGAAAATATCCTATTTTGTTGCCCAAGAAACATCACATAACACAGATTATAGTGAATCATTTTCATGAATCCCATCTTCATGCTGGCCCCCTGCTATTGCTATCAGTAATTAGAAGAGAATATTGGATAATCCACGCTAGGTCAGTTGTAAGACAACAGATTTGGAAATGCGTGAAATGTCATCGTGTACGAGCTAAAACATCTACCCAGATAATGTCTGATTTACCATTGTCTAGAGTCGTTCCGTCAAAGGATTTCTCCAAAGTTGGAATTGACTACGCCGGGACATTTAAAGTGAAGCCCAGGCAAGGTCGAGGAGTAAAACCAATGAAATGCTACATTTGTGCTGTGTTGTGTTCGAAAGTTCAAACTGCCGAATAAAGGTTAATTTACAGTCCACTCGCAGTGATGTATTCTTAGGTTTATTAATTTAAAGTTAAGATACCGCTTCGCTACAACTTGCAACAGAATAACGTTGGCATTTTATTAACTATGTCGTTTTCAATGTTAGGGACTGAAGGGTATATTTCGAGTAAGAAGTGTTATACCTGATAGTTTCAGATATAATTAATCTTTACTTCAGTCGGTTATATTTTGTCTTTCATGACTATTTCCCGCGTCACTAAAAATAGAATTTCATCTGCGGTATGCAATTATTAATAGTAGAAATTATATTTATATTCAAATCATAGGTATGTTGGTGTGTATAGACAAAGACATACAGATCTTCATAATTCTACTTTGCTTCTCTCTGTAATGGTCCTAATCTTGAATCAGATGGTCCAAGAAATTTATTGGACAGAGGGTAGCGACTGTCTTTGGGTAAGGTTCAGAGCATCTTATGGGTGATCGAACGACATTCTCCAGGTTTGTTCCAAACTTAATGAAGAACACTCCAAGGGACATGTCTAAGGGCCTCATAAACCTCTTCCGCTATCATCACCTCACCGAGCAGACTTTCGATTTTAAATGACCCTATGCAGCAATGACATTACATATGTGTTTACCTTCACCAGGATTTAAACCTTGCCTCAACAATACGATAGCTCTTAGCACTAACCCTCATACCATTTAATGCAACTAATTAGGATTTTAAAGGGTTTTGTAAAACCTTGTCATTTTACTAGATACATTTCCACTCCACGTAGTACACTAGATTATTTAGCTAGAGAGTTTCGTTTTTAATGATTCTTATTTCATATAGCCGTGATTTTCCATGAATGTTGAGAAAGCTCATCAATAAAAAGTGGAATAAAAGCAAAATGATAGGGTCGATTTTGTCTGTTGATCTAGCCTTTTCCAAGTTTAGCAAAAACGCAAACTCTTTCGAAATTCTTCCACAAAAGGCCTCGTCCTAAAGTAAATAGCCTTCGAGGGCTTTGCCAAAATGTAGAGCCTGTCTAATGCATGAGTAATTCAAAGCTATAAAACCAATTAAAGTATTTGATGAAATCAAAAGCTGATAGGGAGTTAAGTAAACTAAGATTCAGTTTAATTTTCTCAGATATTAGAACACTAAATTTTAACTAAAAGCTCCTTACTAAGCCTCTAAATAATAAATTAACTCATTTGCAGTCTATTCAACCATGAGTCTAAGAATAAAAATAATAATTGGAGGACCTAGATCTTGCAGGTTGCTAGAATCTTGTCATACAGCTTGGTGTTTCTGTTTATGAGTACAGACATAAGTAATTAACAGTTCTGTCAAACTCTTATATTCTCAGTTTTGTTGCATTTTCCTAAATGTCACCTACATGTTCATCTTATAAAAAAGGTTCGGTGTTATGGAAATATCAGAGCTAAAATAAAATTGATTACTTTAAGTCTTACGTTATTTTAAGATAAGTCAGAAACTGTTGATTTTATTTTTCCATTTGCCTCAGCTTAAATACATAAATTGACAATCATGTCACCATTTTGATTAAAATCAAATGAAGCAAAATGTAATCCCTAAATTTATGCCTTATTATATGGTCAAAACTGTAAGCCGTTAAAATATCCTAATTCAATTAAGAATCTCTGACGATAGGAAATCAGTTTTATAAATGACTTTCATCTTATAATCTGCTGGATGAAGTTTAAATTAGACGAGAAAATAAGTTTCGGAAAGATGAATAATTCTCTCAAAGAAAAAAAATGCCTTCACAAATCATAAATCAGATCATGTGGTAAAATGCTATAAATCATCACTGTGCCCGCAAAACCCCCATTTCATCCTTTTTTTTTATAAAAGAAAAGATAAATCATGCGCTTATAATGAAGCAAAATAAAGTTAGCATTTGTTCTGCAAAATTTGCAGTATATTCATCTGTAGTGCTCAAATTTCATTAAATTGAGTTCTGTTTTAGATTTCATCAGATGTATTTGAACTTATTTATGATAAAAACCAATTTCTTAAAAAGGCCTAGGAATACATGCTTTCGCGTTTTGATGATAAATAGATTTTTCAAATATGTAAGTTTTAAGATGTAAATAAAGTTTCTATATAGATCAATTATTATAGAGTGTTTTGTCAGTCATATCCATTAAATATATCAGGAATTTGTGTACTGAAAAAATAAAACCAGTTTTGTGTTTCCCTTGCTTAGTCAATCTATGAGAATTACAATTTAAGTTGAAAATACCGTAAATCAAGTCAAAGTGTCCACTGCATTATTACCTATCTTGTTTATTTATTAGTAATACAGTCACCGATTAATTTGTCCTAATTAATTAACCTGAAATTTTATCGTCTTATTTGAAGAGTATTTATTGAAAAGTATCTGTTAGATATACAAGAGATTCGAAATAATGAAATGTATTTTATTGGAAGTTTTTTTTAATTAAAGGAGCTAGTTTGAATCATCCTACAGTTAAAGTGTTATATTAATATACACACTTTAATTTTTTGTATTAATAAAAATTTGTGGTCAAAGGAGGAAAAAAGAGTTATACGTAGATATTCAGTTTGAGTTGTGAATGGTTCATATAATTATCCTGTAAAAATTACTGTAATGGCATCTTTATCAAGTGTTTAAGTAGTTTATTCGTTTAGATTGGGGAGGAGTTCGCTCAAACATTATATATATGTAAGAAATAATAATGGTATGTGGAGAAAAGAGACAGAGAATCACTTAAATATGAGAAACTTAAGAACGTGAAGAATTAATATATATATATATATATATATGCATATAAATTTAAACAAATTTAAATTCTTAACAAATACGTATAAAAGTAAAAAAGCAAATTTAAATTCTAAAAAAAGGAAAAAAGTCAAAATAATTTAAAATAATTTTTAAAAAAATGTGCAAACATGTAAAAGATTTAATTCTCGAACTAATCTAAAATATCATTTAAAATCAGAAGCATAAGCAAATCAAGTACAAAATCTATCCATGAAAATAAATTTACTAATTTAATAAATTAAAATTAAATTAAACAATTTTTTAAAAAAATGCATATGTGAATGACCGTAGAGTAGGCAGGAGACAGACTTATCAAGGGGAAGTTGCCTCCAAACCTAACTCTCCAATCATTCAATTCGTGTTTCGTCATTCATGCAGGCAAGGGTAAAAGTCAAAACCAAAAGTAATTCCAATAAAGTGGTACCCTTAGAAATTAACATTTAAGTATTAACATTTAAGAATTAAAGTTCAAAAAGGAAAATACTAATGAAGTCTTTTGAGTAACAAGCAAGTAAAGTCAAGAATTAAACTTTTTCTTAAAAAATTAAATTTTTTTTAAATTAATTTTTTATAAAATAATTAAAAAAATCTAGAAACCAATGTATTTTAGAAATCCTTGTCTACAGAAACTTCCCTACACGAATATGCATATCAATAAAAAGAAACTATAAAAGAACTATACATAATCCATATAAACCAATAAGAAACAAAAAGAACTAATTCACAATTTTTAAAAAACAAATATATATTTAAAAATATAATTTCATATTTAGAAAATACTTAGATACTACATAAAAATTTAAAAAAAATACTTAAAGCAAGTAAATAGTAAGTTTTAATTCTAACTTACCTACTATATGAGTGTTGGGATCTGCAAAAGTGTTGTGAAAGAGAAGTAAGTGTGTTCTTCAAATTATATAGATGGCGCTTATGTAGGTAAAGTTGAGTGTCAAGCTGCTATCTTTGTTATAGTAAAAAAATTTTGTAAACATTAATATTAAAAATTAAATCAAATTAAATTAAAAATCCTAAAGGTAGTAATATCAATTATTTAGGGAGTTAAGTAACTGAGCCAATCAAGAGATGTACGTTTGCTTGAAGGAAATTAAAGTGAAGTGGTATGTGAAAAAAATGTAAACTGTTTGTAATTTGAAATGTGTGTTTTGTTGAAAAATTGTGAAAATTGTTAAAAAAATAAGTGAAAGATATTTTGTGTGAAAATTGCAAAAAATTAAAGTAATTAAGAAAAACTGAAATGTTTTAATATTAAAGTTTTAAAGTAAAATTTCCCCCAATTTTTTTTAAATGAAGTCTTTATAATTTTTTCTCTTCTCATTTCCTTAATTTTGCAGCACATTGCGCAAAAAAAATGTTGACCAAAATTGGTCTTTTTTGTATTGTTCTTACAACTTTGCTTATAATAATATATATATATATTGTCGTCTTATTTGAAACACTTCAGTGAAAACTCACTCCTAGGAGTTGTGTTCCGTATATCTTTGTGCACAATCAAGCACCGACTGCAGATGAATATAAAATATTATCGAATAAGACAGGCGTTACTCCTCTGAACTTTTACCGAAATACTTCTAGCTATTTAGTCTAGAATTTCAACACCTTACATTATAGAGTTAGAAATGCGACATTTTGGTGAAATTTTCTGGCATTATCTGTAATATAATGTAGTTTATGTATGGCATTATCTGTAATATAATGTAGAGTTTGACAAAGAACGTTCAGTTCTAGCAGGGTTTTCTTCTTCTTCCACTGATATAGAGTAAATTATGATGATTTCACTTACAGGCAGAACTACAGAGTAAATGAATGGATCTCGGCGATCTCTTAGCTACTTTGTCTAATATTTGAAACATTATTATAGCTTTGAAGCTAAAGGGCTGCATTGTATTATAAAAAGAAAGCCATGTCACAACACATATTATATTCCGTTTGCACAATAATAACAAACAGCCTACAAAAGGGCTAAAAAGGCATCGAGTTAGTTCAATAACGTTGCTTAGTTTATAAGGATTTTAAGTTTTTACTAATGTTTATTTTATTTTAAACTTTATCATCTTTTATTTTCCATTTCCAGCCAGAATAAGTGAGAGTAGGATTTTTATGCTAATGAGTTTGTAAACTGTAAAAGGTATTTAAGTGGCTTCTAGCTAAGAGACTAAGAGCCTTCTTGCTACCTGCTACGCGCGTGCATTTCAGTCAGTTCGTGTCTGCTGTTAAGTTTAGGATTGTGTATCCATAGATCGCCAATAGATGGCGGTAGTGTTTGTTTGTAAAAAGAAACTGTGATGTCAATTATGTATATGTATCAGTTCGTCTTTGGTGTTCCTGAATAAATGTTGTGTGGAAGAACGCTCCTCTGTTTATTACTTTAACTGCGATCCAGTCTGATTTATTAGAGATTTACACATATTTTGTTTATGGTGCCTGCAAACCGGGATTATTACGAACCAGAAAAATCGACAGACTGAATATTTCGAAAATGGAGGGCGTTCTTGGAAATTTGAAAAAGAAACGATCGGTTGTAAGACAATTAACTACGAAACTGATAAGCAAAGTCGAATCGAATTTAGCAAATAATATTCCGCTAAATGAGAAAATTGAGATAATCGAGGATTTATATGAACAGTTAATTGAGAAAATCAATGAACTGAAAAGTGTAGATTCAGAAATAGAAACGAAAGTAACTTCGGAGGAGATTGAAAATGAAGTTACCTTAAGTCAAGAATACCAGGATAAAACTGTTATATGGAGAGGAAGAATGCAACGATTTTTGAAGAAGAATTCGGAATCTTCTAGAACAGTTCATCAGAACGAAACGGCTAATGTTGCACTTCCAGTTGAAACAAAAACAGTGAAGTTACCACGTCTGCAAATCGGAACTTATTACGGAGATTCGTGTAAATGGTTAGACTTTTGGAACCAATTCGAAAATACAATTCATAATCATAGTGGATTGAGAAAAACTGAAAAATTTGCGTACCTAAAATCCTTACTTGGAGGTAATGCTTTATCTGCCATTTCCGGTTTCGCTTTAAGTGACCAGAATTATGATTCCGCAGTAGAAATATTGAAAGAACGTTTTGGAAGACAAGATGTTGTTATCACCTCGCATATGAATAAATTATTATCCCTTGAACCAGTGGGAAACATTTCAAATGTTAAAGCACTGCGTAAGCTGTACGATGAATGCGAAGTCAACATTCGAAGTTTAGAATCGTTAAACGTTACTTCTGGAAGTTATGGAAATATTCTCTGTCCTATCATTTTGCAGAAATTTCCAGAGGAATTAAATTTGGAATTTAATCGAAGTCGAAATATGGAAGCAGGATTTGATATAAAGTCTTAACTTATAGAATTCTTAAAAAAGGAAGTTAACTGTCGAGAAGCTGCAAGTTTAATGAACTCTGCGAAAACGAATTAGAAACCATACTTTCGTCAAAATGAACAACGCACGAAAGTTTATCTGAATTATAAACCGAAAGTTCCGACTGCTTCAGCTTTATCAACAATTAGATACAAATGTATATTTTGTGACAAAGAAGATCATACGAAATATAAATGTACTGAGGTGAACGCTGATGAGAAACGCAACATTTTGAAACGTACAGGAAAATGTTTTCTGTGTTTTGGATGTAAACATTTAGCTATCAACTGTAAGAACACACAGTTTTCCTGCAAAAAGTGCCGCGGTAAACATCATGAAAGTGTGTGTGTGAATCCCGCATCAGCTGTCTCCAGTGCAAAAAATAAGGAAACCGAAACATCCGCGGAAATTGTTCAAAATTCTTCTGCCAAAACTGGATCTAATATTATGCTTCAAACGGTGTATGCTGTGGCTGAGGGCAGAAATAAGAATTGTATTGTGAGATGTCTTCTTGACGGCGGTAGCCAAATCTCTGCAATTCGAGAAGATTTATCAAGAAAATTACAGTTACCAGTGGAAGGAGAAACTGTTTTAAATCTGCATACCTTCGGTGAAAAGAACGGGAAACATTGGCGGCGAAAGAAAGTTGAACTTACGCTCCGGAATATTAATGACCCTGAAAAATCCATAAATCTCGAAGTCATTGAAGTACCAGTCATAACAAATGCCGATATACGAGTACCAGATGTAGAAATCAAATCCAAACTCCAAGCATTCGGCGTCACTTTGACAGACTGCGGCGGCGCCGATGGAATGAAACATATTTCCGTTTTAATCGGCGCGGACATTATGTGGAAAATAGCAAGCGAAGAAATAAAAAGGATAAACAGAAATGCCGTAGCTATGAAAACCTTGTTTGGGTGGTGTATACAAGGCAAATTTCCTTCATCAGACTTTCAAATCCATGATGCGTGTTTAAACGTAAGTGTAGAAGAGAAACTTCTAAAAAGCGTCGAATCGTTTTGGAATATTGAATCTATAGGAATTAAAAATATTTCTGACGAAGAACAAAATGAAATGGCCTTGCAAATATTTAACAACTCGATTACACAAAAGGGTGATAGATACGAAGTTAGACTTCCATGGAAAGATCAGAATGTGACTTTAAGAGACAATTTTAAGAATGCTGAAAGACGGTTCTTAAATCTGATCAAACAATTTAAATCAAACTTGAACTTTTATGCGCAATATAAAGAAGTGATTGACTATCAGCTTAAGGAAGAAATCGTAAAAAAGGTCGATCTTGGTACTCCATCTGGGAGACGAACTTACTACATACCTCACCGTGCTGTCATCCGTGAAGATCATAATTCTACGAAACTTCGCATTGTTTATGATGCTCCTTCAAAGGAAAAAAATCATGAATCTCTAAATGATAATTTACTACAAGGACCAAATCTTCTTCCTGAACTTTTGAAAGTTTTAATAAATTTTCGACTTCATCGAATTGCATTTACGTCAGATATTGAGAAAGCGTTTTTACAAGTTTCTGTTGCACCTGAAGATCGGGATTCAATGCGATTTTTGTGGATTGATGAGAATTCAAGTTTGAGCAATCCGAGAATTCAAGTTTATCGGATGTGTCGTGTAATGTTTGGAGCAAAATCAAGTCCATTTTTGCTGAGCGCTTGCATTAAGCATCATATAAAGAAATTTGAAGACATCCATCCCAGAACTGTAGAAATGTTAGAAAACTTCATGTATGTTGGCGATTTTATTTGTGGATCAGATACGGAGGAGGAAGCTATACAGATATATCATGAAGCCAATGATATAATGAAAAAGGCATCAATGACTTTGACCAAATGGAATTCTAATTCGGATAGTGTAAAAAACCAGTATAAATCAAGTGACAACTTCGTTAGCTTTAAATTGCCTGACTGTGATTCCCCCTCAAAGATTCTTGGACTTCAATGGGATACAATTAAGGATATCTTCTGTTTTAATGCACAAGACGTTATTGATTTCATCCAGTCAAATGACCAAACAAAACGTTGTGTTTTAAAAGCTGCTTCAAAAATCTCCGATCCTGTTGGGTTTTTTGCTCCATATGTTATTCAAGCAAAAGTTCTGTTTCAGAATTTATGGCTGAAAGGTGTTGATTGGGATGAAATTATCCCACCAGAATTGCAAGACAAGTGGAATAAATGGTATAGGCAACTATGTGATCTACCTAATATCCAGATACCTCGGTGGTATTTTTGTGATGTTGATGAAACGCCTGAAACACTGGAACTACATTGTTTTTGCGATTCATCTCAAAGTGCTTACGGAGCAGCAGTGTACGTGAAATTCCGTAGCTTAAAATATTGTGGAACAAGTTTAGTGATAGCCAAGAGCAGAGTGACACCCCTGAAAAAACTATCTTTACCAAGACTCGAGCTCATGGCAGCAGTGTTAGGTGCAAGACTTGTAACTACAGTCCGTGTGCATTTTACTCAAGCTAAGATTCATTTATGGACAGATTCTCTTATTGTGCTTCATTGGATAAAGAACTCACCACGGCGATGGAAAACATTCGTACAAAATCGAGTGTCTGAAATTCAAGACAAAACATCCCCGAGCATGTGGCATCATTGTCCTGGCTCAGATAATCCAGCCGATAAAATTACACGCGGTGTTAAAGTGAGTGATCTTATAGTAGATCAAGTGTGGTGGCATGGACCTCCATGGCTTCTTCAAGATGAAATAAATTGGCCTAAAGTGAACGAGCATTGTAACATAGTAGATAGTGCTGAAGAAAGAGTTGTGACTCAAGTTACTAGCAGTGTTCAACCTTTACAACCTGTGTTAAAAATAGAAAACTTAAGTGACTTAGGTAAACTTTTAAGAGTCACGTCATATGTATTTAGATTCATTAATAATTTAAAGTCACAGAATAGAGTGATTGGTCCTGTGACCAAAAATGAAATATGTAATGCTATGCGTTATTGGATTATCTTATCACAAGGTGAGTATTTTTTTGAAGAGTTGAATGATGTTAAATGTAAAAAACCATTATCTCATAATTCCAAATTGTTTGGGTTAAATCCAGTAATGGATGAAAAGGGTTGTTTAAGAGTTGGAAGTAGATTAGTAAAATCATCATTAGATGTCGATGAAATTCAGCCTATAATATTACCAAATAATTATTTTTCTCGTTTAATTATTTTGAATTGTCATGAAAAGGTACTTCATAGTGGTGTAAATGAAACTTTAGTGCAAGTAAGAGGGAAATTTTGGATTTTAAAAGCTAGACGTTTTGTAAAATCTGTGTTACATGATTGTAGATTTTGTAAAAAATATAATGCTAAAGCTGGACACGAGATATCGGCTCCTCTTCCAGCTGACCGAGTGGAGAAAGCTCAACCATTTGAGGTAAGTGGCATAGATTTCGCTGGCCCTTTGTATTTAAAGGATGGTACAAAAGTGTATATTTCATTGTTTACCTGTGCAGTGACTCGAGGAGTCCATTTAGAATTGTTATCAAATTTAAGTACAGAGTGCTTCATTCAAGCCTTACGTAGATTTTTTGCACGTAGGGGTATTTGTAGAGTTATATATTCTGATAATGCTAAAACCTTTAAAACTGCTGATCGTGAAATAAAATATTTGTATAAATTATGTAAAGATGAAAAGGTTCTAAATTTCCTTGGTAAAAATGGGTTTGAATGGAAATTTATTGCAGAAGGTGCTCCTTGGTGGGGCGGATTTTGGGAACGTTTGGTAAGATCTGTAAAAACTTGTTTAAAACGTATCTTAGGTAAAGCTTCTTTATATTATGAAGAACTGTATACTGTTTTAGTTGAAGTTGAAGCTGTTATTAATTCTAGACCTATAACGTATGTATACAATGAAACAAATGAACCTGATCCTCTTTCACTATCTCATTTTATAACTGGATCTAGATTGACTGTTTTACCTTCAACTGAATCTAATCTAGAATCTACAAGATCTCAGTTGATTAAAAGATGGAAGCATAGGCAATTAATATTAGAGCATTTTTGGAAAAGGTTTTATAAAGAATATTTGTTAGAATTAAGATCAGTCATGTTTTCAAAAACTCCAAAGAATTCTCCCGTGTTTAAAATTAATGATGTTGTACTTGTACGAGAAGATAATGTGAAACGCTGTAACTGGAAGATAGGTAGGATTAAGGAATTATTTCATGGAAGAAATGATCGAATTAGATCTTGTGAGATTCAGTTGGATAAGGGTGTTGTTAGAAGACCAATTGAAAGACTTTATAATCTTGAAGTTCAATAAAATTAATGCATCCGTTTACGGATGCATGGGGGGGGAGTGTTAAGTTTAGGATTGTGTATCCATAGATCGCCAATAGATGGCGGTAGTGTTTGTTTGTAAAAAGAAACTGTGATGTCAATTATGTATATGTATCAGTTCGTCTTTGGTGTTCCTGAATAAATGTTGTGTGGAAGAACGCTCCTCTGTTTATTACTTTAACTGCGATCCAGTCTGATTTATTAGAGATTTACACATATTTTGTTTATCTGCCTTTAGGCCAGAACTTAATTCCTGCTGATATAATAACATCTAGCTCACTACATGCACAGGTTCAAAAAGCCAATCTTTGCGTTAATATTCTCGGTAAAGTATTTAAGTTTAATTCTTATTTAGTTTAGTTAGTTATTAATTTATCAAGCGAATATTTCTTATTTTTTACGTTTTAGGAAAGTGTTGGTTTCTGTATCCTGAAGTGTGCGAGAGACTGTACGCTGTGAGAAATAATGGGGCAACGTTAACAATTCTTAACTTGTTTGGCTATTCTACTAACACACGAACATAGCTTGAGTACGCTCCCTGTTCATACACAGGATTGCTGTGATGTTTCCAAAGTCAGTTAGAAGGAACAATAATCCTGACAAGTTGTAATTCTGAAGTTGCCGAAGAGCTTCTGTTTCGGTATGAGTTTTTACTATTTTCTCGACCGTTTATTGTTTCACTGGTAATTTTAACGAACTTGAAACTACTTCATTTTCTACATTTATCTTTGCATTTGTCGTTATTTTACCAGATTTTTACCAATAATATTTTAACGATGATAGTGTCCTGGTTGGATATTGGTTATTGGCTGGCTATTGTAGGGTTCCCTGCTTGGAGATCAGTGGTTGGCTATTGATAGGTGTTCATACTACATCAAATCTTGTAGATTCTTCATCATTTAAAAATAATTTTTGCTTATTTAATTTTTGGGGAATTTTGCGGCAAACTCAAAACTTATTTTTCTTTTTTTTGTGTGTATGTGGTTTGTTCATCAACATCAGAATCATCATAAGATACTTAAAGTATTAAAGTTTTGTTGAACAAAATATTCAGCCACTTCGAATATTTATTCTTCCCATGTGATTTATTTAGGAAAAAACTATCTTTTGGGGAATTCATTTAGAGCAATGCTAATCATATAGAAGTTGCTGGATTTCTCCATTTATCAAACCTCTACAACGCGATTTTGCACTGAAGAAGATAGAAATGGTACTTCCTTCTGGCTTATTAATCAGTTGACGAAACAAACAGGTGTTTGCCAGGCTATCGCTTTCGAATGAAACTTCAGTTGACGGAAACTGAGGAGAGAAGAGTTGAAGTACTTATTTAGAATATAGCATTTTAAAGGGTTGTTTTAAATCTTTTTGCTTGCTTTCCATAATACCATCAAAATAACAACTCTAGATTGAATAGGAATGGAATATATTTTCTTCCGTTTTAGGCAATCAAACAAAATTTTGTAAATTTATGTACAGGTTTTATGTAAAGTTAAGCAAATTCATAAATTTTCAGCAATTTTCAGCTGCCTAAGCCCACAAATAAAGACGTAGAGATGAAAAGCAAATGTTAAACTGTCAAACTGATAGCAGTCGTATTTCTATTGTTAATGGGTAAAATTTAAATACAAAGAATAGTTGATATTAAATATGATTGCGTTCTTTCTCGATATTCCGTAAGATGCATTCAAATAATTAGAAAGTTCATTTCAATTAATTGCAAAACTGAAATTCAGATCAGATATTAGGATTAGTTGTTAATCATTAAGGAGTTAATTCAAGCAGACTATGTTTTGTTCAAAATATTGCCTGGTTTGCTTTGATTGTCCATTTTTTTAGATTTTTCTGGTACATGTACGTGGCTATACTTTCCTTTTAATTAAATGACTTTCTGCTGAAAAGCATTTCTTTCCCTTGGTTGAAATAGACATAGAAATCATTGGTACTTTCTCTTCTATTTTCGCCAGCAACTAAGCCTTCACTGGCATTTACCGATGAATAAGCAGTTTTTGGTAGAAAGATAAACAGTCCTTCAATGAAGGATAAATACTGCTCGAGTCAAAAAATTCAAAGAAAGGAAAGATCATGTTATTTGTTTCGTCAACTGCATCGCTGCTTCTCGCCTCAGTCCTATAAAAGGCTCATTTATTGGATTATAAATTAGATAGATAGGATACTCCTAAAACTGCGCATTTTTTGACTCAAATATATATATTTTTTAAATGATTGAATGACAATAGAATTTGGAATATTAATACTCACTTTAAGGAGCTGGAAAGCCGTTCGATTCTTACATATCCGTTTTATATTTGGATGCATGCTGGTAAGACGCACCATAGTCATTGAAACACAATAGTGCTTTAAATCACTTTTTCGTTGCCAAGACCAGAGAAGGAAGTAGGTAGAGTAAGTGGTAATACATTTCGTAAGATTTTAGTTTTAGTAGAAAAAGTGATCGACGATTGCCATATGTAATTTCTAAACTCTCAGATTTTCAGCTCTAGTATGGTATAAACAATTAATTTGAATTTTATATTTTGTCTTTTTTTGATATTCTGGGATGACGAAAAGGGCTACTTGTGGTTCGCAGACTATAGCTTTATAAACGTTTTGTTAATTTATGAGAAATATTTTTATCTATTACATTGACTGTGTGTAGTTGATTTACAGTTGAACGTGAAGAACCTTAAGAACTGATAACGAATAATCGCTTACGTTCGTGTGAGAAGAAACAACAAGATGGAAGGATAAATAACCCTTTATTATTCAAATAAGATTTAACAGAACTCCGTATTGGAGCGTACAATAAAAGCCAACACTTGGGCTTTAACTTAAAAGACTAAAAAGTAAACTAAAACTAATCTAAACCAAAAAGAGATATAGCCGAAGCTATCAAGATTCTAACCGAGTTTGCCCCTTAACGCTAATTGACTGCGAAGTTATCAAGGGCCTGAGTACGGCAGAGCGTAATAACAGCTTTGAGAGAGAGTAGCCAAAAAGGCGGACGCGCATTAATCAGAAACTCCGATTCTCTCTAACTCAGCAAGTAGAACTTCGCGGTTAAATACCGGTCTTCCTCATAATGTATTCAGACGTGATTCCTGAACTACGTTCTGGCCGGAAGTAGTAAGCTGAAGTTAAGAATCTGACAGGAAAACAGTTTAACTCAAAATTTAACTGTTAATAAAATTAACATAATCCTTACAACTGAATCAAATGTAAACTGAGAAGTAGCAGGCTGACAAATCGAAGTGTTAGAAATTAAAGTTATCTGAAACCAGATAGTTGGTTATATTGCGTCGAGGATGAAATATAGTAGCAAGAATGTAACACTTTTAAATTGCTGTAAACAGTGTAAATTTGTTTGGAGCTTAAATACGATGTTTTAAAATGATGCTGCTGATTGTGCTTCGAAGTTGAAAATTAACAATTGTAATTTTTTTTCTATCTCGAATTTCTATTTTGTCATCACACATTTGGTGTCTCTGCTAATTGTTCACCTGAAGTCCATTCGTGTCTTCCTTGTCCCGACAATGCGAAATACACAGAATCACAATTACAAATTCATTCAGGTCTAAACTGCAAAGAACTAGGATAAGATAAATTTTAAACTATTCCTTTTAAGCAAAACAATGAAAGAAACTTATAACTGATAGACGGCAATAATATAACTACAATAATATCCGAAATATATATTGTATAATACTAAACCAGTACACCTGCATGTTTGAGCAACAGTGTCGTAGTTTAAACAAAGATTTCATTATATTCTCCTTTTATCTGTGTGAGAACGGAAATTTCTCACACCACGCAGTTCATCATCATGGACACCATCGCAACATTAATCAGAATCGCTGAACTACCACGTGCATAAATACACGACAAGCAGGTTTTTCAATCGCTTTGCTAACTACGACACGCACGAGTATGCGGGGCTGCGGCCCTTGCATCGCTCGCACTCTTGGAAATGCATTCGTCTTTCTGATGGAAAAAAAAGGAGCGAAGCAGTCTAAAACATTTCACGTATTGAATTTGGTTGTATTGAAATTGTAGACGCTGTAAGGATCTAGACATTTCAATACTTTTTAATACGTTTCTAAAATCAAAGTAATGTTGCACAGGAACATTATAAGGTCTATAACGAAGAAAATTTGGGTACCTGCTAAATAAAACACGGGTAGTTTTCAGTTATGCAAATTCTCTTGACAGTTTACATTATTAATCTCACCGTAAATTACATTTTGTGTTCATGATTTTCCTTGAATGCTGTAAAGGAAACACTGTTTGTTCCTTAGTATTTAAAGAGCAATGCAGTTATAAAAACCTTTTTCACCGAAATGAGTGAAGTCATTAATATGAAATTTACACTCACTACATTAATGTTTAAATTCTAAGTAATCGGAGAAAAGAACTACATCTGCAATTTTAAAATTATACTGGTTCCTAAATTTACACACTCAACCAAGGTTAGAAAATAAAACATACTTCAAAGTAATGAAATACATGATTACCTAAGACAAACGAAATCATACTTAATGAGTTCGCTGCAATTATTAATTTGAAAGTAACCCACCATGGAGTTTGGAATTCCCAAACACCGCAGTATTAAACTAGCACATTTGTTGAATTTGTTGCTTGTAATGATTACGACTGAAAGAAAAAAATTAATTTTTCTATCGCAAACAAGCGAGAGATCTTTGAAGTTTCTCCCATTGAATTATGTTAGATTTTTAATGAAGAAGTTTCCTTTTGACGAAAAGTAATCAAGTACTCTATAAGAATGAAAGAGTAATCAAATATGATTCAATATATGGACAAATTGAATCATCGAAGTTATCGCAGGGATTTGTAATTTAACAAATTTTGATAATAGTTATGCAACAGACAACTAAATGTGAATATTTCTGAAAATTAAGGGAATAATTATATACTCTTATCAGAGGAAACAAAATATTTTTCTTACGCATTAAATTTGCAATATTCAAAAGATAGCATATGATCGACACAAAATTTCCATCATAATCATGAGAAGTCACTGTTCTTAGGCACAAAAGGATTAAATTATAATTTTTCAGAAGGGCTGGTTTCCTGCTTTTATTTGACTTAGAGGTTTCCTATGGTGCGTTTCAGAGACTGAGGAATATCTTTCTGAGTAACTGGTGCAGGTGTTGCCCAAAATATGTGAATTTGGAATTGGTGGGTAGAGAAAAGACTGTTTATCGTTATTTATTTCAAAGAGTGAAATATGAAGGGACCTGAGAACTTCTATATTTGTAAATATAAGAAGACTTTCGATTCTTTCTATACAAGTCCTATATTTGTAAATAATTCGACAGGTAACAAACAGGTTAACAAGGGACATGCATATACAGACAAAGTAAACAGATTTGTAACAGATTACGAAATATCAACGGAAGATTCAGATACAGCCTAGGCAAAGAAATAATCAATCCGAAATAAATAAGGAACACGGTGGCTATTGGACTATATTCTATTCCACTCTCATGTTGCTGAAGATAAAGTCAGGATTTTGCTACTATTTTTCTTTTTTTTTTCAATGCGCCAGCTGATGCTTCCTTGGTGAAGCACTCTGTCTTTGCGAATCGACCCCGGTCAGCAGCCGAGATCGATTCGCAAAGACACTGTGCCTCCTCATTTAGTCGTTATATCCTTCTACCTCGGGACCTGTTTCTCTCAGAAAATCCGAAGTATTCGCTTTCACAGAGCTAAAGATTTCGACGAAGAATTTCTTTTGTACATCGTTAATCATTGGCGTATAAAAATAAACGGATTTAGTTGTATAACAAGTGAATGGCTTTGATCTTAACAGTAATATACAAGCTTTATGTAGCTTCGCAGAATATTTGCGATCCATTTCTGTTTTCCTTTTATTTTCAACGGACAAAAAAAAAAAAAAAAAAAAAAAAAAAAAACATTTTCTTAAAGAATTACGTTTAACCAAAATTGTAATTAATTTAATCTGGTATGGTTTTGAATTCAAGTAATATACAGGATAATTCAAAATTCACAATACGTGTGAAAAATTTATTTTTAGTGAATCTATATGGCTTAATGTTAAGTAAAGTAGCTATCTAAATAGTTTGCTTATACTTTCACTTCCTCATCTTCTTTCCTCATCCCCCCCCACCAAAAATAAAAATAAAATTAGTTCAGGCATAAATAAGCGCGCAGAGTTTTCGAATTTGAGAGAGAGCTATTGGAAACTTTGGGTGATCATTACTTTGTTATGTATCCTTGCGGCTCGAATTGGCTTATCGGGTTTTGTTTCGATAAGTAGTTTTCACGTAGGCTTCTAGCTCCCGTATTGAATCGCGCGTTTAACTACTTTAACATTTTAATTTGACTTGAATGTTTGTTCTCAATTAACCAAAAATTTCAGCTATTGTCCTTTCGTTATATTCCTGATTTTGAGTAATCGTCAGTTTGATGTATTATTAAGTATATGTTTTATAAAGCTTCAGTTTAAAGTTGTTATCGCTGTATTTTTATGGTAAATGATACGCCTCTCATCTGACTGTGTTTAATTTTTCAGAAAGTGGCACTTTAATGTAGAGTAAAACCGTACAAATCTGAATTGCGTAGTAACTCAATTAGCATAGATGTACATAAAAGCAGGGGGAGAATTTGGGGGAATTTTTATCATATATAACATTATATAAACACTTCCAGTAACAAATGTATTTCCACTGAAGACCAGAAGTTAACCTACTACACAACCTTTCAACTGTTTAAGTTTGATTACCCATTCTCTTTACTCGTTTTCAGGGAGGATCATCAAGTCTTGTTGCAACTTCTGCGTACTTTCACGGCCCCGAAATTTAAATAATTTTCGTTTTGTAAAGACGAATCTTGTAAAATAACCCAATTTCATACTTTTATGATTGATTTTGATACTTAACATTAAGCGTAGGGTATAATAAAATTTACATCTTTTATGTATTCAGTAATGGTATTATTGCTAAGTAACATTTATTATTTAAAAGCCAAATGTTTCTGAATTTTTTATTAAATTTTCAACTTGAAAATTCGAACCAGTATTTATTTATGCATGAATGCTTGTACATATGCAGGCACAACATGAATGTCTGCGTGATTTAGAATATTTTTGGTGTTAGAATTACATATCTATGCATGCATTATAAATAAATATAAAAGTCATGCGGCTTTTATTTTCGCAACTTAATTATCGTAGTTATACACTACCAACAAAAATTTTCTAAACGACGTACACATTTATGTCTCGCACTTTCAACTCATTTTTCTACAGTTTTATAAAAATTACAAAATTAACTTTTATCCGAACTCCGATGCTTATAGTTACATATAGTTAATGTGTATATTCATTCTGAAAACTAAAATACAAAATGCTTGATTCCCATGTCACTAGATTACGATATTTAATTTTAAGACTTTATGTCATGCTTTCTAAACATTCAGAGGTCGTACAACATTTGAAGAGATAAGTACGTAAATCTGAGTGAAAATAAAATTGAAATATCACTACATAATTTTTTTAAAAAAGGACAACTTATTCATTATCTCTTATAGAATTTGTATTCTAGAAAATAAAAGCAGTCTTCAGCTAATTTCAGAGTTATTTGCATAAATTCAAAATAGAAACCATTTTTAGCCTAATGAATTATTTGTCTGTTAGAATATGATACTATAATTAGAAAACTGCACATGAATATTACTGGCACATTTTAGCATTCGAATTTTATACAAAGAACGCTACACTTTATAATGCTACACATTGCAACGGGATATCTTCGAATTTCATCAAATAAAGAAATATGCTTAAATTTTTAACTGTGAAATTCATAAAAATCACAAATTTAAAAATTAAATACTTATGCCAACTTTTGTTGTACGGAGTTCAAACATTTTGTGTTTAATATTTTAGAGTGAGTATGAACTCTCTCTAAATATAAATACATGTACTGCGAGATCATATGAATGTTAGATTTTGCATTTTTTAAAATGAATCTTTTTATTTTAAAAATGACAAAAAAGCGAATATTTTTTCCATTTAAATCGTTTTTGTAATTTTTAGTATATGTCTGGGGCCAACGGTTGTGAAAATTTAGACCATATAATTACTCTTATGGACAAGATATATATTGAAAAGAAAAATTGCATTCTTACTGCATGAAAATTCTAATAATACGTAATTTCTTGGCAATAAGATATGCTTTTATGGCTAACAAGCTTGTGTTTTTCTAATCCTGTTGACATTTATAAAACTTAGAAATAAAATTATTATCGTAGAATCTTTTTTTTAATGAATAAATATTTACAAAAATTTTGAAACATTTAAACAGCAGTATAAAGAAATTATAATCATGATCATACACCTCTGTATTGTTACAGCTGATACGCTTGCTGCACTAATAGAATTTTTTAATCTTTCAATCAGAACTGTCAAAACTTTTATACACCAGGTGACAAACTCACAATCGACGAGAAGTTGGAAACCTTTCGCAGAAGATGCTCTTTTATTCAATTCATCCCAACAAGCCCGCAAAGTACGGTATGAAACTTTTTACAGTTGTTGACTCATGAACGTTTTATACATTGAAGCTTGAACTTTATTGTGGCAATCATCCCCCAGGACTATACGAGGCTTCTAATTCAAGTAATGACATTGTCAAAAGGCTAATTGTTGCGTACGAAGGTTCCAACCGTAACCTAATGACCGATAATTGGTATACAAGCTACCCGATAGTTCAATATCTTCTTACCAAGGGTATAACACTTGTAATTATGGTGGAAAAAATAAAAAGGAAATTCCAAATGAATTCCAGCCATCAAAAACAAAAGAAGTCGGCAGTTCTCTGTTTGGTTTTCAAAAGGATATGACAATTGTTTCATATGCAACAAAAAAAATAAGTGTGTATAGTACTGCTCAGTACTTTACACGATGATGACAAAATAGACCAGGAAACGAATGAACCTCAAATAATCCTGGATTGTGACAAATGTAAAGGCGGAGTTGACACCATAGAACCAACTTTGTAGTAATTTCACTATCGCCCGAAAAACCAAGAGGTAGACAATGGCAATATTTTTTGCACTGCTAAACGTACCGGGCATAAATTCGCAAGTGCTCTTGAACTTCGCCAAACCTGATGCAACCATCAACTTTAGAAGATATTTTTTGAAACATCTAACTACATCTTCGATGAAATAACATCTTCAGAATTGTCTGAAAATGCCATTTCTTCTGTCGCATTCCAAAGCTATTATTAAAAGGCTGGTAACAACAGAAGCGAACAAGACGGCTGAAAGGGTCGTGGAACCAACTGCAAAAAAGATCAAAGGACGCTGCGTTGAGTGCGGTAGAATGAAGAATAATTACACTACCAAAAAATGTTCTGAGTATTCTAAGTTTACCTGCAGAAATCATCTGTGCAAGACAGTACAACTTTGCAAACTCCGCTAGAGTGAACAGGGACAATCTGAGGAGGATTAAATTAACAATAGGTTTTTAATTTTTTCATTTGTGAAATTTATTGCTTACCGAACTTTTCTTTAAGGAATATTTATAATTTGTAAATTTGATTTATGATCTCATAATTTTCATATAGAAAATAATACAGAATACTATTTAATTTTAAATTACCTTTCCAGTGCATTCCACATTTTGAATTAATTAAAAATTCGTAATTTCAATCTTTACTGCTTTTTTCTGTTATTCTTTTTCTTATATCATTTTTACTATGACAAATCACCTTATTAATGCCATGTACAAGATTAAATAGTTTCAAGAGACTCGAAAAACGACCTGGCGTATTTCATACGCCGCACCTCTAAAATTGTACCATACGCCAGCCCCTTCAGCTGAGGGTTAAATACTGAAAAACAGTGTAAGTACTGAAAAACTATGTAAATACTGAATTTATTACTTATCAGTTTTCCACACTATGTAAATACCTAAAAACATAATTTTCTTGGAGAATGCGCAATATTATTTTATTATCAACAGAATCTTTCTCCTTCTTCCAATTCAACATAATCATTTTATAGAATTATTAGGTTATTCCAAGCAGTAAACATCAAAAATTAGCTGTGCTCGCGATCGGTTTCCAACTACGAATCGTCTCCTAGCTTGACGTGATACGAGTACAGGAACACGGAAACATGAAAGGGAGAACGCAAAAATTCATAATAACAGCTCTTCCTTTAGTTTCTGACATCTCTTGTCATCAAATGGATGACAAGAGATGTCAGAAATTGTCATCAAAAGGACGAGAGATGTCAGATGGTGCTGAAGAGTTTCTTCTGGACTTCGTAAATTAAAAGTTCTGATATGCCCATGTTTGCTCATTCGTGAATTTTATCCGGTAGCAGAATTTCATAGTCATTATAAATTACCTCCATAATTGCAAACTTATTTTGTTACTTTTTCAGCATGACTATGTGTTTATAAAATATAAAAATGCAGTGGAGAAAAAGGCCACTAGATTTAATCTTCTGGTTAATATAGCAATGATTTTTATCAATGGTAAGGAAGTGTGCTTTAGTTTAAATTTCAAACACATTTCTCCAAAAATTTTGACGGCAATAAACCATTATTTATTAATGTCGATATTTTAAGATCTGAAAGCTTTTATGACAAATACGCTTTGTGAACTGTAAATAAATTTATGGACAATTAGCGTATATTGGAATAAAATAAATTTAAAATGAAGTTTTTAAAGAATTTCATCATTTCTTATTCCTTTATCGCACAATTCGTTTGATGTTTTCCTGCGTAAATTTTATTTTAAGCTGAGCTTTATAATAAAATTATTGTTAACACCAATAAAAATGGTTGTATTTGATCTCATAGCGTTTCGGATGTACTGTTGTTTTTTTTATAAAGTAAGTTATCACGCATTACAGTAAACACAATAATTTAAACAATATTAAGGTTATTTCGAATTTAAACTCCATTTTTCAGACTTATTTCTGAGAAGTAATCTCTTGGTATTTGTGTATATATTCATTTAAAGCTGTCTATACTTATGGAGAGAAACCAAGAAATTCAAGGCCGTACTTTCTTCTTTTATTATCATAACTGAAATTAATTATATTTTTCATTTAAAAGCTGAAGATTAATACAATCAAATTTCTTAAAGAAGAGGTTGACCTGCAATTAATTTCATAAGGAAGTTTTGTATAATTGAAAGTTTGTTTTACTGTAGCACTTAACGCCTAGTTCTTTAATCAGACTTGAAGGGGGGTTCCTTTATTTATTGACTGCTCGTACTCGTTAGCCTCATGGGCTCAAATATCTATTTATATATCTCGCAACCATGATGCTGACTTTCTGAAGATCTGAAGAAGTTGTAACTATTAGTCTTAACTTTATTAACAGTTACCTTTTAAGTTAAATTATATCATATTCTTCTTGGTCTGCTATGATATTCTTTCAGGGCAAGAGTTTATACCAATGGCTGATGGCTAATCGCATAGTTTGGAAACCGCATGTTAATCTTGAGAATATTGGAGTGTACACCGCTTTGATGCCGTTTACCCAGCATCGCCTGCACTAATTGCGAAGGAGATACCGAGAGGTATTAGTTGAATTTCTTAAAACATAAAATTTAAATCTTTAAAAATTGATTTAAAGCTCTTTAAAAAGTTAATTACGTTATTACATAAAATTCCAGCCAAGTATTTTTAGGATTGAGGTTAGCCAGGCATATTGTAAATAATCGTAATCTCAGCATCAAGGCAATGTAAATTCTTGTCAAGAAGACTTAGTTTATATTATCATTTAAATTTTGTAAAACACACCAGAAAATGTTAGTAAAGTTTCGTTTAATTTTACTTTTCAGTTGTATGTTGTATTAATACTATAGTTAAGCAGTACCAGTGAAGATAATTCAAGTGTTTAACTTATGTGAATAACCATAAGTTTTGATATTAAGCTATTTAAAACTACAGAAATTTCATGAATACAAATGCAGTTTAAGGAAAACATATGCTGAT
Organism: Stegodyphus dumicola; assembly: GCF_044657685.1. Lineage (NCBI taxonomy): Eukaryota > Metazoa > Arthropoda > Arachnida > Araneae > Eresidae > Stegodyphus > Stegodyphus dumicola. The sequence continues at coordinate 163,723,028 of NC_140781.1, forward strand.
ATTCTAAATTTTATTAGGGAAACTAGATGCAGTATAAGCGATTTTTTATTGAGAAATTTATCAGTTTCGGGATTACCTACAGCTTTTTTATCGTTGTATCCAAGGGCGTTCCTGAATTAAATGGATGTTTTACATAGCGGTGATGAATCTGATCATAGCATCAACAGAACCGTATTATTATCACGATACGTACGGAAGGAAATTTTGCCAGCTGTTACCGATCGTCAAAATACTCCGTGATTTGCAAAAATTTCTAATCTTCTAGAAATATTAGAAATTGGCATAATTTAACGAAACTCTAATTGAGGCATTTCCATAAAATTCAATACGGTGCTGTAGCAGCTTACTACTTATTTTTAACTTTAAAATAATTGCGTATTTCATTTGGAAAGTGAGAATTATTGCTTCAAATTTGTAAGTAAGCCTGCTTAATTTTACTGCAATTTTCATAAAATCTTTGCGACTCGTAAGGAGTTAAAAAAAATGTTTTACACACACTGGGCCAATGAATTAGAAACCGTTGAGAGTTTCATTTGAATGCGTGCTAGGAATGAAGTATGTAATTTTTTTATGACGTGGGTTACACGTGGTTAGAATGCTAGTATAAATAATGTGTAAGATGAAAGTATGATTTTTGCGATGAAAGAAGTAAAATGGGGAAAACGACAGATCTTTCTCCATTTGAAAAAGGGCTTATTTTTGGTGCCCGTTTAGCAGGGGCCTCGATTTCGAAGACAGCAAACCTCAATTCACTTGGTTCTCAAAAGCAGCCATATCAAAGGTTTTCAAGAGTTGGAATCAGAACCCACAGTCCTTCTCTAGAAGACGTAACTGCGGTTCGAGCACAGTTTTCCAAGCGAGTGATCTGCGTCGTCTCTGACGAATTGTTCGGCAGAACAGGGATTTTACTGTGCTTCAACTGGCTCAGGTCGTGAACCAATGCTCTTCCCAACAGATTTCAGCTCGAACCATGCGAAGAGAATTGCAGAGGATAATATTGCATAGTCGGATGCCTGTGAAAAAAGCCACTCATTTCTGCCCGATATGCAAGAATTCCTTTGCAGTGTTGTCGGGAAAGAAAACGTTGGACATCTGAGGATTGTCAAAGGGTAATGTGGTCTGATGAGTTGCATTGGTCTGCTAACGCGATGTAAAGACAGAAAATATCACGTGTGTAAATAAAATACCATTGCAACCATATGACGTATTCCATCCCTATTAAGTTTCTTAATGATTTAAACTGAAATAAGAAACAAAGGTGCAAGCATTTAATGAAAAGATCCTTTTGTGAATTTTCAGGCGTTCTTCTGTATAAGTAATTTCAAAATAGTAGGCAGCAGAAAATATACATTTCTTGATTTATTTGCACTCAAATTACAAGCACTGTTTAGTGTAAAAATAGAAAAAATATTCTAGAGCGTATATGAAATGAGAGGAAAATAGGAACTTTTAACGTTATATAGAGTTATATAATTTCACTACCAGTTTCACATTATAGTGCGTTGATATTTTGTTTTCATTTCACCCACTCTTGTCACAATTACGTCACTTACTCTAAAAAAAGTTGTCTGAGAATAAAAGAAATTGATGCTTGTCTAATGATTTTTAGAAAACTTCTAGGCAAAATTTAAGTGGGCTTCAGGTTAATTATCGATATCGCTTATGAGATTTAGATAATTCTCTGTTATACAAAGCTGCAAATTATATGTTCTAGAGTTCATGATGAGCAACTAGAATATTTGTAGAACCTTAGTAGTTAAATTGTTTCAATTTCAATTGAAATGCACTAGCTAAATTTGAAACCAAATATATTTGAGTTTAACTAACTAACCTAAATATATTTAAATATAACTAACTAATGCAAAAATGAGAAGCAGTATAGTATAAAGTTAGAGGAATAGCTTGTAAATATAGAATTTCAAGGCGAACTTGGTTTTTAAGTTAAGATTTTGAATAGTTGTAAGATCTCGAACCTTAGTTGCAGCCTGTCATAGAACTATTCAGCTTTGTAAGTTTTAAAGACTGTTTAATGACTTTTTTGTTTTACCGACATGTTAAGGCGGCTGGGAACCTTGTTTTATAATATTTTATTTTAACTGTCACAAGATTTGAGGTAAAATAAACTTAAGTTGAATACCTGTATCTCTTTTTATTTTAGAAAGTAAGTAAGGTTCTAGTGAAACTCGCTTCATTAGCTTTCACATAACATTTAAAGAACAGAAGTTGAACTAGTTAGGAATTAAATTATTACCTTATTGTTTTATAAATTTAACTCAGTTAAAATCTAATAATTAAGGTAAATCTGAAGTTTCCGAGATTATGCGCAGTTAATATGATGCTTTATAAATTTTCTGTTGCTTTCTGAAATTTTCAGCAAACTGTAACAATCCGGAAATCTTATACTAATATGTCGATGACATATTTTCAGTCGATGTTTTTCTGGTGTCAGATACTAGGGATTATCCACATGAGAAATTTTCTTTTAAGTTTCCCATTGAAGATTAGTGAATTTATCTCTAGCAGCTCAGACACAGTATCCCCATGTTATGATCCGTAAAGATCCTGTCCTAAGGAAACAATTTTCCTCATCCCGTAGGGGCTCCAAAGAAAATGTCTTTCTCCAACGAAGCAAAATGAACAGATGCTGTTTCCAACTCAGCAGATGAGGAGAAAAATTTCGCCTTTGATTCTTTTATCAACTTACGGCTAGCTAGTTTCTGGCGCATTACATTTTTTGTTCTTAATGTCGAAACAATGTTTCCGTTTTCAGGAAGAACTCGGCACCATGTTCTCGGAGCATTGCCAAAAGCAGAAGGCACTACTTTCACAGAATAATTTTGCGACATATGGTATGAGTGTATGGTATAGCGAAATACAATTTCAGAACAAAGGAGAAAATTTGTTGGAGAAAAATAACTTTAAATTTGCAAGGCGTCGCGGAATAATGCAGACTTTTCTGACCAACATATAATATATTGCATTTACTTTTTTCGCAAAGAGAATTCAATGTTTTCAAGAAGTTTGATACAAAAGGAACGGCAATCAATTTCTGATAATGAATTATTTTAGTTAAAAAGGATCCAAAATTCAGTTTTGAAAAATAAATAGTAAAAATGGTTTGGAAATGGAAATATCTTTTGGCCGATAGATGGTTTCAGGATATGAAAACGAAGGCATTTCGTTAGCACAATGCACTTAATATAGCATTTGATACATTTATTAAAGTTTATTTTGGTGCTGTATACTTCCAGCAAATTTATAATAGAGATACCAAAAAAAAAAAAAAATAAACAACTCTGGCCTGAAAAAGACACATGGTGTAAAATTTTAAAGTAAATGAGGTAAATAATGCTTTTTAATGCAGAAACATTTAGTATTTAACGTCTTCAATATGTGCAAAAAATCAAAATCTGACTTTCAAGATAATAATATTTATTCAAGAAAAAAGGGGGTTTCCAGAACATGTAATTTATCACTTTTCTTACTTTGCAGATGTAATTTTGTTAATTCCTTTCAGGACAAGTCTGCTGTGTACGAACGCCCAAGTCCTGCTTAACTGAAAAGTGATGCTAGCGATAACTTTGTTGCAGTTTCGCCTCATTAATCCAAGGCTCATAAGGCTAACATAAGTAAATAAAGAAAGCAAAAAATGGAAAATTTTCTACTCTGTTTTTTGAAGGAAAAATGGTTGCTTGCAAATTTTATTTGAAATGAAATTAACTTTCTTATAATATTCAATGATAAGCAGAAGAAATAAAATGATATAAGAGCGAAGAGAAATTTGCAGAGAACTAGAATATTAAACATTCTTCAAATATAATACTTTGCGATGTGCCAAGGATTGGTCGCAAATAATTTTCTTTCACTGTCTTGTTAATTATATAGTTTTATAGTCTTTGGAACTGATCAGATCATTTAAAACGAGCATGAGTTGAATTTGGAGTATCAAAAATAATTCATTTCCATGAAAACCCATTTTCTGAAAGACAAAAATAAATATGATATCCTCCTTATGGAAAAAAATAGAGTGCTTCCTATCATTATTGTTTTGATACTCAAATAAATATGCTGATGGTGATATCCAAAATGACAAGACTCGAGCAACTTAATGCATTCATCGAGAAAGGTCAAAATCCATTTGCCATTTAGTTTTCATATCCGAAAACGTTGCCCATGCTACATAATGTGGGGCGACAGAATTACACACACTAGGAAGGAAAAGATCTATGATAATTTTAATGGGGAATTCCTCAGAGCACGTATCAAAAGGTATCTTATGCCTTTGCCTCAACAACAACCTATCGAGGGGTCTTTGACTATGAAATTTATAAACAGCCTTTCATTTTCTGGGGTTCGAACTCGGAAATAAAATTATGGCAGCCAGCTTCATGCAACCAGACTGTCACTCAAATAATCAAGCTACTAATGTATGATTTCTTCACATAATTTTAAACTGTTCTTTTTTATGTAAAATAATTCTTATTCTTGATCTGGATATGATATAAGCCTTAACTCTTACAGCAATCAAAGCGCCCAAGATGGTCTTTCATTCAAACAACCAAAGGCTGCCTGAATGGCCGAGGTCGTATGCTCTGTTTCTTACCTCCCTCTACCGTACATAATAACCTAAGGAATAGTTTCCCCAAATGCATTTTATCAGTTCCTCTTTATTGTAGACTATCTTGTCCTAAAAGGATTCTTTTGTGGTTCCTTATATTTAGGTTAACGGTGTAGAGACAGGTTGATTGGTAAAGCCGGAGAGATGAAAAATTGGCAATCGCCTTCGCCGGAAATCGAACCACGGATCTCTGTAATACCGGCCCAGCGTGCAGAACCCCTATACTACCAAGGCACGCTAGGAAAGCTTCAGAAATACCAGTCTACTGTGTCACTTTTGACTACTATTTCAAGTATTAACATGAATTTGACTGTTCTTGTAATTTCACCAAGAGCTGTAGTCGATTTTTTTAGCAAAGTAAAATGCGTTTACGCTGTAAAGTATGTTTAAATAAAATGGTTTTTTAAACCTTTCAAATAATTTGTAGTTACTTTCAGATATAGCGATGATTCGCTTCATGTCTGTTAGTTTTGGAGCTGTTCTAGGTTCCAGATCAAGTAAAACCTCATATATTTCAAGCCTTTAGGCTTAGCTCATGTTATACGTATTACTCCTAAACGCTAATTGTTAGCAGTTTCATATACCTTTACTCTGTGTCACTACTCAAGTAACAGCCATTGTTAAACAATATTCTATATGCTTGTCAATTGCTTTTACTACGTCTTTCTACATAACGACGTTATAATTCATAGGTATGTCTTCTAAAAATCTATGCTTGCAAATTTTACTGGAGCCCTTCCAACTTGCGCATCACGTTACAGGCACATGCAGTACGCCAGATTTTGCCCTTGATGTTTTGTTCATATGCTTGATCACCAAACATTCGTGACGATTGTCAGGATGAAATCTAATAGTCTTTCTGCCTTTGTTGTAGTGGAATTGACTGCTTCCTAAACACAATATTTTTGACAGGATTAGTTTTTGGTTACTTCATATAAAAAACAAGTTCAAAATTGGCAATTGAAATACACTCTTTTTCACTTATCTTATATCACAAATAATATGCATAGATTAAAAAATAACTTTGATAACTTTCAAATTAATGAACTAGTGCCCAAAAGTTAAAGATAGGACAACTTTGCAATAAAATTTAAAACCACACTAAAGTAAATATGCTAATAATTAAAAAGGAACTTTCTGAAAACATTCAAATTAACGAATGGCTTATTATACTTCATAAAAATACATAGGTCTGTACATATTTATTTCCTTGAATATCATGTACTTATATTTCTGAATACATTTACTGTTCAGTCGTCTGTCACTTGTGTCAAATGTCACTACCGTAATGTTATTATTAATAATAAGTATCACTATAATGTATTTCACTTACCATTTTACTTATTTGATTATCCAAGTGTTTACATGTTTTGACCACTACGTTATCCTATATAAGTAGCTTTAATTTTACTATGTCCATGTCATACTGTTGTAATTTTGTTTTCTGTTAATTGCTGAAAGCATTTCAATCATCGTTTGCTGTCATCATGAACCTGTTGCCATTCTATCTATCATCATATCCATAGAACTTACAATGACTGACCAAGCACATCCTAATACTAAGACCTTCCATCGAGTTGGCATCCAAACTCCGTATATGCATCCCGGACAGAAGACAACTCTAAAAACGCTCACTAAATGCCAATTAAATTTTCAGTTTCTCGTTCAACCACAGGCAGAGAACTTACCTTCTAGAGCAGATATTTTAATTGATTCAATCCTCCCATGAGCATACATATACAAAAGGTATATCATTAATAAAACATGTCCTCAAAATAAATGGTAATTTCATTTTTATTTCTACATATAATTTATAGAAATAACTTGCCTTTGTTATAAAATATACACTCGTCGCTCAAGAATGAAACAACGAAAAAATAAGTTAATCCGTAAGGGTAAAATTACATACATATGGTTTTTCGATTCCTTGATTCATTTGTACGAAACTAGAAATCAGGAATTTATTAGTTTATTAATTAATAATACAGATAATTCAGATTAATGCAGCTTATATCAATTAATGTATATTAAAATAATGGAAAAAGCTCCAAAAAACTGTCACAATATGATTTGTAACTTAACATACCTTGGTATAAATTACTGCATACTTGAATCTAAAACTGTCCTAAAAAGGAATTTTTCATTAAATTATTCACTAGTTTTTTAATTCATCATTTTATAATTTGCTTATTTTGTAGCACTGAGCCATGCAATTTTTGCTTCCTGGTGAATTTATTCATTATAAAAAGAACAATTTAGATACAATTGAATTATCTCAAGTTTTGTACAGAACAATGTACTATGACATTCGTTATGTGATTTAAAAAATGTTTTTAAAGTCTCGTTTTTGAATATGCTTTATTTAATTCTGTTTCTTTGGCAGTAGCAATGAAATATTTTAATTTGGCGATATTTACTCTCAGCAGTTGTTTTAATGTAGTATAGTGAAAGTCAGGAATTTCAAAATATTGCATAGAAAATAAGCATCTTTAAATATTTTTGATCTCTCAATCAATGCCTATTTTCGTGCTGAAGATTCCATAGGAATATTAGCAAATAATGAACGGGATTATATTGAAGATTTCCATTTTTTATTTGATTTAAATTCAAGTCATTGCTGTCCAGTTGTTTTTTAAACTACGTATCACATAGGTACTTTTCCTTACCTTGTTTTTGTTTTCTTTTAATGTATGGCTCAAACTATTATTTCGTGCAATAGCGCTTATTATTCTAATGAGTGCACTTCAACGGAATACCTCTTGCTACAAGCCAATGAAGAACGTTATCTAAGTACATTTTATCACTTTTTTTTAAAATCAAGCTAAATAAAGCCTTACTCTAAATATAAGAACTTTATCTCTTAAAGTGCTATAAGGTATTTCTCACTTTCTTAGTATGTCTTCCTGGTGTAATGGCCAGCACACTCGGCGCGTATTCGAAAGGTCTTAGGTTCGATTCCCGGCGGGGGCATTGCTCGTTTTTCATCTACTCCTGATTTAAAATGACATAGTGACTCTACAGTGGCGCCCGAGCTGAAAACCATAAAAAAAAATGATGATTCTCCACCACCAAGGTCTGGTGGTAGGGTCCCCTAATCCCCAATCGCTCTTTAAGAAGGAGAGTATATCAGGTATATCTCTCGCCTTCCTAGCATGTCTTCGCAGTATAGGCTAGCTCACTCGGCGAGTATCGAGAAGTCCAAGGTTCGAGTCCCGGTGAGTGTATTGCTCATTTCCCATGACTCCTTGCTTCAAAATAAACCTAATGCCTCTAGAGTATATTTTATCACCCGTTTTTAAAATCAAACTAAATAAAACCTAAATTTCAATATACTATATCAACATTTAAATCTGCACGCGTCTTCTGATTGTATTGTTTGGATTTACGAAATGGCTGCTGCAATATTGCTTATGCGTAAATCTACTTCATAATTTTCATATGTTTCACAACTTCTTATTCATTTTTGAACGCCAGTAAGCTAATTAAGTTTCAGGCAGCCTCAATAACTAATTTCGATTCATTTATTCAATGCACTGTTCTTTACTGAAATCGGAAAGTTAGAAATTTACAAGTAACAGTGACAATACATAGATTTAAAGCAACGAAACCTGAAATTTTTTAAGCGATTAAAATATTTCTTTCCCCTTCAGTAATCCCAGTTATATATTTCTTGTTTCAAACTTTAATTTGTCTTGTGCTTAATGAGCTAAAGTAAAACCTATTTTTATAAAAATAATTCTTCCAGTTGTTATCTATAGAAGCTATTTTATTCTAGGAACCAAATTTAATGCTAATCTCTCCTTTTTGGTTTCATTCCAAGACCTTAGGTTATTTTTCAAATAATTGGAGCCAAAATCGTAAGGGTTATAAATGGAAAGGAAGTAATCCATATAAATGAAGATGAGAATTTCTAGTTACTTCTTGCAAGCGCTGATACGACCTTTCACGAAATACTTCAGTGGACATTGAATTTGAAAAAATTACAAATTATTTTCTCACTTTTCATTGTTTAAAAAAATGCAAAATTTCTTTGCATTTTCAGATTCCTTCACAAAATACGCTTACTATCCGTTAATAATCACTGCATACTATACGCAGCAGCTCCTTTTGACCTGTATTTAATTATTTCTGCTGAAATTTATTATATGCCAGTGGTTTTCAAACATTAATACCCCATTCCTCTTATCGTAACAACGTATCTTATCCATTTGTAAGATTTTTTTGGATCAAAGGGACATCAAAATTATATGAAAAATGTTACTTCGAAACATTTTATTGCAGGAATAATAAAAATTCAAATTCATCAAAATCCAAGAAATCCTTCAAATTTATTCTGATTAAATAAATAATTGTAAAATATTTTCCATTTTTAATATTATTAATTAAACATTTAAAACTTATTTAGTAGACTAAATAAACAAATAAAATGCTTTAAAAATTCAATCACTTTAGAATTCATTCAATTTTGTTAAATATAATAGTTAATGAGGAACCCATAGTTAATATTTCTTCATGAAGACTGAGATACTCGAAGAAAGCTTTGAAAGGACACAGTACGGGTCATTTTCAACTTAAGGTATCCTTCATTGGTTAGTTTTCATTTTCGAAAGCAATGACAGCTTGACTCATTGATACAAATAGAAGAAATCTGAGGAAAGTATTTCTTTTCCTCTTAACAGTGAATAGGAGTTCACACCAGATACTTTAGCTTTCGGAATGATTTCTCAATAAACACATCTTTTACCATTTAATTAGTCTAAAGTGCATAAATGTGTCTTGAAAATCTCCCAAAATGCTTCCATGTGAAGTTTTAAATAAATTTTTCACTAAACCCAAGTCATCATCACTGAATTCAGACAATTCTGAGTTCAGTCTCATGTGAAATCAGATACTACAAAACTCCGATTTTTTAGAAATTGAAAAAAAAAATTGTTTCTTATCATTTAAACTAGAAAGTGACTCAAACATTCAGAAGTTTTCATGTTGGTGATGCTGTTCCATTTTCCCAGCTTACATATGAAAGTTTGAAGCAGTCAAATTACCTTATGATATTTGTATTCATTTTTTCAGATTTGAAAATTTATTTTATTCGAATGCTTATCATTTCAGAGATGTAGTGAGGCGCATGACTCATTAATCATCTTCCAACCGGTAAACAAATTTGATAAAAGATATTTCATACGATTTCATAACGGCAACACTTCACCAATTATATTTCGTTTGACCGCCATCGAGCATTTGAGTACAAAGGTATAACTGATTTGTGTCGATGCATAATTTCTTCTATGCCAATGCATGATTTTTTGTAAACTGAATAATCTAAAGACTTGTCTTAAAGCAAATCGAATTGTTTTCAAGATGAATATCAGTTGATGTATCAAGAAGTGAATTCATTTCAACTGTGGTGAAAAGCTATTTGCGAAAGTTTGAAAAACCATAAATTTTCCTTACAATGGCTATTGCTACATCTATACAACAACTATAAAAATTGAGTCACAGTGGTTTATCTGTTTAATGGAACGTGAAGCCTTTTCGGAAATATGGGCTCGTATTTGTAGCTGTCAGGGAAAGCATTGCAGGTAATCTTCGTTATATGAACTTCAAAGAAATGCCTTGCGAGCACAACTAACAGCGAACACCATGCAGCATTATTCGAACCAAAACGCTGAACTGAATATGAATCAAATTTTGCACATTTTATCTTTTATAAAGGATTATCCCGGATTGCAATAATATTCTCTGGTAGTAAAAATTCTATGGATATTTTATTCTTATTCTATTTCCCAATAAAATTTATCTATTTTGAGAGTACACAGTTTGAATAACGCCTCTCTAAATGTATGTGCTTTTCTGCTTTGTTGTTTAAGTGGCACGAACTGCAAAACTTAGAGCTGGGTTCTTGCTGCTGACGTTTCTGTGTTGGATATATGCTCTTACTTTTAAGCAAATTTCCAAAAGATTCAAAAGGGTTTTGCTTCTTAACACAAAAATGAGTATACTGCAAATATTATTTCAAATTTCTTGGCTTCATAGATTCTTCAAAACCTGCTAGGAGTTTTTCCTATAGAGGAAAATACACGCGATAGAATTTTCTATAGAAATAAATAAGCGCCTTTATGTAAACTATGATACTCGTTGACTTTTTGTGATTCTTTTTTATGTGAATTCATGTGAACACGCTCGAATGAAAACAAAATTCCATTTGAGCAGATTTTAAATTGGATTTTGGGGTACTAGCTACCTGTAAATAAATGTTGGGCTTATCTCTTACAGCAGTGTTCTTGTTTTCAAAATCTATACTGCCGACATAATTATTAAAAATAAGACTTTCTAACATATTTCTTTTTTTTTATTGAAATAACTAACTAAACAGAAATGTTTTGAATGCTAAACATATTTTACCACCAAATTGTTCTATGGGGAAAACTCCTCTTGCAGCAAATAACGCACTGAGTTTTTTCTTCTCTAATAGTGACAATAAATGTAAATTCTTCTTGATTATATGTAAGATGGGAGCCTCTTTTCGTTATATTCATGATGTCCTCCTACATATAAAATGCACAAATATGATATAGAGGGAAATATCGTTTAATAAAACTGCAAGAAGCACAGTGATGTAAATAGAAGCAAAGTTGCAGTATGTGATTAGAAATGATGGCAAGAAGCTCAAATATGAAAGTCGCAGATAAAATGAAGAAGTAAGAGAATCATGAAAATGTCATTTTTAAATGCAATCATACGTATGAATAAAAGTTATATCAGTTTCTATTCAAGGGAACTTAAAGATAAGGAAAATGCAGGAAAGAGCAAACGTGTTAATAACAGCAAGGGCCCTAACAAATTCACTTCGCAGAAAATAAACGATTGGAGAGAAGTTAGAATTTTACGGCTTTTATGATATTTATGTTGTTTTATTTTATTTGTGATGATTACATGTGAGCGCGGTTTCACTATACTTATACCTGTCTACGAAAAATTTCGTTCAATCTTTTTGAGTCATGTGACTTCAACCATCCCCCTTCCACAGAAAACGCTTTTCACTCGCTTTCTATAACAGTTGAAATCTACGCTTCTGAGATCATACCTATCTTTCAGACTCGGCAATATGATTTGATTCAGAACCTATTTCTAAAAGCGTCTGATCTATATGAAATTGTAGAACAATTCAGAGAAGGACAGAAACATTATATGTTGTGTTCTTTTGCAGCATAGAGTTACTGTAAATGAAATAATGTTTACGATCATTAGAAGTTTTGAGGCAAGAAACATGTATTTGCCAGTATTCGAGCTCCAGACCTTCCCATGCTAGCCAGACGTAGTTTTCAATTACACTGGTAAAGAGGGGAAAATACCTTACAAGTGCTGAATGAGGTAATTTTAAAAATCTGAACGGAATATATTTTAAGCACGTGAAAGGACAAATAGCAATGATATGCTTCTAGATTGATATACACGCAATGAAGAAAATTCTTATTTGGAGAATCTCATATTATTAAATATGTTGCTTCTCTGAGAAAAGCAATACGTTTGCAATAAGCTATGCGGAATAATAAAGATAATATATCATAATGTATATCTCCCGCTCTCCTTGTATGCCTTCGTGGTATAGTGGTTCTTCACGCTAGGCCTGTATTCGAGTGGTCCGTGGTTCGATTCCCTGCGAAGGCGATTGCTCATTTTTCATCTCTCTTGCCTCCAAAATACCTGATGTCTCTACAGTGGCACCCGAACTAAATGGGTTGTTTGATGAGGATTCTCCACACCCAGGATTTGGCGATTGGGTCCCCTAAAAACCCCAGTCACGCTTTAAAAGGGGAGTATGTAAGGTATTTCTCCCGCCTTCGTGGTGTAGTGGTCAGCACACTGAGCCGGTATTCCGGAGGTCCGCGGTTCGATTCCCGGCGAAGGCGGTTGCTAATATTTCATCTCTCCGGCTTTTCCAAAATACCCTAATGTCTCTACAATATATCTAAAATTGTATATACTTCAGGATTAATCTTTGCAACTAAGTTTAAATTCTCAAAGTTATAGAAGAGGGAATCTCCTAAAATGAAGTCAACCAGTTTCCTCGAGTACAATATTTGACAGCTTCATGTAACTTTCAGCCAAATTGAAGAAAGGATCCTCTTGAATAATGAATTTGAATGCGCCAAACATAGCTGAGAGCGAGACAATAGTAGTCTCTACTCACTGTGGAACTAAATATTTAACTAAATTCATCATCCGGTCCTAAATGACTGAGTCAGCATCATATCCTCTCTAATCTCAGAAATATTGCTTCTGGTAGTAATGAATTTCTCGGTCACTAACATATAGACAATAGGGATTACTGGCATTCAGTGAAACGCAGCAATATTTTGCCTGCTTGTCAAAGCGTGACCGAATGAGACATGAATGAAATTTAAACGAAAGAACTGTCATTTTTTATTGTAAATTTGATGTATTTTTAGGAGCTGAAATGCATTAACTGTCTTTATTATAAAGTGAAAAAATAAATGCTCATTATGATTTCGATATATAGCATATTACAACGGAATTTTAAATTTTGTATTCAAATATTGTTTGCGTACTGCTCAAAAAGATTTATTCAATTTTATGAATACATCTTTAATATATTTTATGCACAAAAGTTAATCACCTAACTGTTTTTAATGTCATTCATGAAAAAAGAAGCATTTTATCTGGAAATATTTTGTAATTGTTATTCTCTTGAAAATGAATAAAACGCTGTATTTCAAAGTACAAAGTATAAATTTTTAGTTTTAAAATTTGCAGTTCAAGTAAATATGAGCCAGTTGACTTTTGAAAGTTCTCCACAAAAGCATCTGGTTTACAGCAATTTATTAAACAATCGTTACGGTTTAAGTCAGAAATTTCTGTTATTGAAAGAAATTTTAGATACTAGTATGCAAACAATAAACAAGAATTATCTTCTTTAAAATTCACGACGTAATTAAATTATAAAATAAAACTTATAATATTACGACTTATAAAATTATCTTCTTTACAATTCACGACTTTCACTTATCCCTTCGCTTTTATGTATTGTTTAGTGTACCGCAACAGAAGCATATCGTATATCTTAATCTTCCAGCGTACTGTGAATATTGGACGTACAGAGAAGTAAAAGATCCTAGAAACAAACAGCTATCGTGTTTTTTTTTCAAACTTTAAATAACCAAATCGCAGAATGTAGTGCAAGAAATAACTCCAAATTTATAACATATTAACATAAGGCTGGCTATCTAAGCAACGATGTCTAGAATCAGTTTTAATAAAAATTATTCTATGCATACAAAAGGTCTTTGATCAATCAAGATGCCTAACCTGTTCATTTTCCTTCTAAGTATTTAATTTGCTTTGTTAATTTTTCATGTGATAGCTGAGATAAGAATAACTTTGTTAGGTTTTCATGAGACAATTTACATTCTTAATACAAGAAAGATAGTGATAGATTGTGCATTATTGATAGAAATATTATTTTTTGTAATATTGACCGTGTTGTTTGCATTTGTATTCAGAGTGAAATTATATTATAAAATATAAATATTATAATTATCCAGATCCGAAGTAAAATAAAGCAAATAAGCTCACAATAATGATTTACAGTGTTTTAGACTCTCCGAATGATTTCCAAGACAATGTGATGGATGAACGCAATATGTTCTAAAATTATGTTATTAGATTTTGAATGTCTTTGTGAGAAGAATCGAGCAAGGTTTTTATCAGTTAGCGCATATTTTTGTTCTGTAATTATACAGATTCAGCATAAAGCATATTTCTTAAAACCCATGTACATGAATTCTAAGATTTCATGAATTTACTAAAAGTACGTCCTACTCTGTTATTTCATTGCTTCCCATATCTGTAGATTAAATAACATTTTTTATTGTTACGGGAAAATTAATATAATGAATTAAGCCTTTTATGTACCTAAATTTTACTAACTGGTGCCGGGCAGTTATAATCGTTAACTGGTTACTATTATTAAGACGCATTAAATTTTAATATTTGTAAAGTTATGACAGATATATTTCTCTCTAGAGCCTTGATATAATAGATCAAATCCACATTTTCAATAAATTTGATCTTTCTAAAATGCTGTAATTATACCTTGTGAATGTCTCTGATATCTAATAATTAGAAAACTAAAGAATAATATAGAAAGGAATACACAGTATTTTTCCCAAAGTAAAAATAGCTTAGTTTTCAGTATAAATTGCTAAACCTTATCCGTAGAAGTATACAAATACATCAAGACACCATAGAAAGTATAAGGCATAATAAATCAATCACTAGTTCTTAAAAACACAAATTCAAATTCCAATTTAACTCTAACTTAATAATGTAAGTTCAATTTCCAAAACAATCATATTTCTTTACGTTTAGAGACACAATGTTTCGCAATAACCCTTTTTAGTCTAACATTTATATTCGGAGGTTCACACTCAAAGAACCCACGGATTCCGAAGAAATTAACCAAAGGAAGTTTTCTATGGACCATTTCCAAAGGCAATGGCCTTGCTTATTTTTCATCTTTCCTGCTTCCAATTAACCTAATGTCTCTACAGTGGCGCCCGAACTAAAAGGATGGTGGATGATGATTCTCCACACCCAGGATTTGGCGACTGGGTCCCCTAAAACCCCCAGTCGCCCTTTAAAGGAGGAGTTTATAAGGTATTTCTCCTACATTTCTGGCATGCCTTCGTGGTGTGGTGGTCTGCACGCTGGGCTTGCAGAGGTCCGTGGGTCGATTCCAGGCGAAGGCGTTGCTTATTTTTGATCTCTCCTGGTTTAAAAATAACCTAATATCTCCTACAGTTCTATTTTCCTTAAATGCTTTTCATGCCTTTCTCTTAATACTTAAATTCACTAAAATAACAGTTAAAGCGTTATTCATCGCATAAATACAGAGTGCCCCAAAAGGTCATTTACAGACTTGGAGTTCTGGTCTGTCAAACTATGACGAGCAAGTTTTACATAGGTAATTGTGTCCAAAACCGTGACCAGCAGTGGCTAAAGGGCGATGTTCGCAGATGTATTTAAGAGCGAAGATATTGCAGGGGAACATATTGTAGTGAAAATAATATTAGGCACCATATGTGGTGAAAATAATATTTAAGAAGAGCTATATGTAGTGAAAATATTTGTAGTAGTAAAAATACTTATATATTTTAATTTCTTATGTAATGAAAAATGTGTTAATTTCTGTAAGCTATGAGAAATATTTAATATAATTATTCAGGTGTATAAGTGATAACCAAAATTTTGAATATCAATTTTATCAGCGATGAAGTTATAACAATGATTAAGAGTACATCACGTTGTTTCCGCAATAACACGAATGATAGGGATAAAAATGTATGACCTACAGAGGATAGCAAAATAAAGTACTTACCCCAGACGTTGTGATAGTTGAAGAAGAAAATACAAGTTACACAACTACTATTCACTCTTTTTATCTTTCCTATCAAAAATTTTATTGCTGAGCTCACACAAATAAACAAGAAAATTAAATATCAGATCACAACTAAAGTCCTACTATTAATACCGAGCGTCCATTCGTTTATCGATGTACTACAGAGCACTATCCATTTGCATCACTTTCTATAAATCACGAAATATCTGGAATCGAAGAAATATGCAGACCAGGAGTATACTCATCTTGAAATTTCTTTTGATTTTGAAGCTTCTACCAGTGAATTAATTTGGAGCAGTCACCACGTGGCGATAGACAATGGATGAGTCTTAAATTGCACAATGAGATCGTTTGAGATTCTTGTTTTAAATCTTCATTCCACCCAGGATGAATTTTCAGCAACTGCATATAGAATGAAGATATTCAATAAAAAAACTACAGTTATCGGACTTTTCAGGAAAGTTAAACGTGCATCAATGACACGGCTGTAGGTGAAGAGACAGTCCGTGAAGAGACAGCCGAAGCCCGTCCTTCACCCTTGAACTCCCAGCAGCGAAGAGGAAAAAAACCGGTCCAACAACTGCCACCAAGGGCTTGGACGAAACGATGACGATTCTTGAAGCGATAGTCTGATGATAGATGCCGGCTTGCTAGCACACATATCAATTTAGTAATAAGAAACTTGCAGATATATATTATGTTTATGGGCACACGGACTGAAATGGACTAGCCGCAAGGAACATGTATCGACACCGCTTCCCACACAGATGTCTACCGTGTCATTCATTGTTTGAATAATTGCACCACAGATTAAGCTGGAGTTTTATGAGAAAGCAAACATATTGGTCGGCAGCGTACTACATGCACACCTGTCCTAGGAAAAGCTGTGCAGTGGGAATTTTATAAGGAACCTTGAACAAGTATCAGAGCAATCGAACGTGACTTGGGTGTACTTAAGTCTTTTCAATTTCCCGTAACACATAACATAATTTCCACAATACGTGTAGCTTAGCACTTGGGATTGTGTAATCCGAAAGAGAATCGCAGTTATTACTTAAAATTCAGAACAAAATGTCGGGTTCAGTGGCTAGCAGTCAATTTGCAGTACTTTCATACATAAATTATATTTTCTTTAATTTCTGAAATGTTTTACATATGTTACTGAAAAGCTATAACGTTTCGGATAACTAATATTCCTTACACCTTTCTGTTCATTTGCTAACAGATAGACGATAGACATATAGACATAAGACATCTACATAGAGCATTCACTGCATAATCGATCTGCTACAGGGAAAATATGACAGTGACGTTCTTGATTCCAATTTTTTGCTTGTTTTAGTAGCACAATTTTCATGTCTAGCTCGTTACTTGTAATGATCACTAAGTGTACTGCACACTTTTTTTTTTTTTTTTTTTTTTTTTGTAAATTCCATGACATTAGTCAACCCGGACCAGCCTGCAGCCAACCAAACGTATGAATGAAGGTGGCCAACCGACACCCAAACTAATCATGAAATCTCAAAAAAAAGAATTCTTTTGTTGGAAATAAATCCACTAAATTCCTAACACTTACAAATGTGTGTATGTTTTCTATTTATTTAAATTTTTCTAACTTAGTGAACAAGAAAAACAAGCTCGATGAAATAAATGTTCTTAATTAATCAAATTGAACCTTGGATCAACTCTTTTAAATAATTTGCTACAATGAATTTTTGTAGTTTTGTGGTCTTCGATGTTTTGAATTAAGTAGTTTTTATTTCGAAAAATTTTTATTATTTTGAAAGGTCCATTGAATTTTGGCTGAAAAGCATGAGGTGGTTGTAAAGCCTTTAAAAATACCTCATCTCCAATATTAAATTTTGGTGGTTCTCTGCCTTTAACAACTTTATTTTGAGACTGAAAATATTTTTCTTCGTTTTGTTTCACTAATTCTCTAGTTGCTTTAATGTGTTGTCTCTGACGTAATAAGTATTGTGAAGGATTATCTACCGTTGCCGGTTCATTATTTGTATCTAGAGGTGTATTGAGTTCTCGCCCAAAAAATAACTGTGCGGGAGTAAAACCTGTCACTATGTGTTTAGAATTGTTGTAATATAGTTTGAAAAAAGCTAATCTATCTGACCATTCGATTACCTTATTGGATAAAGAAGCTATGCTTTCTTTCATAGTTCGATGAACTCTTTCTATGATTCCATTAGACTGTGGATAATAAATGGAGCTTTTTTGGTGTTCAATATTGAGATCTTTTAGAAATTTTTCAAATTCAGCTGAACAAAATTTGAAGCATTATCAGATAAAATTACTTTTGGAATACCAAATTTTGAAAAATAAAGATTCATACACCTTATTATTGTAGCAGATGAAATATTTGACAGAGGAATAGCTTCTAAATATCTTGAATAATGATCAATAATAGTTAGAATGAAAAATTTGCCATCATGTGATTGATCTGGGCAATTTACCCACAATGTCAATTGCTAACATTTCTCCAGGTGCTAAATCAGAATTTTTTATATTGCTTGTAATTGTTTTACATGACCTTGGTTTATTCTCCAAACACTGTTGACATTTTTCACAAAAGTGTTTTGTATCTAAAAACATGCCCTTCCAGAAATACGTTTTCTTAATGAATTCATAAGTTTTACTAGTACCAAAATGCGGAGCATGAGCAATCTCTAAACAAGGTTTTACTAAAGAATTTGGAAGTAGAATTTTATTTTCTAAATGCCTTGTCTTTAAATGATGCGCTCTAGGTCTTAATGTTATCATTACTACATTTTTTTTATCAATAAAATATTTTCTACAAATATCAGCTTTATTATTGTTAATTTGGCTTAAGATATCCTTAATATTTTTGTCATTTCTTTGGTGATTAACTATATTTTGGATGCTTAACTGAGTATTATCTGAATGAAACAAGTTGATATTGTTTACATTATGAGATGCTTCAGGAACTCTAGAAAGAAAATCTGCAGGATTGGAAAAACCAGGTATATGTTTTAGAGAGTAATCAAAATCTTGTAAATACAACAACCATCTGGCAACAATGTCAGGCTGCTTATCCAGCTGCATATGAAAAGTGAGTGGTCTAGCATCAGTTAAAATAGTAAATTTTTTGCCATATAAATGTTCATAAAAATGCTTGACAGAAGAAAAAATAGCATAAAGCTCACGCCTGATCGATGGGTATCTAGACTCAGCAGGAGTGAGAAGTTTGGAATAAAATTCTACAGGAAAGAATTTATCATCAATCTTTTGTAACAGAATACCACACATAGCTACTTTAGAAGCATCAGTGATCAAAAATATCTCATGATTATCATCAATGTTCCTTATAGTTGGTTTGTCCAACATTATTGATTGTAATTTATCAAAAGCATCTTGGCAATCTTGATTCCAAACAAAGGGAACATGTCTTTTAGTTAAGTGTACTATTGGCTGAGTGATCTCAGCAAAATTATGGATTAATAGTTCTAAAATAGTTGTCTAAAATAGTTCATCATGCCAAGAAAAGCCTGAACTTGTTTTACATCCTTTGGAATAGGAAATCTTGTGACTTTTGAAATATTTTCTTCAGAAGGAGAAAAACCTGCTTGTGAAATATTGAAACCCAAATAGGTTATTTCAGATTTACAGAGCTGCACTTTAGCTGGATCTAGAGTTAAATTAAATGATTTTAATCTGTAAAAAACTTTTTGAAGAATTACTTTTAACTCACTCATATTATCAGCTGCAATAATAATGTCGTCTAGAAAAAATTGAACATTACTACCTTTAATGTCATTTAAACATTTTGAAATTAATGTATGGAAATAAGAAGTGCTATTGCGAGCTCCAAAGGGAAGTCTACAAGGATGAAAATTACCCAGTTCGGTGCAAAATGCCAACTTTTCTTTATCAGAGGCCTGCAAATTGATCTGGAAAAAGGCTGATTTCAAATCCAGTACACAATACAATTTCCTACCAGCAATGTTATGCAAAATTTCAGAAATTTTTGGTAAACAAATTTTGTATGATTCTGTGATACAGTTTAATAGACGATAATCTATAACCATACGAAATTTTGGTGCATTTTTATCTTCACCAGGTAAATTCTTTTTCCTAACAAATATTACAGGAAAACTATAACTTGAAGAAGAGGGTTCTATTATGCCTGCTTCTAATAATTTTGCAATTTCTTGTTGAGCATACTGTTTTGCAATTTTAGGAATAGGGTAAGGTCTAGTTTGAATTGGGAAATTGTGAAGAAGTTTAAATTCAGGTACAACTTTATCAGTAGATCCTAAAGTATTATATGATTTTGAAAACACAGCATAGTTATTCATTAGCAATTCTATCATTTCATTTTTTTCTTGTTCATTTAAATGATCTAGTTTAAAGTCTGATACATTTAATTCCTCTTTTCTAAGTTTAATTACTTCTTGCAGATTTAGTGTGTTGATTTGTAAAGTCTCATGATTTTTGGGACTAACAATATCCTCAAAGTGAAATGGCACAGCAGTTCCAATAACAGAATTCTTCCTAAAAATTAATTTCTCATTGGTGTTGGTTTCAACAATAGTTTGAATGTGGTTGTGACAATCAACTATATGTAAAGATTCATTGATATGGAACTTATTTTGTGATGGCTTTGGAGAAAGCAAAATTTCTTTAAATTGTTTTAAAGCTTCAGGAACAGCTAAAGAAATCATTTGAGTTTGACCTGGCTGGACAGTTATGTTAGAAACCATTCTTAATGAGTTTAAATTACAATTTTTTCTTCTTACATTAACTGAGTTGCTTAATTTTTTATTGGGATAATTTTCTTCAAAGTCCAAATGAGTATTATCTACTATGAGTTTCTTATTTATGGAATCTAACAAAATTTTGTTGCTTTGAATGAAGTCATAACCTAGAATTATCTGATAAGTAGAATTCCAATTGTTTTGGGTGACATAAAATAAATTAGTGAACCATTTACTTTGAATTTTGAATTTTAAATTAACTGCAGACATGTAAGGGATGCATGAATCTTCAATAGTTTTTATTCTTACCATCCGAGAAACAAATTCAACTTTAGTGAATTGTTTAATTTCTTCAATAACATCTGGTTGGACTAAAGATAAATTTGCACCAGTATCAAGAAGAGCTTCATAAGTCTGAGAACCAATTTTAAGTTTGATTATCGGCAGAAAATTAGAATTTTCTGAGTTACAAGACATCAACAATTTGGTTGAGTTTCTATTATTACATCTTTTATTTTTTGCAAACTTGTGTTGGACATTATTGCTGTTACTATGGATCTTTTTTGGATTATGATGTCTATATAGGTGTTCTTTATTACCCCAGTCTCTGCGGATTCCTGCAAGGGGTCTAAAATTTTTGTTGTAATATATCTGGCAAGAATCCTTAGCTAGTTTAAATGCTTATCCTGACCTTTTTGTATTGACTATTATTTCTGTAAGGATGATAGTTCCTCCGCCAAGTGTTTCGAAATTGTCTGTGTCCCCTGAATGTGTTGTTTCTAAAATTATGCTGGTCTTGCCTAGGAAAATACCAATAATCTGTTGTTAAGTGTCTTTTGCTACATATATGACAAGATACACTATTAAAGTTGCTAGAATTTTGAGATGTAGAAGCATTGTGATTTATTCTTGTATAAGATGTGTTTATATGCTTATTTTGAGAAAGTTGATTTACTTTATCTGTTAGCTCCTGAATAATTTTATTCTGTTCAAGTCTTTCTTTGAGAAGATTATTAATTTCTAAATTTTGCTCAACATTATACTGTTCAAATATTTTTTCTCATCATTCAATGCATTTTCTATATTACTTGCCAATTCTACAGTCTTATCAAAGGAAGATGGACCCAATTTCTTAACTTCAATCCTAATGTCTGTTCTGAGGGCCTCAAGAAATTTAGTGAGCTTCATTTTCTCTTTTAATTTATGTAAACTAGAATCCTCAACCGAATCTTCATTTATGTATTTTGTCGCTGTTGTAGTAATCTCGTCAGCTAATTCCCTAACAGATTGGTTACACTTTTGAGAAATGTTTGAGAATTGCTGTAGAATGTCCTGAAAGGATTCAACTCGTGCAAATTTATTCTTTAATAATTTTTCTAAATTTTCAAATTTATTTTCCTTAGCCACTCTTGGATCATTAATTAGGAAATCTAGAGCTTTATCCCTACAGTTTATTTTCAGAATGATTATTTTCTTTTCATCTGACCATTTTTCTAATTTAGCAACACTATTTATTTGATCAAGAAAGAAATTTACATTTTCAGATAAGTTGCCACTAAATGTGGGCAGAGCAGAAGCTAGGGAAGTTTCCATACCAATGTTAGATCTACCTTTAAGCTTTGACATGGATGAAGAAATATAGTTACTTATGTTGCATTACCTTACAATCTGCTATTTCTATTTTAATGTTATTGAGATCTACATTATTTTACACAAACACTTAGTACTCTCTCTGATAATTTAAATATACATTTACCAAACATGCATATAAGAGTAGATAGCAAAGTTAAGGTAATTTGTTTTTTATTTAGTAATTAATTAGGATCTCCTGTAACTTTAACCATGCATATATCAAATTAGTGATGCAATATAAGTACATTGCTCATTAACACTTCTGGATTCTAATACTGCTGAACATTATTTTATCATTACATACCACAATCCAATGAAATTACTGAAATCAGCTTTTGATTCAAATATCTTAAAACTTTCTTTAAATATGCACATATATATAACAATACATATGAAATTGAATTTTTGAATTATCCAAAATAGAATTACTCTTTCATGGCATATTACCCATCATTTATCATAAATTTTCAACAATATAAATCATATGTGTAGCAAATATACTATAGGTCACACATTTTATTTGAATTCTCAACCTGAACTAAATGATTTTAAGTTATTTCTTTTGTCACGGCACCATATGTAGAAAAATAATATTACGGCACCATATGTGGTGAAAATAATATTTAAGAAGAGCTATATGTAGTGAAAATATTTGTAGTAGTAAAAATACTTATATATTTTAATTTCTTATGTAATGAAAAATGTGTTAATTTCTGTAAGCTATGAGAAATATTTAATATAATTATTCAGGTGTATAAGTGATAACCAAAATTTTGAATATCAATTTTATCAGCGATGAAGTTATAACAATGATTAAGAGTACATCACGTTGTTTCCGCAATAACACGAATGATAGGGATAAAAATGTATGACCTACAGAGGATAGCAAAATAAAGTACTTACCCCAGACGTTGTGATAGTTGAAGAAGAAAATACAAGTTACACAACTACTATTCACTCTTTTTATCTTTCCTATCAAAAATTTTATTGCTGAGCTCACACAAATAAACAAGAAAATTAAATATCAGATCACAACTAAAGTCCTACTATTAATACCGAGCGTCCATTCGTTTATCGATGTACTACAGAGCACTATCCATTTGCATCACTTTCTATAAATCACGAAATATCTGGAATCGAAGAAATATGCAGACCAGGAGTATACTCATCTTGAAATTTCTTTTGATTTTGAAGCTTCTACCAGTGAATTAATTTGGAGCAGTCACCACGTGGCGATAGACAATGGATGAGTCTTAAATTGCACAATGAGATCGTTTGAGATTCTTGTTTTAAATCTTCATTCCACCCAGGATGAATTTTCAGCAACTGCATATAGAATGAAGATATTCAATAAAAAAACTACAGTTATCGGACTTTTCAGGAAAGTTAAACGTGCATCAATGACACGGCTGTAGGTGAAGAGACAGTCCGTGAAGAGACAGCCGAAGCCCGTCCTTCACCCTTGAACTCCCAGCAGCGAAGAGGAAAAAAACCGGTCCAACAACTGCCACCAAGGGCTTGGACGAAACGATGACGATTCTTGAAGCGATAGTCTGATGATAGATGCCGGCTTGCTAGCACACATATCAATTTAGTAATAAGAAACTTGCAGATATATATTATGTTTATGGGCACACGGACTGAAATGGACTAGCCGCAAGGAACATGTATCGACACCGCTTCCCACACAGATGTCTACCGTGTCATTCATTGTTTGAATAATTGCACCACAGATTAAGCTGGAGTTTTATGAGAAAGCAAACATATTGGTCGGCAGCGTACTACATGCACACCTGTCCTAGGAAAAGCTGTGCAGTGGGAATTTTATAAGGAACCTTGAACAAGTATCAGAGCAATCGAACGTGACTTGGGTGTACTTAAGTCTTTTCAATTTCCCGTAACACATAACATAATTTCCACAATACGTGTAGCTTAGCACTTGGGATTGTGTAATCCGAAAGAGAATCGCAGTTATTACTTAAAATTCAGAACAAAATGTCGGGTTCAGTGGCTAGCAGTCAATTTGCAGTACTTTCATACATAAATTATATTTTCTTTAATTTCTGAAATGTTTTACATATGTTACTGAAAAGCTATAACGTTTCGGATAACTAATATTCCTTACACCTTTCTGTTCATTTGCTAACAGATAGACGATAGACATATAGACATAAGACATCTACATAGAGCATTCACTGCATAATCGATCTGCTACAGGGAAAATATGACAGTGACGTTCTTGATTCCAATTTTTCTTCACAAATCTTGTTTGTTAATCATACTTCTTCTACAGACACATAAATAGTAGTATATCCGCGTTACAGATTTTCTAATGTGATAATAAACCAAACTGAGATAAAAATTTCCCCTTAAAGATCATGTGTAGAAATAGAAGAGAATGTCTAGCTTTGGTGAAGATACTGGCGAGAAAAGGATAATAGTATCTTTTATTTCACCTTTTTTCCTTCCCTACGAAACCGAATAAAAACGCTGAGACAAGAGAGGCGTTGGCCGTAGCGCGTTGGCCATGGCTCGTTGGCCGTAGCGCGTTGGCCATGGCTCGTTGGCCGTTGCGAGGTGGTTTTTTTTCCTTTTATTCTGTCTTTTGGTTTCGAACATTAATAAAGTAAAATTCTCCTAGTTTCTGATCCAGTTTAAACCCTAGATTTCTGAAAAATTAAAATCTCCTCTGTTATTACCTATTTCTGGAATTAGTAATAAATATAATTTATATCCACACAAAAAAATGCTTTCTGAAGCTCTCTCTAACCATCCAGAACAGGCCATCATAATACAAAAATTTTTATGAGAAATTAGGTCTGATCTCTCAAAAAGTGCCAAACTCTGTCTTTTCGCAAAATTTCGAAGAATATCTTAAACAGCATTTCTATCAGAACGTGTAGCGTAACCTATAATAAACGAACCAGATAGGGTTTACACTTACAATGAGGCCGAAAATTCCCCACATCTGGCCTCGAAACGCATGTTTGGAGTTGAGAAGAGGGAACCGAAGAAGTTTATTGCAGTCTTGCAGACCTCTGACAACGCACTGGATGATAAATTGGGAAAAGCCAACCAAAGCTTTTAACTCATTTACAGATAACTGTGATTTAGTAATAAACCATTAAATTCATTACGAGTATAAACACAATATAATCCATGAACTCTATTAAATAACAAGCAGAATACTAAGTTTTCTTTAACGTTAACTGTAGAGTAAGGATTTCGAAGCGCTTCCTTCCGCATAATCATTCAACATCAGTAGACAAAAGAAATCAAGTTCTGCATAAATAAAAAAAATAAAAAAGCTTTCCCACTGTTCTGCACTTGATATAGAAGGTCTGTTTATTTGCGGTTTCATTTATTACATTACATTTCTCTTTGCATGAAACATGTTTCACCTTACGCCTTATAGAAAATTCTTACTTTATGCATTGCGACGCTTCATTAATTTCCAAAACTAAATTTCAGCATTTAAATATCGTATGTAACTTTATAGAGTCTTTGGATTCTTTTTGGTAACATACACTGGAGACTCTACGTAGAAGACGAGGTAGCGAATACTCGCTATGTATTTTGAGGATAAATACTTCAGAGGAAGGTTTTAAATAACATTTTTATTTTAACTAAAATAACATTTTTATTTTAACTAAAATAAAAAAGATGCAAGCAATTGGTGCTCACAAATCACCACCACTTATGGCTAACGTAAATTTAACAGAAAATAAGAAAGTAACAAATCACTAATGAATTAAGATATCTATCGACTGGCTCCTTAGCTTAACTAAACGCTAAATGGACTGCGAACCGCAAAGCCGAGCCTAGAAATATTAGTATAATCAGAAAAGTGTCTAACACCGACCAGAGAACTAATTTCAAACACGCGGCATAAACTCCGAGCTAAGTCCAGTACAACTGCTTTAGAACTCTTAAAACTCAGCTTAAATACTGCTTCTGAAACACGTTTAGATTTGCATCTATGTCATTACAAAATTTACATTCCGGCAAACTGAAATCAGGAGGGAAAGGGAAGAAAAACTAAAACTAGTTGGCTAGAATAAAATAAATCCTTACGACTTTCACACGTTGTCGCTTGCCTTGTTTTTACTGCTATATGTATACCTAATCATATCATATAGATAAACGTATTTTAACGGATTCCTAAAAATAGAATGAGATAGCCTTGCAGCCGGATTTTATCGCATAGGACATATTCAGGATGATAAGCCATTCTTATGCACTGTATTCCTAACACTAAAACGCCATTCTAAGACGTGAATATTTTGCTTGTTCAAATCTTTTTCGTAGTACCATTACTGCCATCTAAATGTTACTGAATTCATCATTTGAATTTATATCTTTCTCTTGAGATTTACCTGTTACTTACGTCAATGACTTGAAAACTTTCACTTCAATTTTATAATTTGAATTTGAATAATCTTTTCATATTTCATAGCCATAAATATAAAAAAAATGTACGCATATATTAGAACATAATATTTTATTAAATACTTTATCTCTTTAGGAAGAAAACAATTATTATTTATGAGTAACGTATTCTTTAACACTAGTCCCGAGTAATATTCATTTTGTATTTTAACAGAAGAGGATAAGTTCGTGTTCAGTTGAGTAATATTGCGGCTATACAGTTAACGGTTTTTAAAGTTAGTATTAGCTTTTATCGCATTTGCTTATACTAAGATTTGCAATTTAGTTTCAATAGTCAAGTTACGTGCATAACAACTGCAAGCTCTTTCTTTTGCGTATGGAATGGAACACAATTCCCTCAGGAAGAAATTCCGTTAATAACTCTACATCTTAAAATTCATTACTCTAAATCAGGGGTACAAATTTAAAGCTTTAAATAAAGTTTGAATCGGTAAATCCATTTTCGTGCATTTAAAATGTATGTCGGATAGCATAACTTTAATACTTCAGATGTTTATGATCCTTAGATAAACAAAACTGAAGCAGAAGCTTCCTTGCATTTCCAATTAAATGGCAAGTTTTTAGAGAAAATACCTTTTCCATACAGTTTTCCTTGTATAGATATTCCCATTTAACGTTCACCTAAATTAAAACATTTTACAAGAAATTTTAAAGTTTGATGCATAAGTCACTCGACAGAAAGGAAAATGTGCGAAAGGAGAAAACATAAGTATAACTAATGTTGAAGAATATAATATGTTCCGAGTAGTTATGCAACTGAAAGTAATTCTGTATTCAGATTTCAGTTTATAAAAGACTCTGAAGCTATTTTCTCTATTCTAAGCGAGGAAATTCATGAGAAAAATTCAATGATAAGCATTATTTGATCACTAGCAGACCTGATGGTAAGAAATATTCTAAAGCCATCGAATAAAAGAGTTACGTTTAAATGCTTTTTCCATGTAAATCGGTTCAGAAGTATCCATGGTGAGATTTTATTTGCAATATCCAAAAATATTAGCGTTTTATCATCCAAAACGTATTATATAAACGTTATGTTTTGCCCTCTAGCTACAACTGCTCGAAATGATATTGCAAATCACACTGAAAGTGGAATCGCGTATTTTATGCGTATGTTTTTCATATTTCGGACGCTTCGGGCTTTCTACGCGCAAATAGTATTCAATATTACCTTCCATTTGAAAATCAAATAACGGGGATTTTATTGCTGCATGAAAAAGGTTTTCTGTGCATTAAACAGTAAGAACCGTCATATAACCAGCATTAATGGTATTTATTTTTTATAAAGAGAGCTCCAGTCAATTTACAAACATATCAAATTCGAAGAAGGAAATGCTTTAGAATCTCGTAAAAACTATCAACTCATGTTCAATATACATATTTTCTGGCAGAGATATGTTTGCTTGCAGAAGGAAATTTAAGCCTAAGATATTACTTATTCGAGGTTATCTTTAATTATCAGTGTTATAAACCTTACAAAAACATTTAAAACGGTAAAATTTTCGACTAAATGTTTTAAGCCTGTAATTACAATCCATAGTTTAACCAAATCCTAAATCATGTGCTTAACAGCTACTTATATTATCATTATATGCATTAGAAAATGCAGCCCATTAAACGTGAAAAGAAATACGTTTGTATAATTCTGACATGGAATTAGTTTAATTATGATTTCTTTAGCTGATTTTCGGCAGAATCCCTTTATCCTTCTTTTCACGATTTTAGTTAGATCTCCATTAGATTTGATTCCATAGAGACTAATCCTTTGCGAAGTACATGTAATCCGTTAATTGTGAGCGTCATATCTAAAGCGGTAGACAAACATATCACTTCCCTTCTGTTTTCATTTCTGTTATTTATAGACATTGTTTGTATTTTATTGTATGCTTATATGTGGGAATTACTTGCAGAGTTAATAAAGCAATGCTTTAAGGTTTGAGCATTGCATCTGTGAAAGAAATAATTTTAGAGAATTTTTAGAAAGATGTAGTTAGATCATTTTAAAAGGTTATTATAACATCTGTTATATATGTTACATTTATCACTAACAATATTTAAAATAATTTTTCTTTTTCGATTACTTGGAAGATCAACATCACAATGAGTGATAAGCTGATTCTTTTTAAGGAAAGAACATAGATAATAGTAAAGGAAAACTCTGCCAAAAAAAAAACGTTCTAATAGACTATTTTATGAGAATTTCACTTCACTGATATTGTTCACGTTCTCTAATAAATATTGTTACGAAATGCAAAGGCGCGGTAAGATAGCTTCCCCGCAAAGCAGTTTTAGGGTTTCCATAAAATAACAAGGAGGGCATGGTTGCCACATTTGGCAAGAAATCGCCCATTTGGCGACAAAATTGGCGATATACCATGGCCGGTTGGAGAACCTTCTGGAACGAATTCTTACCGGTTTAGTCCAGAACGTTCCCGAACACAAGCCGAACGCTATATAAACCGTGCTGGTCTGCAGTCAGGAAGTGTGTGCGTCTCTCATCGAGTGAGTGTGTCTCGTCTAGCGAGTCAATCCCTGCGGAGTCGATCGAGTTGACAGCCGGGCAGCGACTGCCGAGTGGGTCGTCGAGTCCACTGAAGGAGTCTGTTAGTGTATCGCGGTTAGTGCATCATCGAGAGAGCGTGTTGAGCTCCGGAAAAGACTGAACCGAAGAGTCAGGAGCTGTGCTCGTGTTTCGTCGAGTGCATCGCGAGTTGTAGCGTGGAGAGTCTCGAGAGTACGTGGAGTTCCGAGAACGACCAAGCAGAGTCGGGAGCTGTACACCGAAAAGCAGAGTCGGGTGCTTTGCAGGAAGCTATCTCCACCGTTAATGCCTGACAGTGTGAAGGCTGTGTCGCTGATTGTTCCAGCGTGTTTATGGTAGATCTTCGATGACTGTAAAAAGTGTTATTAGAGCTGGCCTGATTAACATTGGCCAAATAAAGTGTGTTTCGATACTTCATCAAGTGTCGTCGTTATTCAGTCCAAATCCGCACGAACCCCGTAACTAACTACGTAAACGTAACAATATTGTTCTTTATTGTCATTTATAACTTCTTTCCGAAGTTTTTAATGATATTCAAAATTCCTTTATTTGAAAACCGATTTAATTTACTTAACGAAGTGAACTTATTTTCTAGATTACTCTGTTGAAAAAGTTCAGATAAACTGTTAGACGTATTTTTCGGTTAAATTATTCTTGTTAATCGCGAGCTTATTGTAATACATATGAAAAGGTAATTTTTTGTTTAGAAACTAGACAACCTGCGTTGTTTCTTTCGGTAATGTAATATCTTGCTTACGTTATTACAAATCTTTACTTTTTTAATATTTATTCCACGGATTTTTATTGCAGTTTGTTTATTATTCTTAGAGTTTAGTCCACTTTTCGGAAATTAAATTTCCTTAAAATATTTTGAAACGTTACACAATATATTGTTGCTCGAGATATATCAAAAAAATGGAAAGAAACATAAATATCATGAGAAATTTCGATGATAAAATGCATTTTATTCATAGTAATTATAAATTATGGGGCCAAACTCGGGTAAATTTAAATGTCTTTGACACAATATAGGCATTTGGAAAAATATGGCTTCTTCAAATGAGAGAAAATATACACGGAAGAGGCAAAACATTATGACACCTACTCAATAACGCGTTGCGTGAATTTTGGCCTGAAAAACAACTGTAACTCGCCTTGGCATAAATGCTAGAGTTCTTGATAGAAGAGTGGCAACAAACTCTATCAAATATCTCAGCAGTGGTCACACAAAGTCAAAATATTTCGACATAATTGTGTTTGAACTTTGAGCCGTGGCTCCATGGCATCCCAATGTGCTGTATCGGGTTAAAATCCGCCAAGTTTGGTAGCCAGGAAATTAACTGGAATTTATCCTTACGTTCTGTGGATCACTCTACCACAGTTCGAGCTTAATGACATGGGGCATTGTCCTGCTGGAAGATTCCATTTCCACTTAGAAAGTCAAACACCATGTAAGGCTGCAACATATCTGCAGTTAAGCTGCGAACATGTTCAGGATTTCGCAGCTTTCATGATTTGTTCTACCGCAACTAAAGGTTCCAGAGCCGCCCACGAGAGCGCCCTCCAAAGCATAATACAGCCACCACCAGCCTGTGTATGAGTTGCTGTACAGGTTGGGCGACTGTTTGCCTCGAAGACGGTGTATCCTGATACGACCATCTACATGATGAATGAGAATTCAACCAAGAATTTGTCTTCCATTTATTCATGGTCAAGTCTCGATGTTCCCGATTCCATTTTAACCGTAGTTGATAATGATGCTTGGTTAACAGAGGCACATGAGTGGGACGTCTGCTGCGCAGTCCCATATCCAACACTGTTCGCTGAACTGCTGAAGTGTTCCGAAACACTTACACTTGGACCTGCATTATATTGGGCTGTCAGCTGAGCCACTTTCTGACGCCGATGTTGATGTACCAAGCGGGACAGTCTCCGAAGTCCTTTTTCTTTGATGACGAGTAGACGTCCAAAACCTTGGCGTCTACTGCTGGTTTCACCGTCATTTAATCACTTTGCTTAAATACTACTAACCACGACAGATCGTGAAGAACGTACCAGTCATGCAGTACCGGTTTTAAAGATACTCGTTGCCAGTCTGCGGCCCATTGCAATCTGCCCTCTATCAAATTCGCTTAGATCAGTAGCCTGTCCCATCACTCACAAAAAGTAAGTGCAAGAATGATTCCTTAGCTTCTCCAGTAGCAGTTAAATACCATTCCCATTTAATCACGTGCTTTCCACGTCATCCAGACGAGTTCATTTAAAAATGTGGGGATGGTCATAAAGTTTTGGCTCGTCAGTCTAAAATGATTATTTATTTTACAGAATTTGTAGTGTAGAGTGTTAAAAAAATACATCTTTAACCTTCCTCCACTTATAACAATTTTAATCTTCGCATTTAATAGAATGCTACGTTCAGAGAGCTTTTAATTAAATTTTACGTGAGCAATACCTAAAATTTAATTAAAAGCTTTGTTTTTTCGTTTTATGTTTATTAATTAATTAATATGATTTAAACCTTTACCATAACTTTTACTTTCCGTAGTGCTTACCAGAATGTAAGTTAGGTTTGTGTATTTAAGCTGAGAGTTTTCATAGTTTAGATTAGAGCATCTGGTATCAGTGTCTTGCTGCTATTTACTATCACCAGCTCTGCCTAAATTGTATTCCAGCTTCAGTGTTTTGCTAGCCGATGTTTTATAGTACGCATTGTTAAATATCTGAGCCAACTTGAATAGTTTATGTGTATCCTCAGACTACCTTACATACAGTGAAATTTTAGTTCTGTTATGCGGATTTAAAAATAGTGCCTTTTTCTTTATGACTTCAATAAAAAAAGGTTATTTTAACCTTATTTTAGATTTCGTGCTTTGTTTTAGACTAAGAGATAACTCGATATCAGTCTAGTAGGGTCTGCAAGACTCTGACATAAGACTCTAACTACAGTAAAATCTTTAGAGATTTATTAAATTTAAATCTTGCCGTACAGGTAAAACATAACAGAAACTAGTCACAGGCTACTTGCAAGGTCTCAGAAATTTAAATGTCTAAATTCTGTCTCAACACAGAAGATGAATTTCAACACTTTACTAGTACAGCTGCAGATAACGCGATTTCAAAATAAACATCAACACATAGGTGGGCGTTTCATGAATGAACAATACTCCAGCGGCTGTCCACAACTCTTCCTGCATATGTTTCCCTATTTAAACCGAAATTAATCTGCACTGTGGTGATAGACTATGGAAGGAATACAAGGTAAAGAAAATACTAAACACGAATTAAGATGTTCTTTAAAATAAACCTTGCAGATTAAAAGTTTTCATTTTTATCCGGATTTGCAATGTGATTTTGCCGTACATATAGATGTACTATGCTACTCTTTTAGTTGAGCTTTGAGGAAATGGGAAAACACATACCGATAGTTGAACTTTTATAATACAAAAATAACGTAAATGCTAGAACGTAGTTACATCTATATATGGAATCTATTACTTTTGATTATATCAATCTTTAAATTTCTCTAGCTCTTTTGTTATTGTTTTCAAAAGATCAAGAAATTACAGAATGCGTAACGGTTTAAATTTTTAAAGTATTAATGACTTTTACAAGATTTTACTACAAAATATATTTCGTCACATCCAGATAAAAAAAAGAAAAATCGTGAAAATTTTATAGCTCTTAAAACGGAGAGTCGTAATCAAGCACAGATGCACTGATTAAAATGGAGAAAAAAAGAAATAACAAAATTAATAGTACAAAAATCAAAAGGATAGGAATTAACTTCCTTTAGTTCCTTTCATCATTAACATTACTTGCTAAACCCAATGGTTTCTTCAAACCGATAACAGTCTTCTAGAAGAGCTCTTCACCATCCAAATAGCTCATTCTTGAACAAAGCAAATCGAAAGTAAGATTAATTCGAAAGCGGGTATTCTAAGAAGTCGCTTTTGTATGCAAGGAATTTCAATTCACCTGGTCAATAACTTTTCGCTGCTTAACACTCCAATATTTACCTCTTATTTTCTTCTAGATCATTATAGCAGCAGAAGGGTCATCAATTACTTAACAAAGAAATAAAAAGGCCTAAATCTCCTCAGAAAATTGTTATGCAAATTAACCTTCGATTTTACGAATTCTTAATGTCATATATCTTGCCCAAGTGTGTAGTTTAGACTAATTATTGCATTTTGGTGGACAAAATAGTTTTGGCAAATTCGTCATATAATTACATTTGTGCCATATGAACTCATTTATTTCAGATTGTTTTAAAAAATGAATCGATTCCATCAAATTATGGGGTTTTTCCATTGATAAGGAATATGTTTATTAAATAGCTATTAATATTTTGTATCATAAGTCTATCTTGTCGCAGTAATCCATGTTGAATATAAATAGTTGTCGCAATGTAATATATATTAATAGTTAAGTATTACTGTCACAGAAACTCCTCAGTAGCCATGCAATAAAGCTGATTTATTTCAAGCATACCAAAGAGTTTTGAAAAGAAAAGATTCTGAAAATGACAAGCAGAAATGACGTTGTTCAAATAACAGAAAAGAAGAGGTTCCTTCAAAAAAAGTTCCATTGAGTTGCCTCTTGCCCGCTGTAATGGCTTAACTACTTTTGCTTGTTTTCTCTCAAGACTTCTTCCTAACTTTAGTAAGCTCTTGCTATGAAGAATACCAGCTTCATCTGTCAGAAAGATTTCATAAATACACAAATTAAGTAAGAAGAAGAAGAAAGAAAGAAAAAAGAAAACATTGCTGAACATCACGCAAGCTACCCTCAACTACATACCATATACTATTAGAATACCTTCTGTCTTCGCTAATATCATATATAACATTATTTAGATTTATCAAACATTTTTAATCAATCAAATGATGCATAGAGTTCTAAAATATAAATTAAGTAAAATAGACAAATAGGTAGAAATAGAATATGCATAATTATTAAGAAGAATGCCAGGTAATTAGTTCTTGCGCAGTAAATTTTTATAACATTGCGAGCATTTTGAGTTATTTTTTATATTTAGTTTATATGAATCAGAGGTGTTATAAAATTTCTTCTGAAGTAAGATATGAGAATTTTTACACTAAAAAACTTTGGATAAAGGAATTGCAAAAACAAATTGTACATAGAACAGAACTTTGCATAGCATAAAAGAAATTTCCATTAAGTAGTTTTACATCAAAGAATTTTGTATTAACAAACCTTGCGTAAAAGACCTGGTAAATAATGGATATTATGCATACATATTTTGTAACAGAAAATTAGTTATTTAACTTACACATAAAGTATCTCATATTTATACGTGCAAATTTTTATATAATTGTAAAATTTTTAGAAGTTTACTTTTTACAAGTGCGAAACCAACAGTTCTCATTTAATGTAAGCGCAAAAGGCACTACCTGTTTTAAGTTTGTGTTAAGTATGAAAGGCACCAACTCTTCTAAATCTTTGTAAGTGCCAAAGAGCTCAACTACAAGACATTTCTCAAGGTACTCGGCAGGTCCTTGTACAGCCCTGTGGTTTGTTGAGGTCAAAACAGAGTGCAGCTAATTTTACTCTCATTATATGCAGTTCAACTTTGGGTGGCCATTGTATTTCGACCTGACCTGTAGTAGGACCTCAAAAGATGTCTCGAAATTTCTGCTTATCGAAATTGTTTAAAGTTGATAAGAAGTAAGGAGATATTAAAAATATAATGAGTAAGGACATTCGGTGTAAATAATCCGTTTCTTTTGGTCAGAGATGCATCAAATACCTGGATGCAAGTTTCACCAAAAACAAAAACCTATAACAAGTTTCATACTTCATATATTCTGTATTGAGGTTTATGTTTGTTCTTGTATTTCGTAGACCGCTTTCGCACAATAGACGTACATGAGCACGTTTTCATAATTCCAAACAATAATATCGCAGTGGTATGTGCGTGCGATCATCTTATGACAAAATCTAATTTATGTTTCCTTTGTTTGCTGCCTGACAGTGGACAAGGTAATATTGCACTGATATGCGACACTGTAAGCCATTAAGATTTTATTTTACTTACTAGACATTAGCACTAATCAATATTTTTATTGCAATAATGTGAGTCTCTTTTTCCCTTTCAACAACGCTTCCGAAATTTTATTCCATATTTTAAGTTTTTTTTTTCCAATTTTAAATATTTTATTGAAATTATGGCAGCTTGGAAAAGTGCTTATTTAGCAAATTATCATGAGGTAAAAGAGGATAACGACATCAATTTTGAATTAAAAAAGCTATGAAAGTGGCGATTCTAGATAATCTACGTTTTAAAAATTTATAGGTATCTGAAAATTTCTTTTAATTTTTCCTCTTGTTCACGGTCTGAAACTTTGCTTGAGATAATATATGATATTCTTCTCCCTTTTAAAATAAAAGATTTGTCACAAGTATAGGGGACCATACCCCACATTAGTCTCATTTTCAGTTCGGTGTCACAACGTAGATTATGAGTTTCACTGATAAATAAACTGATACATAAAATGAGTTTTGAATGATACATCTCTTTCTTTGTTACAAATGCATGTTTGCACCAAATTTCATTAAAATTTGTCCATTATTATTTCTGACGTTCGACATAATGTGAAAATCCTTTTACTTTTGAACACGAGTGTATTTAACAAGGAAGAGCATGATTTGTTTAAAAGGTATGAATTTTTTTTATATAGTTTATAAAACTTTGAAATAATTATTTGAAAGAGATAAAAATTATTTTGGAAATTTTGTTTTAATTACCCTTTTAATCATATGATTTCTACTCCTCTTCCCGTTTATTTCAAGTTGAAACTTTCTTTAATGAAATGTGCAAGAAAGGCTTGTCTACTTCATAAGAAAATTAAAAGAAATGGGCAGACGGAAAAATGCAGTATGACACAGCGTGATAGCAAACATCAAAATGTGCGTTGTAGTGTATTGGTTTAGTTTCTAACGAGTTATTTTATGTTAAACTGCTTCCCTATCTTCCTCATTTTCATCTTCCTGCCAGAATGTAAATTTCCAGCTTGCGTAATATTTAAATGAGGTGAAAGAAAGAGAGTAGTTAAAGGAAGATGATAGAGTGTAGAATCGGAGCGTGTTCTCCTTCCTGAAGGCCACGTTGCTAAATGTATTCTCTTGCTACTGAAAGCTTGCGGCGTTGCATTCTTCTCGCCATTACTATGCACCCCTTAGGTCAGAGCCAGGTTGTGCATTATTATAATTGTGCGACCGTTTAACTAATTTATTTTCTTAATTCTAGTTAATCCATTATCTTTGATTTAAGCCAAAATTATTGGCTTTTGTAAGAACGAGTGGTGTCGTCTGTTAACTTTGAGTCAAATAAAAGGGTCCTACTGTCTGTCTTCGAGAACAGGTTCCGCCACAGTGTCTGGCGGGTGGCGATCGCTACAGCAACAGGGCTAGTATATTTCAAATAGGGGCGACCCAAGGGTTGCCAATTCATCTTTAAATACGGCAAGATGGCAAACTGAAGAGTAAATCTTGAAAACACCCCTACGGAAAATGGATTAAGGCTCGTTTCTACGGCAACAGACTGCTGCAGACTAACTGGCAAGGGCTTTTCGTACGATACACAGACTGTACACACCCTTTCTCTGTCTCTGTGGTACTTACAAGACAGCTATGATTCACTAATATTATCTACAAAGTTACATTGTATGTTAGCCAAGAAGACGAAACGTCAAAACTCATCTGCAGGGTGCAGTTGCGAATGTGGCATTCCATCCTGTAGTGTGATGAAGACCGTACGTTTATTTAATTTCAGTATGTCCTACATAGCTATGGACAGGACTGACAAATGTTTTCGCTGAAATTAGAAAAGTAGCATATGAAAACATCGTAAAATATCATATGGATACATAAGCAGTGCACGCAGTTACAAAGCCTGTTGTAGCAGCTTTAAATATTATTGTTAAAATCTTGTACAATTTAAAAAGATGAAGAATAATATATACGTTAACGGCAATGTTTGAAACGCAGGCTCGACAACCGCATGCGGTTCTCGCATGAAGAAAGCATTTATTTTATTTTAAAAAAGTTAGAATGCGTTTTCTGTTTCTTGTTTGCTTGTCGCCTTTTTTCCTGAATGTATCTTTTTATCTTGTGAAATTATTAAAGTGTTAAATACAGTCTTTTGCTGTGTTCCATCAATGGAGTTTGTTTCAAGTGCTAAAGAAAATTCACAGTCTTACTTATTTTTGGAGGCACCGACCAAGATCGAATAATCATGCGTATTTTTATTTTATTAGTTGCCCACTGAACGTAATATTAGTGATACCAGGTTATTATTCCTGTTAATATTGAATTGCCTTATGTTATTAGTTCGTTTATGAAGGAAGAAAATGTAGCAACCAGAAATGCCTTTGAAGAAGTTCAATTAGCGGAACTAAACACCGAAGATGAAGCTCTCAGGAAATTAGTAAGCATTGACTCAAAAGAAATTTCACGACTTCAGTATACTCATAAGGAACTATCTAAAATCAACCAAGACGTTAAGAAACGGACCTTTTAGTTAAAAAGACAGATAAAACGGGCTTTAAAAGACAGCTTGTAGTTATACATAAAAACCTCAAGTTGTCAATTATAAAGATGTGCCACGAAGGAACTTCTGGTCATTTGGGAGTTAAAAAGGCCAAAGGTAGGCCGGCCAGACATTTGTTATCTATTAATCGTTATAAATTTTTTTAAGCTTAAGTTGTTTTGCTTATTTCAGTTTTGATTTGTAATTGAAGTTCTAATTTTTTTTTTTTTTTTTTTTTTTTTTTTTTTTTTTGCTGTTTAAAGTTGGTTGTAAATTTAAATTGTAACTTTTGTAAACTTAATTTTTGGTTAGGTTGCTTTAAAGTTCTGAGTTGAAGTTGTTTAATTTTAATTTGAGTTTAGGGACTTAAGATTTTTGGTTTTGTATTTAGTTGTTTTGACCCTTAAGGTTGCTTAACTTTTAACTTTAATTTTTATTTTAAAACTTTGCTGTTGCACTTTTGTGTGTTAAATTTTTTTTCCTTAACTTTGAGTAATTTAATTTGTATCCCTCTTTCTTTTAACGTTAAACGAATACATACTTTCTGACTGGCGGTAGAAGAAAAATAATTTGATTCTATTTGTATTTCTTTTGGATAAATTGTGTTTAGTCTCAATTGGTGGCTGAGGAAACAATTATTACAGTGCTGACATTTTTATTATGAATTATAATGTTGTGTAATTAGTAGCTTCATTTTTTTTAAATTTCCCAAAGTCATTTTGTATTAACTTAGTTCAGAGATTTTTCGCCTCTTGCCCTCTTTCCTTCAGCGGAAATTCTTATCAGCAATTGTACTGCACCCCAAAATTCCTTTCTGCTAAGCGTTCCACCATGTGTGGGGGGCGAAGTGCTTGATAGTTTTACCATGTGGTTTTCACGAAAAGAGGACCCTGTTTTGCTGGACCAGGCTAGCAGTGTGGTGTTCTACAGCATACTTATGGTGGGGGAAAATATTCGTTGAGACAGGAGATCTGCATTATCGACTGGGACTCTGGAGCGAGGCTAGTTTCTTTCCCCCCTGTTTCCGCCTGCAGTTGTGATGACACATTGGTGTGGCCTTGGAGGTTGAACGATGGAATGGCGAGAAACGGCTCCTTTTAGTAGTCGGCAAACCCCTTCCCGTGAAGATCCAGAGTGTGGGTTGCCCTTTTTTGGCTTCCTGATAGTCAACATCTAAGCCAAGTTTTCAAAAAACACGCCAGTTACTAAAACGGCTGCGCAGTGTTTTTTCGGCAGACGGGGAGAGTGACGGGGACGACAGAAGAGAGACGAAAAACGGAAATTTCAGGAGAACATAAAAGATGTCAACTTGGGCGAGCAGCTCGGAGGTGAGCCTCATTGTAGACGTAGCAACGTAAATTAACCAGCACCGAAGAGAGGCTGCAACATCTATATTTTCATCCTAAAATTTACGCTGTCTTGATGGCCTGTGGAGGGAAGACCTGTGTCCTGCTGGTTGGAAGCAGTAATAGGAGGGAAGCCTGGCCTCCGAAACAATAGCTTTGTTGAGTCTCGTCAATCTAACCCTTTTTTTTTGTTTTCTAATTTCAGATACTATCCCAAGGTTTCCTTGAGAAATAATGTTCGCTAACAAAACTAAAATGTATGATGGATCCCAAATATGTTAAAGAAGGGTATGTCATCCCTTTCTGTTGTTTTCAAATTAGTTCTTTAATTGATCCAGCCACCACGTTTAATTGTAATGTTTAGTGAGGTCATGACTCTCTTTTTATGTTTTGTAATCATAATATTTTCCTACCTTAAATAAACGTAAGTTGATTTTATTCTCCTGTTTGTATTTATTGTAATTATCTTTTACACTGGACCTTAAACATTACAATATTTTCACAACAACAATGTTACCACCATGTGTGGGGGCAATTATTGTAATTATCTTTTACACTGGACCTTAAACATTACAATATTTTCACAACAACAATGTTACCACCATGTGTGTGTTAACAATATTTCCACAACGCAATTATTGAATTGTTTACGTATTATGTTTTTATGTTTCACTATGACTGCTCACACACTTAGTATGTTATTGTTACAATATTGATTGATATGTTCAGTTAAGTGACTTATACACACAGTTACCTACCGCTTAACCCAGAATGAACTTTTGCTCTAGTTGTTTCACAGATATAGTGTTCATTTGTATTTATTAAGTATGAATTTATATTGTTTTATATAACACATTTTTATTGGACGAGGTGTTACAAAGAAACCCAAGATTTTGTAAACCCTGTGATGCTTGTCAGCGCGCTGGGAAGGGAAATGACAAAAAGAAGTCTCCAATGATGTTAGTACCAGTCATTTTCCGAAATATTCACTAAAATAAATGTTGGTCAGCTACTTACTTCAAGGACTGGAAAAAATATATTGTCACAGCTATATGCATTTCGTCCAACTATCCAGATTCTGTTGCAGTGGCAGACATTTATTTAACTTCTCTTAAATAAATGAGAAAACCGAGCTCATAAACTTTCGAATTTTACAGAACGTTTTTCTTGGGAAAAAGTCTCTCCGTTTGGAGAGAGGTTGTAACAGCTTTAAATATTGTTGTTAAACACTTGTACAATTTAAATTGATGAAGAATAATGTGCATGTTATAAGGTATTTCTCTCGCCTTAGCATGCCTTTGTAGGGTAGTGGTCTGCACGCTGAGTGCGTATTCCAGAAGTCCGTGGTTCGATTCCCAGTGAGGGCGTTGCTTCTAATTAAGCTACAATGTTAACGATAGTGTTTGAAACGCAGGCTCGAGAGCCGCATGCCGTTCTCGCACGATGAAAGTATTTATTTTATTTTTAAAAAATTAAATACGTTTTCTGTTTCTTGTTTGCGTGTCGCCTTTTTTCCTGAATCTATCTTTTATCTTGTGAAATTAAAGTGTTAAATAAAGTCATTGCTGTGTTCCATCAATACAGTTTGCTTCAACTGCAAAGGAAGTATTACACTATCCTTTAAACCAACTTTAGCTCAGTAAATTGTTTTAGAATTTTTTTTTCAGAGACTGACTGCCTTTAATTCTATACTTTCGATCAGTAGAATATATTTGTTGCTAAAATGCAAACACACATAAATAACAGAAGCTTATTTGATGTACTGAACACGTATATTTTGGAAAGAAGTATTTATAAATGTGGTAAGCATAACAAACTTGGTTTATGTTTAATGAAGGCAGTAAAAAGTGCATGAGATGCGATAAGAAAACAAATTACTTAATTTTAGCTGCCAAAGCAGAGTGATGAATTTGGTTATGCCCTCTATAGGTCACACAATATTCTGATTACTCTTCGCAGGACTCAGCTGATATTTTGTGAGTGACGATAAATTCGCTTAACCATTCATAGTATTCTAAAGAAAGTAATTTGAACTTATAATTCGCGAAATTACTTCCCTCACCGTATTGTAGCATACTTAATCTGAAACGCTAACCTTAATAAACGCTTCAGCTGCCCTCCAGTAACCGGTTAATATGAGTCTTTTAATTCAGGAAGTTCTCCACGAAGACATCCCTGCTTTCAGACATATAGTCCTCGTGGTTTTGTTGTATTCAAATGACTCTAGTCATAGCGCTCCCAATAACAATGGAAAAATTATTGGCTTTAAATTCGTGAAAATAATTTATTTTTTAAAGTCTTCTTCATCAAGCTTAAAATAAATTTTATTATAAGAAGAACAAATCATCGGCCACAAAGCACTATCACTATCCAATCGATTTCCTAATGCTATTTATATAATAGCCTTGAAAAATCGATGAGTAAACAAAATAATTAGGAAGATTAATCATAAAGATTGGTGGACAAGTGAAAAAGTACATTTATGCATATAGATGTAAAGGAATAATACTTTTCTGAGTGCTGATTATGAATTTCATAAGGTTCTTCCCACATGTGATTTTTTCTAATGCGCAAAACAGCACAGTGCGAATAACAGTACTATAATCTTCGAGATCGGCGGTAACAATGTATATTTTGTTCATATCTTCATGTATTTTAACATTTTATGAAACAACAAGAAAAGATATTACGGATAAAATAACATACATAAAAAGACTAATATAATTATAGCGAAAAATTGAAAAAAAAAAAAAAAAGAAATTGGAATTATTTTGGTCTGAATTGTCGGCTGAATGAATACTTATGCATAATGTTTTCAAATATAGCAGATTTTTTTTGTTGTTGTTTATTGGGGGAACAAGCCAAGTTTTCAACTATTGCTATATGAATCCAGTAAATGTGGATGACCATGGGGAATAAAGGTACATCCTATTATAATGCCATATGGCAGTTTTAAGTACCAGAGTCATCAAAAAGGACAGCGCTGCATGGTAAAAGCTTATTT
The DNA here is from genome assembly GCF_044657685.1 of Stegodyphus dumicola. NCBI lineage: Eukaryota > Metazoa > Arthropoda > Arachnida > Araneae > Eresidae > Stegodyphus > Stegodyphus dumicola. Next base: position 163,765,316 of record NC_140781.1, read on the forward strand.
TGCTCCGTTTCCCTATAAAAACCGAACGTAGTTTTTATATTATAATGTAAACAGAGTTAAAGCATTTTTTTACCATTCGATAAGATGCCACTACTTTAGAAGGAGTGTTTTTTTTTTCTGTTTTTAATCAAAAACAGATAATTATTTTTTCATATTTCAGATAGAATTTCCCAACAAGCATTCTCCGAATATTTTGACAGAGTAAGTAATTACTTGTACACTAAAAGTTTTATATTTTTTCTCTATATCTATGACACTGAACTTGGCGAATGTAAGAGGTAGTGAAAAAGGAGAAGACATGGACTTAACGATAGCAAAATGCAGAATTTGGCAATACCTAGTCGGTTTTCCAATGAGAAATAGATTTAATTTTCAACGGTTGATATTATTCTTTGATACATATAATATTATTACGAAATACCCGGCTGCGATAACATAGCTTCTCTTCAAAGCGGGGTAAGAGTTGCCAGATTTGGCCCGAAAACTTTCATTTGGCGACAAAATCGACGATATTCCATAGACAGAACTAGAACATATTAAAAAAAAAAAAACGCATTCTTAGTGGTTTTCCCTTGGGAATGCTCTTGAAGTTTCCCAATATTTTTAACATACCCCAAAATCCATAATTAAACTATATTACTCCTATATAGGAACCAAGACACAATGTTGTCAACTCAACAAACACTTGTTTTGGTATGTTACGTTATTAAAACTCTCATTATTGTTTTGAGTTTCGAAACAAACTGGACAGGCTAATGCAGAAAATACAGATTTTAAAATTTCAGCATCAAATATTCTTTTACCAGCTTCACTACCAGCAGCATTATTAGCTTCATTATAATTTTCAGGAAATGTTTTATTGTTTCCTAGTTTTGATTCACTGGTAGAAGCTTTCACAGTACATCTGCTTCCAGCAAATCGCTGATTTTTAGAACGAAAAGTTCCACGCCGACCCATTACGACATTTACAATAATAAAGTGAAATTTTTTTTATCACAATGTTAAAATAAAAAAGCAGAATGAGATGAAAAAATAATACTGAATAACAGCAAGCAAGCTAAATCAGAGTGTAATCAAATCAGAATGTAAACGCAAACCAAAATGTTGCCAAATATAATACTGAAATTTCGAAAGTAATCTTGCTTCCAAGCACATAATAATAATACATGTATTTCAAAATCATCTTTTCAATGTCGCCAACAGTATTCAAATGAAATATTTGTGTTTAGAGCAGTCTGTGTCCCTTAAACATCAACTTCCGGCCATTTAAATAGCAACTTCCGGCCATTTAAATAGCAACTTCAGGCCTTTTAAACAGCAAATTCCGGTTCATGGTGTAGAACAAAAACAGCTATAACTCTATTTCTAATCACCGGAGAGACAAAACAAAAATAGTTTTTGGAAGTTAAAAATATAAGCTTTAAATTAAAGTAATAATTTTTTTTTGAAAAATTTCTTCAAAATTGACGATCAGAACGTAGTCGGATACCTTAAGAAGTATGTTGAATTCTTTAGTAGTGCTTTGAGTTTAGAGATTAGTTTGTGAGCGACCGAACCGAGACGGGAGCTGTATTTTAGTGCTTTGTTATGAAGCTCTCTTTAGCGCTGTAGCCTGAGGCCCGGGTTGTTGATTTTTTCAGCATGTTTATCATAGTTTTTCGACAACTGTAAACGTGTCTTTGGAACTCTTCTGTGCAGTACTGGCGAAATAATTGTATTTTGATTCTTCATCAAGTGTTACAGTCAATTATTTAAATCCACGAACCCGTAGAACGCAACAATATATTATAGACTAATTCAAAAGGTTTTAGATAAAAGTCAAAGGTCTGTCAGGAATACCAAACAGAATATAAATTACAATGCTTGGCTGACGAATAGATGTGAATGCTTATTGTGCTACCAAAAGATAAAACCCCCACTATCCTTTGAAATTTATGGACATCCTGGTCTTTCTATATCCCCTTAAGGAAGATGTCACTACTGTAAGGAATCTAGATTTCTTAAAGCTTAAAATCTTAATCAAAACGCTCTATAAAAACTCTCATTTGGCGACAAAATTGACGGTATTCCATAGACAGAACTAGAACATTAAAAAAATAGAACGCATTCTTAGTGGTTTTCCTTGAACACTCTTTCCTAAATGTATTTAAATGAGATCATTCTGTATGCATAAAGCCTGTTGATGCTGTATTTATGAAATTTTCCTTATCTACACATTCAAATTGCATACAATGATCTAAGAAAATTTTAAAGTAATATATATAAACGCTTCCTTCGTCTACTTTCATCGCAGATTAATAACAGTTATTACTTTAAAGAGGTTAATCCTAATGTACTGAAAAAGATGCATTTATGCATTTAGTTAAAAATGTGATGAAATATCTGTAATTCAAACCAACTGAGGAAATTTAAAATTTAAACAAATGCAGAATTCCGAAATCAAATTTACTGCCGAGAAATGAGAAGATTTGAAAAAAAATAATATCAAGTGACGGTTCATCTTAAAGTTTAACTGTGCATTACGTACTTCTAATCTCCTTGTTCAAATGAATAATAAGTTTTTAGCCTTTTGTAATTCGAATTTCCGATAACTCATTTGAATGTGTTGCTTTTAAAATTAACTCAGACAAGCGTATATAAAAATACATTCATTAATATGCACTTCACACATATTTGACGAAGTGGAAAGTTTGTTATGATACCCAAGTGTTTTTAAATCAAAAAGAAGCCTCACATTTTTAATCAGAGATATTTCTTGCGTAGGAGGATCAGTGAACCGAATACTTGATTAATTTATTTTATGAGAACCTAAAAAAAAAGAGAAAAGCATGCTACTCACCTAGCGCTGTGCAGTAATTTAAAGGAAAGCTTTTGATAATTGGGTTTAACAATACGGTAGCTATTTTTCATTCTACAAAACAATACGTTCTCTCTTATACCATAACTTAGTGTTTCATTGGCCGGCTATTTGTTTTTAACTAACCATGCGAAAATTTAGGAGAAACTTTATCTGAGATTGCTCATCAAAGCGTAAACGCTATCTCGTTTGTATTCCATCAAAGAAGAGATTTTATCCTATTAGTATTTTCAGAAGAACTTCTTTATCCAGTTAAAGCTTCATCAAAGGATTTAATATTATCTAAGCAAGTTTCTGACTAGCAGGAGATTAAATTTTCAGTGGCTAAAATTATTCTCCAATTTTCTAAAACAAAAAAATAAATAAAATTTGACAATTTTAAATAAGCTTTAAATTTGTATGCTATACAACACAAAAGCATTTGTTAAATTTGTAAAATAAATATTAAGTAGTTAAGATGCATATTTCAGCAATAATTTTTGTATTGGTAAAACTTATTTCAGCAGTAATTATTTTTTTTTTTATATTTATTATTATTAAATTTAGCATTGTGCTAGATAATTTTTATTATGTTGCACAATGCTAAATTTTTAAAATATATGTTTCCTACTTTTTGATTAAAATGTATTCAGCTTCAGCATCATGTATGCTTTAAAGTTCAAATTACTATTGAAAATGTACAGAAATTTACTTCGAAATTAAGTAAGCAAATTTGTAATTCCATTGAGTCATTGTCATTATGTTCAGTGATTCATTTCGGAACCAATATTACTTTCAGATGAGAAAGCTTGGTTTCGCTTGTATAGTTAATGTAACACGTCTGGAAAGCTGTCTGCCTAAACTCTCTTCCAACTGTAGGTCAACAAGCTGCCATGTGCTAAATTCACTGAACGCTGATAGTTTGACCGGAGCTCAAATCTCCCGAAACGGGCTAGCTGTATAGGAAAATTTGTAGTTCATATGTAATGGAAATACGATCCAGGATCAGGATCCAGGATCCAGGATACTTCAGAGTCATCCTTCCCCGCAGGCAGTTATCCCTTGTACGCTTTGCATAAGAAATCTCATCTAATACATCCTAATTTTCGTCTAGTATACCACGGGGAATAAAAATAGAAGCGTATGTATAGGTTATTTATAAATGTTTGTGCTTTTACCGGAGATTTGCAACTGATCCCACTGAGGTGAAAATAGAAGCCTCTTGCGGATCCGAGACCATTGTAATATCTTGTTATTTAATAAATAAATATATTTATTATTGAAGTGGCAAAGCCATGTTTGTATCATGTAACCGTTGCTCAGCAACGAGAGAAATTGTTTTAAAACTAGAATTCTGAAGTTTTTACCAGCTAGTAGTAGTATGAAAATTTTGCCACAAAATAATTTCTTCAAATTATCTATCTCTGTGAACTAGAAATAAAATTTATGTTCTAATAAGAAGATTGCCTGTTTTGTCAATTACTGCAAAATACATTACAGCATTGATTATTAATATAAAAAACTACACAATCAGAAACCATATCCAGGCACATTATGCTTTTAACGAGATGTAGATCCGAGCCTATGGGCATTTAGTTAGTACCATCGAAATTTTGTCTCAGTACGCTTGGGACTCGAACGCTGAATACCGAACCCGAATGCTGAATATGCTGGTAAACGGCGTAACGTGTTAGTTGAGCTAAGATTAATGAAAACAAAGACCAAGACCTTTGCTTCACAAAATCTTGTAAGGATTATCCCAAGTTCCTAACAGTTAATTTTTAGTTAAAGTTACTTTCCTCTCTTTTCTTAATTTCAGCTTACAATTTCCTGCCAGGCCGTAGTTTCAGAATCGCGGTTAAATGCAAATAAAGGAGGAGAAAGTATTTAACTTTGAAGTTCTACTGATTTCATTAGAGAGCTAGATATTCTGAGCAGCGCGCGTTCGCCTTTTTGACTACTCTCTCTTAAGCTATTATTACGCTCATTCGTACCTTAGGCCCGAGATACTTTCGCTGTTAGTTAGCGTTAAGTGGCCAACACTGTTAGAATCTTAATAGCTTGGGCTGTATCATTTTTTGTTAATTTTAGTTAAGTTTTAATTCTTAGTATTCCTAAATCCAAGCCTATGTGGAGGCTTTATTGTAAACTCCAAGGAAGGAGCCGTCTGTTAAACTTATTTTGAATAATAAAAGGTATTCAACCCTTAGTACGTTTACGCTTCTATCATTTTGAACTAAGCGATTATTCATTTACCAGTTCTCAACGTTCCAGATACATTGCAATAACTTCTAGGTTTGTAATCTTACAACCTAAATAATATAAATGAAAGTACACTGATATTTAAATGTTATAGCAGAAAGAAAATATAATATTATTTAATTTTTGGCATGCAAATTATACATCTATATGCATTACATATTTTCAGGAGAGCCTTCCCATTTTAATATAAGACTAAACATTTACATAGCTTAAGTCAAACATCACAAACGTCCCCAAAGAAAGTAATCAAAATATCTTAACATTTGCCGAGGTTTTAAAGCAAAAAGTCCTCAGTTAATTTAATTCAGCAAAACGTAGTAACTTTTCAAAAAAGCAGTCACTTAAATATGTTGGTATTATCTCATAAAAGTATCATGACATTTTCCTAAATTAAGCTTTTGTACTTTTATGCATAATATTATATATACATATAATATTATTTAAGTAAGTATTGTTACAAATTCTCCACCTTCACCATATGGCAATAATAATTTTAAATTTTCTAATAGTTTACAATGCAGATCCAAAGCATCAAACGTCAAATCTGAAACTGATCTACAGCTTTTAATTTATCATGCTATGAGCTCTCTTTTGCATTAAATTATGCATTTATCTGTTATTTTATATAAACAGGAATAACACATGCATATGCCAGAAATTATTAAACAAAAGGATTTATCTTGAATACACTGACAGTTTCAGTTTAAAATCTTAAATAAAATCAATGAATAGAAGCTATTTTTTGCCTATGATTGGACGGTAAGCTTAAGAAAGAATTGCAAGTCTACTTACTTTATGACCTTATAAAATTGATTTTATTAAAATATAAACATTAGAGTAAGACCTATATATCCATAAAAATAAAAATAATGCACAATATTTTTGTGTGTAATAAAAACTGAGTATTATGTGGCTCTTATGCATATAAGAAATAGATAGATTTAGGAGCGTTCACCACTTAAACGATCTTTCCTTTAGTATTATTTTATACCCTGCTTTTGAAAGTAGCGAAAGTATCCCATCATTTCGGAATCCAAATACTTTTGTGTACCAGCTTTCCTTACTGGATACATTTTCAGGAAAGCTCTGCTTCGCTTATCATTTACATAACAGAAATTGCGGGGAAAAACGTCATAATGGGAAGGAATAAAATGCATTTCATACACAGCACTGCAGTAAAGATGGCACTGGTGAAATATTACTCTTTCCTTTAAATCATTTGATAGATACATATCTCTGTAAGTCAACGATTAAATGCATTTAACTATTTTGCATTAACAATACCAATTCATTTAAATAACTTATTAATTGAATCTTAAAGAAGAATGCTTGTTCATTCGAACTGCATTGAGATAACTTATAAAACGTTTCCTTTAGATATATTCATTTTCCGCCTTTCTACTGTGCGATAATTATCCTCTTCAGAAGTTTCACATGGAGCTCGGTTAAAGGATTGTCAACCTCGATGTGATTACCAAATTTTATCTTCTTTTCTCCTTTTCTCTTAATAGAAAATGAGCAAAACATAAATCGCTGATTTCGGTTGTTAGCATTGAAACATAGGAATAATAGAATGAAACATCCTAACATTAATACGGACAAACATATCGGAACATTAAATACAATGTTTGCGTCATACTATATCACTTACTTAAACATCTAGGAAATAATGGATGAAATCGCCTCGTAACTATAGAAGCTTATTATTCAACGAGTAATATTAATTTAGATAACATGACGTTGTTATATTAATTCTTTTTCTGTAATTTCAGTTTCTTGGTGAGCCTACACCAGAATGTAAATTAGATGAAGTATTAATAGTGAGTGAATAGGGGCTTCGAAGAGAGAGCTTTGCTAATGCTGCTGCAAACAAATTGTTTTTGTGAACTGACCATTATGTTTAGACTGTTTTGGATACTTAACACATTTGGGGAAAAATTAACGAAAAAAAAATTTATATGTACCGTCTTCAATAAAAATTCTTATTTCAAACAATATATTAATATGCTAAACACTCCTTTTTAAATTTTCCATTATTTGCTAAATTAGTCTCGAAGACATTATCAGAATTATGTGAAACCACTTTACGAGACAAAAATAAAGACAGATCAAACTTAAATTTAAAAATGTGTATTCATTTGATACATATTTATTTTGAATTTAGCATGTTTATAAATTGAAATTTGTAGTCATGTTTTTATATTCATGTACCTCTCATTAAAATATCTTTAAAAAGTTTGCTTTCGAAGTTTAACTCTATCAAATTACATTCAAAGATGAGCACATCAAAACATTTACAAGTTTCCAAATGATTTAATGACATAGTGATGAATAATATTTCTGATACGCTGCTTCTCCTGCTGTGAAAAGTTTCTCACTTAACGATTTTATCCTTATGGGATTGTCAAAAAATATTATTAATTCACATTTACAGAAAGAATTCACGTGATAAAATTGTCGTAAACTGAAATTAAATATTATTTAGTTCATATCTTAAACTCTAACAGCGAAGTTTGCGACAAATCATCCAACAGATATTTATTCTTGCAATTTTTTAAAATCATGTATATAATTTTAATACTTTAAATATCATCTAATCTTCTTTAGCTACAGCTGGTACATTTTTATAGAAGAACTGGTCAAGCTTCCAATAGGCCTTGAAATCTATATTAATAACAGCTTATAATTTATAATGTATTTTCGTCGCTACCTAATTTCGATTTCAATTCCCGATGAATATATTGTAAATAGGAAGCAGTGCATTCTCTCTGATTTTGACATTTATACGAGAAATGGAAAACATACTTCGAATTTTGCAATTGTGGAAGAATATAAAATGTGTTTAAAATTTGTCTAGTTAAGAAATGTTAATGAAAAATTCTCTTGGCATCTCGTTTTCTGATAACAAAAAAATGTAGGTACGTATTCTAAATTTAAGCCCATTGCAATATAAACTGGTGTATTCAAATTGATGAACACCAAGAAGAAAAGGAATAATATGAAAAAGAGATTTTAATAAATGAATTAATAAATACTAATCCTCATAATTTCCTAAATGCATAATTTATCACATTTATGTCTGATGTTTTATAAAGCAGAATTTAGTGCTGAAAAGTAATATTTCATCAGATTATATATTGTAGGTGATTTTTATTCCGCAACAATTTCATTAATTGTTCCGAAAGGCAAAAACAAAGCACTTTAGATTTTATGCCCTTCAGAATATATACGCCTAATACATTTCCTCTAATCACTAAGTTGGTTTAGAAGTCATATACTCGCACTGCATGATTCATTAACTACCACTTGCTTCTGGTAAGCGAGTAACGCTAGAGAACTGTTATAAAGGATGCACTACTGCAAGTGCTGTCGATGAAATGCAGCATTGATTGGATTTAATACTTAATGCAAGTGTATTGTATCCCCTTATGCATTATCGCTTACATTCATTTCATGATATTTCGTCGATGAAGTAATTAAGGCTTTCACTCTCTACACATGAGACGACGAACTGAATCATTGATTACACGTATAAATATTTCTTAGGTTATCGTTGTTCAGACTCCTGTTCGGCCTTTAAAGCAAATTGCCTGACATCCTAAGCATTATGTTCCTGATATTCTATTCATATCTTTCACGGCTATGGATACCCAAGTAAGCACTGAAAGTGAAACCTCTATTATGTGTTGACTTTAATGTTTATTTGAGTTAAATCATTCATTTATGCTTATAAAGGCTCTTCAGTAGCCTTTCCTGGACTAAAAGATTTATTCTGGTAGCTTGAAACTCAATCGAAACATGCGGAACGACATAGATAGAAATTAATATAATGCACATGCAAGAGTTTCGTAACATGAATTTACGAAATTCAGTTTTCATAGTGCTAGTTCCGGATTTCAACCAAACAACAGTTTTAAACTTTTCATATACATTACTTCATCTATCTGAGAAGATGAATGCTCTTGTAGATAAATTAGGTATTTTTGGAAGAAGGCAAGATGAAAAATTAGCAACGCCTTCCTCGGGAATCGAACCGCGGACCTCTCAATTACGCGCTGAGCGTGCAGACCACTACACCACGAAGGCTCGTTAAGAAGGCGGGAGAAATACCTTATACTCTTTATAAGCAAAGATTAAATATTTAGTTGATAATGATTTTAATGTTTTGACATCCGTTAGTTTCTTTCTTTAAAATGCACATTAAAACAAACATAGGAAATGCACACTTGTATTAGAAAATGTAAAATTATTACGTTCCATATAACGTATGTAATTTTATGTGGATTCAAGCAAAAGAACCGATTACAACCAATGCCGACACACCTGGATTTTGCGTTCTTATGAAAGAATTGCTATTATAAAATTCTAATAAAAATACATATAATAATAAATTAATTATAAGAATTTTACTATTTAACTAAAAGGTCAATACTACCGAGCATACGGTAATGACAATTAATCGAATATTGTGATGCGAGTCTTGCTAAATTCAAAGCACTTTAAATTTCTTGCTTTGCAGTATCATTTTCGCCTCCAATAAATATTTATTCATCATATCAATATTTTTTTGCTTGCTAGTTCATTTTCTAATTTCTTTTAAAGAAGAAATAATCAGTAAAATATGAGAAACTAATATTAAAAATACTGTGTGTTTTCAAATGTGAAGTTAGAAAATCCTTTAACTTAACCTTCAACCTTAACCTTTAATCCTTTAACTTTTAAATCCTTTAATGAAAAAAATATCCATTACAAGAGTTCTCAATTTTATGTCTTAGCGAACTCCAAAAATATAGTATTTCTTATACCTCAATAAACACTGATAATTACTACAGATAAGCCCACATTTCAGTTTTTCTGTCGACTCTGTTAAAGCTCAGTTTCGCCAGGGAGGTAACGAGTTAGTTGACAAGATAAATTGTACATCTTCCCATGCATTACATGTTCAATTATCAACTGACACAACAATTTCCCTGTATGAATCCTCTATCAAATAGCTGTATGGCGAAGCAACTAAGAAAAACAGACACAAATTACAGAATATTCAGAACTCAAGACAAGCTGATTTATGTTATACGTATTCGTACTGCATATATGAAAGAAATACCTTAAAATGAAAGCTCAATTACTAGTAGAAAAACTGTATCAAGTTTGGTATACATCTGCAAGCTATAGTTTTAGTTTCCTAGACGAAACAGGGAAGTTCTAAAACTACAATACTGAAATTTTAGTAACGTAATAAATCTCTCCAAATAGTTCTTGTAAAAGGTCTAGCAAATTGTGGGTCTTAAAACTCTTATAAAGTGTTGAGCAAAATTTGGAGTCTATCAATGATGTGTTAAGCTACAAACTGATATTTAATAGCATTAAGTATTCAAATGTGATACAATAAGCAGTAATTTTGTAACTTTCCTGCATTTGAAATAGAATGTCAATATGAAACTCAAAAGCAAAACCGTAGTCCTTGATGTTTGTGTGAGAATGCGTAACAGATCTTCCTTCTGGTAAGAGAGGTTCTTTATTAACATTCTGATGTTCAAAGTGCAGGTGTCACGCGATAGTAGGATTATGCTTAGTATGACCTGTCTTGTACTTGCTATAAAGGATAAAATAGAAGTGTCTGGGAAATTGCGGGAATGTTGAGATTAACAATTTCAGTACGGGTAATGCCGGAGATAAAGCAAAAATGGAACGGAGAAAACGAAATCGTGAATCAGCCAATGTTGGTTCTCTCAAATATTGGCACTCGCGGACTAAAATCGGTCACATTTGCAAAGATATACCTAAAACAATTAGTTTGCTTACTCTGTCAGTGCGGTCAACTGGAGGACTCAGCACAGGTACGAAATTATGGGTTTCTATTGATGCAGAGCCGTCTGTTTTCTGAACATTACGAAGATTAGTGCTCAGCAAGAATTATAATGGTACAAGTTCGACATAATTAGACTACATAATAATGGGAAAATGTTATGGGTCCCTTGGTTGCAATGCAGGGTCCCTTGGTTCCTGTGAAGTAAAGTTTAATTATCTAAACTTTCCCGATGTTTGCTTTATGGAAATTTCGATAATACATTATTATGTTTATCAACATAACAAGCATTATTTGTCAATTAATTATTGTAACTGTATGACGCGATAATAACTACAGCAAAGAATTTGGCTATCATTAAGGGAGTACCTGCGAGACGAGTTAGATTTATAAATCAGAACTTATGCAGTTTGCCCAAACCTTATTGTATTTTTGATGACCTATTTCTATTCTCTTAGCTTCGTTGAAATTATTATGTTACGGAAAAGTTTCAAGTTGCAACTAGCTACAACCCGAAAAAAATCTCCATAAATGTAAATGTATTTTAGCTTAAAAAATTTAAAATATATGCAGAGAAAAAATAACTCAAAGCCCAAAATTTTTGCTGCGTTTAATACAGAGGGTTTTTCTGCATTATAAAAATGAAGTAGATAAATTAGAAATTAATTTTGGATTATTTTAGTTCAGATTATCAATTAAGATCATAATTTCTTTTAAATATCTAATTAGTTGCCGCCACATCCCAGTACATGTAGCGAGTTTTGATGAAAGGTTTTATAACAGTGTGTTTTTTCTTCTTTTCGTTAACCGTTTTTAACATTTTAATGCAACATTAACAATGCCTTTAATTAATGGCAAAGAATCACTGTTTTTCATTGTAACGCTTTGCTTGCGTTAACGTCAACATTTTCTGAATCTTTCAGAAAATTGGTGAGATTATTGATTTCGCAAACTAAGATTTTAGCAAAAAAATATATTATATTACTAATTATTCTCTAATTAGTGCACATTTAGCAAACATGATATACCGTTTAGGTCACAAATAGATTTCAGTAGCTAGATTTGGAAACGTTTTTATAGAAATTCTTCGAAAAGTTGCGAATCTAAGACTTATAATCCTGCTTGTAATGCATAGCATGTACTTTGGTCTTTCGTCCCCGGACATCATGTTTCACGCTTAAGTCAATTGTAATCAACGTCAGGAAGTAGAAGTTCCAACTGATATTTACTTTCGAAAGAAATCAATATTGGTTCCTCCCAACTCAGGCTACAGTGAGCTGAATGGGAATCAGATCCACTGACCTTTAGTATGTTGTGATTTATAATAGGATACTCTGCGCTTCTTTAGATCGCTAAGAAAATCCGTGAAATCATTAGCACCTATTAGGAAAAGCAAAATACTTAATATGGGCTAGACTTCGGAAAAGAAAACGCCATACACCAAGAGAGGTATAGGAAGCTTACAAAAATAAACGCACTTGCTTTGTGAGAAACAGCTGCCGGGAATCCTTCCTTTACAGCGGGTTCTGCGTTCAACTGAGTAACTTGAAAGCTACCTAAAAGAATTGGCACCTGCAAGATTGAAAAGAAAATCTTCCATTGCCATGGTAACATCACGTTTAATACCTATCTAAGGTTTAAGAGATGCGAACTTGCTTGCAAACAGCGATCTAGAGGAGAATATTTCCTACTTATGATTTCGATGTGTGTTTTCACACTCAAAAAATTTCTCCTCTCCTTTAAATGTTAATCATGTGGAACGTATCAAAATATTCTGCATAAGATAGGTAAATCTGAATATATATGAAAAAATAAATCCGACAGTTAAAAGAAAATTTGCTTTTGATTTTTCTTTTGAAACAGCATTTAATATCAGGCAATAGTAAGCAATAATGTAGAGTAACAAAAAAACCTAAAAAAACATCGTAAATGTCGATTCAGTATGGTTTGGTTTGGTTTATTAGATTACGGCAAGACACTCGAGGGCTATCTGCCTTAAAGGAGGGATACCTTCGTGGAGGACTTTTTAAGGGAAACTGGCTCGTATACACGTTACACATGGGTAAAACCACGAAAACACCCATGCAGCCAGCCCTTTCGCGGGATTCGAACCTCGGACCGAACTACCAGTGTTCAGCGACGTTACCGCTCGGCCGCTGGTGGGCCTCAATTGAGTATGAGTTCAGGAAACACATCACATACTCTGATTAAAGTTTTTTACTATATTGATATTAAATTACAATAGTATTCCACTATTTGAAGAAAAAATCTAAAATATATGCTGATATTTTTTCTATAAATATGCTAAACACGGAAAACAGCTATTTATAAAAATGAAAAATTTTAATAAATACTCGTGAAACTTTTAAACAAACTAATATTGTCTAGGTAATACGATCGTGGTATTAATTTTAAGACATTCTAATAATAACAATTTCTGATTACTATTATTTCAATTGTAGAATCATAAGGTTCTGTTTGAAGCACGGGGACACGAACCCAAAACCTCTCGAATACCCGTTGAGTATGCTTCGAATTACATCACGAAGGCATGCGGAAAGGAGAGAGAAAATACCTTATATACTAGTGTTTTAAAGGACGAGTGAGGATTATGTTGCCCAGTCACCACGTCCAGGTGGTAACGAATTATCGTTCACCACGTTTCAGTCCCGTTAGTCTTTGCTGAGAGTGACACTATCGACAAACGTAGTAGAATACGTCTGACGAAAAATCCTTATAAACTACTATCATAAGCAGCAGCTGGTGCATTTAATACGAATTCAGTATACAGAAATGAGCGATAAAGCGTACAGATATGGCTAAATATATTTTATAAAAAGTATTATTCTTTGTTTTTTCATTTGATATAAAATACTTGTTCAAAGTTTTCGCTACAGTCAAATTTGCTTTTGAAGCTCATAGCATAAATGTAAAAAAAAATTCTTAGCCAGAGCTTTGCCCGTTAAGGACCAATATCCCCGCTAACTGAAATGAAATAATGTTTGGACATGAACATGCAAATATGTGATAAAGAAACAAAACATAATTGAATTAGTTGGCTTACGATTTCTGGGAATTCATATGTTGTTCTTGGTCATACGACTTACCTGTGTACTTTATAGTCCTATTCTATAGTTTCCTTTTTTCTTTAATATACTCATTTCTTTAAGCTATTTCTTCAAGAAATGTTATGTTTACCTATGTGATATGTTTAACATCTTGCTTTCTGAAATTCATCTTTAACTGGACGGTTCCTTTTCATCCGTCTCAAAAAACTGAAAATGAAGCCAGGCGTATGAATTGATTTGACGTAACTGTCACTGCGATATCACATTCAACGTGATATTGAATGATTTTCTTAATTCTAACAAATAACACAGATCTTAGTAAACCTTGTTTTAATTGTCTTTTAAAGATATAACAGCTTTATTGAAATTAGTTCTACTCCATTATAAACTGGATTTTGAAGACTGAAGATTTAGAAGCTTGACCCTCATTGAAATGAAATTCCACACCTTTCTTGACAGATGAAGCATGTTTCCACTGGTGCCTTGAGATCAGGACACGAACAAACTAATGAAAGTTTCAGTCAGCAACTATGAGTATTTATTTACGAAAGTGTTATTATTGTTTCATAGAGCGAAAAATGACATTGGCAAAGTTCTTTTTCAAGGAATTGTGAATCTTTTGAACAAGCTGCGATAAAAATAAACAGAAAAATATTTCAAGTTAGGCATATAGATTACCGTTAGGTAGGGCGTCTTCTATTTGGGGAAATTAAATGTCGATGATGAAGTGTTAGTTTCTTTAACACACTGGAAGTAAAAAAATATGTCATGAGCAAATGTATACACATAAGCAAATCCTTGGCTTTAAATTGTTCACTATTTGATGGTTAATATGTATTTATCAAACCTAATAATTTCAGCAGCTTTTAATGAAGGCACAGAAGAAAGCCACTCACTTTCTAAGAATATTACAATCCAACTGAGCTTGTGAAGAACTTAAAATCGTTGACGAAATTTTTTTGTAGTAGGAATCGTTAATCGCAGAAAACATAGGCTCATAAAATTTGAAAATAACAGATAAAAATTCGCGATTTTTGCAAATTGCTTATCACCTTACGTAACTTTAAAAGAAAAAAAAATGTCATCTCGTTATGTACAATAGCTTATGTTTTAGAAGTTAGGCTATGATTTCATTATTTATACTCACATATTTAAACATTCCTCTGAATTATAACTTCATTCGTGTACCATTATTCCAGAGTTCTGAAGCTTTTTCGTAAACAGATTTTATAGTTCTTTAGCAGATTCCAAATTCTGGGATTTGATCAGAATGCTTCCCGTTTTTACAGTTACGATATGGCTTTGGAAACCATTGGAAATTTGAAAATATATAATCTTCCATAAGTCATGGTATTCATTATATATATATATATCAGGTTCTCGTTCATCATTTATTTCCAGAATGGTAGTGAAATCTCTTTGTGAAAGATGAATGTAAATTACTCACAATAGTTTATGAATATCCATAATAAATTTTATTTTTGTTTAATGAAATCTTACAATTAGATCAAATAGGTCTCTTTTTGTTTTTTCTGTGAGCAAAATGTTAACTAAACTATAATCTGTAGTAGTAACCTTAAGGGCATTCCAAATTAATCTAAATTATAAGAAAGTGTTTTCCATGTAAAAATGTACTTATAGTGAGGTCGAGGACACTTCCTTATTTATTTACTTTTTAACAAATGAATTAGAATATTATAGGTATTCTTGCCAAGTATCTCTTCCGTGTGTTTCATTTCGTGTATTCCTCAATGAGGGTCAGAATACAATGCCTCATTTCGGAATCTTTGCAGTCGTTTTAAACTCAATCTTTCAGAACGGCCTTTAAAATCACTTAAGAATATAGTTATGTGCTTTTAGTTACTTGAAGCTGTAAGAATACTGGCTTTAGTTATTACGTTTGAACGCTCAAATGTGTTACGATTATAAGTCCGCTAAAAGGAAACTGATAAAGTACTTTCCTTAGTATATAATTTTGACAACTTGTATCTGCATTCCTCTCGAGTTTTCGAAAACATTATCAGTATTTTCTTGATGAATTATAAGTTTTTAATCTAACTTGTCTTAACAACATTTTCAAGAAAGTTGTTCCATAAATTTTTAAAGGATGGAAATTTTAAATTTGAAAATTGCCTCTTTGACATTTAAGATTATTATATCCTTTGTATGTTCTTTTAAACTACTTATTATACAATATTTTATTGTTGTTATCAGCCATCAGATATTTGATTTTTTGTATTCTCATTTGCAAATTAGTTTCAATATCGTATATCAAAAAGGAACTGCGAATCAATGCGAATCGAAATACCCAGCAAGAAGACAGCCAAAAATATTGCAATCCAAAATATAAGAGTTATAGATGATAATTCTCTTCAACAACGAAATATAATATGTTATTTCAATTTGAAATAAAATTTACAAATGATTTTTGTCACTTATAGGTAATAGTAACAGGCTAAAAACAAAACGAAAATATGCAAATACCATAGTTCAAAAATGAAACTGCTATACAGTGCAATCCAACAAACATACTCTGGAAGGACAAGAACAATTATATTATTATTCCTAAAATAATAGTAACAGATCGTAATAATCTTCAAAAATAAAATTAAAAACGTTACTTACCATTGAAATGAAATTTACAAACTGAATTTAAATTACAACTGAAATAAAATTAGATTATGTGTCCTACAGACAGAATGATACTAAAAAAATTGATAAAAATCAGAAGTAATGATATTTCAAATATAGAACCGATAAAGTTTAAAACAAGAAAAGAAAGTCTACACAGCAACATTCGGCGTGCTAAATATGATCAATAATGAGAACTCTCAAATTATTTAATCCTAACGAAAAATCGATAAAAACAAGAACAACTCAGGTTACTACTTAAAGAAGGTCGGATGTCTGGTATTAGCGAAAATCGTTGGTATTATTTGGATTTAGCCAGAACATTCCAAAGATTGAGACATTTCCTGTGCTCTGAAGCCATTTCATTCCGTTATATTTGCATTTAAAGTACTTTCGAAAGAAAATACGCTGGAAACCTAAGAAATCTCCTCATTTCCTATGTAGATAAACAAAGCTTTCCTTTGTTTCCGCATCAATACTGTTTCCGTTACGAACGAAAAGTAAACACGATCCTAAGAAAATACTTCAAATCCCAAATTAGAGACATTTAAAATTAAAAATTATGTTTAATACCTATATTTTGCTTTGTTTTATTTTGTACACAATTTCGATAAATATCTTTTAAAGTACCAAAGACAAATAGAATTGTAAATTATATTTTTATCACTAAACATTTTACTTAAATATTTCCTGCTCTAAATAATTGTTAAAATGTTGATGATTTATCACACACGAACTGCCTTATGTTTACCTGATATTAGCATTTTACATTAGGATAGTGCAAAGATTACTTGGGTTAGCCTCAGCGGAAAAGCTTAAAGTCATTGTGAACTCCTCAGTAATTTTATTTTTAGGGATAAATTTCAATGTTCGGCATTTATGTTACAAATATATTAAATAAATGTAATTACATTTTTCGTCAGTAATATTTATCTCACAACTTGTACAATGGTACAAAATGATTTCGTTCGATGGTTGTACGTTTCTGCAGATTTTTTCTATCAAGAAGTAATTTTCATTGGCATTAAGTAAGATGTTCCCTTGGTGAACTTGGTAAATGATGTTGTCTGGTAGGAAAACGAATATAAATAAACAAATAGATTAGATATAATTGTTTTTCTGCTATTGATGTATAGGTATCAACGATTTTCTGGGACGTCTTCAGAGAACCAAAAATAAAATGTCTCGCAATGACAGAGATACATATACAGCCACTATCCCATTTAAGAATATGCAAAGGCGTAGATACGAGGTCGCTCAATAACTTGCCATAGCAGACTCTATCAAGAGGGTTCATCTTATTTGCATGTTACAGAGACTAACACTATCTTATCTGAATGTTACATCTTAAGAACTAGAACCCAAAAAAGAATCCGCAGTTTTCTTTTTGAGCTCTTAAGAAGAACAATCTCACATTTATTTGCTCTACACTCCTTAAGTAGTGGAGTTGCTATCAATATAATATGTGTATCAAAGTATTACAAACTGTTCTGAGGATACCTTCCTTATCGCATCAGTGTATGTGGTTCATTAAGAAAACAGTATTTGTCATATACGGGATAGTATTAATATCGAATCAAAACTTTGATTATAGCAATTTTTCTTTAAACGATCTGAAACTTTAATTCACATTCTTTGAAGATTGTTACATATCTAAAATGCATAAAAATTTATCATTGTGGGTTTTCTTAATCTCCAGGCATAAACGATTGTAAGGTATATTTTAATTTTATAACAGATATTTTAATTTTAGTGTACTTTCCTACCGATTCTTGTTTCCACTTACAACTACCTACCAGAATCGCTTTCAATGCAAATGAGTTAGAAGTAATATTATTAAAGGAAGGCTCAACTTACTTCGTGAGAGAGATAGGAATCCTGAGTAGCGCGTGTTTGACTTCGGGCTAAATCTGTCTAGAAGCTGTTACGCTCGGCCGTATATTACGGGCCTTTTTATATTCGCCGGCTAGTTTAAATTAAGGGCCAACTATGTTAGCTTTCTGTTAGGTTCGATTAAGTCTCTTAGTTAGATCTAATTTAGTTCTTAGTTCTAGGACCCATTGTTCATCTTATTTTGAGTGAAATAAAGTGTACTTAAATCTTCTTGAGTCAATGACTTCTATTATTTGAACTCAGCGAAAGTCGCTTAATAGTTCACTAGGATCCTCAACGTTCATTGTAGTACAAAAAGAGTGAGGAACTCTACATTTGGTGCCCGAACTTTCAACGGAATATGGCGTTAGAAGGTAGAAAATTTACGCTGACCCCTTCCACCTTTCAAATCCCTGAGGCATTAGTAAATATGATGCAGGTATATCGTTTCATAGTACAAACCATGATACAGCTACGAACACATCTGCGACTTTCGACAACAAAGGTTCGGTTATGACCTTTCTGGAACACGTAGAACTGCATTTTATGCTATATCCCGTAACGGCTAACTTAAAAGATCAAGCCCTGAGTTGCTTAAAGAGTATCGCGAAGTCTCTGCTGGGGGATCCAGGTTCCGAAACTTACAACTCGGAAAATTTTAAAACTGAGCTACTAAAAGTGTTTCCGGTAGTCAGAGACCTAGCGGAATTGAAGGCAGAGCTTTTTAGTTAATACCAGACGAATGTGGAAGATTTGATCGATTTTATTCTGAGGAAAATACAAACGTTCAATCTACTGTATAGAAAGAGGCCGGATAATGAATTGATCGAAGTTATTTTGCCGCGTCTACTTTCTTCGATTAAGGAATTTTTAGAGGTGGGAATCTACTGACACTCGAAAGCCTATTTCAGCTGGCCGTCAAATTCCATAGCAGAAGAACAGTTGAAAACGTGCGTTCGGTAACTTTTCGCTAGAGCAAGTGTCCAAGGTTTTCGTCTTAATAGAGACCTCAAAGTTAGCAGTATCCTTATCGGCAATCGAAGAAGACCAAAAAAGCCGCTAGCAAGAAGACGGGTCAAAAGTAATCTTTGGCGATCGCCAAAAGAGACAAAAGAAGCAACAGAAACAAGGGGCTGATAAGCAAAAGGATTTAAACTAATTAGAGTGACCGAGACCGGTCACCTCCTCTAAACAAAAACCCTCAGAAATCAAGTTAAATACTGTAGTGGTACAGAATTTTGCTTCAGAAATCAAGTTAAATACTTGGTACGACTTCTGTTATTTGAACTCAGTGATAAGTCGCTTAACAGTTTACTAGCTTCCTCAACATTCATTGTAGTAAAAAAAGAGTGAGGAAATCTACAAGATAACAAGACGCTTAGGTATAAATGCATTGAAAGTCTACTCTACACTGTAATAATTAAATTGTTTCTTTTTAAAATCGCATCACTAAAGATAACCATTTACGTTTGAGAAAATGGATGGTATACGCTTGCATATCTGCAGCTTGTTATTTTCTCTTACATTAATTATAATGTTTATTGATTTTGAATGAAATATTAAGTTCAGCTCAAGCGGTCATATTTTTTTTTCTGAAAGGTGACAGTGCTTTGTGAAATAAAAAATATAAACTTATTTTTAAAATAAACAAATAAAGAGTGAAATATCTGTGCTCCCCATCTTACAACATCTCAAAACGAAATCAGCTTTAAAATGCAATATTTCGGTTAAACGTAAAAAAAGGTGGAATATTTAAAGTACAGATGAAAGGAAGTTAAAACAAATAACAAATCGGGCATTAATACTTAGGTAATCAGGTAACAATGCAAATATATTTCATGATGTATTATCCTAGTTACTTAGCAATGTAAATTCATTTGACGTTGCATGATTGTGACTTCAAATTAGAAATAATTCCCTTTTATGAAACGTTGGCAAGTGTGTTTTTGTAACAACATTTCTAGCCTGCTGTCTTCTTTACATTTTTATGTTAAGCCAAATAATGACGATTGTTTATTGGTGCTTCAAAACGTGATATTAAACGCATTGCTATTGCACAGTGAAATTAAATACAAATCCGTTCCTTCTGGTGTGATTCAAGGAAAAAGAGATTTACTACATGCTGTGACATATGATGTTTTTTTTTTTTCTTTGCGAAATATGTCGTGACTTGTCTTCTGTTTTTTCCTAGAAATACCACTAAATTACTGCTAATGCGACTGCAACAACAAACACAAACATTATTACTCTAAGACATTGGTCCTCCCGGCGGCCTTTGAAGCCTAGTGTTCAGCATGTAATAAGTGAATACCGTGTAGCTGGATCAGAGATGCTATCATACTCCATATCAAACTGGGATTTATGAAAATGTTTAAAAATATTTCGACAAAGGAGTTCAAGTATTTAGATTAACCTAATATTTCTTCCTTTCTATATCGGAGGCTGAAAAAAAAAGATGAGTATTTGTAGATACGATCATTCGAGCGCTCATGCGAAATTACAGCTTCGTAAATGGTCTTCAGAATAAGAAGTATAGTTATTATTCAGGAATGTCCTTTCCCCAGAAACACCGATGTCACAAAATAAAGAACATAATACGAGATATGATAAAAGATTTCAAAATCTGGGTTCCTTATATTGTTGTGTATCCTTGGTTTTAATTGATTTTGCAATTAATTTTAATTTGTGTAGCTGATTTAAGTTTTGATTTAAAGTCGTTTGTTTGAACATGCTATTATTCTGAGTTTGATTTACTGGATTGCTTTGTTTCAAGCATTTGGTTTAAAAATTAAGGAACTTCGATTTGAGTAGCAATTGTTTTATTTAATTTGCATTGGTTCTTTTCTTTAATTTTTTCTTAGTAATTTTTTACTAAGAAAATGTGGAAGCTTATTCTGGTTCAATTGCTTTTGGAAAACGTAATTACTATTTTAAGTTGAATTATGTTTCTGAACTTCAAAACTTAATCGCTTTGTAAACTGAGATTTTACTTTAATTTTTCTTCCCTAATTATTGCAAAATTTACGATTTGCTAGTTTCTGACTCACCTGGTATTTTTTTAGACCTATAGGATATTTTGCCATTTTGAAAAAAAAAATTGTCATGTAGTTGGAAAGTATTATAGAATTATTCGATAAAATAATTATTGTAAGTTTTAAACGGTAAGCTTTTGAGTAAGACATCTGTGAATATTTCAGCGCTTTCCTTTTTTTTTTTTTTTTTTTTTTTTTTTTTTTTTTTCTGTCTGAAAAACTGCTGTAGCTGTTGTCGGTTGCTTGGATAGGGGTTTTGTTTCTCTCAGGGTGACTTAAAATCAAAAGGAATGTAGAGTGATTCTGGTCCATTGTGTGAGACTAAACGTTTCTATACGTTTTACTCTGCAAACCCCTCTTAGAGGGGGCGACATTTGGATTGTCGCCTGAATCCTGTATAAAGAGAAACCCTTGAGAGAGGCTAGCAGCTGGTTGCATAAGAATATCAGGACAAGATGCGTACGTAACAACCCAGCGTCTGATTTCACATTATGTCCTTGCTGCGAAAACGGAGATTTTCTGCCAAACTTGGTAGAACCCTGGTGGATGTTTGGAGCCAACTAACACGGTTTTATGTTCTTTTCATGAATTACATTGTCTAAAACGCCATTATTAAAGCAAGGAATTGCTTCCCACACCATATTATTAAATTTAATACCAAAATATGCTACTAGATGGCAGAATGGGTTCTAATCTGACTATTGGTTCTAGCTTCGGGTAAGAACTTAAGTGATTTCCATAACCTTTCAAAGACTTAATTAATTAGTAATTTTTTCAGACAGTGCTAGTTAATAATTTCAAAGATTGTTATTAATTTGTTGTTTGTTTGGTGTGCTTTGTCAATCTTGCTTTATCAACCATTGTTTATGTTGAACTAAGATGGCGTCAACTAGACGTGCATACTTTTGAGATCTTTGTTGGTCGTAAACTGTACTAGTTTGCATGCTTGTTGCACACCAATGGGCAATCGCTTCGTCATCTTTACCAGAGAACTGATAGAAATACATCTGGGCCACAACAGTTTTCTAGAACAATAGGAATATACTTCCCGTGCATGGGAAATACTTCCCGTGACAGTTTATGTCCTTATTCCAGTTGATCTATCAGAAAATAACAAACAAAAAAAAAGACTTAGGTTGACTTGCTTTTTTCGCAGAAAGTTAATTACTCCTATAGGCAAATTCTCTTGTTGGAAAGAGGTCTGCATAATTTAAGATGGCATACATCCAGAAACAGTAGATGAGAAACAAAAGTTTTATTATGACAAGGAAAGGCAGGAAGTTGATTTATATGTGGGAGAAAAAGTCTTGAAAACTAAACATTCTCTTCTGTGTACACCAGAAAGAAAAGTGGGGAAGTTTTGTAACAGTTTCGAAGACCCATTTTTGATTGAGCAAATAAATGAAACAGAAGTGTATTTGAAAGGTCAAAATACTCAAAGCAGAAAGATCAGATCAAGCCCTATAATGAGAGCCTGGCCTGATTGATCTCCGTTATATCTTTTTGAATTAAAGGGGGCTAAAATCAATGATAAGATCAAGCGCCATAATGAACGTGATGATATAGCACAGCTCAGAGGTATTTTGCAGGAATCACCTAGTGTGAGGAATAAAGGACCCCCTAGAAATGTGGTAGATTTACTATCAGCATCCGGAATACAACGTCCTCATAGAAAAAGAAATGAAGCGGAGTTGGAGGAAAAGACAAGAAAATTTTAAGCGTCTAAAGAAGCCAAAGTGTCAGGTAACGAGTGGCCGAGAAGACAGAAAAGCAAATTCTGCGAAAGGTAAAGAAAACTACAGAGATCCCCCAAATGTAGCGACCAACCGAGTGAGCAGCAACGCCTTTTGGGAGAAGTTGAAGAGAAGCTTTTAACGACGAAAATAAGTTGGGACAATCACCGATAGCCAACTGGCCGATTGACCTATAGCTAACTGATCAATGGATTACGGGGCGGCGTAGCCAGTGAAATTCCAAATGAGTTAAGGGAGGTTTCCAACTGCACATCAAAAGCGAAACCGGTGAAGTTCCAGGATTACCAAGGGTAGATTTCCGATGGTACATCGAAGAGCAAGAAAGCGCCTGACGACTACAGAAGTCTTGCAATCCCGAAGGAAATCGAGAAGTAGAAAAGAACCCAGAATCGCAAATTACTAACTGATGAACCGGAAAATCAACGGCCAACGAGGAAACTATGTATTCATGACACAAGTATTTTCTCTTCGAGAAAAAAAATTGTAAAAAATAAAAATGGACGAATATTGTCGAAGCAAAAAATAAGTGACATTTATTTTCTTTAAGCCTTCTGTTTAAGTTTGTTAGTATAACAGTTGCTGTTTACGTGAGTTTTGCCTACAACGAACAACGAGGACATTTTAGATTTTATTCTGAAACTTTTCAGTTTAGTTATACTTTTATCTTGAAGGATTTCTAGTGTTGACATGATGCTGTGACTTAAGTCTAAGAGACTGTTTGGCAGATTTGCAGAATAAGTATTGGCTGTATGTAACGTGAGATGTGAAGTGCAAACTGTATGATTTTTTGGATGTAAATGAAGTTTCAAATGGTTTTCATGATGTATGTTTATTATATTCAAATAGTTATGTATTATCTTACAGTGAATAGTGAAATTTTAATAATAATAATTGAGAATAAATTTTTAATATATTATTGTTTAAACTTATTTTTTCGTTTGAATACGCTAAAGCTCTTATTAAACTAGGGAAAAATTTTGTACAGCTAAAAGGTGGGTGATTTTTTTTTCGTTCCCACGGAGCTACTCGTTCGGTGGTCAAAGGTCGGCGGACGGCTGCGCTCCCATCCACGCTCCTTTCTACCAAACTGAACATGTGGTTTGCCGTTTGAAGGCTTTTATTAAGGTGAGAACTTTGTGATATATTTATCACCAACTGCTGTCGCAATTTAAACAGAATTACGGCTGAAAACATTCCTTGTTGTTTGCGCGAGAACGGGTATGTCACTTTCAAAAGGGGTTTAGGTTTTCTTGGAAATTTGGAGAGTAATTATTGCCCTTCTCCTCATTGGTTAGAGAGAGTTCAAGTTTTGTGTTGGATTGGATAGATATAATTTTATAGCTGTTTCGAGGAAACAGTAATTTTAGAGTCGGCTCGTATTTTTAGAGTTACCTTAGTTTTAAAGGCTCGAGAGAGAGGAGGAGATTTTTTTCCAGAATTTTAGATATTCTTAGCAGATTTTTCCGAAAGAAATGAAAGCCGGAGTTGAGTTGAGTTGAGAGCAGAATCTGGACACCCGTGCGGCTTACTAAGACTATTCGGGTCTAGTCCAGGTTCTGCAACTATCCGGGGCAACACCTCTAAGGGCATACATTGGTCCTGTATACATGCTTACATAGTTACATAGTTCATAATATATGCTTACATAGTTACATAGTTCATAGTACATGCTTATATACAAGTAGTTCATAATACATAGATCTTTCATAATACTTGTTTACATAGTTCATACATATACATGCTTACATAGTACATAGTGGCTTACATAGTTCATAATATATTGAGCCTGTTACATAATACATACATAGTTCATAATAATTTTCATTGGCCATAGTACATACATGTTTCATAGTGTTATTTACCGGCTCCCCGCGAGCTGCGGGGACCGGACCGTATGCGATGCGAGCCCTCTGCTTGATACTGTAAGTAATTCTGCATACCCGGACAAACTGTTCTTCGGGAAAAAAAATGTTTGTCTCGTCGCTGATAATTTTCCCTTGTTGGAAAATATTTCAGGATGCTCAAGCTGCGACTCTAGATTTCTGAGGAAAATTTATAAGCTGGTGTGTCGTCATCTCCAGTTGTCTATTACTTCCAGTTATCTTCATTGGGAACATCGAATCAAAGATCGTTGGTGTAAAGTTATGAAGTTTGCGGACACTCGTCTAAACTGGACTTGCTAATGTGCTGTCATCAGGGAAGTCTGGTTTTGTGATAGATTGCTACTTGACAGAGTACGATCTATGAGGAAAAGAAACCAAGAGGAGAAGCTAACATATGGGAGACAGACATCAGACTTTGGAGTTTTGACAACTTTGAAGATTTCGACTGTTTATAGTGTTCGACGTATGTAAATATATTGTCAGGCAGCTTATCCGCGCCCCTCAGACTGTTGAGCATTCGCCAACCGTGGGTGTATTTTTTTTTGTTACTTGTTACTTGATTAATAGCTCAGTGATTTTTTAATGTTTAATTGATATGACTTATCACTTAAATTAAGAGATGGGGAAAATCTTAATGTTTCTTTAAAGAAATTTTCATTTATTTAATGTGAAATAAGTAATATATGAAGTAATCTGATTAATTACTAAATGCTAGAAAATGAAATAATTGCTGTCTTACTGGTGAAGGAAATTGGTTTGTTCCTCATTTAGCTTTAGATATGAGTTTTAGTTCATGAGTAACTATTTGAAAGAATGTGATGATTTTACGGTGTTACATCTTGAATTTGGTAATATATAAAAAAAAAGTTCTTAAATGAGAAATTTCAGAAAATAGTTAAATTTTCAGTTCATTGTCAATATGTAATTCTGCTGGAGTACATTACTAATAATTTGGGCAGAATATTTGGTCATGATTTTTAGTATCAAATGTAAAATTATGAGTAATTTTTAGACAATATTCTGTAGGGACAGTCTGGCGAGCTATCTAAAATTATAATGTTCTAGAAAATTTAATAATATTTTAATGATTTATAAGGTATTTCTCCCGCCTTCTTAGCATGCCTTCGCGGTGTAGTCGTCAGCACGCTCGACGCGTGTTCGAGAAGTCCGTGTTTCGAGTCCCGGTGAGGGCATTGCTCATTTTTCATGTCGCTTGTTTAGAAATAACCTTATGTCTCCACAGTGGCACATGAAGTGGATGATAATTCTCCACCACCAGGATTTGGCGACCGGGTCCCTTAATCCGCAGTTGCCCTTTAAAAGATGGAGTATATAAGGTATTTCTCCCGCCAACTTGGCATGCTTTCGTAGTGTGGTGGTCTGAACGCTGGGCGCGTATTCCAGAGGTCCGTGGTTCGAGTCTCGGCAAGGGCATAGCTCATTTTTCATCTCTCTTGCTTCGAAATAACCTAATATCTCTACAAATTTAATATTGTGTATTTTGTTTAAGTTTTATCTGGTGGTCCATACAGTTGCCCATGTGATCTTTATGGAAAACATTTTTTTTTTTTTTTTTTTTTTTTTTTTTTTTTTTTTTTTTTTTTTCAATTCGAACCTGAGTAGTAATGTTTTAAGGAGGTGTAGTTGGGAACTAAATTCAATTTATTTTTATTGTAAAACTATACGATCGGATTATTATTTTAAATGAACTCGTGCATCGATTCTTACTTGTGTGGATATATCTTTCTTTGGTGTTTTGAGGTGGTTTGTGTTTACATTTAAATGAGAAGAGTTTGTGACTATCTGTGGAGTTTAGAAATTATTTATTGAGATTTAAATGTTTTTGATGAAATTTAGTGGATTTAGTTTTATTTTAGTGAGAGATGTAGTGGAAATTTAGTAGATTTAGTTTTATTTAAGTAGTTTGATGAAGTTGATGCTGAAATTCATTTTCACGTTAGTCAGGAGTTAAAATTTATCACTCTTAACAACACTTTTAAACGGAACATTCCTACAATTTAAATTCTGGAAGAGTTAATCGTAAGGTTATTATTTGAAAGCAACAAATTATTAAAATTTGTATCTGTACTTTAATACCTCTTTTCCGTGTTCTTCATGAGAAAGTAAATGGTATAGCTATTATTTAAACGATGCTTTTGCGAAATTTAAGACAAAGCGCGTTTCTAACCTGCGCGTGCACTCTGTGTTTTGTTTCTGGCAATTCTGATAGCTATAATTTACTCGGCTTTGCATTATATTGGTTGCTGACAATTTGATTTTGACGCTTCGGTTAAAATTACTGAGCCAGTGTAGAGTAAAATTTAATTCTTAGTCTTTGATTACTGTTACATGTTTATCATAAATTTGACTGTCATATTTAGTTACATCACCACGAGCTGTGGCTGATGCTGTTAGCACACTAGAGTGCGTTTATGTTCAAAAGCCTGTTTAAATGAAAATGTTATTGAAACCTCCCCACGACTTTGCAGTTATTCGAGACATAGCTATAATCTGCCTTACCTCTATTGGGATTATGACTAATTACCAGTTCCGTATTAAATAAAATCTCACAACTCTTTATTATAATTTGATAATGCTTTATTAAAATTTCTAGTATTAAATTTTGCTACAATATGGTACACTGTTTCTCAAGATAATAGACGATAAAAGATAACCATAACACATGAAATCTCAACTAAGCAGTTCTCCAAAACCTTAAGCAGCAGGCATTCATTAAACACCGTGTCGTGCGATTCCAAACGAAAGCCAGATATTCGCAGCTCAGAAAGTCGTGCATTTATTACACCACATATGTGTCAGTCTTATCCTCCTTGCTCTCCAGCCCACCAGCGGCCGAGCGGTAAAGTTGCTGAACGCTGATAGTTCAGTCCGAGGTTCAAATCCCGCGAACGGGTTGGCTCCATGGGCGTTTTCGTGGTTTTCCCCGTGTGTAGCGTGTATACGAATCAGTTTCCCTTAGAAAGTCCTCCACGGAGGCATCCCTTTCCTTAGACAGTTAGCCCTAGTGTGCTTTGCCATACTTAAATAAACCAAACCTTACTCTCCAGGATATTTCAAAAAGGAAAATTGTTTTTATTTCAGTAGTAAATCATTTTATTTGGAAAACGCCTTTACCAGTTTCATATTTACATATCTGGATACCAAAGGATTTCACATTTACATATCTGTATACAACTTATTATTTACCTGAATACGAAAGGATTTTAGATTAAACATATCTGTATACAACTTATTGTTACTTACCTTTTGCTGCTTTCGTTTGATACTTTCATTTTTTCATCTGATTTTCATCCAGTTTCATTCAGTCAATACCTGTATGAATCAACATTAGACTCGATAGTTTCAAATAAAAGTCTCATCCTTTTTACTTTCGAAATCACTGTCTAAGGTGTTGTTCGGTTAATCTGAGGCTCATTAGTTGGCGAGGTTTAAAATCGCCAAACACTGATAATTTTATTCTAGTTCAAGTTCTGGCGAAAGGCTTGTGTGCTTCGGATTTTCATACTATCATCTATGTGCTTCGTGAATACGATACTCCCCTTAAGCAGATAATAATCACCTGCTGTGCTGTAATCATAGTAATCTCTCCTCTTCAAATGCTCTGAAATACATTTCATAGAATATAAAATATTTCAGTCTGAAGTTTTCTATAACAAGCATAATCTAAGCTAATCAAACTTTAAACAAATTTCTGAAAATTCTAGACTATTTTTGGTGTGTAAATTAGAAATTCAGACAATGACTTAATACATGTTCGTTCTTTTGAATGCTTTGAAGTAATTTGGAATGAAACAGGAGCATTGGTTATACATATTTTTTGTTTCTATTTTGCTAAATGAGACTGCTCTAAGGTTTTAAACTTCATTTTTGATTTTAACTGCGTTTTGAGCTGTAAATTACGCAAGAAATGGTTTTGGAGTACAGATGTGACATTCTATGGAAATTACTTCATCTTTCGTATAGGAATATAAGGGAGATGAGGATGGAATCCAAATACCACACTTTTTGTATATCCTTGCTTGAGTGGTTACTTATGGAGTATAGAAAATAATTTCACCAGAAATATAATTAACATGTTTCTGAATCTTTTTCTACTAAAAATGGCAATTACTTTCATTACAAAATATCCATTTTATTTTAGCTTTTCAATTGGCTTTGCTTCTGTTGTGTAACATTTTCTGATTTCTATTTACAATGAAATAAATTTTGAATTTAAATGTTTTCTGTTCCCTGATTTTACGTTTTAAGGATTTTACACTTGTGATTCGCGTAATATATTTAAACAGGTTGATTCAAAATGTTTTAATCTTGTAAGGATTTCTGATAAGAAAATTTAATTCATAATTTTTTGGGGGAAACCTAACTTATATTTTAAGATTATTTTATAACTGCTGTTATCCATTACAAGTTTTTTTTTTAGAATTATGCTTTTTTTATTCAGGATTGATAATTGTTGGTAATACGAGTTATTGCTCTTATGTGACTGTTTACTTAATGTTTTATATGTATGTTTTATTTTCTACTTGACGGTGTTTTACTTAATATACCACTATATTAACTTCCCCTCATTTTCTTTAAAGTAGTTTCTGGATAATTCTGATTTTATATCAAACTGTAACCAAGAAAACAATTTCATATGTTTTAATAAGAGACTTTGTCTTTAAATATAATTTATTATTTTAGAGTTTGGTCTGCAAATCCAAAATTGTTAATATTTGAACTCTCTTGCAAATTTCTTTCTTTATCGGTTTTCTGGGACATGACGGTCACTGAGCTGTTGTCTGTCTGGATTGGCGGTGTGCGGTCCCTAATTGGTGATAGAAAGGCTATCAAAAGGATTGAGCTTACCAACTTGTAGGCGTTTGGAATGGTTTACGTAACACGTCGACAATTCCGGATTGTTGAACTCCAGACTCAAGAACTTTGCCGTGGTGATTACTACTGGTTTAAAAGGGCAAAGCTTACCAAATATTCGACATTTTTACTTACACCCCACTTCTTATAGTTCGTCAGGAGGGCAACTTCTTTGTGTTAAAAAAGAAAATGTTCTGGTTGGACTCTTCTCCAGAGAGAATTCATTTCGAAATTGAGCGACAGGGGCAATGTCTTGAACAGTTCGTCTTTTATCCTAAAGAAAAACGAAAAGATAAAAGAAAAGTCTGATAGAAGCCTTCAAAATGGATCCAGGAGTCTGGATCATGACGTCGATAGAAGTAACCGAACTCAAGCCTAATGAAGGAGGATCCTAAAACAAATTGTCTTCCCTTAATGAAGAAAATGAACTCCATCATGCGTTTTCGAATCATCGAAAAATATTATCGGTTCGTGATATGGAAACGTTTTTAGTCACCCAGGCGAGAGATTCCCTTCTGACATGGCCTGGGTACACTGCCCAAAAAAGGTGGGCCAGTTCTATATCTCCCGTTTTACTGGGCCGATTAACGAGATTCAAATTGCGTTTTTCATGCCTCGAAAGGGCGACTTCGGATAGATATCATATATATATAGCATTGTTCTAATATAGGTATTTTGACACAAAATCGGACTTTTTCTGAAATGACATGCCAAATGTTTTCCATATTTTTATTCTACGACTCAAATTATGCTTAAATGTTAAATTTTATAAAAATGCGTTGCGAAATTTAGGGAGAAATTCAAAAATTTACATTGGCGTATTTATTTAAGTTTGCGCTCAGAATAATTCACTTGGCGAACTTCTTAATTTTTAGCAACCTATTTCCCTTTCCTTTTTACTTCCTTGTACGAAGTAAAAAGGGAGTATTGCAATCGCGAAAAGTTTCAGGCAGCATATTTCAACGAAAATATCCATTTTGACCTCTATCGAATGCAATTTAACGATGTTTTTGCGTGATATCTGTACGTAAGGACAGAATAAAATATTCTTTTCCTTCAAAAAAAGCATAAAACTGCTTTAAAATTAATTCTGAAGAGAATTTTTCGTGACGTCTGTACGAACGTATGTACGTTCGTGCGTACGTACGCATCTCGCATAACTCAAAAACGAGCAGCCTCAGAACGTTGAAATTTTGTATATAGGACTGCTATAACATGTAGATGTGCACCTCGTATTTTGGTTGCAATGGCCGCACCAAACGTATATAAATATATTTATATATATATCCACTCTGTTACCTGGCTCAGTGATCTCAGTTTCTTTACTCTTATATGTTTGTAAATTGTACATTTTTTGCTTTAAAAATGATTGAATTATGTTGTTTTTATCTTCCGGTTAAGAATTTTATGCCTTTAGTAAATCTGTGTGCAATATTTTTAGAATTATCAGCAATTTTAAAGTTGTTTAATTGCCACTAAGCCTGTTTTTAATGGCGGACATTGATGTTTACATTTGAAATAGGAAACTAGTGGATTTGTTGCCAATCTAGAGAAACTTAGCTTCGCAACAACAAAGATAACGCATTCATTTATTATTGCCAATTAAACCATGCTTAATTCTTTCTGGAATTTTTTCGAGGAAATAAGTGTTTGAGATTTACTTCGTAATTATTAATAGAGATATTTTGAGTTTTTATGTATTTTTGCCTTCTCGCGAAGTGAGAAATGAATTAATTAAATGAGAAATACTCAATCGTCTGTGAAAACTGTTTCTTTTTTGTTTTGTTTGCTTAATTTCTTTTATGCATCATTCTAGCTTCATTATAGTATTTGAATAGAACATGTGGCAACAATTAGATAATTCTATTCTTTAAATGATATAAATTTTGTGCATTATGAGTTATAATATGAACGAAGTATATACGTTAACTGTTATATAATTATTGGATTATATAACAGTTAACTTAGTTTCCGTTATATAATTATTATATAAGTTAACTGTTATGTAATTATTAATACTGTTAAGTGTATCTAGCGCCAGAGTGTCGCTATGGTAAACAAATACTAGAGTGAATTTTAAAGAATACATTTATTCTATTGTGGTTTATGCGCTGTCGGCGAAGTAGATTTAATTCAATCCAATAAGTTTAAATGAAATGCAAGAAAAAATGCGTATAATTTAATATTCCAATACAAGGAAGTCATGTGGTGTACACATCAGATTTTTTCATTGTTTTTAGCGGAAAAAATGTCATCGCTTATAATTTCAAATAATTTTTAAAAAGTGCGTAAACCACATTTGGCGTCATTATCGCATTTAAAAAATATGCCAAATTAAAAAACACGCTAATATATAAATTCATATTTATGTTAGAAAACTTTGAATAAAAAATTCTAACTTTTTGCAGGATTGCCTACAAATACTTTAAGATGATGTTAAAAATTTTAGGTTTTAATTCAAATTTGTTTTCGAATAAGATATAAAAATTATTTTAAAAAACTCATAAATTTGGCAAATTTTATTTGGAATGAACCTAAATTTTGAAATCTGAAAGAAATAATAAAATAAGTTTAATAAAAAAAGCGATATTAAAAAATATATACCAAATTCAATTAACATTGAGAAGTTAAAATTTTGAGAGCTCATTTTTTGCTCGATCGATTCTTATAAAACTTGGCAGTTTAGCATAATTTGAATCGTACAATCGAAATGTGAAAAAAAATTGGCATGTTGTTTCAGAAAAAGTCCGGTTTTGTGCATAAATTTCCATATTAGATCAATCCTATGTATAAATCTAATGTTGACCAGTTGAACGGAAGATATAGAACTGTCCCATTTAAAAAATATTTTAAGAAGCTCTTCTTAAAAGTAATATGCTTGAAAAATTTATATCTGAAAATGTAATTATTTAACCAGTGATAACCGATGCTATTTTTGTTTAAAAATTATATTCATAGTTTCATTTTAACTTAAATAGAAGCCTCAGCTCCAGAGGAATAATGTTTTTAAGAATCAAGAAAGATAATATAATCTGAATCTGTAGTTGATATTGCATTTTTTGTTCTAATCGAAACTTTCCTAGTATTCCAGAATAATATAATCTGAATAGATAACTGACTGAATCTATAATCTCATCTGTCTGTGATATTCCAGTATAATATAATTTAAATCTATAGCTGGCATTCAATACATTTCGTTCTAAGCTCTACTGTCTGTTATATTCCAAAGTAAGGATTTTAAGTTATGAAAAATACGATGTAATAAAATTTAATATTGATTCTGTCAAGTCATATTCTGACAGACATTTCTCGGTTTAACATTACAGGCATGTCAATGTAGAATTTTCCTATGTACAATAGGATTCTGACAAATATCACGTGTGAATCTCCCTTTCAGGCTAATATCCTATGTATGTTATCAGGAGACTGATTTAATGAAAGTGATTTAGTTTGTAAGCAAAAACATTTTTTTAGTAGTTTTACTCACCTGTGTTTCTAATGAATTCCTTACTGGATTATCTCAATTTGGCACAAAGCACTTATTTTACTCGAAAACCTAAATGTATTTTCTACCCCCTTCTAGCATGCCTTCGTGGTGTAGCAGACTCCGCGCTTATTCGAGAGGTCCAGGTTTCGAGTCCCGGGAAGCACACTACGCATTTTGTTTTGTTTTGTTTTGTTTTTTGTCTCCAACATCGAAATAACCTAATGACTCTACAAATGGCGCCGGAACTAAGAAGGTTGGTGGGCAATAATCTGTCACCATCAGGATTTGACGACTGGCCATCTAATCCTCAATTGCCCTTTAGAAGGAGGAGTGTATGAAGTATTTTCTCCCTCTTTTCAGCCCGCTTTCGTAGTGTATTTGATAGTGAATACACTACGAAAGCACGCGAAAGCACGATAGTGAGTGAAGCACGCTCAGCACGTATTCGGGATAACTGAATTTCGAATCGCGGTGACAGCATTGTACACTTTTCGTGTTCTAGCATATGTATAACCTAATGACTCTACAAACTTATACCTAATTTAGGTGCTGTGTCAAGCGTTTTGTTTATGTTTGAATATATATTAATTCTGTAATGTTATACAATTATTTACGAAACTTCTCTTTACTGCTAATTGAAGATAGCATTTACGGTTACATTTCCTCAGTGAAGTCCCTAGCCTGTATTAACTAGACGTAGATAACAATAATTTAAATCTAGATAAAGAATAGTTAAGGAAGAGGTGATTTCTTTTCTGAAAGATACATAAATGCTTTATAATAAATGGTAGCTTAGCTGCGTTTAATTTATACAGAGCTGCAGATTTCAGTATCGATAACCTGCATTTACTCCCTGTTAGGTTTGAGAACTAATTTGCCATTATATCTATTGCTGTTCTTTAATAGTATTTTTTAAAATCTATCTTATATCAAATTAAAGCAATTAGTGGTTTTTGAAGAAGTATTTGGTGTTTAAATGACTAATTTCGGATTTCCGGAAAAGCTAAGCCTGGCGTCCGTCTGGTCGAAATTGCCGTATATTTTAAAATTCAGTTTTAATTCTTTTCTAAAAAACATACTTGATTTTCTTTAAGTGTACCTTTGATCTTGAACCTTTGCTCAATAAATTCTGAAAATTCTTAATCACTTGCTTTAATTACATAGTAATGGTTTCTAGGTTCTTTTCGGGTTATGTAGCTGTAATGATTTTTCCAACTCGCATTGTTCTAAAGTTGACTGTACAAGTGTTTCCCTGCAGCGTTCGTCATTTGACAGTGTAACGAACTTCGTTCATTTCATAGTCTACTTCTTGCATTAATCTAATTTGGTGAGACATTTAAACAGACACTGAACACTACTTGGTTTTATTAAATAACATTTCGCAATCTATCAGCTCATTATCGACAAAAGGTTTCAGAACAGTTTCTGCATCGATTTCGATCCTTTCCCAAGAAATCCACAGGGAAATATGATGCTTCACTTAATTCACATCGCGAATCTCTAAACTGAACAATCCACTTTAAACACCTTATATACTGTAAGGGTAAAGGACATTTAAAAAAGGTGATTTTAAAAAATGCAGTTCCTTTGTCAATTACTTGCTAGATTTCTAACATAAAACAGTATTATAATTACTTACTCAACAAAGCTAAGTCTACTGCACTTCTGCTCGAATGTTTGTCTTCATTATGTATAATGAAGGGGATATGCCGATGTAAACACGTTCTTTTAGAATATACCGGCAGAGAGACGTGCACATACTCAGGTTCGTGAAATAAGGGAGGCAAGGAATTGATGATAGGCATTATGCAGCAAGCATTGACACGTACTACTCATAATCCTCCTAGCATCTTCACGGAATTTCCGGGAGTGTAGGCTCTAGCGCCATCTTGCTGGAACCCAATATTTTGTTTAAAGTTTAACTTTTTAGTTCTGCAAAGTTGTTTATCATGCTCGCGCAACGACTATATTTATTGCTAATTTCTAGAGCGCTTCTGAACTCACTCGTCTTTAAAAATAAGCACAGATAATGTTTATTCTTGGATTTCGCCCACCACATTGTCACACGAGAATGAATGCAGAGGTGGTTCATGCAGTTCTATTTATTTTTCTGATGTCCAGTACATGAAGTGTTGCTGTTTGTTGAATCTTTGGAGGTGAATTGTGTCTCACCATTCATGAAGATGAGAACAGCGGGTTGATCCTAATAAACTTGAATAAAGAAAAGTCTCTCCATTTCTCTTAATCTGCTGCAAGAAATTGATAAAAATCGTTAATCATAAACGTATGGAATCTAAGAACCGATAGGTCGATAATTCGTAAAAATGCTGCTCTCAAGCTCATCTCAGTCTTTGTTGTTCTTATCCTACTTTTAGGACCTGCTGGTATCTTTCGAGCTACAAAGCCTGTGGTTCGAAATCCCGTTTTACAATTTTACGTAATCCTACGTTGATTTGTCCTTGGAGAATAAACTTTGAGCTGCAACCAATAAGTTACCTTTCAGAACACGCGATATTCCATCGGTCATTACTCCTTCGTAGCTGAAATAAACCTAAATTAATAGCATTAACTCACATAACTTAGAATAACAATAATATGTGTTATGGTAACATAACAACAATATATTGTGTTATGTTAACTGTGTACGGTTTATTGAGAAACGTGTACACTCACCTATGCCACCGTGAATTATGTAATAGCATAGCTTTCGAGCTGTAGATAATATGGTTTGAAGAATTATGTACAAACCTGGACATATTAGAAACATCTTAATGAAATTTAAGAAGATGTGACGAGTATATTACGATTTGATATGTTTAATAAAAGATTAAATCTGAAAAATCACAAGCTTAAATCTCACAAATCAAGCTTAAATGCTGAAGATAGCAGTCTGAGCAGATCTGGCATTTAGATACTGCTCAGTTATCGCATGTTTGTTTAGTGATGTATAGGAATTTATTACCAATTTTCATGCAAAAATGTCTTGTATATGAAACAAAATTGGAAAGCTTAAAAACGAAGTGGGTTTCCGTTTTCTGCAAATCCCAGTTTTAAAATGCTCTAAATTAGCAAGCACCTGTTTGACACCATTGTACATTTATGTTTCGTGGTAAGAAGTAACTGATTCAGCATTCTCTGAGAAACTATTTATTGAAATTTAAGTAAACAGATATCAATAGTACTCTTCATAAACCTCTTATGAAAAGATCTTGCTTCATCTGGTTATGAAAATCAGTAGTAAAAATCAATATGCTACTCGTAGTTCGAAAACATACACTGTGAATTTAAAGATCATGTACAGTTAATTTTCTTGAATGCAGTATTCTTTAGATACTGTTCGCCGTACCTATGATATGGAGTTTGAAATTATTATCATTTCATTTGAAAGACCTCTCGTAACAAATGATAAAAACTATGAGTTTTGATATTCGCTTTAGAAGTTCATATACATTTATGTAAAATTTATATTTAAGTGCACCTTCTTTCTACGTAACTGCCTAGGGAAAAGTGTTACTCATGCTTTGTCGTCGTGCTACTTCCGAATTACTATCGATTTTGACTGAATGCAGAAAGAGACGTTCAACCTTAAATCACTTAAAAACGTGATGACGGACTCATTTTTCACATGCGAATATATTTTATGTACGAATATGTATGCATTACATGTACATAATATTTTTAGTAATTCAGTTCCCTTCAAGACCACATATTATTAGGATTGAAATTATGTTCATTTTAAGCTCTGATGAAAGTAAATAAGCATGTTTATCTCTCTTTATGTAATATAAAATATTGGTTCGTTCAAAATACATTACTGTCTTTTGATTTTCAGAGAAAAGAACATAACTCTCTGTGAAAGATTTATTCTTTTCTTCATGATGTATTAAATTTAGTTTTGTATCAATAACAAAAGGACATAGTTTGGTATGAAACATTTAGGCTCAGTTCAGCTTTTATTTGATCTATAAATAGTCACTGGACAACATATATATTCCTTTATTTTAGTTGCAGATTTTGAATTATTTATGATAGAAAATGTTAATTTCTTTCTTTATTTCCGCAGTATTCGATGAAAATTAAATTGTTCTTTGTGTAAAATGTTATATTGTGTTATCCAATTTAATATTTCTTTTTTTCTCCAAACCTCATGTTTTTATTTTAAATTAGCTTTTATGAGTCATGCTTTACTTTCATCTGCTCACGCTACTCATAACCTGCGGAAGTGGGGCTAATTATAAAGAAGATTCATGAACTCATAACGTGATATTGCTTCAGCTTGAAAAAAAATGCACGAGATGACTTATCTCCATTTTCTTTCATTTTAAAATTATAATAACTCACTTGCTTTTTGACCTCCAGATTTTCTTTTTTGCGTATCAGGAAAAGTAGTGCAGTTCATCTCAGGAATTTCTTTAAAGGTCTTTTTTTAATTCTCGTTCTTTCACCTACATCCAAAAATAATGAATAAGTTTCGCGATCAGCTTTTTTTTCTTGGAGAATGGATGGCGTGAACAGATTGCAGTAATTTTCCCAAACTGAAAGATTCAAGTGTCATCCAGAAGTTTAACTGATATTTGTTATTCTTGAAGCATTTATAATTGCATTCCAGCCACGTTATAATTATTATTTTTTTAGTACAAAAATTTAAAACCGGAATTCCTTTTTCTCTCCATTTACTAACCTTTCTCATGATTTTTTATTTGTATTTCATATGTATAGGAAATGTTAGGATGGGCATATTACTATATAGCCTATTGTATAGTTTTTTTATTATTTTTAATATTGATCAATAAAAGTTTTGCTTTAAACTGATTATTTTTCTTGTGCAATCTTTCCCGATATAGCCTTACAACTAGACTTTTAAGCCCTTTTGTCATAGGAACAATTATATCTTCGCATTCGCATTCAAAAATTAAATACTGACAGCCAAACGTAGTTGCAAAATCTCTAAGGTGACTAAATGGATGTTTTCGTGGTTCTGTTCATGAGTAACATAAACACAATTTCTCTAAAATGCCTTCTTGAAGTCATACCTTCCCTAAGCAGATAACCCTCAAACGTTTTGCCATAATTTACGTAATCAAAAACACTTAAATAAACCCAACATATAATCAAAGGAAGGAAATAACAAATCTATTGTTTTAATTGTGAAATTCAAAGATGGCGATAAAGCTTCGCTCTGTTGCGTTAATTCCAATAGAAATTTTTCTTAAATAAAAAATCTTTGCATTATCTCACTGTATTAGCAGTTTTCTTTGTAAGTGAGTTATCTTCCGAATTTTTCCCTCCATGCTAGCGACTGACTATTAACTATACAACCATGTATACGCAAAAGTAAAGTTGCCATTGTTGGATAATTGTTTCTTTTATTTCTTTTCCGTTTCCTTTATTTTTAATATTATAAATTATGATTTTTACTTGCAGTGAAGCTGAATATCAAGGTCTCTGTCAGCAAAAGATCTTACCGGCTTTAGAACCGTTAGTCATAGACTCCTACTTTGAACTTCAAAAATGTTTTAAATGACCCAAAGATTTATGTTTTGGTGTTTTTAATTTAAAAAAGTTATATACAATACGAAATGCAACTTTTTACACATTCCTCCGATCTCTATACTTATATTTTGGAAATTTGCACGCGTTATGAAAATAATATAAATATGCTATCCAGATTTCGCTAGTGTGAAATATTATAGAAATATAGGTATTTTGATCATTTTTTAATCTTAACTCACATCTTCTATGTAATCAGTAGACTACAAGTATATTGATTGATACTATTATCTGCACAAGGCTGTAATAAAAAGTATTTAATTGCAATAAGATGATGCTTAGCATCTCCTGCATTTTCCCTGCATTTCACAGAAGTTAAATATCTTTCCTGCACATTCAGACTTTCACATAATATAGTAAGCGAGAAGAAATAGATATACATATTTATTTTACACGCTTATGAGATATTATCACATGAAAGACAGCCCGTAAAGGTTTACTAAAACAGTACACACACACAAACACACATTAATTTATGCTAATAGTTTCCGTATGTCTCTTTTCTCATCAAGATAGTCTCTCACTTTATATAGATGTTACAGCAAGTGGCATTTCTAAAAATTAAGATATATTCTTAACCACGAGCTCGTTAGAGCTTGTTCCCGAACACTTGCGTTTAGTTGCCGAAGCCTGTCACTTCAAAGAGTAAATATCAGAGTTACACTTGCAACTCTGATACTTACTCTGTGCAGTTTTGGCAAAGCTGGATTTGTTCTAGAAGAACGGTTAGTTTTCCATTCCGGCCCAAAGTGCATTGTAGTGAAGTATTAAAAAAACACTAAATCGTTTTTCGTTTATTTGAGCTAAACATGATCGTTATAGTATAAAGAATTATCATTATTTTATACAATTTTTTTAATTTCCATTCATTCATTAAAGATTCCACTGCTCATTTTCAATCATAATGTATTTCTAGCGAAATAGAATGATTTACATATTTTCCAGAGGTATAGAATACTGTGGGTTATTGTATTTTCTTTGTGTTAATTATCAAAAATTATTGCATACCCATATGCGCGTTTTCATATTGTAGGTGGTAGCACGCCCGGCTAGTAGGAAAGACCTGTGGCTCGAAACCGAGTGCTGGCATTGCTGAATTCTGTGAAAATTTCTAATGAATCTACAGTGAAAGGGGATTAAATATTTTCTTTTATTGTAATATTACATTATCTAAGTTTTTGTGCTTGTAATGTAGCAAATTGTAAATTAAGAATGCTAATAGGATTTTATAAGCCATAGTTTACCTTTACTTGGTTCAAACTTTTACTTGGTTTGTAAGAGAATATGATACTGTTTTAATTATGTGGATTATAAAGAATGTGATTTTATATATCCTGACTTCATAAACAGATATGAAATCTAATTTTTTTGCTTGAAATAAAACCATTTACAATGTTTTTACATTCTTCATATAAGTATCTCGTATAAGGTTTAAAAAAAGAAAACTTTTGGAAAATCTATGTTAGCAATGTATTGGAGCACAAAACTTTAGAAAAGATTTTCTTTTCTTCTTCCTATATAAAAATAAGCTTCAGCTATCTCTTATAAAGATCTCAGGAAAGAAAGTCCCTCAGAAAACCCTTTATGTAAAAAAATGAAAGGTAATGCTAAAAGAACCTATATGTGAGCGTGAAGAAAGAGGCTACTTTTAACTGCTTGATACCAAAGTTGAAGCTTCCACTTTTGTTACTATGCACCCAGAAGGCTGAATTGAATCTTTTGCTTTGGAAACCAGCAGAAATAATTTTATTTTTTCTACTCTAGATGGTTTCCCCCCCTCCTGCCTTTTAACAACTTCTGCTTCGAAATAGATTCGGGCTAAGAAATGCTGTAAGAAATTTTAGAATATCACAAATATTGCTTTACTTAAAAATAGTATGATGC
Source organism: Stegodyphus dumicola (assembly GCF_044657685.1). NCBI lineage: Eukaryota > Metazoa > Arthropoda > Arachnida > Araneae > Eresidae > Stegodyphus > Stegodyphus dumicola. Next base: position 163,806,256 of record NC_140781.1, read on the forward strand.
ATTTTAAGCACTTATTTGTACAATAAATTAATGTGGTATCATAAAAGACTTAAAAATTTACTTTTTATCTTAACTTAATATAATGCGCGATTTTATTCTTAAAGCATTTATTTTTGCCACTAAAAAGTCTTCAAAACTCCCTTGAATATGTGCATGTAAACTATTTGCTATTTTCTTATATGAATGAAAATAAATATAATAAATTTCCTTCAATCGTTATTTTTTGAAATTTAGAGATGGCAAAATAGGCTTTGGCTTACCTAACTGCAGGATACCTTCGTGGAGCACTGTTTAATGAAACATAGTTCATATTTGTGTTACACATGAGAAAAACCAAGAAAGTGCCCATGCAACGTAACCATAATCAGAATCCAAACCGAACTTCCATTATTAAGATATCTTGGTAAGAAACGTCCACTGCATTCTACTTGCATTTTATTTACATCCCTTTCATCCCCCCCAAAAAAGTTACAAATTCCAAGTAGAATTATTAGCATTAGAAAAACATTCGTTTTATTTCAGTTAATATATAGATGTACCTTTTGGAGTTAAATTACTTAATTGTTTAAGCAAAAATGAGTTTTCTTCCCTAAGAGATAAACTTTTAGTATGCAACTCTTAAGTCGAAAGAGAAAATTATTGATTTCAAGATCTCCCAGATCTTAGCAGATTTGCAAATATGATTGACTTAATTTACTTTCTTCTTGACTCTTCCGAGTTTAATTATTAAAATAGTAACATCCAATTTTCCGTTTCTTTAACTTATCACTTTAAATTCTTCTATATTATACAATTAAGAAATGTATCTTAAAAGGAAATGTAATGACATTTTATCTTATCATCCTAATAAGAATGAATATAGAGCAAAATGTTCATTATTTGCCTTTTGGATTTCTATTTAGTCTTAGTTGTTATTGTTAATAACGATAGAAAGAAATATTTTTGTATAACACGAAATAAAAACAGAAATATGAACGTAGTATAACGCTTAGTCAAAAAAAGAAATATAAAATAATCTGAATTTCTTACTGAAAATGAGTTTAATTTCAAAATTAGCTGCTATAAATAAGACATTACAAAAACAGGCGCTTTCCATTTATTATCGAAAGGGTTGATGATAGTATGCTTGGTATGCGGATCCATGGTATGCATAGTAGTAGTAAATTAATACGTACATTTTCGTAAGAAACGTCATCTCTTCCTGAAGTCCATTCCGCATATGAATTTACATACATTATTATGTAAATGAACGAAATATCCCGAGGCCGCAATGAGATTTTAGACTTCTCGTATATGATAAGTGTTAAAATAAAAATGATTTAAATACCTGATATTTTTGTCGAAGATACTGCTAATTTTTAAATTGCAATTCTAGAGACATTAGGCCATTTTTGAAGTAGGAAACATAAAAAATGAGCAATGCCCTCGCCGGGATTCGAATTTGGACGTCTCGAGTACTCGCCGAATGTGCTACCGTTATACCACGAAGGTATTCAGAAAGGTGGGATAAACTATCTTACACAATAATTGTTTTATAGGTGTTTAATTCATAAGGTTTGCATTAACGTGCATTTAACATTGAATAAATGGGTATCTTAGTAACTTGTACTGAAATTGAATAAATGTAAATCCCCCCTATGTTAGCTGTAACCCTAATTCCATCCTGATATTGCTTTCTAGTAATTTCCAGAAGCAGGAAGTACGAGAAGTATCTCGCAACCGGTTAAAAACTATAAAATGCCAGAGAGAAAGCGTCCGAGTTCAATTGCTTAGTTACTATTGTTGTTGCGAGTTGTTTAGTTCTGCGAAAACAGAAGTTAGCTTTCTCTTTAGATGCGCTTTGTATTGTGTTGCATTTAAAGGTTTTATCAGTTTGAAGTATTAACTACTGATTATATTGTGTGATATTGTGAACACTTATGCGAAAATCTCCGGGGAAAATTCCAGTGTTCTCATATATTTCTTTCTATCAGAATAAATTATATTAACTTATTATTGGACTTGTGCATTCAATCTATTACGAACCCGTGCTCACGCAACACTATATTTGAAGTACGCTTTTGGGACTTCTGGTACATCATGTGACATTAAATAGGTAATGAAATTCTGTTTTCAATAATAAGCACAAATATGATCACAAACAAGTATAACAGTAATGTATATGCAAACACAATACGAATTATGTCACTACCTCAGGAAGATAACACATTAAAATGTATGATTTCTGTAGTATGAAGTTATTTTCTTTATCTCGAGAATAAAAATTATGGCAAGGTTTATTCCAAATATACTTATTTGAAGACCGGTGACAGAAACAGGGCTTATATTCCATATTATATTCCTGTAATTATTTAATAAGTTTTACTTCTAACCCTTTTTTCTGGTTTAAAAGCAAATAACTCTTTAGAGTTTCAATGATCTGAGAAATAAAGATTAGTCAATTAAAAGGGTGAAATGCCTGTTTTCAAAAGCTGTTTCATTTCTGATATTTTCTCTAATTTCAACAGAATTTTAATAAATAAACCATTAAATGTTGCTAAGTATCGCAAAATAAAATAAAAATGCTTTTATCTAAAAATACCGTAATTTTTTAGTATACTGTTTTGTTTACACCTAAGCAATTCGCTTCAGTCTCTTTCACTCAGCAGTTTCATTATCTTTCAAAAGTGCTTTCTTCGGCATTTATTAGTTCATAACATAAAATCAGTGCCCATTATCCATTCCCATTAAAAATGTTATGTCCCCTGATGATTTTTTGTTACTTAATTTTTCGATTATCTACTCAGCATAGAAAGGGAAACTCACATGCAAAATATGTGGAAGTGATGCTTGTGCAATATATCTTTTTTATACTTTTCACTTTTAAGTCTTTAATTAAAAGAGTCAGAAATGTAAGTAGCTTACTACTAATGATTGTAGTGAAGTTATTAAAATATGGCTATATCTTTGATGGTGGTTTGGGACATTAAAACTGCATACGATATAACATTTAAAAGAATGCTTATTAATGATAATTTGAACACAAAAATGTTTCTTCGTATATTTTAAGCATTGTTGTAATATAGCTAGAAACAAGTCTAACATGTAAAAATTTCTATACCAGGCGGTATCACGCCGAGTTAACATTTAATAGAAGCAGCATGATAGTAAATATATTTATAAGATTATATACATTTTCTTTTCCAGTGTTCTAATGTTTTTATTTCTTTAACCTACTTTTTATTTAACCAGAACTATAAACATTGAAAAAGATTTAAATTATCTTTCCCTGGTTGGCTGAATTCCGATATTCAGCTTCAGTGCGAGTTAAGGTATGTTATATTTTCAGTTAGCTGCGAGTACTTTTGGATAATTTTTTGTAATGCCATTCTTATATATTATGAGAATTTAATCTAGACTCCGTTAATCACATACAAAAGAATATTCATTATTCGTTTCAAGAAGGGGACTCAAGACCTCCCACATTCGAGACAGCATATGTGAAGAGTTGGATGTAGTAGTAAGAAAGGGATCATATTTTATTTGTTAACTAGAATAGAAACCTCTACTTAGATGCAGTTGAAATAGGATGAAAATTAAATAACTTTAAATAATAAACAATAGTAATATGCATTTTGCAAAATCTTTTAAGCAGCACTGATTCTAAATCTTTGAAAGAAGCTGATAACGTTCTTAAATTTGTTCTCAAGAATTCTCCATATAGGCTCAATAATTTCAAGTCATGAGTAACCAAGTGTGATAGTGCACTTCACTTTCGTGGATCTTCCTTCAAGATCGGGTTCACCCAAGCAAGATATGTCGGGCATTATCTTCCTTATATTGGATCATCATCTTAAAATAAAGCCTGGAACATGGAATAAAATTTGTCACATTAAAATCTTCTCATGGGTATAGTTAAACTGCTACCGTATCTACAAAACTCAATACTAGCCCCATTCAGTTCTTTAATAAAACACATTAAAGCTAACAACGAAAGCGGTCTTAAAGCAGTGAATACTGTAAACTTCACTTCGTAATCTTCAAATGCACACACGTTGACATGTAAGATCATATCATCTTTCTATGCCTCAGGTACTCATTTTTTTAGTTTTGCTGCACTGAATGCAATGTTTATATTTTTATGCCAACTAACATTTTATATTTTAACACTGTCATTGTGTATTATAATTGCACTTGCGAGTGCCAGACGGCTTTTTGATGTGAAATGCCCACAAAAGCAGGAGTGTTATCCTCTTCCTCGCATCCAGCTCTGACTTGGCAAATCATTTGCTAGACTGATCAGTTTTGTATTTCAAGCTGAAGGCACAATAAATTTCAGTTACTTTTATTCCTGTCGACTTCTTCGGTGCTCTGATATTATAAAATAGCCGGGACGAAAATTCACTTTGTAGGCATAATTGGACTAATTTTAGTTTAAGACAATTAGAGTTTGATTCTAGAGTACATACAGGAGTTACATGCAACCCCACAACCTTTTACGTTTGACGCTAATTTAATTATACATAGGCTAGTAAGGAATTTTCTATAGCTTTATAGCGCATATTCTTGCTGGAATTGAAACCACGCCCGGTTAGAATCGGAAGGTTGGAGTTCGAATCTCGGCAAAGGAATTGCACATTTTTCATGCTTACTGCTTGAAATAAAGTAATTGATTCTGCAGGTTGGTCAGAAGAAAAGTTTTATGCTATTCGAATAGCATTTTTATTCGTCAATTATAATATCCAGATTTTTCATAATGGGGGTAGAATATGTATCAACGTTTGAATATTGAAATTCTCCATCCACTCTAAAGTTAACCATACAGATGAACATGACTGCAATATGAGCCACATATTTAAAATAAAATACTTTAATCTAATTTAATTTAATTAAAAATATCTGCATTTTAGGCAAATTTTTAAAGTATTAAATTGCATTTAACTACGCGTTTAGTTTTACATAACACCTCTTATGCGTATCAACAATAATAATAAAATGCACACAGCTATTTTACGCTTTACGAACCTTCTCTTAATCCCCTCAGCTTTCAAGAAGTACCTAAACCAGTACATGGCTCGATTAAGGAAGGAAATCTGAAGAGAAGTTTCACTTTTCAAAGAAAAAATTAAAATCCAAAATAATATTTAGAACTTGCAATGACGGCGAAAAAAACTGGACTAGTTTAACCATAAAATAACATGCTTATTTCCAGACCGTATTGAAGGATGTTTTGATTGCCTACAAAGAGTATGACAAAGAAATGCGTCATACTTAGCAGTCAAACATATGATCTAATATCACTGTTTTTACATCATCCACAACGTAGACAAATCTTGATTTTCATCCGATAATATTCAGCGGGCACATAGGCAGAATAAACAGTGAACTAATGAACACAAATAACGAACATATGAGTTCCTTTCTGTCTGTCTTTAATCGCAGGTCTTGTCTCTCTTTATCGAATATCCGATGGGTCAGTGCACCAACCATCAGTGCCATCAAATTTAGCCTTATTATTGTAAATCTCCACTACTCTCAAAAATCTTTCTTCTGATTAATTGTCAATAATTGATATTCCGCTTTTCACTTTCGGCTTACAAAAAGAACACTCTGCTTCGTAAATATATAAAACCTGTATTAGGTTACAGTTATAGCACTCATGTTACCTTCCCAATACTTGTTTCAAACTGACCTTGTCTTACTATCGAATAAAAACTGAATAATAAAATAGAATAAAAATTTAATATCTCGTTGACATATGTTTTTAGGCATACCTGTTGCTACTCTGAAAATGTTTTACTTGCTTTAAAGAGAATCAAAAGATTAACGTCATTTCCTAAGTGCTTAAGCAAAGCAAAGGCAAAGTTTTTTCTTATTACTTTGCTTTTCACTTATTTATTCCATTTCAATATGAACATTATTACATAGTTAATTATATATATATATATATATATATATATATATATATATATATCCTATATATATATATCCTATATATATATATCCTATATATATATATATAGATAGATAGATAGATAGATAGATAGATAGATAGATAGATAGATAGATGCTACGAAATGAATATGTACCCTCTTATACGAAATATAAGAAGTCACAAATAAGCTAAATTTCACCTACTGTAACTATCATGTATAATAATTTCATTTACTAATTTTGGTACAAAGATCAGCTGCACAGCCTTTTTATATATGCCTCTTTTTGCGGTTTATATTGGGGATAGGAAGTTCTTAAAAAAAAGATGAACTTGCTTCACTAACTTTTGAGCGATTAATGTGAGATATAAAGTTACTAACAGTGCATATATTAGAATAAACCACCACCTCCATGATTACATTTCAAAAATGCGTGATTCGACTTTTCGTAGGAAAAAGCAATGAAAAGAATGTGGTTTCGCAGAAGCCTTGCTTTTCCAGGCTTATGCTTTGATTCCTTTCCTAATATGCAAATTCCTTCATTTCTCGTTTTGACGCGATAAAAAGTGTAACGATTTCGTGCTGCTTTCTGGCGTTGCTGAATGGCGATCTATTTCACGCTCCTCTAACCTTCCGTCACGCTCTCTCTCCATTGTCTTTGGCGTTGGAGATCGTATTGCCGTCGCGGCTGGCGAATGAATCATTGAAGCGGCAGGAACGAAAAGCTCTGGCACGCTTGAACCCCCACTACCACCATTATTTCGCTAGTGATTCCAATTCAAATCTTAAGAGAGAATAAGAAAGAATTATCTTGAAGATCTGTGCTGATCTTCATTATTAATATATGATGTGATATTACGTTCAGCAGTGTCTAGAAATTCAAGTAAGTTCTGTATTCATCCCAAGAACGTCATAATTCCAAAGCTCTAGGAATTGCTGGGCAGAACAAATACGTGAGTTATTTAAAACGATTTCCAAACGAAATCAAATTTTGTTTTTCTCAGCAAATGAAAATGTGAGAATTTAAATTTTTAATTTAGGAACTTCGGTACTTCATTTACATTATGCTTGGAACATTGCTCTTATCCGATTTATAAATACTGAGCTTACTGAATTTCGTTAAACTCTTCAGCATAAAATTAATCATATAAAATATTTTGCCCTATGAAAAATAAATGAAAACGATGCCTTAAACAGAAAATGTACCTAATCTGTCAATTCAGTGTAAGAGAATATCTCTGAACGCAAGTACAAATTCCTCTGAAATATAAATAATATAAAGTTTACTGTTTCACATGCATTACTAAATATATGATATATAAAATATGAAGTGTGTAATTTGGAGTATAAATACAGCAGTAGATGATGAATATGAAAACCACGCATATCGTTTTTATAATCTTAATCATGCAGCTACAAACTGGTGCAGATAATTCAAATAGTAATACTGTACTATGCCTTCCATTAACAACCAGTGATTCTAATCCTTTCAATTTCAATAACCCACTCTGAATCTAAAACTTAAGATCCTTTTACACTATACATAAATCTATTTTTAAGAAATTTTTTTTTCCTGAACAGTGAGAGGCCAAAAAATACAAATACATTAATTATAACAAATCTGATCACAATAACAAACATGGAACCAAAATGTTCATTAGCAGCCCAAATGTTAACTAACAGTTTCCCAACAGCAGCCACAGAGGTCTCAAACAGAGAGCGTTGTGCATGTCAATAAATGGTAGCGATTCATATTTTGGGCTTTCATGCAAAAGAGCAAAAGGGTATCCAAGTAATTTCCAAGCGGAAAATATGTTTCACTAAACAATCATCATACTAAAGACGGAATATAAGAAAGTATTAGCTTCTGGGGTGCCAGGTATGAAATTGTAGCTCAAGACCCAAATCTTGCTTGACTTTCTAGAAGTCAAATACTGGGGACTGGAAGTAAAGAAAAAGGTTTCTAAAGCGTTTTATGTATGTACAATTTGATAACGTTGTAACAGATAGGAATGGCCGGAATCTAAATAATTCCGATACCCCTTTCAGCTAAAATATCTGCGTGCTTATTGGCAAGATCCCCGGGTTGACATCAACTGAAAACTTACTATAGTGTTTTACGATGACAGGTTATGAATGGGAGCTCAGAGTTCAAGAATTTCATCGTACTTGGGGCCACAGAATCTTGAACAAAGCATAATACATTTAACTGTTAAGTGAGAATATAGCAGTTAACCATTCTGAGACCTTTACGCACAATTTTGAGTTAAGATATTTATCGGTAAACCATGTAAGAAACATGAAACTGGGACTAAGAATTGAACAACGGAGTAAAATTTCAAACACCCTTATAGCTAGATTAATCTCAACAACAGAGTAATATTTGACCATTAAAATTTATCAATGCCCGAAGCTACCTGTATAAGGTTACATAATGATGCACTGCAAATGTGGTAATATTATATATTGCGAGAAATGAAGACACGAACAGTGATATCTAGAGGCGAAAATCTAAGACCGATGAATAAAATTAGCGGTGTCAGTGAGTCTCAAAACGTGTTTCAACGACTTCTGATTCCAGGGATTTTCTTTTCTTTGCAAATTGCGAATTTGTGTTCCATGGACTGCCCAGTAGTCTCAGGGCCGTCTACAGAGATGTAAAGAAGAAGCAGAAAATGAGTCATCTGAAAAACCCTGCAGCTAGAGATACGTCCTCCGACAAGAGTTAGAAAACTTCAAGATATGAAACTCAGATACGGAAATGAACACTTCAAAATAGCCATAACGCAGCTCACGGCTAGATTGTAGGAAGAACAAGAAATGCAAGTAGATGAGCTTCTTACGAAAAAAGATTAATCTAACGTGCGAGTTCCTCCTATCAATCTGCAAAAGTGCTGCAAGTCAAGTAAAAACAGAGAGAGAGAGTGGCGTCTACATAAGTAATTCCTAAATAAATATCATTAAGTCATAGTATCTTCAATATAGGTTCTTCAGCATATTAATTTAGTTACCATAAAATTATGGGGATTTATTTAATTTACATAACAGTTATTTTATTTTGAAGCAGCCTTTTCTATCGCTCTTGGCTTCAACTCAGGCTTTCTTGCCACAATGCAAATGCCCGGGCGTATTCATATGAGGAACAAAGAAATTGATATTTAAAAGAAAGTTCTGGAAGGTAAATTTATAGCGTGTTCTGCCTGCCTGAATGCCTGCTATCTTGATTTCTCTAGCTATTAGGTTTCTGTGTTGTTGAGCGCTTTTTGTCATTAAGCTTGTTTGTGCCGACATTTACGGGTCAGAGCTAGCTTGGGCCTCAATTAACTCGTGAAGCTGTTGACAAAGTTAACTTACGTTTAATTTTAGGCTAGAGGTTACCTTTTTGAACTAAGCCAAAAGTATTGGCTTTGATAAGCACGAGTTGGTGCCATCTGTGAAATTTAATTTGAGTTAATAAAGTGTTCTTTACACCCTTCTATTGGCTTTGTCATACTTTAAGACTTAGGAATAATTTTTTAAACAGTCTTCTAACGTCTAGCTTAGTTTATGATACCAAAACATACGAGACGTTATAACGTTTTCTTCAAATTATTTGTTCTCATAAATTATTTTCTGAATCACTATTCATCGCGGGTTTCTATACCGATAAGTAAAAATTTGACTTTTGTAAGTCCTACTGTGGAAGGTAGGATTCGACAGAAGAGAGAAAGGCAGATTGGTAACAACTTGATGACATATGTGACAGAAAATAAAATGAAGCGCTGAAACCCCAGGATTAGTCAACTGCCTCTGTACATAAGTAATAACGGTTAAACAATATTTATTTCGTTGGTGGAAAGAAAGTATAGTTGATAGTCTTGAGAATCTTTTACAGCGAATATAGGAACATAGTGTTTTGGTTGAATGTCTGATTAAAGCTCTCATTTTCCATGGTTTTTTTGGTTGCATTAAAATGCTGTTTTATTTGCTCACAGATATTGCACATCCTGTTTGTCACTTATTGGAAATTAACGGAATGTCGTAATCTCCCAATTTATTGTGTTTTAAGCTCAACTATCTTAACTTCTTAACTTTCTAGACGCAGAAAATTGTTATTGAACTACAGTAAGAACTTTTGTCTGCTTATAATTGCTAATACCGTTAACAGTTTCATGCTTTTCAAACTTTATCTACAACAAGTGTAAAATGTAACTAGTTTTGATAGAATATTGCAGGTAAAATTATTCACTTTTTCATTTCGGTAACTTGTTAATTATTTTGTTAAAGAAAAGCATAAACTATTCAAATGGTATTGAGTATTTTAGAATACATTTAACCTTAAGTAAATCAGCTGCTTTCCATTTGATTGAACAACATCTTTCCTTCAGCATCTGTGACAGTTATCGAATATTTACAGCACTGCTTTTATGGACAGATATTACTCGCTGGAGGGTTATTCCTCCTTTTGTGAATTCTTTTGAAAACATTTTTGTTTCACCCTTCTTTTTGAATGGGTATGCTCCACTTTTCATGTCTGTTTTAAATGATCGAGGCAGCGACCCATAGTAAATCAAACTGCATTTCATTACATAGTCTCTTGATTAAATTTTATGTTGGTTATTATCACAAGCAATGTAAAACTTATAAAAAAGTAAAAGTAAAAGAGAAGCTACGCTTTGCTACCTTTGCGAGAAAAATTAAAATTCCTAAAAATAAGAATTCTCGAAGATAATATAATGGGATATTGAGTTTCCTGAACAATTCTTCAGAATTATATAAGCCCATTTATTATGTGCTCGGTAGGAATATTTCATCGCTATCGAAACAACGAATACGCTAGAGTTCTGTACAATGAAAACCAATTCATTAAAAATGCGCAGTGGAGTTAGATATATACTGAAACTGTTTCTAACAGTGTATTTCCAAATTCTGTATCATAGCTTGTACGCAGAAATATTTTAGGAATGTAATACACTTTGCCTCCCCAAATGTGTTACGTGAGCTAAGAGAAAACATCAGTGAATGAATAAGCGGCCAGTCTCTTATTTCTGATACAATACATTACTTCTGATAGTATACACTATCAAAAATAAGTAGAGAAATAAGTATCAGAAGTCTTCTGATAGCATATACTATCAGAAGACTTCTGATATACATTTCCCGATATACATTACTCCTAATATACATACTCCTGATATACATTACTTGTGATACATTCTCTTAGCTCTGATACAATTAATTACTTTGCATAAAATAAGGCGCCTCAGATCAGCAGTATAAAGCATCTAATATTCAGTAGCTAATTACATATATATCCAGTTTAATGGACATAGCGTTATACGTTCAATAAAGGGAGTAGTGCAAAGAGCAATGGAATTTCATTAAAATAAAAAATATGTGACTAGGATTGGATTGGACTGCATTTAAGTAGCGCGCTAAGACTATATGAATATGGAAACGTTCTCATTGTGGAAGGCATTTCTAAGGAATTAATGAGTGTTTTCATCAAGTAGGGAAACCAAAAGTCGTAAAAACCAGCTTTTAAGCCTCGAAGAATAGAACTCGTAACGAAATAGTTATGTTCTGCTGCTTTAGTTATTCAATCATTCTACGCTTTCTAGAAGTGGTTACTTGTTAATAGAAATTTCGTAATTTCCCTCTTTAATAAGTTTTATCTATTCTAATTAATAAATTCATTCTGCTTGCATTGAAAGAACCCATCCTACAAATAGCCAGATATCTCACACCAGCAAACGTATCGTCCTCGCTTGAAAGATGCTGTCTGCGTATTCTAAATACGTATTTCTGCTGTTATTATTTCTATTATTGCCGAAGTTAATCAATTTACTGTAGACTACTAACCTATGTATTTGATTATTGTAGAATGACCTGAAAATCATTGATGTACTATTAGTGTATCATTGGTAAATTATCAACAAAATTATTAGCGATCTACCTACAAGTCAAACAGCTGTGCTATGTGAAATATGAAGATTAATTTAATAGATAGGATATGAAATTCCATAAGCTATTTTATCCGCAAAGCCGTTCACTCACTTCTTATCAGAAAGAAAGTAACAGTATTTTAGTATTATAATCAAGAAAGCTGTAATTGAGAAATAAATTAATCAAAACGCGCGAGATCCAAGAAAAAAAGAAGCTTTTCACCAAATGTATGCCGAATTAAAAAAGCATTCACACACATACGAATAAAAGTTGTGATAGGGAACAAAAGTTTCCTTCTTTTCCTTAAAAAACGCTTTAACCACAGAATATATCCAATGTAAAAGAAGTGATTACTTTATTTTTTAGGAAATGGGTACCTAAATTGTGAAAGTAGGCTAATGAGCCATTCCTTTCAAAGATAGATTTTTATAAAATTCTATATGAAGAATGAAAAAACAAATTAAAATAAAGACAACGAAGAAAAATTAAAAGTTAGGGTGCCAAACATCAGTCCGATAGAAAATTACTTTATAAAGCTTGAAAATACCTGTTAATATCTTCTTCAACTTTGCATGTTAATTTATATAAAATACTAAAGAAAACTCTTAATATCCAAAAGATCTAACTAGTAGGAAATAATAGGAATAGCTAATAGGAAATAATAAGGATATTAATAAGCTAATAGGAAATAATAAGAATATTAATAAGTTAATAGGAAAATATCTGACTAAAATAATTCTAATTTCTGTTTTCATTCCAGACAAACATTAGTTTAAAGTACCAAAATACTTATTGGAATAAACATGAAGCTTTATGGATTTTGGCTTAGTGAGCAATTTATTAATAAAGCTGAAATTCTCACACTGGACGGTTCAAACATTGAACGGAAAATTAACAATAGACAATAATCTGCTTTTTATCTTAGCGTCCTGATACATGCAATGCTTTCACCACATAGTTTTATGTTAACTGAATTTCAAGCTCCATGCAACCAGTTTATAATTCATAGCCGCCCGGATATGTTTATTGAAAGCACCATGAGTGTAATAATTTTAAACGGATATTCTGAGAAATAGTATAGAGACTCACTTAAGGGCATTAATATTCATTTTCCAAGATAAGCGCCAGGACTCCGAATGTGAGGAAAGTTTTTTACTCTGCCGATTAAAAGGCTTCAGTCTACGTTGCAGGAGAGAAGGTCCGTCATTTAAATAAATAGCAAGACTGACACAAGGCAAGTTAAGAGTGTCATTAACGTATAATTTCAACAGCGTAGATCCAATTAATGAGCCCTGTCGGACAACGGCAAGGCTAGGATGAAGATTAGCAGAGAGAGAATTAACTCGCACGTGAAAAGAATAATTACTGAGATACGAGTTAATTATTTTGAATGAAGCCAAAATCCCAAACCTCATGACTTCGCCATTAGCCTGGTACTCTAGGGTGTGCAAAGACCCTTTTTTATTAATATAAAGCTATGATATAGCAGTTTTAACTTCTCATAATATATAGTAAAAATGCTTATATTTACTGACATCTGTTTTTGAATTTGGTTTGTGCTTTGCAAATCTGTTTTGAAGTAATTAGATGATTCTCTAAACTTCAACATTCTGCTTATGTTCTTTGTAAAAGTATTTGACATTCAGAAATTATCAATAGAACTGAATGTGTATTTAATGTTTTTATAAATTTCGATATTATTCTCAAATTTAAAAAAAGTTTGAGAATGATAATAATACCCAAAATTATCACTGTGTATTACTTATTTTGCAAAAGATTAATGTATGCGTCTTAGAAATAAACGATACCGTAGTAAACTCTGGTAACTATTGTTTCATGTAATATGAACAAGATAACAACAACACATATTGTATCAACAACACATATTGTATGTTATAAACTGAAAAATTCAAAAGCGACGAAGAGATGGTATGCAAAATAATAATAAAAACATTATGTCTGTAAAGGAAGAAAAATATTCTTTTGAAAGAAGCCCATTAGATGTTGAAAGTTACGGATTTTATATGAACTGTAGTTTTGGGTTTATCATTAAGTAAAAGCAAAAAAAAAGTTCTAATTTTTGAATACCATTCAGCATCATCTGAATCATTTAACACATTAGATACAGCTATTAAAAAACACATTATAGTTCCGTTTGTCAAATAAACGTTTCTCTTCCTTAATGCCTATTATAGAACTTTTATGCAGTCAAATTTCCTTTACGATTTCAACCCTTCGACTAACTTCTTGTTATAAAAGAGATTCTACTGAAGTCGGCTTAAAGCATATCGGAATTGAATGAAGCAGTGTAGTGTTGTTAAACACTGGCTGTTATAAGCGATAAAACAAATTGTTAGCAGAATATTTTTCTCAAAATTATATTTACTAAATTTGATCTTGCACTCTATTTCCCTTCGTACCAGTACTGTGCTAGGTAAAGCTTAACCCTTAAAGGTTTATAAGGGTTTCCTTTAAAGAGATGCTACATGTTAATATATTCAGAAATTGTTCATGTTATTTTCAGTCTCATGTCAATCTAGCAGTCAATCATGAAAAGTACACAGAAAGAATGGATTTCAAAATGCTCGCTACTGGTAGCATTGTAAGTGTTAGTGTTATTTAAGAGATTCAACTGTTTTTGAGATTCATGTGTTATGCATTTATTATAACACTAATTTATATTTTAGAGCTTTATTCGTAAATTCCAGTAATTTCATTTTTCTGTTACAGTATATAATATTTATTTGAAATAATTAGCATGCTATTTTGTTAGCACAAATATAGTTTGGGGTAGCAAAGGTAAGAATTTCTACAGCTTTCAAAACATATTTTCAATAATGTTCAAGATTAAAACATAACAAATAATTTTTATAGTGAACAGTGATTGAAGAGGACATAAAACTTTTGCAACGAAACGAATTGTAAATCTTTCTCCCAGTTTTCCTTCCATAATATATTTTAAGTTTAATGGGAATTATAAGATCACTTTTTAATAGTTATAGAGAATGTCACTTCAGATGAATCAAAACAAAGTTTAAACATGTATATTGCATCATTTAATGCATCATGCATGATCCAAACTGATAGTTATAACGAAATTTCTTTTGAGTGGATATAGAAGTCTGAAAGTCAGCAACTCGAATTTCGCAGACGAGAACACTAAACTACTCAGAAAAAGCTACTTGAATCTGGAAGTTGACAGTCTCAGGAATCTTAAATTTGAATTTTTGCATTTATTTTAGCAAAAATAATAATGCAATCTACTATATCAAGCGAATGTTTGAGCTCTTTCTTTTAAACGGCTCAAAGACATTTCGAGACGGAAAAAGCAATAGTATTTCGACTATGTCTGACCTCTGTTCATACATATATTCATTCTTTACGATTTTGCTTTTGGTGTTTATTACTTTCCGTTCTCTTGATATCCTCGATTCTCTCTATATATTTCTTTTTTATTTTGATCTGACTTACGTTGACTATTTGTCTTCCGAAAGACAAAGTTTTATCGCCTATGAGAGAAAAAGCAACTTTCCGACATCGAGAAAACAGGGACAGTGACAAATTTATTCCTAAAAGAAAAGAAACTAGATAGTTGAAATATTGCTATTCTTCTCTGTGAACTTGATGGCACTAACACAAGTGTTATGTGAGATCTTCGTCACAATTATTTCTCTTTTGTATTTTTTTTCTAGATATTTTCCCATGCATTTCAAAATAACTTAAAATTATAAAGGCAATAAAACAAGTGTATTTCGATAACATAAATTTATTAAAAGGAACACACTTCCATTGTTTATTGATCTTGCAATGTTTGTTATTGCATGTTTGTCTGTCCATTGTTTATTGTTTGTCCATTGTTTATTGATGTTTGTCCATTGTTGTCCATTGTTTATTGATCTTGCAAAACTGAATTATGGTTTCAGAAAACTGCACAACATAGTCTTGCGTCTTTATCAATATTTACGGGTTAGTACTGGCTGAACGCAATAAATATATCGTATGTTCTGTGGTTCGAACACAAGACTACTAACAAAAAATCATCACACCCTGCCAATTGACTTTTGCAAGAATTTTCTCCTTCCTTGCCGCCTGCCGTCTTGGTATGGTTTCAAGCACGTCCGGCTAGCAATATGAAGGTTAAGAATCCGAATCCCAGAAACAGCACTGAACATTTTTATGTTTACTGGTAAGAAAGTTAATGACTCAACATATTCAAATGTGTGTTAGGAGCATTTGGCTGCTCTCTCTCAGCCATAACTGGAGCTCGAATCCAGGACAACTCACTGCAGGTCATCACACGCTGTGAATAAATATCCAAATGCACTTTAGGAGAATTTTCTTGCTGTTCCTCAGTCATAACAGACGCTCGAGCACGGGACTGCTGATTGTAGATTATTGCACTCTATCACTTAACATTCAACTGCATGTTACTAAAATTTGGATACTCACTCCCAGCCATCATTGATAATAGAATAGCCAGACTCTTCCAACATACAACAGGCAGATAGTCTTCGCATGTTTTGCCGTAAACAAATAAACGAAACCAAGCTAGCTTACATATTTTGAAGATTAATTGACACGGTCTGACCTTTTAGTACATTTGGGTAGGAAAATTTCTGTCACTTCACGCATATGCGGGGACCTCAACATCACGAGGAGTCGTATATATTCTAACATACGTTGTGATCTTTTCATGCTACCGATGTCTAGAATACACCACATACACATATATATTCTCTAGGATGATTTTCTTATGTCAGCTATTCACTGTATTTCTTGAAAAGTCGGTAGTATATATCTTGAATAACAGTTTAAATAATACTAATCTTGAATAACAGTTTAAATAATACTAATCTTGAATAACAGTTTAAATAATACTAATCTTGAATAACAGTTTAAATAATACTAATCTTGAATAACAGTTTAAATAATACTAATCTTGAATAACAGTTTAAATAATACTAATCTTGAATAACAGTTTAAATAATACTAATCTTGAATAACAGTTTAAATGCATTTACATTTTTACAGCAATCTAAAGCGCGGTAACAATGAATCTGAAAGAAAATGGTT
Source organism: Stegodyphus dumicola (assembly GCF_044657685.1). Classification (NCBI taxonomy): domain Eukaryota; kingdom Metazoa; phylum Arthropoda; class Arachnida; order Araneae; family Eresidae; genus Stegodyphus; species Stegodyphus dumicola. Next base: position 163,823,166 of record NC_140781.1, read on the forward strand.
ACATGTAAAATAAATATGCACGGTAATTTGTTTTAAATGTACAGTACTTTTTTCTAGGCAATGCATATTTCCGATAAAACTTCTGCGTAAGTGACTGTCGTAATTACTCAAGAGCGATTATATATAAAAATATTTTTATGTATTTGACTTCTGAGAACACCTGTATTCCTGGTTTTTTGGTTTGTTCATAAGTTCAACGTGATTTACCATAGAATACCGAATAGAAATTCCTAAACGTTTCATGAATAATACGAGAATTTAAGTAATCGGGATTTCATGCATTCCTGTGGGACTTAAAATCGTTTGAACTGAATTGCTATTTGCATCTAACTTCTTACTGTAATCTTTCAGTCATGCAAAGCAGTAATGAACTACTCGAAAGTGAAAGTTCCTCCCAAATAATAAAAGTAAAAAAATGCATTGTTAGTATTTCCATAAGTATTCAAAGATGACGACATTTTAAAACAGTAGTCATACTTACGGAAATATTAAGGGTTTTAATTGAATAATATTAACAGAAATATTAAACGCTTAATCTAACTACGATTAAAAATAAAAGAATAACAATACACAGTCAAGAAATGCACCACAATGAACTAAAATGTCTGTAAGATTTAGAGAGGCTTATCACAATTAAAAGTATTGTTTAAATTAAAAGTAAGCTATTCAGTTTTCCGTTTCCTCATAGCGTGTGGTGTTCTTTGATAGCATAAACTAGTATCCAAACTTCTAACAGAATTGGAGCGAATTATCACTCGTCTGAAGATAACGACACGTATTATTAAGGACCTGAGAATATTACAAAATAAACTTTTTATTTACTCTGGACTTTGAACAAAAACTGCACATCTCGTGCTTACAAATCAGTTACCACTTATGAAGGTATAACTTAAGTAACAATCAAATTCAAATTGAGACTAAGACTAATAGCCAAAGGCTACACAATTGGTTTGAAATAGGGGTCTTAATTCGTGGCTCTAGGGTCACGAGTGCCCCGGTGAAGGCATTTTAGTGGCCCACATTTGAATTAGAAGAAAAATTGAAAAACTTTAAGAAACTGATTTAAAAAAATTGCTCTGTCAGCTATTTGTTTCTTTTATTCTTGATATTTAAAACATATTATTGACATGCCTGATATTATTTGAGGTAAAATTTTCTGAAAATGACGAATGTTTTAAAAATTTCACTATATCTTATGTAATTTTAAAAATTAAAAAATTGACTACGCATAAAATCTCAATTCCATAAAAAGGGTAGATACTTATCTCTGTTGTAAAAATAGTTAATTTCATTCGGTCTAAAGGACTTAATCACAGGCGATTTCAATAGTTGAGTGATCGCCGGGGAAAGATGCTTCAGCGCCTGTTTTATTTGAAGAGCGAAGATCAACAATTCATAGAATGTAAAGGGAAATCTATTCACGAGTTCAGTGATGAGAAATGGTTGAGAGACTTTGCACTTCTTGTCGATATTACAGGTCATCTCAATGATTTGAGAAACCGCTTACTGGGAAAAGAATCGACTTGTTCAAAATCTGTATTACTTTGTGAAAGCTTTTGAAACAAAATTAATTCTGTGGGAAAGTCAGTTGCTAAATAAGAATTCCACTCACTTTCCAAAATTGATGGAGTATGTGAAGAACTCAACAACATGGAATTCAAGTAATTATGTACAATGCATTTCAAATTTGAAAGAGAAATCCGAAAGCAGATTTTCCGATTTTCGTGAAAATGAAGTTTTTATAAGAATGTTCTCCTCGCCATTTTCAGTAGACTTTGGAAGTATTTCAGCTTAACTTCAAACAGAATTTATAGATTTAAAGTGTGACTGCAGTAAAATGCAAGTTTCTTGAAAATCCTACATTAATTTATTTTTATTCGAAGTACAAATATCCAGGAATTCGTAAACATGCACTCTTCATGTCTTCTATCTTTGGCAGTACCTACATATCAGAGCAGCATTTTAGTAGAAGAAAAATCCTAAAATCAAAAACAAGAACACGGCTGACAGACACAGTTGGAGCAATCTTTACGAATTGCATCAACACAGATTAAACCGGATATTGAAGCTTTAATCAAGCAAAAACAATGTCAAATTTCACATTAAAACTAAAGTAACTACCATCTCCCGCCAGTAATGTAAATGTTTTTTTTTTTTTTTTTTTTTTTTTTTTTTTTAATTTTCAATGCTTTTTGTAACATCGTTCTGTAAAATCATTTTTATACTTTTTTCATAGTTAAACAAAGTTGCAAAACATTTTAAATTAGATTTCCATTTGACATTTTGGAACCAATGCATATATATATATATATATATATATACACAAATGTGTAACAGTATCTCTTCGCTTAGAATCTATTGTAGTCTTGCAAAACAAACCTCGCTGTTTTACATAAATTTTATGACTACACAATTTTTACAGACATGTGGCCCACGGATCTTTGTGAATTTATTGATGTGGCTCTCGGGCGTTAAAGGTTGAATACCTCTAGTTTAAAGTAAAGTTAAATATTGGCCACTATAATTCAAAGCCGAAAAATGCAATTTTTTCTCAGTCAGCAGAACCTAGTAACAAGAGAGGAAAAGAAATCCACTCTGTCTTACCATCCAAAAACCTCACCTTAAATACTCTTAAGCCTATTTGCATTCTGGCAGGGAAACAGAAAGAAGTGACAGAAAACGTTAAATCATAATAACTTGGTTAGATTAACATTATAGAATGTTACACCCTTTACAAGAATTTTCGTTATTTCTATATAACTTCGTAATGTCCTCTGATTTAAAAGAAATTAACTATTCAAACCTCAATGTACTTAAAAATAATATTGACTCGAGGATTAATAATGAACTCGAGGATTGGTGCAGGAGATAAAAATGTGGGGTAGAATTTCATAACACGGCAAGATATTGTATGTAACAGCATTACAAGTTTTTATACAGAGAAAAATATTGATACCTCTTTTAGTTTTCGTAAACTATTTTCACCTAAGCAAAGACTTAATATATGCAGCTAAAATTTATTTGTTTTTCAATCAATATTTTAATGCATTGCTTTGCGCTTTTGATGGATGGAAATTGGCCAAACAGTTCAGTTGAATTTCTTTCCATGTTTTATAAGTGAAGGAAAGCACAAAATTTGCTCTTCTAAATGTTCAAAATTTTGTAAATAGAAACATTATTCAACTACAGTCGTCCACATAAGAATTTGAAAGTCTGTATCAATTGCATTAGACGCAATAAAAAAATAAAAGATGAGAAAAAAAATTAAATGTAAGCCATTTGCCTTTTTCTGAAAGTTGCTCTTGTCATGAATTTATAAGAAGTCAAAATATAGCAAGAACAAATTATGGATAATAGTCATAATTTTATTTTAAAATTTGATCAAATTAATTTACATAGATGTAAGGCTGCTACTCAGCAACTTGTTTTGAATATGGAGGTAAACAATGTTTCTGTTGCTTTTATTCAAGAACCTTACTCTTATCATGGTCTTATGCCTGGCTTTCCGAGTTCCTTTAGGTTATACTATGATTTTAACTCAGAGGTCATAAAGGCTGCTATTGTTGTTCGAGCCGGATTTCTACCTACGTTTTTGGATTTGAGATTCTTGGATTATAATATGGTGACTCTTGATATTATTTTTAAAGATACTAAATATTTTCTATTTTCATACTACTTTGAGCCCTCCCGATGTATTGAATTTGTTTTGCATAAAATAAGTCGGGTCTTCCAGGCTAAGGATCTTGCAAAGCTTATTTGGGGTATGGATTCCAATAGTAAGTCTGAACTGTGGTTTAGTCCCTTCAGTGATGCTCTAGGAAACAAGCTTGGAGATTTTGTCAGCTCCTATAACTTATACTTGATCAATGAGGACTGTGGCCCTACCTTTTGCTCGGAACAGGGATCAAACTATATAGATGTCACAATTATGGGAGCTGATTTGCTAGCAAATGTTACCCGCTGGTGTCTCTCGGACTGTGAATCATTGTCAGATAATGCAATGATTGAATTCGACTTATCTGTTTCCGATGCTTCTTTAATTGCTGTCAGTATAATTTTGTTTAATACAAAAAAAGCAAATTGGGGATATTTTGAAAAATATTGTTCACAGTATATTTTTTTGATCATTAATGGTTTGGATTCTTGCTCAAGCACTGACTCACTTAATGTGATTGTAGATTTTATGACTTCAGTTATTTTTCGGGCATGTATTAAATCTATGCCTACTAGAAGGACTGGTAGGCGAAAAGTACCTTGGTGGTCATTGGAAATTTCCATTATGAGAAAGAGAGTCAACGCGGCTAGACGGAGGTTCCAGAGGACTACTAGCAATGATATAAGGGACTTGTATAAGCGGAAATACCTTGATTTAAGGAAAAAATACAATGAAATGCTTATTGAGGCCAAATTAGAGTCTTGGAGGAAGTTTCTTTCCGATATCAATAATGAAAATGTGTGGAAAAAATTTACACTTATGGTATTAAAGAAAATTTTATGAGGAAGATTGAGATCTCGGGCCTTCGGCTTTCAAGCGGTAACTTTACGTCTTCCTTGGAGGAAACTATCGATGCTATTCTTGATAAAGCTTTTCCTCCTGATTGTGTGAGACTTGATAATGACTTTCATACTCAGTGGCGCTCATCTGCTCGCAGTAATTATGCGTCTCAGATTGATCCTCCTTTTTTGCAGGCCGAGGTTGATGATGTAATTCGTAATTTAGGGCTTGGCAGGTCTCCTGGCCCGGACTCTATTCCCAATGAAACCATAAGATACTTCCATCGGCTTTTTCCTGCAGTTTTTCATAGATTATTTAATATATGTTTGAATCTTGGTGCTTTTCCTCGAACTTGGAAGAACGCCCTTGTTATTGTGATACCCAAGAAACAAAGTTTTACTTTTCCACATGTGAATAATCTTAGGTGTATCTGTCTTCTTTCTTCTTTAGGTAAATGTTTTGATAAACTAATTATTAACAGAATTACTTGGCATCTACATAAAGAAAATATTCTTAGTGCTGACCAATATGGTTTCATTGCTTAAACATGTGCTGAGGATGCACTTCTGCGTCTTAGCAACATTGTACAGAGGGGTAAGATGAGAGGTTTGTACACTATTTTAATTTTTCTTGATATTGAAGGAGCTTTTGATAATGCATGGTGGCCTGCTATTCTTAATTTACTAAAGGAAATGAAGATACCTCAAAATGTGTTTAATGTTGTTTCTGATTTGCTGAAAGACAGGACGGTCGAGCTTTCTTTGGGTAACACCTCAAGTGTTCGTCGACCTCAAAGAGAATGTCCACAAGGTTCTGTTTCCGGTCCCAAGCTTTGGATTATTATTATGAATGATATCTTACAGAAACTTTCTGATTTCTTCAGTTGTGAAGTCATTGCCTTTGCAGATGATTTGTTGATTTGTATTCAAGGAAAAGAAATGCAAAAAGCTTTTCGTCTCGCCCAAGATGTTGTAGATTTCATTTATCATTGGTCAATAGATTTTAAGTTAAAGTTTAACCATGCAAAATCCAAGACCATGTTTATTAATAGAAAAAATACTACTTATGAAGGGGTATCAATTGCTTTTAAATGACAATCCCTTTGAGAGGGTGAATGAAATTAAATATTTAGGTGTTTTGTTGAACAGCAAATTTAACTGGAAAAAGCATATTTCCTACATTTCTAATAAATGTGAGAGACTTCAGCGTGGGCTGAATCAAATTGCTTGTAATAGTTTTGGTGTTAAATCGAATGTTAACGCAATTATTTATAAACAAGGCATTGTACCCCTTATTTCATATGGATGTAGAGCTTGGGGATTGTCTCTAAAAAAGAAAATTAACTCTAAACGCCTGCTTCGAGTTCAAAGACGAATTTTGCTGCGAGTTATAAGCGGTTACCGAACTATTAGTCACAATGCTGTTTTCTCTCTTGCCGGATTTCTACCACTGGATTTGTTTATTCTGACCTTTATAGATTACAAGAATAGTCTTGCAAATTACTCCAATTCTCACTTCGTTCTCACTCGTTTATTGCCCTTGTCTGTTCTACCACATCCTTCTGTAAGACAACCAGTACAGATTTTGGATAGTATGGACACTGATGTTAATTCATTCTCATTTGTGCTGTATACGGATGGTAGTAGGATTGATGATAAAGTTGGTTTTGCTTATGTTATTTTTGAAGATGATATTGAAATTGAGTGTCACCAATTTCGCATTAGAAATGAATGTACTGTATATATTTCTGAGCTTCTGTGTATTAATTTTGCAATCAAGTGGATAATTAGCCAGAATGGAAGTGGTTCCAGCTACTTAATCTGTACGGATTCACTCTCTTCCCTGGAATCTCTTAAAAATACCTTTTTATTTAATGATATTATTGTCAATATGTAGCATCTCGGAGATCTGGAGAAGAGGGGTATTTCGGTGTTTTTTACATTTGTCCGTGGTCATTCGGGTAATTATGGAAACGAGAGAGCTGATTGGCTTGCTAAGAATACAACTAAAAATTATATTAACGTTGATGTAAATATTCCAAAATCTTATTTATAAAAAACATTCAAAGCTAAAATGATTGAGCGGTGGAACTGTGATTATATCTCTTCTGATAAGGGATCTGTTACAAAAACATTCTTCCCAACTATTTTTGAAAGACTGAAAAGTAAGGACTTGTTGCTCAATTTTAAAGTTACGCAATTTTTGTCTGGACATGGTAAGTTTAATGTTTATCTTGAACGATTTAAGCTGACATCTTTCAATTTGTGTAATTGCAGTCTTAGCGTTCAGCAGAGTGTTTTCCACCTGCTTTTTGATTGCCCACTGCTTGATAAAGCAAGAAATCTTTTGAAATGTAGATTGAAATTCAGTGGAATTCATTGGTCGCCGAAATGTTATGATTTTGTATCCTCGACTTCGGCCTACCGAGCTTTCAATGATTTTGTTGACTTTTATTTTAAACACTGTTAATGATTTCTTTATACATTTTTATACTTTTGTATTTACTTGTGTTTTTTTTCCTTGTTATGATTTCATTGTATTGTTGAAAACTGATGGTATTACTTACTATTCTGCCTTTTTTACTTACAATTTGTAAATCTCGTGTGATACTTTGTGGTGCACGAGGATTTCTTTTTCTTTAAATAATAATAAAAAAAAAACTACAGTCGTGGCATTAAAATCAAGTAATTCATTATTTTGAACGTTTCAAAAATCTATAGTAGCCATTGGAATGATGCATAGGACTGTCTTACATGTATGTGGGCGACGTTTATAATTAAAATAAGTTCTTGCAACTCAGAATTAATTTTGTCCTTTGCATGCAATCTTCATGAAATTTATGTAATTAAAAATACAAAATATTAAAATATTTTTTCTATATGACATTAAAAATGTGACAGTTTGAAAATAAAAACTTCGACCAACGGCCGAGCAGTAAACTCGATAAACACTGGTTGTTCGATTCAAGTTCAAATCACGGCGAACAAACTGGATGCATAACGATAGTTGAGATTTTGCTCATGTGGAATATAAATGCAAACCATATATATATATATATATATAGTATATATAAATACCCTCCAAGAAGATACTTTCTCCCATAAAAAGTTAGGCCTCGTGTGCTTTGCCGTTATCAAGATAATCCAGTTTTGTTGTGTTGAAAAATATCTGAATTTTTCTGTTAAGAAAAGTATACACGTAATTATATTTACTTAGGAAAAATTAGAATTAATTTAATTTTTTGAGTTAATAATTTATTTTATTAATAAGTTGTTCTCTGAATTTTCGGCCGGAAAACCAATGCTTCAATGGTATTTGGCTTATTAAATTTAATCGGAAAATTCGTGAAAATACAATAATAATCTGTATGTAGAGAATCAGGAAAATGGGCGAGGAGAGATTTCTGCTACGTCATTCATACAAATTTTTCAAATAGAAAATTCTAGAAGGTTTTTGCTTTGTCTTCGATTGCTAAGAGGTATATTGTACGTGAGGAAATGGTCAAGGGTTAATAGTTAGCTGCGCGGAAGGTCAACTGGTCTTGGCAAAAGTAGTGTAAACTTTGGCTGCTGGTTCTGACTGGCTGCGTTTGCGCAAATTGGCTGTTTTGTGCGGTTTGGCAGAAAGGTGGAAATTTAGTTAAGGACTAAATGGTGCGATTCTTGAAAATTATGGTGTCAGGAAATTTTCCGTGGTCTTCGAGAGACTTGCAGTTGCAACTTCTCTTTTTCCTCGGCTATCGTGGGAGTATGTTATTTTCCTTCACTACGTTTATATCAGATGGAGTCTTCCATTCTGGTCCTTCGGAAGAGTTCGCTTTGCTTCTTCGTTTGTACTAGGTTAGTGCTAGGATAATTTCTTCAGTTAGGATTCGTGTTTTGGCTTTTCATAGGTATTATTGAGAAACTTTTGGTTACGCTTTTGAAGAAACGTCTAGTCAGAGGCCTTTGTCCTAGATATGGCTTACCTTCGTTCGTGTGCTGCGTATTTACATTCTCTCGTTTTGAACAGCAAAGTGCTGACTCTATTCTGGGCACTTGAACTTACGTCTTTCGTGTTACTGGAAAAAAATAAGACTTGCAATAAAATTCTTCTATTCATTACTGAGACGCAATATACCTCCGTCGATTGCTGCTTAACATAACTTACTTCCTGAAGAATGATATCTTCCTCGACGAGGACGAGAAAGCAAGACTTCGTCCCGAGTAGTGTTAACAAGGTAATATCAACGCATCGGGAACGTAAACATGGGACAATCTTCGGGAACCGCTTTAGTGGATTTCCAGACTTCCATTAAGAAAAAACTTCTTTTGATGTGCACAATATCCACCCCTTGTCTACATTTTTATTTGTGATTAGCGTTTACCCGTTTCCGAGCTCCGGCCTTGGATTGCATGATTGAACAAGTAAAATTTTTCCTCTTTCTTATACTCATGCTATGGATTTAAAAGTGCTTTTCCTTCTTCATCATAATTGTGCAGAAATCTGAGAAAGGTTTAGTTTAATAATATAAGAAAATAGAAATAGATCTATTATCAGCAGAAATTGCTCTTTGTTACGTTTCCTGTTTTTAACGTATTTAATAACTAAGAGTTTTTCTTTGACTGAAAAATCTCTATATGTAATAAATTATATCTTGCTTGGAATTTTTAATTATATTTAAAAGGAAATGCCTTATCAGGCTTAATGCTAACCATTCCTCCCCCCCCGGGAGGTCGACACAGAGCGCTCTGTGCAGTACTAGCTAGGATCTGTACCTAGGCAGTCTCGGCCACGGGGTTATACAATTTACTAACTTGGCGGTTCCCATGGTCGGGGATTCTATATTCACTCTCATGGGCCGGGAGGTTTAAGTCCTCGTCCACCAGGGTATTGGTAGACAAATAACACCTGGGCCACTGAGCGTCCAGTCACTGCTGTCTTGGTATTCCATGTAATGCCTAAGGAGAGAGGCATCCCGCGAGCACATTTCACAAGTGCACATCTGTGTAGCCACCGAGGGAGGGGCTTCTAGGATGGACCAATGAGCATCCAGTAATATTTCTGTCATGTCACATGACCTTTCGCACGCTTTAAGATTTAAGCAAGATGGTTTAAAATATTTTTCCACGCAATTTTCTGTACAAATTTCTGTACATCGTCTATTTCTTCTGAAAATTTTCATTGTGAAGTTAGATAAAATATAAGCAATTATGAAGATTTCATTACCTGGTTGAAAGAATTTGAAATAAATACAAACAATGTTGGATACTCCGCAAAAATATTCATGCGAAATATTATTTAATAAGTCATAAATAAGAAAGAAATATGTGATACACATCTCAGCCCAAATGGTATCTTTACGTAACACTATGCATATGAGAAAAATATTTACACTAGTTATATATGTAAATAGAAGTCAGCACTTTTTATTGCAGTCTATATGAAAAGTTGTTCTGTAATAATAGCCAATGCAGAATTTTATTCAAAATGAACTTCACTAATTTGCATTTAGTGTGTTAAATTTCACATTTAATAACTGCTCAATCTTAAATATACTGTCTACACAAGAAATACTCATAAAACAGAATGAATTTATCTATTCACAACAAATATATTCAATTTGTTCACATATAACTTTTAATGTTAACAATGAATATAATCAGATCATACACAATATGTATTCTGAATCTTACAATTTTAAAATCAAAAGAATGCAAGCACTGAAATAAGAAAACATTAGATTCATTGTAACACTTACAATCCTTCTCAGCTCAATAAAAAATAACTATACACATGAATTCTCTTAATCCACATTTTTTAGTAAATGCATAATATTGGAGGCTAATTGCAGCTTGAGTCATTTTCTCGAAGTAAAGAGCGATATTATGCCGTGAACATCAATCCAAATATCAATGCGTGATAAAAATCGCGAAATTGAAATATCAGCGATTAATTAAACTCATAAAACGAAAGTACTACGAGATTTTCTACTTTTGCGCCATAACTGCGAAACAAATGGAAATTAAAATGTAAACAATATACGCTCACATGCACGAAGATTTAGCGTTACAAGAGCAAAAGAAGCTCATTGGTCCATTCACGAAACCCCTCCCTCAGTGGCTACGTTGATGTGCACTTGTTAAATATGTATCCCGCGCAGTGCTGGCAAGTAGCCCAATGACGGCCAGTTCATTGCTCCTCGTTCACAATGCCTCCCCACCGTGGTCTCATACCTCTGGGATGGTGGTTCTGGTAGGATTAGTTAAGCGGTGGGCCTTGAAGAGTGAGCTCAAAAGTGTTGGTGTCTCGGGGATGTGGGACCCTGGGCCCAGCAGAAGTATTATACAACCATCCTCAGAGTGGCTTTTGACTGGCGTTTCGGCACTAGTCCCTGTAATGCTGTTAAGTTGATGAGGCAGGTACGAAACCCAGTTACTAGTTACTGCTAACCACGAGGAAGTAACCATAGTAATTTGTGAAGTACACCTGCCTTTGTTATAATAATAGTAAATGTGTTCCATATATGTAAATTTTGTTCATTGTTTTTGGCTTATTACTAATGAACTTGAAGACTGATACTGATATACTGATTATTTGAAGGCAAATTGTAATTAAAGTGTTATGCGCTAATTGATATTATTTTCAAGCTTTACGTTAAGTGTTTTTATTCCGTTTTGATCAGTAATTAAAGTTATTAATTTTTGCTTTAGTTTGTTTAAGGTTGAAACTGTAACTTTTGTAAACTTTAAATTTAGGTTTGGTTGCTTTAAAAGTTCTCTTAAATTGAAGTTGTTTAACTTTATTTGAGTTTAGGGACTTAAGTTTTACTTTTTGTACTTGTTTGTTTCTGACCCTTAAGGTTGTTTAACTTTTAACTTTAATTATTTTAAAGTTTTGTTGTTGCCCTTTTGGTGTGCTAATTTTAACTTTTTTTAAGGTAACTTAACTTTTTACTCCTCTTTCTATTAAAGTTTCTTGAATTCATATTTTCTGAGTGGTGGTATGGTCAATCAATTGTAAAAGAAACTCAATTTTGAAAATGAATACGTATACTTATTTCTTCTGAAGAAACAACTTATAATGTGTGTATTTTAGTAACTGAATTGTTAAATAATAGTTTTAATTTTTACAGTAAATTTGTTTATTGTGTTGAAAACTATTCACTGGTTCAGTAATTTTTCCATCCAAAATTGTGGGCTTGGAATTCGTTTCTCAGAATTCCATATCTGCGGAATGCTGCTCCCCGAATTCTTTTTCCGAGTATTTTACCATGTGGGCTGTTTTGCATATTCTGCACCCTGTTTGCTCAGGCAACTCTAGCACAGAAATGCTCTGCTGGAAGATTGTTTACGGGGGTGAAGATTCGTCAGTTAGGTTCCTCGCTATACTAGATAGAGACCCGAGAAAGGCTAGTGCTTTCCCCTTTTCTTCCAGCAGAGGGGTTTTTGACCTCAAGGCGTGGCCATGAAGGGCTGCATTTGTTGAACCACGATGTTGGCCAATTTCTGGTAGTTGTGGAAATCCTTCCCTTTAAGATTTCTCTGTTTCTTCGGTTGGGGCTGCCGGACTCGGCGTTTCTTATTCTCATTACTACGCCAATTATTCAAGATCTCGCCAATGAACAAAAAGAGTGCTTCGTTGTTGGGACAGCAGACAGAGAGCGACGAAAAAGAAGCTTCGCAGCGTGATCTTGAGAGAACCTACTGAGAAGTAGGGGAAATTTCTTCTTGAGATGAGAAGGATGGCATGGATGCTCAGTGAGAGAAGAAAGTCGAACCTTGGAGGCTAAAACACAATATGCAAAGTTTAAAACCCCTGCTAAGCTGAAAGGTTTCTTTTTTCGATCGAAATAAGAATAACTTGTTGGAACCGGGAGTCTGCCGGAAGGAAACGGCGGGGTTCCAGGCCGCCGCCCCAGCGGCCCAACGTTTAAATAATTTTCACTTACTTTTCTTTTGTCTTTACAAATATCTCCCCTGGCCTTTGTATCCGGCAATCTGCACTATGCAGAGAATGACTGTAAAGAACTCCAGTATGCTAAATTAAGAGGTGCCCTTCCACTATTTTAATTAATTATAAAGGTACATACCTGTTTGTATTGTAGTGTCAGCTAACCTTGTTAACTTTGATGTCCCGCCACCACCAAATTTAAAATGTAACCGTAAACCACTGATGTCACTTAATAAGCGTTAAATAGTTTTTCTTACTTATTTGTATTTGTTTTAATTTTAGCCCACCAGCGGCCGAGCGGTAAAGACGCTGAACACTGGTAGTTCGGTCTGAGGTTCGAATCCCGCGAACGGGCTGGCTGCATGGGCGTTTTCGTGGTTTTCCCCATGTGTAACGTGTATACGAGCCAGTTTCCCTTAGAAAGTCCTCCACGAAAGGCATCCCTTCCTTTAGGCAAATAGCCCTCGTGTGCTTTGCCATAATTAAATACACCTTTGTTTTAATTTTAAGTAATTTAAGCCACTGGACCTAAGAAATAGAATGGGTTTTTGCCATATTGTTAACAACACAACGCAAATCTTTTTATCCTTGTATTTTGATTTGTTTTATTGTTTATATTCGCTCTGATAAATACACGAATTGTTCTTGAATATGATTTACACAGTATAGATGTCGTATTGCACAAATTGTAAATGACTTATGTTCTAGTGTTCTATACTTATTATAGAACAAAATATTATATTATCATAATATCTTGTTCAAGATAATATTTTTATAATTAAGACCTTACATCTAGAAATATTCATTCTTAATTTTTTTTTGGCCTCAAATGCAAACTTTTAGCAAGTTTGTTCTTTTTGTGGTAAAGAATTAAAGAAATTTTTCTTGTATTTGCACAGGCTCTTCATTTGGCTACATTATTAAGGAATGTAAAAATTTCCATACTTCGCACATTTTTTTCTCAATGGCTATATGAGAAGCTTAAAAGTTCTGGGACAAAATCGTACGTTTACTTCAATTATCTGTATCGCAGAATTTTCCGCTTATGCTAATTATCCTGAGTTTGTTTATGATGCTACAAAGTATATAATTAAGTGAAGATAAATGATTCTGTGTTAACAACAGATTTAAAGACGTGAAAGTGCTTCAACTCTGAATAGCTAAACGCGATATATCTGGTAACATTATGAGACAAATTTTACACAACGAATTTTTTAAGCGTATTAGGTGCCAAGATAAGCCTTACAACAGCTCTTCTAGATATCTAAATAAGATCTGCATAAAAGTCATATGTATGCTTTCAAAATGTAAAATATTCTCTGTTTTCAAATTTTGAATTTTCTTGGATTTCTTTGCTTTTAGGTGTATCGGGTCTCATTTGATATTTTCCATTGTGATTCAGAAACATTTTCCGAATACTGCGTAGAATAAAATTTGTTAAGGATTTAAGAAGCATTTTCTAAAAAAATATTTCAATTCGGAGAATCAGATTTTGGAATATTATTAACCATTTAACTTAGAAAGAACAGTATTGCACATATACCTTGACAAGTTTATCTAACAGGCTATCCATAATCGATGTTTGGTTTTAGAGGGTCCACGTACCGTTTGGAACAGATACAATTTGTGCAATCCATATAATATCAAGGACAAGTTTTTGTTAATTTTAATTAATTCACAGAATCTCATTATATTCACGAAGTGTACATTAACTCATATCTGGATTCGAACAAGTGAATATTATACCAGTTTAACTCGAAAGTCTAGTATATAATATGTAATGTATCATTCGTTTTGTAAGAGGTGAATATAGCTCAAGTTTGTACACATTATTTTAGAGAAATTTATATGTGGTTTCACAACCTGTGAAGTGTAAATTTTTCTTAAGATTCGAACCCAGAACTAACTTTATACAAAGTGGCTATGCTAACTTGCTGAAAGCCAGTAACCATCTTCTTATAATTTGATTAAAAACATGAATTTCAGTACCATTTTTTAAATATTTTACCTTGATATATTTAAAGTTTTAGGAAAAAACATTTCCATTAATTTGAAACAAAAAATCAAACTTTTCTTAACTCCGCACGAAATATCTTGAAACGCAGTAATATAGATCATTAAAATTCATGCAATGTGACAATGATTAAATTATCCTTACCTTATTCATCCTTTAATTAATTACATATTTTTAAATTCAATACTTCAATATTACATCACTGGCATTATTGTATTAAATAAACATCGGCAGATTAAACTTCTATTGCACATAAAAGGTAGTTTTGATTGTACAATAATATAATGTTTTACATAAAATACAGTGCTAGTTTTCATTTTACTGTTTAGCAGATAAACCCATTTGAAGCTGCTTTACAACTTAATGAACTTCAAGTGAAGTATTTCTGTAGAGACTCTGTTCTGAGTTTAAAAGTAGTTACTCTCTGTTTTGCTTTCTAAAGGGACTTGGTATATTTTGAATTATTTTAATTTTACTTAAATCATTTCATCTATTTTTACAAATATTATAAAATGTTTTTCTAAGACAAAATGATTTTAAGCTGAGAAAAAATTTTTCGCCAATAGTATTTTAATTTAAAATTTTTGAATATTTTTTTTAAATTCAAAAAATTTTCTTAAATTATTTAAATAAAAATTTAACAAATAAAATTTCTTTCTCCTAAAATTTTAAATGTTTTTCTCCAAACATTTTTATTGCATTTTTTACAATGCCCTTTAAGGACCAATTTTGCAATTAATGAATTAGTTTCTGAGAAAAAAATAAAAACCTAGTTTTATGTAAAACCTTAAAAAAATAAGATCGCAATTAGATTTTTACTTCACAAATTTTTTCTTTTCAATACTTTATAAGGTATTTCGCCCATCTTTCTAACGAGCCTTCGTGGTGTAGTGGTCTGAACGCTCAGCGCGTAATTGAGAGGTCCGTGGTTCGATCCTCAGCGAAGGCGTTGGTAATTTTTCATCTTGCGTGCTTCCAAAAATACCTAATGTCTCTACAGTGGCGCCCGAACTAAAAGGGTGTTAAATTATGATTATCCTCACCCAGGATATGGCGACTGGGCGACCTAAAAACCCCAGTCGACCTTTAAAAGAGGAGTATATAAGGTATTTCTCCCGCCTTCGTGGTATAGTGGTCTGCACGCTCAGCGCGTAATTGTGAGGTCCTCGATTCGATTCCCGGGGAAGGTGTTGCATATTTTTAATTTCTTCCGCTTCCAAAAGTACCTACTGTCTCTTTAACTTTCCAAAATTTTGTTTTTTCCTTGTTTCTGTTAAGTATATAATTTTAAGCAAGCAGTAAAATATTAACTAATTTAGTCGATATCTGTGTAAGTTTTAGGACTTTAAATAAAAGAGTTTATCGAAAAAATGCGAACTGAAGAAACGCAGTTTAAAGAACATCTAAATGGGCATTAAATCATTTCAAATTTCTTAAAATTTTTATTACTCAATTTCAGTATATATATGTTTCAAATAAAACCTAGTACTGTTTCATTCGTTTATATAAAAACAAATTACGGTTTTTATTCAAAACCGTATCTAGCCAGAAATGTCGCAATAAAAATCACAAAATGGAAACAGAATTTTTCTTTACTTGTTTTTGTTTTGTGAAACACGTTCAAAATATTTTTAATATAGGAATTAAGAATCATATATTTTCTAAAACATTTATAAACAATATTAATAACATTTATTTAACCTTTTATGCCTTTTTTTCAAGAAGCAAAATTTGAAATTTGAACAGACATAAAACATTTTATTTAAAATCGCTCAGCAACATATGTGATTTCTTCTCTTGTTTTAGACATTTGGTCCCGTATGTATATTGTATTTGAAATTAATTTAGGAGTATTTTAATTAATTAAATAGTTTAATGTTTGTTCCAGAACAAATTTCAATAATGCTAAGGTCAGAAACATCACTTGCATTAAGCCCCCTTTTTCTGTTCGTGTCTCATCACAAATAATACCAATTTTTTAACATGCAATAACAAAACCAACTGATAATACACATATAAATATTGGCTGAGTGCTAAAAAATACCAGTTCAAAAGTAGAATTTATTTTCCAACTTCACTTTGTATTTAAAATAAATCAATTTATACATGCATAAAGAGTTTGCAGTCTCAAAAAGTTGCAGTCTTATCTAATTACATTTCTCTACTTTTACACTGACTTTTAATATGTTACTGACATAAATAAGAAAGTAAATAATTGGGAAGCATTTAAAGGGATGTCAGAATTTTTAAATACCTGTTTATACCATTTATTATCGTCAGATGGCTTCAAAATTTCTCTTCAGTGGGATATAAGTAAGTATATTAAGGTATTTTAGCAAAATTTGAAAAATTAGTAATGTAATCGATTTTGGGGTTCAACGTCCCCTCAAAAAGTCCACAAGAGACTACTTTAAAATTCTCTTTTACCAGTTGTTACTCAGTTAAAGAAGGCAAAATAAAATCAAGGCTATCTAGCAGCTCTCGAGCAGGAGAAACTGAACATTTTCGAGAAGGTATAAAACAAATAAAACAAGTAGGCATCTGGGCCAAAATATTTATTTTTCACTTAAATTTTGAAGACACACAAGACTTTGTCTATTCCTAAGACTCATATTTACTGCAATTAGCTTGTCACTTTAAGTTGAGGAGATTTCATCTTCACAGCTTTACTCTCGCTCTTACTAAATGGTTTATTAAATGTATTTACTGCCAGTAACTTCAGAGGTCTTGTAATAAACATCGATGAAATAAGCGCAATGATTTAAAGAACATATGTTAAAATATAAATTAAGTTTAAGAAACATGATATTTTATGAAAGAATTTATCTTTCAAACCTACAACACACATTTAATCGATTTCACCAAAACTCCATGTAAGATCATGTGAATGAATTTCGATCATTCGAAAACTAAAAGATTCCTACAGGAAACATTTACTAACAATCAAACTTAGCTTTTACAGAAAGTCGAATATAAACTGGATACACTCGAACAATTGAACATCTTTTCTGAAAGAAATTGAAATTAGTTTCCTAATTTGTTTCTTTCGATAAACCGAAGTTAGACATTATCCTTAAATAATAAAAATTGTGATCAGAGAGGATTAGAGGAAACTTTAAATGCAAAGTTGTAATTTGTATTTAAGTGGCTTAAGAGCAGTTCGACTATCTGTGCAAAGTCCTTTTTAAATGTTCTATAATAGCTACACATGCCAAAAGAGAAGAGAGCTTTTTCGCAGTGTTGGGCGGTGGATAATTCTTTATCACAGTAACATTCGAGGCTTGAGTTCCAGTTCCGCGTTTTAAATCTTATACCCTAAGCACTTCAGTTTTTCTGCCGCGAATTTACACTTACTCCCATTTATGTTTAGGCCTGCGTCTCTTAATAACGTAGAAACTTCTTTTAAATCTTTTATGTGTTCAATATTTTCACTTGAAACAATTATACCATCGAGATAAATAAACGTTGATTTCCCGAGGACGGGTCTTAATATAATGTCCATGCTACATTGAAAAGTCGCCGAGGCTCCACATAAGCCAAAATGCATTCTAAGGAAAGCATAAGTTTCTGATTTAGTGATGAATGCCGTTTTCGCACATCCTGTGGTTTCATTGCTATTTGGAAATACCCTAAGGTCCATGGTGGCCATGTACTTGGTGGACATAATATCTCTTATCACTTCCTTAATTATAGGTAGAGGATAAACGGGATATTTGGTTAAGCTATTTAGCTAGCCTCCAGGCTTTAAAGTTTGAAATAGGCAGATCATTTTGTTTTCCTACACAGCACGACATGACTCACATAAGTGCTGCTTATTGGCTTAATTATTTTATTTTCGAGCATGTGCTTATTGTTCTTCTAAATTATTTTTTCTTTCACTCTATCATATCTATATGGCCTGGCCTTCACGAGCTCCTCACTTGATTTCATGATGTACTATCTGAGTGAGGTCAGGTGTTTCAGAAAATAAATGAGAGAAATGTCTTACCAGTTCTTGTAGTTTTGTTCTGTCTTCAGATTTCACATGCTCCAGGCTAAGATCTGGAGGTTCCACAGTTTCTACTTCCCGCGGCTTCATGTATAGTTGCAAAGTTTCATTCTGGGAATTAATTTGGGCTCCCGCTGTTTTTAAAAAATCAGTTCCCAATATTACCGAAGCTTGTAGATTTCGCATTACAAAAAATACGGATTTTTGAACTTCCTTCTTTATCTCCACATTAAACCTCGCTTTACCTATACATGCACAAAGTTTGCCCTGCGCTGCAATTACGTTGGTATTTTGGGCCTTAAATAACCTATAATATTTTTTAATTATTTCGAAAGAAATGTTCGGACAGAAAATTTCCTTGCGTTCCTGTATCGACCAGGGTATCGTCTCTGTTGGCACCTTAGTTAGTCGAATGTGAATCACAGGTAAGGGCTAGTTTTTTATTATCACCGTATTCAATTGAACTTTTGAGGGATTTTCATTCGAATGGGGTGACTGTACCCCCTTCTCAGCAGCCACACGTTCTAGTTTAAATCCTTCTTAACTGCTCCCTTTTCTGAATCCTGCGGCATATTTTGGTGATCGCCTTTCTTTTTATCCTAAAATTTATTCCTGCTATAATAATGTTTTCGCTTTTTCCGAAAATGGCCTAGAAAACTGTCCGTTTGGTCGTTGGCAAAACCTTCTCGTACGCGCACTTTCTGCTACCCTCCTACTCTCGAATTTCACCGCCAGCTCTAACAATTGTTTTAGAGTACTGGGGTTTCTTACTTCAACATAATCCTGAACTTGCGGCAATAATCGAGGCAAGATAATTTTAATTATTTCTTCGTCGGACTTTTTACCATATAATAAATTAGCGACTTGGACCTAGCGTTAAGATGAAGTTAGACATCTCTTCAATTTTAAGTTGGTACTTGCCGTACAATTCGGGTTCAAGCCTAGCTCTATCCTTATCCACGGGGAAAGCTTTTACCAGCGCGGGTTTAAAATTGTCGAACATATAAGTGGGGCTTCCAATTTCTCCCAATCGAAATTTTCCAATTCCTTTGAACCAGCTTAATGTCTGTCCTCGTAAGGCGATGGTTGCTATAGTGATCTTCTGTACTTCAGGAACAGGGTAATGTAAAAAATGAATATATAAATTTTCTAGGAAGCTAACAACCGACTTTCTTCCGTCAAATGTCACTGCGGATTACATGGAGACCCCCATTGTTACAACTAGTTCACCAAAGCCTTCCATCATATTCCCAGGAGCCAGTGGAGTTTGAGCTGCTGATGGAGCTAACTCAGCTGCACCTTCGTTGCTAGCCATGAGTTTGGAAAAATTAGGGCTCCACTTATATAATCCGTCTCTCTTGTTCCACATAAACTATAATAGACCCTATAATGACCTGTCGAATTCCCGCACAGGCATGAATGACTTCGTCTATTGACTCAGACGAAGGGTAAAAATAACCCTTTATTAATTCCAACTAGTGAACAGAAAGGCACGGACTTCGTGCGTTACAAACACAGACAGACGCAGCAGACAAACATAGATCCCCGACCCAGGTCCGACTTGCGGACCCATGCGGAGTTTGGATATCTATGGTCCAGGGGACCTCATTTCCGCGGGCCCAACCACCTCAGTCCCCGCCCGGCTTTATACAGAGGATTGGACAGAACAAATTAGAAAAGAACTTAATCATTTTGCCTCCGGGCACCACTCCATCGGCTAAATATACGTCGTAAAATGCGCTCTGACCACTCTGTTAGTCCCCGTCACGAGAATTGAATGGGGTCAAACCCCCGGGGACTTGGTCGACGATCTCCAACCTAGCTCCATCACAACCGAAGGAACAGAAAAGACAGTATCACTACGGTCCCTGCCAAGCCTGAACCAACCTGAGTACAACACTCGGGTTCTAGTCCTGTGAAGTCAAATTTTATACCCCCATGGTTGAGACTGCCTAGGTACAGATCCTAACCAGTACTTCCCAGAAATTGTCCTGAATCAACCCCCGGGGGGAGCGCTACAAAGACAACGTCAACTTGCGGTGAAAACTAAAACGTAGAATATAATACAAGTCAAACCTGAAATAAATATTGCAAGAGCGCACATAAGTTATGCCTAAGAGGTAGACTTACAGGAAATTACCGTCGTAATACTAATCTGATAAAGCCAAGAGGCTTACTAGAACGAAACGTGCAACAAATAACAACGAAACGTGCGCTTGGCTAGCGAAACACGCTCTGAATAAACTGAGATATTCACACGTTTAAAGAAGTACTTCACTTAGCTTTAAATTTACATCCTGACGAGAGAATGTGAGGGGAAGTTGAGAAGTCTAGAACAGATATCAAACTTAAAAGAAATTTGTTATCCAAAATAAGGAAAAACCTACAATGTGATCTGAACGTATTAAACGTAGAGTAGATAAAATGGATTCTGAAAAAATTCTTGCATTTATGATGCTTTAATTTGAGGAATAGTTCTTTATCACATAAGTATAAAACTTACAAAATTCGCACATCATTCTTCTCATTGGAGAATTCTCGGTGTACTTCTTCTCTTCAGTCCTCAAATCTGTTCGAATCACAAACGATCTGCCAATTCTGAAAACAGTAAAACTGGATATCGAAACGCTTGCATACCTTTTAGGGAACCTAAACATTTTATTATTTGTTTTGAGTTATAAATTATATTCGATACGAATACCTGAAATACGTATATATGAGGTGTGGATAATTCAATAAATGAGAAGGAGAAAATTAGTACTATTTCTTGTACTGATGAATCCTGTTATATACTGGCAACCGTAAATTTGCATATTCAGCATTTTCTTAATGGAACGACAATGCCAGTGAAATCGTTTGTTTTCTATTCTGAAAAAAAGATTGTTAAACATGTTACGTTATTCTTTTCACATAACATATCCACTTTGAAAAATATGACATATATTTTTTAATTTCCATTATCATATTCAAGTAGGTAAATCCGGTCTTATTTTCCATCTGAATCCTTTGATTTGATACCACTTCTATACAATTTAGTACTTACATAAGCACATAGACTACAGAAACTTAGTTTCTTGATTTCTCATTATTTTTAAATACTGTATATATACAGAAATAATTTCTTTAATTTTTGTACACAATAACTATGGATGGTTTATTAATTTCTTATGGATGGAAAAAATAAATGCATTTGATCTACCTTAACTGCTAACATAGTACGGTACGTAAGCAAGGTTTGCAGTAGTAATGATGATGCTTAATTATAACCGAGTTTTCTATCTATCTCGTTTATTTTGTGCATTATACTGACTGATAATACATTTTCTTGTTTGCAAGAAGAATATCAGAAACCTTATTTCCGGGTGAAATTCGATGACAGAAATAATAATAAAGATAACTGAAAACTAGAAAGTGAGAGATCCTTCCTAAGAAAGATTTCCTGCTCGAGTCAGTTCCTTTTAAGTTTCGTTCGAGTATTTCCTAAGTGATAAGTTAATTTAAAGCCCAAATAACTAACAAACTCTGGTACTATTTTCATTAATGCTGTCAATCCCAAGAAATTTTAGAATAGGCAAAAAATGAAAGGTATGACATATGGTTCTAAATGCTTTCCAACTTATAGAAAAGAGTCGTTATTCGTTAACACTATCAATATTTTAGCAATGAATTCATGGTTTTTTGAAAATAGCTAAAAGCAAAATAAAATCTCTAAAGTAGAGAACAATTGTCTTTAAATGCCCGTTAAAGCATATATTTGTAATGGGTGTGCCTTAGCTGAAAACGTAAATGTCTTAGATTGTGAGTTTCACTAAAATGACCTTACAACGTTTCCTGTTTTCTTAGTACAGCAATACCGAGGAACATTATTAGCGTAATTGATTATTTGCTGCACTAAATTTCTCTTTACCTTCGGATTATACGCCATATGGCCTTGAACACATTTAAAATGCTCTATTTTGTGCCATCTTTGCATGCAGCATATATTTAATCAAACCTGCAATGTAGCTGCTGTGGCTATAGCAAGAAAATTTATGTTGAAGCAATTGTAGCAGGAATTTTATTGCAGCTCCGTTGTTATTCGTGTGCCTAATAGCACTTCGTGAGTCTCAAAGAACATGTCTAATGTAAGGTGGAGAATTTCTGCTTTCGTTTCATGCATTATGTGTCGCTCTGAATTTGTAAATTTAAAACTGAAGTCATTTAAAAAGGGCTGTATGAATTTGAATAATCTTGTACTTTGGTGTTTAGATTTTAATGTTAAATAGGAATTATTTATTTTTCCCTTTCCGTTGGATTAAAGTAACTAACGATATTAAAACATTATATATAATGAAAGAAATATAAATTACAGAAATAAAAGCCTGGAAATATGACTATCATCTTTAGTCATTACTTGAGGATCCGCTGCACAATCAAATAGCTTGCATTAAATACTTTCCTTCTTGAGGGGAGTTTCCTTAAATTTCGTTAGAAATACTGAGATATAATGATTTCTTTTCTATATATATATTTAGTTTTCTTATAGAAAATTTTACATACAGTTCAAACTGTTAACAAAGCATGAGGGGGTAAGGATCGGAAGAATTTCATCATAATTTTATAAATAAATGCAATAAAATTTGCATGAGCATTATCAGAAACAGGAAGTGAGTTTATTACTGAAATATATTATGTTTAAGAATTCAATTTTAAAGACGTTTTCTTTTACATTAATATAAATATATAGTCATACTTAAGTTTTGCTTATTGTGCTGCAGTATCGAGATATAAATTTAATGAATTTTGTAAATAACGCTGATATTGAAATAAAAGGTAGAAAGGATTTCGTATGGGGATTTGTATGTAGGTTTTGTATGTCGGGAGATCGCGCTGCCCATTCCATGACCCTAAATCACTAAATCATATCATGCGATCCGGAAATTCGTTTAAAAATTCATTTCTTTATTAAGTTTTGCAGCGTATAGTGTAAAATCCTTCTATTGAAAGTAAAGGTTGGCATGTTGGCATTGGGGTTCACTCTTCAGAGTTATGGGGGAACATTCACTACACTGACATTCGGCATTTTAGTGTTGCAAAACATTTTGAAACGTTTTCCTTCATGGATGAAAAGTCACATTTAGAATACGTGAAACCAGTCTTCTAATACAAATTTTAAGCAATAAAATTTCTTTCGGTTTCAATCGCTATTGCTATGGTATGCAAATTAATTGGTGCAAAGCGATTTTATCACATAATTTTAAGTTGTTGCCAGCTAGCGCTAGCAGGTACTCAAAGCTCTTTTGTGACTTAATTTCGTATAACGCGCATAGTTTTCTCGAAAGGATAAACTTCAGTCTCTAGAAGACACAATTCCTCTTTTGTAAATTTATTCAGGCGACTGCCATTTGTTTTCCCCTCCGTGGGCTCTTCCTCGATATAAGGGGCGGCAACGCATGATGGCTGTCCTGTTTATGCGGCTAATCGAACTCCAACCAAACTCCCCATACTTGCCAACGCCCAACATCTTATATGTTGGCGTTGGCATCTACAGTCCCAACATCATATATGTTGGGACTGTAGATTAGCTGCCTTTACAGGACTAGAACCACCGATCCTACGATGGTCTGTGTAGGCTGGTCAGAGACTGTAAAGGTATTGTCAAATTTGTCTCGGGTTATGTGATCGCTAGATGTTAAATATTGTTAATTTGTCGTTTCGACCTCCCTGGATCGCTTCAAAATGTAGTCTGAAAGTCTACTTTCAGCTGCAAGAACTGGTTTAGAAATAAATTAGGATTATTTCACTATTTTTAATCTCGCTTCTGTGAAAAGAGCAAGCTACTTTTGCATACTTTTTAAAATACGTTTGGCAAGCGTTCATTTTAGTGCACTAAAAATGCATATAATGCTTAAAAAGAGCAAACTTTATCGTATTTAACTCCCACACATCCATGAATGTAAGGAATATTGCTTTCGCAATTAGTGTTAGAAAATTAAGGATTTCTCGACTTCTGAAGCGACACAATGAAACCGGATCATTTGCTCCAGAATGGAAGGGAAAGTATGGAAGGAAAAGGAAACCAACTCCAAAATCAGGTTGTACTCCGATATTGCACTAATAATACAACAAAAAGTAGCAAAGTCCTAATAAGTGATTTTATTGTCTATTGGTATCGATATTCGTCCTTCAAATGTAGACTTCTACTGCTGTTCGGAAGGTGAGAAATCCAATTAAAAAGTAGCTTTTGATACTTCAAACGAATCCAAAACTACCATTTTGGGCTCAAAAATGGACCATGAATGAGTGAAAAGAGTTTCATTCTGAGCGAACAGATTTATTTATTTGTTTATTGTTACCCATCTAACGTTGTTAGACGAAGGAAGGATGAATCAAGGGTACCTCAGTATACCCCACAAACAAAAAAATACTCTCAAAAACATATGTTTTGGGTTTTTTATTTACTGCAAATAGCACTGGAAGTCTAGTTCCTATTGAGGGAATGATAAATTCAGCAAAGTATATAGAAATTTTAAAACGCAGAATTGTGCCATTCTTGGGAACTTTCGCAGGGGCATTTTGATATGATTTGGCTTCATGCCACAGCTCGAAATCTGTCAGAAGGTTCATGTTGGAAAATAAAATTATTTAGCTAGATTGCTTGGAAATTCTCCAGATTTAAACCCGATAAAAATCGTGTAGCTTTGAAAGAAGGGGATAACATAATTTATCGTCTCAAAAGCTGTTTTGTATAGAACAGAACATAGTTTTCTGTTAGTTAGAACTTACAGGAAGCAATGTAGTCTGTAAGGTATCCTAAGTTGCTAACAGTTATTTTTAGTTAAAGCAACTATCCTATCTCTTCTAATTTCAGCTTACAATTTCCTGCCAGAACGTGTTTTCAGAATCGCGGTTAAATGCAAATGAAGGAGAAGAAAGTATTTAACTTAAGTAGTAGCAGTAACTGTTGCAACATCAGCGCAGTAGCAGTGGCATCAGGAGAAGCATTGCATTAGCAGTTGTTGCACAACACCGGGGTCGTTTTAGAAATGCACACTTATTAATTTTTTCTCAGATGCATTTTATTTTTAATATTATATATCAATAAAAGTAAAGCATCATTTATTACCTTCAAGAACTCACCTACTAAGGATTTTTTCTAAAATATTAGTTTTATTTTATATGGCATACAAATTCAGAAAATATTTAGAAAAGTGACTTATTACGTGTAGTTGCCAATTTGTAGGCTAGATATGTATCTTCTGTTAGCACTGGAGAAAGTTCGTGTTTCAAAGAACCAAGTTATCCCTCTCCTAGTATGAACTTCCAAAGTTTGACTTATACTTGCATAAATAAAATAGCTTAGAACTGTACTCAAGTGAAACACTTGTCCAAATTTTAGACTTTTAGAAATATTTCAAAACTGATAAATCAAATAAGAGTATTATAATGACACTATTCAAGATTGCATGAAAATAACTTTTGAAATTTTTATAAAATACTGTGGAGCAAAAGGTAAGCATTCGTTTATCGATATTGCAAAATCATTGAAGAAAACAAATTAAAAACATTATGGAAATACATTCTGAGTTAAGGCCAGAGGGATGGAATTAATTAGGCTTTTAAACTTGTAAGGTATTTTCTCCCTTCTTTGCGTATGCCATCGTGGTGTAATTTCGTGGCGCTCGAGTCGTATTCGGTAGCACTGGAGTTCAAATTCTGATGAGGCCATTGCTTATCTTTCACGTTCCTTCGCTAATATTATCAGGACTTGTGTTCCTCTTTACTTGCTTTGGAAACATGAACTGTCCTGACTCGGAACAGGGAGCTTACTCAAGCTATGTTCAATAAACTGTGAAGTAGAAAATACACACAGGAAGGGAACCCTTTATTTTTCTATCTTTACAGAGGTTTCCGGAACTTCGGAATACAGAGACGAACCACTTGTGGTCTGAACGTAAGAATATAAAACTGCTAACTAAAATTCTAACTAAAACTAACTTTGGATTAATATACAAGTGCCTAACTTTAAGATTGGCCGTTATTTAACAAAAATCCGTATGTAGTACAGAGAGCTGCTAAAACTACGATACGTTTGAACTTATCAAGAGGACTAAACCTCTGGCCTTGAAGGCAACCAGCAACCGAGTAAAACTACTATGGCAAGCGGCCTGCTTCTAATAACTCCTTCCTCTCTCTCTCTTGCTTGGCAAAAAGCCACAACTTAATTACTTGGCGTTAGCAAGACAAATTTGCATAAATAAGTTAAAGCTTTTCATTCTCGCCGGAAGTAGAAAATAAGAAGTTATAGTAAAGATTTAAAATAAAATAAACGTTAGTAAAACTTAGGATCCTTACAATATAACCTAATGATTCTACAGTGGCGCCCGAAAATAAAAGGTGGTGGACGATAATTCGTCAGCACCAGGATTTAGAGATTGGGTCCCCTAATCCCCAGTCGTCCTTTAAAAGAGGGATTATATAAGGTATTTTCTCATTCCTTTTAGAATGCCTTTATAGTGTAACTAGAAGTACAATCGACGCGGATTCGGAAGATCAGGAGCTCGAATCCTCACGAGGGAATAATGGATTTCTTATATTTCCTAGCTCCGAAAAGTTCTAAAATTCTGTACAAACTAAGTAACTAAGGTTTGAAAATTAGAAAAAAAATATGAATATAATATAGAAATTAAACTCATAGAAATGAAATGATGAATGAAATTTACAAATTTACTTCTCAAAAGTCTTGAAAGCACATGTTGTGCAGCTATATTTTTCTGTAATTTGAAGTTGTCTATTATATAGCTCATACGATGAAAAGAAGCTCTAAAGAAAAAGAATATTAATATGAATGCAGGTACAAATAATTTTGATTCCTAGCATAAAATGATTAGATCAAAAGGATAACCATGTTATTCACGATACGTATTGTACAGAATTCAATACCTAATGAAGCAAAAATTTATTTTAATATCAGATACCTGTACAACTCAATTTCTGAAAGAAAATGAAAAAAAAAGAGTAACGCTTCGATGTGATGGCAATTATATATATAAGAAAGTTTTAGAAATTCTCTGTACGATCTTTCGAAACTCATGCATGAACAAGAGTTTTGCGATGTCTGTTCGACATTAGAACCACTGAAAAGGGCAACAAATGTAGTGGAATCCATTCTGCAGTTGGTTAAGATTCTTAGAGAGTAATCACAGATTGCTTTATCTGTTTAAAGGAAACGGAAGTTATTCACCAAAATCGTCTGGAAAAAAATTCCGTTTAGATGGTAATCGATGTTCTATAGAAATAAATAGACTATAGAAAAGATAGTATTTTACTTTTCTGATAAATTTATGGCTGATTAACGATAACATATAACTAAGGCTCTTATCGACCTAAGAAATAAAAGATACCGCTTTCATAAGACTTTTGTACAACAAATATGGTTTCGATATTTTGGGTAATAAAAGAGGCTTCTTAACGTAAAAAAGTCACTATAATTGAAGATGATACATTTGGACAGGAAGCGCGACTCATAATCTTTTCGAATACATAACAAGATATTCGAAAACATCATTTAAGCAAGCGCAGCTACTGTATCACCTGTAATGTAAAATGAATTTCCCTTTATTCTCACTGTCCGTTAATGTCTAAGAAAATCGAAAGTAGAGTCATTCAGCAGAGGAAATCTGGATTCTAAATTTCTAAGTGAATGTTAACAGAAATGGATTGGTTTACAATGAACGGCTACATACTGGTTACATAATGAAAATTAAACTTACAGAAATAAAACGAGGACAATGTATATTTTTCACCTCTCCTGTCTAAAACAAACTAAAGCCTCTACAGTACTATTTGCTAACGCATCTCGAGTGATGAATACTCTCGACTACTTTAGATATTCTACGACTAACTTTCCACTTTATTTTACTCGTGTAAATGTTTGCATATACAGCGAAGACAAAATTACTAAATACCCCAAGAAATATTTCACACTTCTGCATATAAAATTAAATTTAAATAAGTCTGTATCCACCGAAAGCTACACAGATGAAGTTAACACGAAGTTGGCTAACAATTTAACAGGCGTGAAGATTCAGTATCAGCGATTATAATGCAAGGCCGACGACTGATCTGAACTAGCAGCCTAGAAACGTGGTCTCGACAGTCAGAGCACACTCTGTCTTACAATTTAAAAATCGCATCTTAAATACTACATGCGAGGTAATTTGCATTCTGGCGTGGAAAAGGAACCAAGAAATGACAGCAGAGATCTAAATCATAAAATAACTGGTTAATTAAGATAATGACCTCTACAACCGTAGAGTTATAATCTAATAACTATACAAAGAAAAACTAAGATTAGGTATATTTCTTCCTTTTAATTTATGTAAATAATGTAGAATCGGTACTTACTGTCTAGGAATATGATGTTCGTAAACTTACTTCCGAAGTGGCTGTCTAGGGGCTAATAAACTAGTCCAATTTACACATAACTTGAATATTTAATGAAACGTGAATAGTTGCTACAAACTACAAAGTAATTACATACATAGAAGGAAATAGATGAGATTATTTACAAACGAAGAGAAGGAATCGCATTTTACAAGCAAACATCTTTGAATCGCGTCATCGTCTTAATGGCGGAATCCTCTGCCTTCGTCAGCGAAAAAGTGAAAGATTTCCTCTCACAGCTTGTCGCGTCATCCAATTATAAATGAACGATGCCAACCCACAATAATGTTATAAATTGTTTATAGGCCACTACTGAAATCCCTCACGGACTTTTAGAACACGAAACTTTCACAAAATTAGTAAATAGATTCTCCTTTTTGGGGAAAAATGTAGTTATCAAAATGTTTCACAACACTATGCTTAGCAACGTTTATTATTCAATCTATTAATATGAAAAATATTCGACGAAACTAATATTTCATTTTAATACAAGTTTCATTCCATACAAGTTTAATTCTGTGCTTCTTTTGTGCATGAAATATGAATATAAATTTAGACATTAAAACTAAATATTTTGGTCAATAATTATCCTACAGAAGTCAATCTATTTATGTTTTAAATTTTAGAATAAGTATGAACTTTTATTAAATATACCTGTGCAGATACCATAATGAGTAAAGACTTTTGTGGACACAGTGTAAAACAAAATATAATTGAAAATTATATATATGTTGTATGTTACAGGAAACAAGATCAAAATTTTAAGTATAGAACATCTAAAATGACCCACTTTTCGTAATAGAACGCATAGTAGAATGTGAAATGGGAATGAAACACTGTATACAACGAACATGGAAAACGAAAAATCGTTTTAATCACGGATATTTATAAGGAACAATATTTAATACTTTTAAGAATTGGTCAAATGAACGACCACCATCTCAATATATGCATCCAAAGTCCTGTACTTTCTTTCAACAATTCCTTCTGGCAGTCGTTCCATCAACTGTCCGTGCGTACAAGCGGTATAAGCACAATCATTGCGCTGAGCGCTGGCCCATAATAATTGCAAAGTAACTGGACAAATTATCAAATACAAAAATATAGAAAAGGATTTACATTAAAAATAGAATATCATATTTAAAATGAAAAAGTAGTGTATGATATATACATATATGCATATAACATACATTGCAGTATTTACCGATAATATTTCTGAGAATTAAATTAAAACAAATAATAAAATAGTCGGTAATTATACTGCTATGTTTGTCAAACATTTATTTTTTCCCACAACCAAATTCAAATGGACATTTAAAATTCCTGCAGATACGTATTCAAAAATTCTGACCAACATTAAATACCATTCACATGAACTTCTCCAATTTTTACATTGAGCTAGCAGTGCCATTAATTAAAGATGGGCAGTTTCATATCTGAATATTACATTCAATTTTAAATAGGAAACAATGCGTTCTTTCGATGTATTGTTTTTTACTTGAAATATCCAGTTTCTTTTTTGTAGTGTTGTTTGAAGTTATAAAATTCGATCTTACTTCTATTCAGAACACGACGAGACAAAACACCGCATATTTGCGTGTAACAAAGATTTTGAAAAATGTCAGGTCCTCATCATCTTGCTGAGAAGCTTTTGCAATCGATTTTCTTGCTAATATTCTTCCTAAGGACTAGTGTTTCTCAAAATACCTTTTAATGTGAATATTCTTAGGACTTCTTTATATTTCGGTTCATTTTAATTTGACAAATCTAGACTGTGTAATTAATAATTCTGAATGGAAAAAATCAATACACTTTATTATACACCACGTCTACAATACCTCTTATGAGGCAATTATTTCTTTCTACGTTCATCGTAGATATATACATTAAACTATAAACACTACATAAATAACGCTGTTCACGTTTCCCCCCCCCCAGCATTTTTTAATTTATAGGGAATCAACCTGGTAAGAATTAAGAAATATAACTTCTTATATGGTCTCCTGGTTTATCGTTGTAGTAAGAATTTATACACAAATTTAATTCTCGTACGGCAAATTTGACCAAGATATTTAATTTCAGTGTTTCATATTATATTCAGGGATCATAGACAATCGAAGAGCAAAATATTTGAAACTGTGCATAACTAAAAGTGAAATATAGATTTTAAAAAAATCTGACTTTAATAGATCAAATGACGAGCATTGCTGTGCTGTTAATTTAGATCACCAGAAAGTAATTTCATATTATGTTTGATTTTTCTAAAATAAATAAATATAATGTTGTTACTTTGCATTAAATGAAACATTTGCCGCCAAACCGGTATAAGGCTTAGCGTCGCTGACTGCCGTGTCGAAGGACCCAGGTTCGAATCTCAGAGAAGGCATGGTTGTTTGTAATTGTAACTCTAATGCATCCGTGCGGCATGACGGCACTCTAAATATGCGACGAGCCGAAAGTCCTCTCGTATGGTTTGGTGGAAGGTGAGAGGGGTGCGACACCGTCGGACCCGTCCCCTCGGGGTGCTCTCCACCAAACCTGGCGGAGGAACTGTACTAAATCGCACTGTCACCCGAAAGGTGCTTAAAGCTGGTTGCTAACGGCAGGCGTATTCTAGCGCTACTTGCCCCATGGTAAGCACAAGGTCAGCACACCATACGGTCATCAAAAGTTACCACATGGACCTACGAAAAGTGGGCTTGTAAGGATAAGCAAACAAGTGAGCATAAGCAAAAGCAAATGAATCATTTAATATGGATTGGAATATCAACATGTTAATATAATTTTAAAAGACATAAATAAAACTTTCAGCTCAGAAAGAGTAGCACATCGCATTGTGATTCAAACACTCATGAATTTAAATAACAGTTTACTAAAATTAAGGGCTCACCAGGGGCCGAACAGTAAAGTCGCTGAACACTGGTAGTTCGGTCCGAGGTTCGAATCCCGCGAACGGACTGGCTGCATGAGCGTTTTCTCCATGTGTAATGTGTATACGAACCAGTTTCCCTTAGAAAGTCATCCACGAAAGCATCCCTCCCCTTATGCAGATAGCCCTCGAGGCTTTGCCGTAATCATACACACACATCACACACACACACTAAAATTAAAGTTATATTCACCATAAAATGTGATACTCTTTTTTGACTTTAGAATGAAGCACACTTTAACAGATCGTTCTTTTCTATTCACATTTAGCAGTAATACACTGTTATAAAGTTTTAAAATTCACAGAGCTATTTTACATGCTTAAAGCTGTATTTTAACTATCGTTGATGCTTGGTCATATTAACTGAATAAATCATTTTTAATGTATGTTTCTGATAGATGTTTTAACAAAAACTTCCATTTTCTTATAAGTGATAATTATATTTTAGTAGCAAAATATGTTTAATCCTTTACATTATTGCATTTTTAAAGCACTCAAATGGAATCTTCCTGCCATACCTTTATCCATTTTTCACACATTCTATCATCTAGTTGGATGTTTTCTGTTCTGAAGTACTGAATTTCCAATTTTTTAACAACGTAATCCGATAACATTTTTTGTAAGTTCCCCTTCTTCACTCAGCAGAAACACTTAAGACTCCAGATAAAAATAGCGCGTAAAAAAATACAAGAATCAATCATCCTATATCTATTAAGTTTTATGTATTTTTATATTTCCCCCAAACTTTTAGTTATTTTGTCTTGTACTTTGTCCAAAGTTATAGATTCTTTAAATACACTTTAAGAGAGACGCATACCTTCATTTAACAAGTAATTTTAATCCTTCAGCTTTTTATCCTATAAAATAAACATATCGCTTAACATGTATTTTTATCAAGTATAATTTATTTCTTTTGTGAAATTTTAACGCCGAGTTATTTTTTCTTCTCTTGTGCGCAGTACAATCTTAAATAATAAAAATCCTTGAAACTCACAAGAAATAAGATTTTTTGTTGCCTTTTTTTTTAAATGCTTTTTCATTCAATTTATTTAAAAACAGCAAATTCCTTGTCGTTAATTTCGAGTGCGGTGCTCAGCGTTTATATTTTTTTATCATTTCCAGGACATATAAATAGATTGTCTTTAACATTTAAAATCTCTTTCCATTTGCTTTTAACTTTAATTAATGTCCTTTTTTTGTGAATAAGGATTTTATTGTTTTTTTATATTTATAAAATTTTTTATGATGATCACTTGCGTTCATTAATTAATTAAGATTTTTAATTTGGCACTTGAAAAGTCCTTTCTTATTCACAGCCGTTTCCTAAGTTTCATGTCAAATTTCGATTGTTTTGTAGAAAAGGGAATTGCAATATGAATCTAAAACTGTCCACAATTGTTAATACCATGTTCTGTCTACATAATATAAAATAAATTGCATTTATATAATTTGTGTAAAAGCAGAAATCAAAGGAATTATATAGAGGAATAAAGCATGACAGAACTCATATAGTTTGAAATATAGAACTCGTTTGAAAACGAATTTAACATACGAGTACTAGATCGAAATAATAAATTATAGTAGAAAATTAATTAATTGCGTGATTTAATCAAAAGCTCTTTCTCTATAATGCATATTCTCTATAATGCATTGAGTGGTTATAATAATTGCTCGAAATTAGTTTAAAAATTGTTATTTAGAGTTATCATCCAGCCGTCGAATAATTTAGCCCAGAAAACAATCACCCGGAATAAGTTCCAAAATTAAGCCAAGTAGGATCAAATATAAAAAAGTTTTAGGCTAAAATCTCTGTAGTGATGATATCTTTCTCTCAGCGAGAAGTATCATAAGGAAAAAACCAATTACATTTCATTCAATAATTTTCTTCACAAGCATATTAACCCCTTACAAGCCTTGGCTGCCTCAACAACGCGATTTTAATTTTCAAAGTTTCATAACTAAATTTCAACGTCATCTAACTATCTAGTCGGTTATCTTCTTTTAGCTCGGGATCCTTCAGGTTCTTTGAATCTTTAGTGGGATTATCTTACCGGCTTCTCTAATCATAGCTCAGCCATCTGATTCCATTACTACGGATGACTTATCTTATTTGTGATTGCCTATAAGGCCTGTAAAGTTCAAAGTTTATTCAACATTAGGATTTGTATAATGTACACGACTCTAATACAAGCATTTTTTTCTGACATTTGATTTCGGCCAAAGAATAATTCTGTCTTTCTGAAATTTCACCTATTTTCACTTAGCAAGCTGCCGTTTTGTTTCGGGCCACTTTGGGGGTATCCGTAACTCGTCACTTGTAACGATATTATTCGTCATCTAAAATAAAATCCACCATACCATTCTACACTGTAATGCTAAAAAAACCCACCATACCATTCTACACTCTAATGCTAGATATGTCTAATTTCTGTCTAAAATTGTCGTTGAACGGTATTATCATGACAGTAAGTGTTGGTGAATGACAGTAAGTGTTTCATTTGAATTTTTGAATTTTCATTTTAATTAGGACACAGTTCAACCTTTTGTACCATACAATCACTCATTCAAAATGAGACAAATATTCTATTAAAATACAGCTTCCTTTTGAAAGGTATCTTGTATGTTTAATTACAAGATCTTTTTTTTGTAATAAAAAGCAACTGTCAGACTGTTTCCTCAGTGCAAAACTGCAGCTGTATAGTAAGAGTTTTTATACATTATGCATCTTGCATTTGACAAGCTCACTGTTTTTAATGGATTGTGATGAGTGTTATAATAGAACCAACATTCCACAGCTTTATTTTCCTTTATGTTCATTATAAGAGGTCGAATGGATCTGGTTGTATAGAAAACTAACTCATTGGCTTTCCCATACTAGTAGACTGTAGTTTAATTCTTGAAATTAACCTTAGGCACTACTTTGCCTACACATGAAATTACGCTACTTGCAGATATTTAAAATACCATAAGATCAAGTTCAAATTTAAGCAACGTAGTCTGAGACTATATACTAAATGGTCTATTTAAGCTGGCTCAGGTAATTAACGTCGCCTATTTAACGCCGGCTGTGATGGCCCAAACCTGAAATAAATTCTGGCGATAGTACGTAACTGCAAGATAGACTGCCAAGAGAACTCACACCAATTTGCATTCTGGTGAAAACTGCGGAAGAAAGAAATTACATTAAAGCTTAAAATCGTAATAACTAGTTAATAAACATAGAATCCTACAGAGCACCTTAAAATTTAACAGCAGAATACATATAAAAAATTCGAAGCAGTTCTTGAAATGAATTAAACAACTTAGGTTAGCTAACATTTTTACATACTTTAATTTATTTTTAATATTAAAGTTAACTTAAATGAAAAATGTACATTAATAAACTCATATCTCTTTAAAATATAGAACACGAAAATGTTACCCATTACAAAACAGTAATATACCCAAAACAGTAAAAGAACTATCTGAAAGAAATTAAATTTCTAGGTTTAGCACTAGATAGTCTTTCGAAAACCGCGAATCGGAAAATAAGAAATGAAATTCTCTAATTCTCATATTCAGGCTCTTGGTATTCATACAAATTTGCATTTACACAGAATATGTCTTTTTCGCATTTCTTTAAATTATACATAATAAATAAATTATACATAAATAAATTATACATAAATAAATTATACATAATATGTTTCGCTTTCTGTATCCCAGCCATATTTAATGCAATTTCCTTGAGAGATTTCATGGATTGTTTTAAGAAGCTATCAATTTGAAAAAAAAAATAATGTTTCGATATTTTATATTATAAAATTTGAGTTTATGAGTGTATATTTTTGTGTAAGAAAAATCAAAATTAATCATCAAAATTAAAAATGAGTCTAGTAAAACTGTCAACTACGCTAAATTTAATTATCGCTCATTAGATATTGTTATGTTTTTTCAAACAGGGAAACTCCGCAGCAGTATGATGTTATTTAAACGTTAGCAATAATTATATGTTTTTAAAAACACTACGAAGCTCAGCAAGGGCATTTCGGTTAGTTCAGGAACTTCTGACTGCCTAAATTATTAATTTAAGTAATAATACTTTTGTTACTAATAAATAGCAGTCGATTATTTAAAGTTATTTGAATACTTTTTTTTGCTTTGTGTACCAGTAATGCTGTTACTAAAAAATAAAAATCTATTGTTTAAAGTTAGATGATTTTTTTATTTTAATGCTACTAAAATTAAGAAGTACTCGTTACATTTGACGGCATCTTAGAATTGGAGAAATACACTATATCATTTATACATTCATGAAAGGCTATCAATTTTAAATCAATTTTAACTGAAAAATATACCTCGAAATTTAAGTGCATGAAGTGAATTTGAATATTAATATGCTCTATAATACAAATAGTTAAATAATCAATTCAGTTTTATAAAATATAAAGAGTTATTACAAATTATATAATCGATATCCACGGAATAAACTCATTAAACACATTTACATTAAATAAAGTCTGATTCGAATTTAACACAAATTGACTTATTTGTATCGAAATCCAGGAAATCTTTTATCATAAGATCAAGCTGCAGTCATATCGGTATATATTCATAATTTTCCAAATCTTATTTTAAGCAAAATTAAAAACATTCTGAAAATATGTTTACACTGCTCTTAGAACAGTTAAAATATAACCAGAACTTTCACTTACGATGGTAAAATTATGCAGTGAATAACAATTTTCACAGAAAATGCAAATGCAGGTGACTATTAAAGGGAATTTAATATCAAGTGTTATAGAAGGCCTCAGTATGATTACGAGAAGAATAAAAAGGAAAACAGTCTTATCAGCAAACCACTAATACGATGCATAACAACGTCGTTATCAGAAGGCAGCTGCATATGCTTTTTTACCATTTTTAGCTATGATAAGAGATTTACTACTGCTTATTTTATCTATTACATTAGAACACCGTGTACAGTGGTAACTCTGATTAATGCATTATATCTGAAAGGATTTTTTTTAATTCTTAATTTAATCATTATGACTTCCCATAGACATTTATTATTTCAAAGTTAATTAATCACTAGTATGACATTCTGATATCAAATAACCTTATCTCAGTGCGAATTTCTGCAATTGCTGCTTCTGATTATAAGCAGTTTGTTTAATACTTTTTTCCCTAACTTTTTCTAATGCAGTTTGTTCTAATTTTTCACGCAATTCAAATAACAGATTTTTTACCACGAATATCAGATGAATCCTCGAAATCAGAATAATTTCCTTACAGTTTTGTTAATTTTTGCTACAATTATTAGATTAAATTTCAGTTCAAACAAAATTAGTACTCCTTTCCGATATTTTAAGGCGTGAACTAAACAAAATACATATTCTTTCATACAAAAAGAAGTATAAAAGTATTTTGTGTAAGTGAAAGTTTGCTAGGCCTTCTGAAATACGAAGCGTTGCTGTTTTCCTAAGCTACAGAAAGTGCCCAACCGTTATATATGAGTATTTAGAAAGAGATTGGATATCAAAAACACCTTTTTCTAAATTTTATGACGACATGTTGATGGACAACAGGCATTGTATTCAAAATTAAAATTTCTGTATGCACAATATAAGATATCTAAACACCATCTGTTTGTGTGGAAATGTAAATTACATGTAACGGCGTTGATAGCTCTATAAGAATTAGATAGGTTTATTAAATGTATTAATTAAAATATATAATATTTATGATGTACATTTAGTTATTTGAAGCATTTAGAAATTCTTTAGTAATAGTAATTGTATTCAGACGCTCGCAAAATAGTTAACGTGAAACTTCCAGCTTGAATTTCATAAACTTTCATTTATTTATTGGATTAGGGTGGATGCACATAAGAGTTTCCTCCAATGGGAAAAATGTCTTCGTGGTTGACTTTTAAAGGGAAACTGACTCATAAACGATGTTTATTTTTTCCTTTTTTCTATTCCCTGATATAATCCTAAAAGCCTAACTATAATTAATTGCATAATCTATTCTCCAAAATGTGTACAACATCTTGATAAATAAATTATATCGATAAATATTATCATAATTTAATAACTTTAGGAAATGCTACTGCATTTCAAAATTTCGCTTAGGAAGCGTAACATTTTAAAGATGACAGTAAACGATATTGAATGCAAATAAAAGATCCTCAAATTGAGGAAAAATAAATACATATTTAGAATAAAATGCAGTGAATTGGAGTGAGATCCATAAAATACGTTTTAAGCTCACAGTATTTAAGAAAGTTAATCTTTTTATTGGTAATTATTATATTGTAATTTTTATTAGAAGGCATCAGATCTGTATTTTGACGGACTTAAAGATTCATCATATTGAATGTTCATTTGTATCTCAGTTTTGCTATAAAAATACCTAGAAAGCCCTTTAGTTGTTATGCAGTTTTTAGAGCTGCCACCTAGGATCTTCCGTGGTTCTACGGAAGTTCATAATTTCCTCCTTACCTTTCAGCTGCTTGCCAAGTTTTAGTCTCAGTGTGCAAGACCAGGTAAATTTTGCAAAATTATTTTTCCTACTGTGGCATTTTGTCACATCCACCTGCCGAGTAATTTCAGGAGCACTCTCCAAAGCTTCGTAGCTTCTGGTTTCGTGCTACTGAGTTACTAAATCAATCTGTAAAGAAATATTACTTGTAGCACGGTATCATATGCAGTGCCGAGTGATTTCAGGAATATCCTCCAAAGCTTCGTAACGTTTGGTTTCGTACTATTAAGCTACATTTTTGTGTAAAATATATTTTTATATCATGCTGTCATATGCTGTGCCGCGTGATTTCAGGCTTCTCCAAGGCTTCGTAGCTTCTGTCTGTTAAATCTTAGATTATGGAATTTATATTTCATAAAGGGTACTGAATTTAGAAATGGACTGCATGATATTTCAAAATATACAAATTTTTCGCTCATTCTATGTTAATAATATGCGGGAACTCCTTTTATTTTTAATAATAATTTTTCATTGCTTTTATAAGACGTGTTACTTTTATATCACTCTGCTGAATTATTACTACGAAGGCTTCAGTATGATCTTCAGCTTGCCACATGGTATAAGCCATCATATAAAATTTCTTTTAAATCAGATTTGAAGAAATATAAAAATTGTAGAGTTTATATTTATTTTAACAAACATTTATTTTAAGTTTAAACTATCTTTCCTGTCAAGCCTTACTTTCCCCTGGAACTGCCAATGCCAGAGTACGTAAATTTTAGTAGAACGCGCAAGGATTCAAATTATCAGCGGAAGTATTCTGAGTTAAATAGAAAGGAAACGAGTTCGAAGTGTGCTTTCTTGCTTCACGAGTGTGGAGGTGGCAAGTTAGAAATTGAATAAACACGCGTTTCGGCCTGTGTGCTTGCCTCGGCAAATTGTTAATCTTTCAACGTAATATTCAGAGTTTGCTGAATTACCAGCGGTATTGTAGAACGCGGTGAGGTCAGTTACGTTTAGAGAGCCTCGTAGTTAGTCACTTGTTATTATCTCTTTTCAGTTTCTTACTTTTATTTTACCGCTTGGTCGGCGTAGTTTGTGAGCGTCAAGAGCACGCAATTGTAAATTCTAAAGTTGAATAAAAAGGGACTTAAACCCTTCTCAAGACTCTGTCTAATTTCCAGTTTTCTGCAGTCACCACTTTGTTGCGTGCAGGTTGGAAGCGCGCAACTTTACATTGGCGCCCGAACACTTGTCGAACTGAAATGGCCGAAAATTGGATGGAACTTACTGGACAACAACAAGAAATGGCAAGCCAATTGGAAGGATTTGGATACCTGGTCCAGACTTTGAGAGCGTCAATCAAGCCAAACGTCAATTTCGACGGAAAAAATTCAGTGGCGATATTTCTAGAAAGCCTCGACAATCACTTTCAGCTCTACCCTGTGCCTGAAAGACAAAAAATTGCCATCGCCACATCTGCACTAAGAGGACAGGCCGCGCTATGGTGGAAGAATATAGGCAAATTTTTATTAGGGGAATTTGGAGGCCAGACATATACATTTGAAAATTTCAAAAAATCCCTATTAAAGGCCTTCCCCATAGTGAAAGATCGAGCAAGGCTAGAAGCCAAACTATATAGTTTCTATCAACGGGGTATAGAATAGTTGACGGACTTTATTCTGCGAAAAATTAAGCTGACGGATATGCTGTATGGGAAGAAACCCGACGCGGAGATTATTGAAATAATCTTACCAAGATTGTTACCTGCATTTCAAGACTACTTCGAAATTAGAAACCCAAGCACATTGCAGGAGCTCTTCGAATTGGCGGTCAAGTTTCAAAATCGCAGAATAGCGGAAAAAGCTAGAGGGACATCGTATTCTCAAAGTACCCGAAGGCAATATTCAAATGAGCAGACCAGAAATGCAAACCGCTCTTATGGGGGAAAGAGCTATCAAGCTAACTCATCGAACCTCGAAGGTCAAGGCCCAAAAAGAAAATTTGAAAACAAACGTCCGCGTACCCAGAAGGCAGAAGTTGAAAGGAAAGCTTTAAACGAGTAGAGGGGCCTGTGAAAGCGAGGGTCCAGAAGCCGGAAGTTTTTAAAAAAAACCTCAAAAAGACACTTAAATACGGTCATCGTAAAGAACTCACATCTACCAATTATACAAGTCCTGGTTGGCGATGTACCAGTAGAAACCCTCATCGATACAGGAGCAGAAGGTAATTTTATGAGTGATACATTTATCAAGAAGAATTTGTATAGGTTACGATTATTTAAAACCAAAAATACGGAAATTATAGCGGCGCAAGAAAAAACCTGTCACTGCATCGGGAAATTATCATTAAACATACAGGTAAAAGATGAAAGCCTCAAAGTATTAATTTTTGTAGTAAAACATTTGCAAAATCTTCTTATTTTAGGTATGGAGTTTTTAAAGGCCGCGAGGGCCAAATTGAATTTTCAGGACAGTTCTATTGTGCTGGAGATGGACCAGAGGGTGGTGGAACCAGTGGAACAATCGCAAGTTGAACTTAGCCATTTGAATGACCATGAAAGACAAGCCATCCAGCAAGTGGTGAGTACTTTTACAAACTTGCTTTCAGAAAGGCCTGGCAGCTGTCAAATAGTTACGCATGAGACACAGTTAACTGCCGAAAAACCCTGTAGGACTAAACCTTATCGCTATGATAAACAGAAAGACCTAATTATAGAAGAACATGTTCAGGAAATGTTAAAGACTACTAGATACATGACTACTTTGGACTTAACGTCTGGCTACTATCAAATAGCTATGAGACCCGAAGACATATATAAAACCGCGTTTATAACAAAGTCGGGCACTTATGCATTTTTACGCATGCCCTTTCGGTTGTGTGGGGCCCCATCAACATTCCAGAGAGCTATGGACATTGTTCTAAAGCCTGTCCTAGGAAAATCGACTTTAATCTATCTAGATGATATAATTATAACGAGTAGTACGTTGGAACAACATATTAAAGATCTAGAAGAAGTTTTTAAATTTTTAAAAGAGGCCGGTCTTACAATTAACGCCTTAAAATGCAAGTACGCAACTAAAGAACTTAAATATCTGGGTTATAAAATTTCGCAAAAGGGTATAGAAACTCAAGATTCAAAAATAAAAGCAATCAAGAATTTCCCACCTCCCAACACCGCCAAGAAACTTTCTTCTTTCCTTGGGTTATGGTCTTACTATCGGTCATTCATAAAACATTTCGCTAATATTGTTGAACCTCTGTTAGTAATTAAAAGAAAGAAAAGTAAATTCCCGTGGACAGCGGAAGCAAATACCGCATTTGAAAGATTAACAGAAGCGCTCATCAATGCCCCTGTTTTGAAATTCCCGGATGGGGACGGAAACCTGGAAATTGCAGCAGATGCGTCGGACTATGCTGTGGGTGCGGTTCTTATGCAAAATAGCCATCCTTTGGCATTTTTTAGTAAAACGCTGAATCATACACAAAGGAATTATACAGCTACAGAGAGAGAAACATTAGCCATATTAATGGCTGTACACAAATTTCGAGTTTATTTTGGCAAAGCGCCAGTAACAGTCTTTTCGGATTATGCGGCTGTTGGTAGACTTTACTCGGGGAAAAACCTAACGCCCAGGTTAATAAGATGGGCTTTAAAACTCCAAGAATATAATCTAATAATAAAATATAAACCGGGTAAGGAAAACAATGTAGCTGAAGCACTTTCTCGTATAAAACTGGACGATGAAGGTAATGAACTTAAATGCGCTGTGTTGACTTCAAAGTTTTTAGATTCTAGAGATACAATTATCGCTGAACTGAAAGCTGATCCTGAATTTGGAAGTATCTGTGCATATTTGAAAGACCCCGAAAGCTTTGAACATACAGATATCGATGCGATAAGAAATAGAGCAGAAAACTATGAAATAATAGATAATTTATTATTTTATACGAAAACAAGAAACGAAAATCTCGAGTACAAACCAGTCATCCCAGCCTCGCTTCGATTAAGCATTTTGAAGGAATTACACGACGCGAAAACAGCGGGTCATTTAGGGGTCAGAAAGACTTTAAAAAGGGTACGCGTGGCGGTATATTTCCCGCAATTATACAAAATAGTAACTGCGTATGTCAGGTCCTGCAATCAATGTCAATTAATAAATGATATTAATTGCAGCCCGGCCGGGTACTTAAATAGCATTCGCGCTACATTTCCGAATGAAATTTTAGGCATAGATCTCCTTGGTCCCTTCCCCCAGAGCGAGTTAAATAAAAATCGTTTTCTTTTAGTAATTGTAGATCATTTTTCAAAATGGACAGAAATTGTTCCACTTAAACGCGCGTCAGCCAAAACAGTCGCAGATGCATTCTTACACAGATACATTTTAAAATACGGTGCACCGATAAAAGTCATTAGCGATAACTGTAAACAATTCATTAGTCAAATATTTGAAAACATATGCACTGGACTTGGCATACGCCATATCAAAATGGTTCCGTATAGACCACAGGCTAACATAGCAGAAAGAGTTAATAAAAACATTGTAAAAATAATTCGCAATTACGTTAGCACACATCACAAGCGCTGAGATGGCTACATAAATGAGTTAGCTTATGCTTTAAGAACGGCAAATCACGATACTACGGGAAAAACCCCAGCAGAATTATTTTTAGGCCGAAGGTTAATTACGCCTTTAGATAAATTATTCTTTGTGCAACAAAGAGAGCAAGAATTTAAACAGAAAGATGTGCAAAAACTTATTGACCAGGCGCTTAAAAGCTCGGATACGGCAAGAAATAGGCAAAAAGTATATTACGATAGAGAACGCCGTGAAGCAGATTTTAAAGTTGGGGATAAAGTATTGAAGCGGAAATTTTCTTTATCAAGTGCCCCAGACAATTTTACTGCAAAGTTAGCTCCAAAATTTGAAGGCCCCTATGTAATTCAGGAAATCAAAGGAGTCGTATTGTACCTTATGAACGAGAGAGGGGAAATCTGTAAAGCAAGTCCCGACCAGGTGAAAAAATACTTTAATCAAAATGAATTTGAAATCCTTAAAAGTTTCTTGCAGGACTCAAGCGTAAAAGAAGTAGAAGGTCCAGAAGTAACGTCACCCGTCAAACCACCCAAGAAGCAGAGAACTGAAGAGAAACCTAGCCCTTCTACTACCCATGCGACGGTACCGAAAAGAAGAAACGAAAACTTTCAAACTTCATCATTTAAGAAAAAAAAGAAAGCAAGGCCGCCGCGTAAAGAAACCTTGGTAGAGAGGAAAACATCACTTACAACGTATCGCAGTAAAAATTATACATCAAAGAGAACGCTCCCAGGGCCAGAGAGTCAGGTGCAAACAAGGCCGCCGTTCCCGAAAATAAAAAGGCAGCAGGAGGAACGAAAAGACCAACACCAACAGAAGAAATTCAAGCATGACTCCAGACCGGAGGACGCTGTAATACTTCTTTGGCGAAATGAAGCAACTCCAATGATGGAACACAGCAATAACTTTTATTTAACACTAAAAAAAATGGCGACATACAAACAAAAAGAGAAAACATATTCTAACATTTGAAAATAAATTACATTCTTCGTGCGAGAGTCGCACGTTGCACTCGAGTCTGGTTTCAAATATTGCCATTCACAAATACCTTAATGTTCATCTATTTAAATTATTTAAACTACAAGATTTTAATATTATTTAAAGCTGTTACAACC
The DNA here is from genome assembly GCF_044657685.1 of Stegodyphus dumicola. Classification (NCBI taxonomy): domain Eukaryota; kingdom Metazoa; phylum Arthropoda; class Arachnida; order Araneae; family Eresidae; genus Stegodyphus; species Stegodyphus dumicola. The sequence goes on from NC_140781.1 coordinate 163,867,124, forward strand.
TCTCCCCCAACGGAGAGACTTTTTCCGAAGGGAAAAGTTCTGTAAATTTCGAGTTTATAAGCTCGGCTTGCTCAATTGCTTAAAGACAAAAGATAACTTCTCTCATAAGTTTCCAAATTTTTAGGCCGAAAATTTTAAATTTTAAACAAATATTTTTACACCACATTTCAATAGGAAGAAAATGGACAGTGTTCAAATTAGTCTTCTTTTTTTTTTCTTGACAGCGCCTAGATCTCTTCCATGGTGGACCAGTTCCTCGGCTATAATTCACAGCAAAGCCTTTCCTCAGTTCATCTGTGCCTTTCGGATAATATTCATTTGTCATTTGCTTTCGTTAATTGTTTTCTTCGTCTATTAGCAGCGGCTTTAATATTAAATCAAAAGCCGAAAGATGATGATAACGCTGCTTTGCAAAATGATTCTCAATATTAATTTCTTTATCGCTTTTCAAATTTTCGTGAACATCTTCCACGTTTAATTCTGGTGATTTAACTTTTTCTTCAAATACATCTCTGGATGCTTTATTTTCTTTCTTTATCGGTTCCAAGATCTGCTCTTCAGCTATTTTTCTTTTCCTTTGAGCTCTAGTAGAGACGGCATTAACCTGGTGAGGATGCATATTAAGTTCCTTTCTTTGTTTATTCAACAGTGCAAAAGTTCGATTGCCTAATAAATACCTTCCCTTGTCGAGTTCATTTCTAATAATGGCAGCCTTAGTTATTACTTGCCCAAGATCGCAATGTAGTTCGATCTCAGCCAATGGTAAACAGATTGGATTCAAATCTAATGGCTGTTGCACCCACACATTTTCACCTGTCAGCATTTCCGGCGTGATGTATTTGCGACAAACTATATCAATACTAGCACCTGAATCCCTTAATATAGGAATTTTATGACCATTTACGTAACCTATACTAGTATAAGTTAATAGAAATTTATCCTCTGGTTTTGCACTAATTCTGTTAAGTTTAGCAGGAGATTCAGTACTATTCTTAAGTTTTGGACATTGGGGTCTTAAATGTTGATAGGACCCACACTGATAGCATTGTGGCGTCTTTCGTTTTTCATATTTATCATCTGGACGTGGACTTCTAGGTCTATGAAACAAGCTTTGCGTATTAAATCCTGATGACAATTTTTTTTCAGTTTTATTTTTATTATCTGAACTCAATTTACCTTGAGTTAGTGCATTATATCTTTCTTTCTGCCTATCCACTACAGGCTTTTTTTGAAAGTTTCCGCAAACGTTTTCGTAGGCATCAAGTTTTTCAGCTAATTTTTTAGATGAAATCATCTCTACCCACTCATCAAGAAAATGATCTCGAATTTCAGGAGGAACTCGACGTTTAAGTTGGTCAAGCACCATCAAATCTAGCAACTGATCAAAAGTCTTAACTCCTAGACCAATCACCCATTCCTTGCAATAATTTTCTATTTCATAATTGAAATCCACCCATGTGGATTCGGTACTCTTTTGATGTTTCATAAACTTCTGCCTAAACTTTTCCGGGCTTAGTTTAAACCGTCTTAACAATAAATTTTTCACGTGTTCATAGTCTTTAGCTTTATCGCAGGGTTCTCTAGCTATTAACTGGGTTACTTCGTAAGGAAGTAGTCCTAGTAAATGAGATACAAATTCATCTTTATCAATTTTAGCCCATTCTGCTTGCCTTTCAAACAATAGCAAATATAGACTGATAGCTCCTTTCTTGTCATCGAATTTCTGCATAAGGTGACGCAGCTCCGTTTTCGGCCGGATCTGTCCGGTATTTTGAGACTTTGTCTCTGCTTCAAGTCTTAATCTCTCTAATTCATACTGTTCGTTCCTTCTCCGCTCTTCTGCTTCTTCCTGTCTCCTACGTACTTCTCTTTCCGTTCTTCTCTTTCCCTTTCCTCTTTCTCTTTCCGTTCTTCTCTTTCCTCTCTCTCTTTTTCTCTTTTCTCCCTCTCTTTCCGTTCTTCTATTATTGTGTCTAAGACTCCTTTGACGAATACTTCATCATAATCACTACTTTCAACAATTTTATGTTTTAAATCGACTATTTTCATATCTGCAGTCACATGAACTCCCAGTTCAGCCGCGAGATTTTGCAAATCTTCCTTACGAGCTCTTCCCAAGTAGGACATTTTTTTATGTTTAAAATTAACGAACACTGTGTTCTTTATATTTCCTCAAAATAGCTCAATTCAATTACTTTAGTTAATTAATGCAGTCAGGAATCACGAAATTAAATGCACTTTGTTAAGTACGTATACCTCAAAAATGAAATATTTAAATTATATGAAGTTCATTCTCTGTACCACATTAATTGTGATTAAAATAAGAATAATAACATAGAGCAATATATATATCTACCGTCTGGACAACTAAAATGAATATTAAATATAATATCAAATACGGTAATAAAATAAGACAATTTATTATTAACAGGTAGTAATAATCTGGTATCACTAATATTGCGTTCAGTGATGAACTAATAACATAAAGCAATTCTATATAAACATTAAGTAATAATCTGGTATCACTAATATTATGTTCAGTGATGAACTAATAAAATAAAAATACGCACAATTATTCGATCTCGGTCAGTGCCTCCAAAATAATTATGACTGTTATACTTCTTTGGCGAAATGAAGCAACTCCAATGATGGAACACAGCAATAACTTTTATTTAACACTCAAAAAAAATGGCGACATACAAACAAAAAGAGAAAACATATTCTAACATTTAAAAATAAATTACATTCTTCGTGCGAGAGTCGCACGTGGCACTCGAGTCTGGTTTCAAATATTGCCATTCACAAATACCTTAATGTTCATCTATTTAAATTATTTAAACTACAAGATTTTAATATTATTTAAAGCTGTTACAACGCCAAGACCAGCCGTCCAGGGAAAAAGGAAAAAGACAGCAACCCGACGACTACTACTCCAAGAGGCCAGCATGCAGAGGACGTAAAAGAAAAACTAACGTGGACAACACTCGGAGGTCATTAAGAAGAAGCCTGACGTCCATGAAACCTATAACGTGGGAGCAGTTCTGCCAGAAAAGAATGGCGGAGTTCCAATCATCGAAAACTCAAAGATAAGTTAAAATCTTCTATAAGATATTTTTCTTTTGTTCCGATATGTTATGCGTAAATACGAAGTTCTATGTTTTGACGGAAGTCAATGTGTCTCGGTTGAAACTTAGTTTTCTTTTACTTTATTTAGCTAAGGCACAAGTATTATTTTCTTTAAGTATAAAATCTAAGAACAAGCAGTTTCTGTTGGTCGAAAGACTAATTCTGTTATGTTAAAGCCAAAATTTGGCCGAAGATAAAAATAACTTCGTATTCTTGTATTAATAAGAACTTTATTTTCAGTGCCGCCAGCTTGGCGAAGAAGGAGTAAAGTAAAAATTTATTTTTCTCTTATTCACTTTATGGTAAATTGTAAAAAATCATATGTATTAGAATTTTGTAAATATACGTAAATACTTGAAAGTTATGTAAAAGTAGAATTTAGTCTAGAAGCATAAAATTTTAGATGCTAAAAGTAAATGCTCAAAAGCAATGAATTCAAATTTAAGTATTAAACTGTAGATAAAATCATGCTTTAGAGCGAAAGCCTGCATGTCTAAAGATGAATGAGGGGAAGTTAGAATGAATGTGTTTTGTAGGGTTCTCCACCTACACTTGAATTTTAAGAATGTTAAAGTAGCTCATCGAGTTGTAGAATGTCGAGTAAGGTGTGTCTATTTGGTCGTTGAATTCTAACTGTGGTTAGGGAAAGTGTTGCAATACTAAAACACGAATATTCCGTTTGACACCACACATGGTGGAGAGCCAGGGTAAAGTTAAATTAATGTTTGAATACTTGAATGAATGTGAATTAAGCAGTAACTAAGGAAAATAAATCGTTTAAAAACAAAAATTTATTCAGTGTCAAGAAAGTGTAAATTATAATGTATTTAGAAAGATACTGATACTTATTCCTTCCAGATGCTGGAAGGAAAAGAACAAGATTGATTGCTGAAGTTCAGGAAAAGTTGCTGTAAGAAGAGAGATTTAATTAAGTATACACAGAAATTTTATTATACCTTTTGTGAGATAAGATTTTTTTTTATGTAAACAAGGCTCTTAAAATTTAGTTCAGAATTGTAGAAACTTTTCAACAGGTCGTTTGTAGGACCTGCTTCCAAGTTTTACAAATTCTGGAAGCGGCAAATGTAGGGTTTATATTTATTTTAACTAACATTTATTTTAAGTTTAAACTATCTTTCCTATCAAGCCTTACTTTCCCCTGGAACTGCCAATGCCAGAGTATGTAAATTTTAGTAGAACGCGCAAGGATTCAAATTATCAGCGGAAGTATTCTGAGTTAAATAGAAACGAAACGAGTTCGAAGTTTGCTTTCTTGCTTCACGAGTGTGGAAGTGGCTAGTTAGAAATTGAATAACCACGCGTTTCGGCCTGTGTGCTTGCCTCGGCAAATTGTTAATCTTTCAACGTAATAATCAGAGTTTGCTGAATTATCAGCGGTATTGTAGAAAGCGGTGAGGTCATTTACGTTTAGAGAGCCTTGTAGTTAGTCACTTGTTATTATCTCTTTTCAGTTCTTACTTTTATTTTACCGCCGGTTCGGCGTAGTTTGTGAGCGTCAAGAGCACGCAATTGTAATTTCTAAAGTTGAATAAAAAGGCACTTAAATCCTTCTCAAGACTCTGTCTAATTTCCAGTTTTCTGCAGTCACCACTTTGTTGCGTGCAGGTTGGAAGCGCGCAACTTTACATAATTAAAGAGAAAAACTATTAAATACCTTTTTTAAGTAAACATGGATCTTTTATATTCTAAGTCAACACTCCCCATAATTTTTGCTAGAAAGATATATGCGTCTTATTAACACATGGGTTGTCCAAATAATGAAAAAGATCCAAAAATAATTTTGAACTTTTAGACCCTGGAGAATATTTTCATTTTCAGACGAGATTGTTTCGGGAACGTCATAACAGCATCATAACAGAATTTAAAACATAAACTAAATAATGCAATTATAAACATGTGCAAAGAAAAAATATAATATGCAATTACTAAAATATATAAAAACAATTAATATTCTCTCAAAACATACTCGAAAGACAACTGGCATGAATTATTGTGATACTTTCTCTAAAAACATGATGATTTTCGGATTTTATATATCCTGCAAATGTTTTCATAAATGGACTCATAAATTCATAAACGCAGCAAGCATCATAACTTCACTGCGATTATTTGGTTTTACTGATAACAAGTTATAAGTAAAGTATGAACAAAACAGTACTTAAGCACGGTAATTGAAATCAGGAAATTCAGAAGTTTAATATTACACAGCATCAGACAAGGACATATTGAAGCAATTTACACAGATTGAGTCTCAAACCTGAAGGCTGGCAAGGCCAAGGCCGTAAAAGTAAAATTGTTAGAGACACTCAGAGAATTCTACTTTCCCTTCTGCGCAATACTAGACCAAAACTCTAGTGGGTGCCTGCATACACAGAAGTTATCGAAAACGAAAGATCCAACATATTTTCAGCTAAGTGAATGCAACTTATGGACCAATGGGCAACATAACTCGAGCAAACGTAGGGTGCATAAGTACTTACCGAATATTACCACGAATCTAAATAACTCAGTAACTATACTGACATAGCTCCTCACAAGACAATGTGTGTATATGAGTTATATCCATCACTTTGAGTTAAGAGTTAGTGATAGTTGCGTGTGTCAGGGCGATGACCCTGACCACTACGTATTTGACCGTTCAGAGACAATCGGAAACCATTTGCGGAAGCATGACGGTTCTAATCATGTATGGACGAACAACACCTATAGCAATCATTATGCAATAAAAATAATTAAGGAATACCCAAAATCTGCTCTTTCAATCTCCGTTAGACTAGAAGAAAAATATCTACCGCCAGTCGTGTTGCACTTAAATATATATACAAATTTCTCAGAGTTCATTTTAGTTCATTATTAGGTATACCGCGTATATTTGATAGTGGAAATAGTTTTAGATAAGCATAATGCGCCATTTGTTACTATGCGAACTCTCGAAAAGTTCAAGAAAAATAATTTTAAACGAGAGTAATCGTGTAGACCGACGTAGTTTCACAGTGATGAATTATTAATTGTATGCAATGAATTAATGTTCGTGTAATAATGCATATTTACCATCAATTATAGAATTTTTTCTTTTATAACTTAGTACCTGAATTGTTATCAATGTTCTTATTTTCCCTGTAAAATACTGTTAAACAAAGTTTTAACGATCTTACATCAACGTTAATAGTAAGTGAATATTTTTTATGAATATGTGTCCCGAAACTGAAAAACGAAATCTAATAGCACAAAGTGTTTTAACGCTCATATTAAAATGCAATCAGAGCTCATATTAAAATTTAATAAATATACCAGGTGTTAATAGTAAAAGGATTTAATCTCCCGTAGTAATTTAGAACCCGAATGTTTATCAATGGGCGTACTGAAATTATTGCAAAAATTTTATTGTCTTAATGAACCATCCTCAATTTCTGCAAGTTTTCTCAAGATCCATAGCTACAGGCTTTACAGTGTACTTGCATTCGTTGATTAATAAGCTGATGAGCGTTTAGCCAGCAGAGCAGCTATCCGTCGATGGCAAAACAAAATGGATTGGATTGGATTATTCAATTTTGGCAAAGCACACGAGGGCTATCTGCCTAAAGGGAGGGATAGCCTTTCGTGGAGGACTTTCCAAGTGAAACTGGCTCGTATACACGTTACACATGTGGAAAACCACGAAAACGCCCATGCAGCAAGCCCGTTCGCGGGATTCGAACCTCGGAACGAACTACCAGTGTTCAGCGTCTTTACCGCTCGGCCGCTGGTGGGCGGCAAAACAAAATGAAATATCACTATAAATTAAAAGAAAATTCTTAACCTCGACTGATTGCCAACATTTATAATAATAGAAATAATGTTGCTGTTAGCATCATATAATATTTCTTATGTAATTAATGACAGGATATTCATTCAAGCGATTACTTAAAACATTTCTGGAATTCGGAGTAGCTACTACTTGAGACTAAAATCTGAGTATCAGTGATGTGAAAATAGTTCACGAAATATGGTAATATGAAGAATATTTTTAAAAGCGGTTTTTCTTCGCTTAGGACTCTCGATTGACTTCTCAAACTAATTTAACATTAATTAGCACAGATTTATTTTTTAATGTAAAATCAGTGGAAGTACTCTAGTCCGGCATATCAAAAAAGGCAATTGGTTTTTAACTCGTACACATAAATATGCTTGGTTTCAAATTTTGTTTTGTTTTGTACTGTTTTCGTATTAGTAATCCTAAGCTACTATTTTTGCTTTCTGATCAGATTCATTGCTACATGGGTGTACGAATTTATTACACTGTAAGAACATACGGTCGGCTTGAAAAGGCAACATCCTTTGCTAATGAAGCTTTTGAATCTCCAGAAATTTTTTTGGGGGGAGCGAAAGAAAAGATATGATTACATGATTATAGCTTAATACTTCAAATCCGACAAAAGTTAATATAAATAATAATAATAAAATATAATAAAAGTTAATGATAAGGTACGATCGAAATAGGAAAAACTTTTTTTCATAATGGTAAATGTTTACTCTTGCATATTAAAATACATAGGTGTATACTCAAAAGTATATAAATATGTAACGTTATGTAATGATTATATGTAATGGATAAATATGTGTTGTATGTAATTTTAACATATGTAATATTATGACGCATTAAGCTAAAGTTTCCCTTTATAGTATAAATAAGGTCGCTGAACATTGGTATCTAATTCATCGCGGGCTCAAATCCTGAAAAACAGACTGGCTACATGGGAGTTATCGTGGTGTGTGTGTGTGTAACATGGATAAGAATAATTTTCCCTTTAAAACGTCCTTCACGAAGGCATCCCTCCCCAAGGGCAGAGAGTCCTAAAGTAGCTTTGCCTTAAACGATTAAATTAACATTTATTGGATTACAAGAACCAAAAATTTTGCTACAGAAAAATTTGCGCGTCAATCTTGGTTAATGGTCAGAATTAATAACTGTTTCTTATTTGTTTAAAAATGTTGTCTTCAAAATAATATGTGCTGTCAATGAAACCTCTTTATTATGTTACATTCCATTTAGATTTTCAATAATTCAAACAACTAACCTAAGAGTTACATTTATTACGTTAAGTAAACTTTTACCGTAGTTTAAATGAATTGATGACGAAGACATGTTTCCCCGTCGAAAGCATTAAGTTAGCGCATTAACCTTTTGGAGAAATCTGTTTAGCGGTGCTGTATTAAAAATAGAAAAGATCCATCGTATTTAAAGAAATTTAAATTAAATATTACGACGGGAAGGTTGGCAACATTTCCTGTTTATAAACATTATGCTTTCATCTAATAAAAGAATGATTAAAGAACAGTCATTAGGAATGTGTACACTTTCCGAACTTCAAATCCTATGTATACTGGTGAAAGATCAGATCGTTAACCATCTTTATTGCAGCGTAGATATCTTGAAATGTAAATGACTCTTTTTTACTTTTTGCTGTTTTTAACAAGATAATTTAATAATAAAATATAAAAAAATGCTTCCACACAAGCGTCTACCCTAAAATGGAAGGAAACTTACAGCCATAAGAACAAAAGAAGTTGCAAATGAGTAGGCAGTCTGATTGTCTTTCAACTCTCCAACCTTTAACAACAGGGCTCAAGGGTGATTACCCACCGGTCGATGATCAAAATAGGAAAACAAAATTTCCGATCGAGTACTTTCTTACCGGCCTCGTTACTAGGAACAGAAAATCATCACAATTACCTTGGTTCCGTACAAAAAAGTTGAAGTCAAACTAGACGAAAACAAAAGCATTACTTCTCTTCTAACTTCTAATGAGCGTCTGGTACTCAAGATGTATTTGAAAAAAATGCCATGGGCTTCTAATAAAAGAAAATGAATCGATTTTTAGTACGACAGATCTGTTTTAAAGTAGTATGAATACATCCAACGCAAATATTTAAATAAACTTAAAGTGCATCTTAAATCAAACAACTACTTATAAATATTAACAGCGTATTGAATATTTTATTTAAATGCTGTAAAACTCTGCGTCAAAATCAATATACAGGTATATTAAAGAGTGGAAAATTTGCGTCAGTAAATAATTTGAGATTTGTTTTAATTCCATCCGTATGTCACAACATTTTCTAGTATGAATGAAAGTTTTTTTTAACATTTCTGCATGAGTAATCATAAAAAGACAACAAACATAAAAGACGATACTGAATTCTTAAATCACGAATTAACATACCTCTCTAAACATATTATTAAGTAAACATAACGGTCGATTTTCTTCCTGCAGTGGAGATAACACGTATGTAATTTTAATTAACCTCTACATTTAGAGTATACGGAAATATTATTCCATTTTTCTGCCAGAATGCAAATTTCTAGTTCGCGTGTATTCGAATGAGGAGAAAAGAAACAGTATTTCAAGGAAGATCTTAAAGGGTAGAATCAGAGCATGTTCAGGCCTGCTGAAAGTTCGTATGATAATTAGTTCTCTTGAGAGCAATATATCTGCGGCATTGCGTTATTCTTGCAATTAGGCTTGTCACGCCGATATCAGAACAGAGCCAACTACTTGCCCGTTTTGTGTCTATGTATCCGTTCGGCTAACTTAAGTAAACTTAGTCATAATTTAAATTCATTACTTTTGATTTAAGCCAGAAATGTCGACTGTTTTATAAGCATGAGGGGTACCTTCTGTTTACTGAGTTAAATAAAAATATCCTTTACACCCGTCGTATTTTATGCCGTAATTACAAGACCTAATGATAATTCGCTTTAGAGTTGTTTGTCTTACGAATGAAGACGAAACTCTATAACTGTTTTATTCATGTGTATGTTCATAGGTATTTGGCATCAGAGATTCTAGATTTTACCCCTTTATAAAGGTGGTTGTCGTACAGCGAATGTATTCCAAACTGTGAATCTCAATTTTCTAATAAAACTATATGTGCATCTACTCATTTCGAAATTCACGTTGTCAGAAAAGAATATATTCATCCAGAAGGAAACAAACTACTGTCACGAAACTTAAATGCATGTAGTGATGAGGAGATAAACAATTGATTACAAATTCAGAGCAAAAGAGCTCTTAAGAAGTTATGGCATGAAAAAAGTTACAAATCAGTAAACAGTATAGCCACCTCTGGCAGCTATACAAGCCGAAACACGGCATGACATCGAATCAAGTAGGTCACCTATGACCCTCTGCGGAAGACCATGCCATAATCTTTGCAACTGGGTAGTGAATTCACCAATACTCCGGGACGGCTGCAGTTGCCTTCCAAGCGCGTCCCTAAGGTGCTGCATTGGCGAAATTTCTGGTGACCTGGCAGGCCACAGGAATACGACATATCCTTGAAGACATTGTTGGAAGAGTCGCGCAGTATGTAGACGACCTTTGTCTTGCTGCTTGCTGATAAATGGAACCTCAGCGACTTGATAGCATAGGCAGTACAAGTGGTGTTAAAATATTGTGCATGTATGTTAGCTGTCATAGTGGCTTGAAAGACGACTACAGGTGATCGTGTGTCCTAAAAAATCGTTCCCTTCATACTAACACACCTACTGTAATCACCGTATGCCGTTCGATAACATATGCCGAATCAGACCGCTGCCCTGGCCGCCTCCATACGCGTATGCGTTAGTCATCAGCACTCAGACTGAATCGGGATTCATAGCTGAAGATCACACTCCTCCAGTCGGTCACACTCCAGCTTAGCTGGGTTCGGCAAAAATTCAAACAACACTGCCTGTGATGTGGAGTCAGTGGTAGGAGTCTTAACTCCTTCACGACGGGTATATATATCATCATATATGTATCAGGAGTTAATACTCTTACGCGACGGCATGCCGCGCGTAACCTTGGAGACGGTACGTTTTTGTAGTAGCATGCTCTAGCATGACGGCATTTTTCCTGTCGCTAAGCCTAACTTGAAAAAGAAAATTCATTAAAAATACTTTTTTTATCAATTGTTTTGATATTTTCTGTAATGGTACCTAACAGTAATATAATCATAAATACAGAATATCAAGATATTCTGAAAAACTTTTAATTAAAATCTAAATGCAAAATGAAATATTTTGCACACCTTGATGAAATATTGTTAAAACGTATTTAAATCTATATCTAAATGTACGTAAAAAATAATAAAATATATGATCAAGAATTCTAGCATAAATGATTCAAAAAGGAAACAGTGTGCGTAATCTAGTTGCTATCATTTCATTAGTTATGAAACACACATTCAGCTCCAGCAGAATATTTAATCCGAGGAATCCCCTCATTTTAGGCACATTTAGAGGAGTATGTCGATTTTGAATGAAGATGGATTTTCGCTCATCTCTTGTTCATAGAACTTGTTAGTTTCTTCAACTATTATCGAAAAGAAATGGTGAAAAATAAAATTTCATTCACATAACTTTGAATTAAGTTTGCTTCTGAAATTCCCGTAAATTCATAAGGCTTAAATTAGGTAACAGATCGAGTTCATGACGGAGTAGCCACTGTTCTGCTGGATTGTGAGGACAAAGATCGAGTTCATGACGGAGTAGCCACTGTTCTGCTGGATTGTGAGGAAAAAGCAAAACAAACTTCCAGTTCAGTCTCTGAGAACATTTCCGCATTAAAATCGCGATTCCATGTAATTCAAACACATTATTCACCTCTTTTTGAAAGGGGATGGAAATCAAACTCTACACAATAAATATCATATGCTCCAACATACAAATGCAAACACAACATAATATTGTATCTCTGGAACACAGCTTTAATAAAAATAATCGCGTGTTGTCACATCGTTGAAACAAAATCATAAGAAAACTTTATTTAAAAGTAAAACTAAATTATTTTTTGTGTTATATCAATAACAGCAGCGCCCTCTTTCGACGGGCAGCAACACAGTGAATGCCGTAACACACACTGAGAGGGAAATATTAAATTCTTAGACTGACATTCACTTCAAATAATTCTAGCAAGTTTAATTAATCATTAAATAATAATATTTAGAGTAAAAATAAATTTTGAAGAAAAAGTTTTCAGAGAAACATTTCCAAGTGGGACAAAACTTGTTAAGAAATAATGACAGCTTAATTTGTTTCTCTTTTGGTAATTTGATAAATTTTTCTTCAGTGCATATATAAAAATGCATATGTTTTTACGAAAATGATTATAAACTCTCTGTTTTTTACTACTGCTTGATAGTATTAGATTGTGATAAAGTTTGTAGGCTTGGGAAGAAATTACTGGAAATTATCTTTATCTCGGATTGTAGATGGCAGTCTGTCAACCGGGTAATTTTCTTATCAATTTTCAATTGCGGAAAAAAGCTGTTCGTATATTAATGTATCTCCAAACGAAACGGTTATTCTTAGTGCAAAATTTCGTAACGGGACTTATTTTTTTGACAAGTAGGAATAAAAGATAATGAAATCTGTGTCTTGAAATTTTTGAATAAGATTTAAATTAAATTGTAGATTAATTAAGTACATTTATAGATTTTCTGCCACGTTGTTCACATCCATTTTCAATCAAAATGACAAGATCTAAACTCGAACTTCAAACAACTAAAATCTTAAAATATTTGTAACACCGCATTTGCAACAAATGCATAATTGAAATGTTTCCGCGAGCCGCATAAAATTGCTTCGGAGTTTCACGCAGACGGCGGGCCGCCAATTTGGCACCTCTGATATGGTCATTTTCTAACTCACTTTTTAATAGGAAAGAGATTGTGTGAGTAAGTTATCCAAATAGAAATGCATGGACAGAATAAAAAACTGCAGTGATTAAGTTGCTTTTATCACATAATTTACTTTGAAAGATTTCCTTCTGAGACCTTTGTACTGCAGCTATTTCACATGCTCTCCAATTTAAAAGAATATTTGAACAAAATGTGAAGCTGTTAAATTCCGACTAGTTTAACAGTTTTTATTCGCACATTAAATTGTTAAAATTTAAATTATATATTATAGATCTGTTATTTGATCATAGCTAATATTTAGCAGCTATACCTCAATTTCAAAAGTTAATTCCGAAAGAACAGGATATTAAGTCGTTTCCAGAGTGAAATTTATTGAACTTTATGAGATATTTTCTCCTTCTATTCCACATGCCTTCGGGGTGTATCTGGAATCTTCTCGACGCGTATTCGAGAGGTCCAGGTTTCGAGTCCCGACGAGGGCACTACACATTTTTCATATCTTCTGCTTTAGAAAAAAAAAATCCCTAATGATTCTATAAGTAACGCTCGAACTGAAAGGTGGTAGACCATAATTTGTCACAACCAGGATTTGGCGATTGGGTCCCCTAATCCCCAGTCGCTCTTTGAAAAGGAGAGTATGTAAGTAACATTCTCCCTCCTTGCCTTTGTGATGTAATTGGAGGCATACTCGAAGCGTATTCGAGAGGGCCATGTTCTAGTTTCCATTACATATTTTTCCCGTTCTTTAGCTTCAAAACATCCTAATGACTCCTTGCACTAGCACACTGAATCGATATTTCTCTCCGTCATATGGATTTAAATTTAAAGAGGAATAGGAAAAATTAAATAGTCTTACGTAATATTCTTAACCATAACTACAGATTAAAATCTATTGTCAAAACTATTAACTACTATCAGCATAAACCTGACTAATATTCTCTTCTTTATTAATCCAAAATATTGTTCGTCATATGTTTTATACTTTTAAAGCTTTAAATGTATTCCTATGTACTAAATAATAAAGTCCTATCATCTCTTGAATATTTGGCTGATAAATAAACAAGTCCTGACTTGGAAGAACGAGGTAAACATCTAACAGTTGTTCGTTATAGAACTTCATATATATGTTGTGTTGTTGTGACTGATCTCACTTGTCTGACAGTAACTTCAGAACAAGCCCACGAAATTCATCGTGGCAAGGGGAGCAAGACTTCTCCTGTCGTTGGCTAGAGCCTCGAGCCCCTTACAGGTGTCAGTCAGACTTCCCCAGTTCCGCCCCCAGTTTTGATCCAGAGCACCCCAGAGAGACGTTCCTGGAGGTCTTCCACCTCTCTTGGAAACAGTTTATAAAGTTTCCTTAATTAACCAGTTGCATTTATGTTAGTCCCCCTCTGTTTTTTTTTCATCGATATTCACTAGAACGCAAATTAAGTTCAGATAGCGAGCTGATAGTGAATAGGTACAATAGAGTCTCAGTCGTTTAATTGTTGTCATGTTTTGATGTATGGCTACGATGAGTGAATATCTTTATATTAAATGCTAATATCAAATGGAGGAAAGCAAGTTTCAGACGCAGTTTGGTACGCGTAAAACTAATTGTGTTCTTTTAAAATAGCTACAAAATAGTACTAATATAACGATAAAAATAGTACGAATAAATTTGCATAATTTGATTTGAGTTACAAGAAAATGTAAAACTTTATTATTCAGTTGATATAGGAGATTACAACCTGCGGCATAATTGTAAATCATTGCACTGTAATTCTCCTTGTTTCCTTAAAAGAAACGTTTTGCTTTAAATCGTACTGTGAGTTAACTGAAAGATTAAATATATGTTTAACAAACTGTCAAAATGAGTATCGTATACGATTACAAAAAAATGTTTAATAGTTTTCTGGAAAAGCAAAAGCAAACAAAAATAAATTAGGAGTCAAAATTAAATAATAGGTACTTAGTTCTTGGCAAAGTTTTCTAAGTGTGAAATATATATTGAAATTATAAATAGCAGGAAATAATCCGTTTATAGTGTGAAATAAATATTGCAGCTTTCATATACGCGAAGAGTCAATATTTCTGTTCTACATGAATAAAAACTGAACATTTGCCAAAACTTATTCTAAGCCATAATCTATGCATCAGTTCCGTTGACTTTTAATAAAGGCATAATAGTTTTTGTTATTAACGCTTGTTGTGTGAATTGAATGCTCTTTTGTGCTATGCAATAAAACATACATCGCAAGTTTCTTTCTCTGAATATTTGCATGCTTCCGAAGAAAAACTACAGAATTCCCTTTCTCTCTTTTATTTAGAAAGCATTTTTTCATTAATCAGATTCATTATTCTAAATTTATTCTTCTAAGTTTTATTATTCCAAGTTTAAATTTAATGCGAATCAAAAGTAAATATTATACGTAAAAAATGTCTTTTCAACAAATGACGATTTCCACTCCTTTATTCCATTGTGCCACGCTTTACAATGGGTTGTAAAGAATAATTCCCTAAATGATGAATATTAAGTTAGACTTAAAGTAACATTGTTGAAATTTTACTCATTTTTCTTGCTTTCAAAATGCTAGTTTGATGTTTAAAGGTTGAATGCATTATTAATTTTAGCATAGATTTGCGATTTATTATTATTTTTTTATTTTAATATAATTTTATGATTTATTTTAGTATAATTCTTTTATTTGAAGGCCTATTAGACTCATATTAATGTACAATTTTTATATGCTGTCCATTTAACATGAAATGTGTTTTTTATTTTATGAAATTTTATACTCATTATTCCTCAATTTCTCATTTAAATAATATTCTGTGAAACATTCGAAACTTTCAAATTAAAGATTAACATTTTGGTGACTGATAAATGTCCGTATCAGCTTTTGTATGCTCCATAAATTCAGTAATATTCAAGCTAAAATTTCAGTGTAAACTTCATTGTTAAACAATCTCATTTTAGTTAAATGATAAAGTTACTAAGTGATATACGACCATCGAAACAAAAATACCTTTTTTAAAAAAATTCCCAGCTCATGCCATGTGATGCCTTTGCAATTGATGTAAATTTTATAGTTTATTTTATTCAGCATGCACAGCAAAATTATTTAATTATTCCAATTTTTTTTTAGTCTCATTATGTTTTTTTTCATCAGCAGTACCGTGTGCTGTAATCGATAAGCAGCGCAACGTGTAAGTATCTGACATTCCTGCATTATCGCTTAACTAACGAGAGTAGCGTAAAATATTTAATTGTTTTTCAGCATTTCCCAGGTGAGTACCTATTCACAATTAAGCACAATGAGAGTATCTTTTAGTCTTGTTACTCTACTTTAGAAGCTTAAAATAATTCTAAGATTAAAAAATTCGATTTTTATTCATTCTAACATAAAAATCAATTAAAAAGTTAATGGAGTCTAGAGGGTGTTATATGCTGCGATTTCGCCCACGGATTCAATTATCTTCGCACCCTAAGGGAAAAGAAACTGGCTACATAAAATAAAAATAAATAAAAACACCTACAAGAAATTCTTCTACATTGTTACCTAAGCTACTTTAAGAAGGATTCTAGAAATTTAATGGTATTAAAATTTACTGTATACAAAGCTCTTTAAGTGTGCTGTTAAACCTATGACTACAATTAGCTTTTAGCCATTTCTGAAGCAACGTTCAAGAGGCATGGCATGCAGCTGCTGACGAAAGTAAGGATATCTTTTTTATTTATTTTTTTTGTCGTATTAGTGAAATTTTCTATTTAAAACTATCTCTCAAGCATAGGTATTTGTTCCAGACATTTACATTTGCACCTAGTCTATTAAGAAAATGTTAGAGCGCATGTGTCAAGATTTCGAACTTTCTTACAAATTATTTCAATTTAAAATGGATATTTAAAGCAATGTAAACAACCACTAATTTAAAGTAGTTTTTCAACGAATGGCAGAGTTTATAGACTAGGATGTCTACCATGTGCCATATACTAGGATGTGTTACATAAACCTGTATGACTTTTATTTAAATAAATTTTAAACTGTATTTTGGAATAAACTTCTGAAACTTGTTAAATAGTTTATTAAATATTTTTATTTACTCGCAAAAGAAAGATTTGAAAGCATTGCATCACTTACTAGAATATGTTAGAGAGAACAAAATAGCCTATATGATACTTTGAGTATTAATGTTAGACATAAATTCCGTAATACAAACCCTAATTACCCTAGTAACATTACACACAATTTAAGTGTCTTTAGGATTTTTCTATATTTTGTTGCTATAACCTATTTTAAAAATAGAATGAAGAAATACAACGATTTTCGAAATTAAATGTAATGTCTCGCGTTTTCAAAGAATCATCTTAAATTGAACAAAGTTTTAATGGTAGTCAAAAATTAAAAAAAGTCAGGCACTGTTAATTTCGGTAAAATCAAGTAAATCTGTCTCAAAATCAAGAATACCGTTGAGTGATCATTTCGCAGTAACCATATACACTGCAAAGAACTTTCATATAATCTTCATAAAACTAGCAAAAACTATAACTCTCAAGGAACCTTCGAATACTGTAATAGGGAGCATATCACCCAAGAAATTCTTACGTTTTCCAAATAAAGGGCATTTATACATGGCTATGTAAATGAAGAAGATTGGACATACATTAAAAGAAGAATTAGAAGCTTTTTCATGAAGTTTCTATTAAGTCGTAACAATCAAACTGAGACATTTCCGTGTGTAAGAAATTTAGTAGAATTAAATTAGAGTTCAAGTTATCTATAGGAAAATTTGAAGAAATTTGATCATTATTT
This sequence comes from Stegodyphus dumicola, assembly GCF_044657685.1. NCBI lineage: Eukaryota > Metazoa > Arthropoda > Arachnida > Araneae > Eresidae > Stegodyphus > Stegodyphus dumicola. The sequence goes on from NC_140781.1 coordinate 163,884,727, forward strand.
CATTTTGAAGAGAAAATAAAAAATTGTTCCTTTAAAGACAAAATAGGTAAATGTTCATGTTCATGATAAAAGAGGAAACGTTAACACAAGATGAATAATGTGTTCATTTGCTGGTGAGTTTTGGAAAAATTCGTGCCTTTCGGATACGACCAAGCTTCTACGGAAAACAGTGGCTATACTTCTAGAGCCTAAATACTAGTGAGCATCTAGAAAAATTATTTGTGAATGGGTGTAAAATAATGAGTTCATTTCTCTATGTTAAGGCAACAAGAAGCTATACGTATATTATTTTGTTGTATAAACGGGTACACCATGTTAACACTTCCTAGATAACTTAAAGCGTAGATCTTCAGAAATGTAAATGAGCATGAAGTCCAGGAGTATGCGGAAAATAATGCGTGAGTAGCGAATATCGAATGTCCTACACAGTTTTATACAATCCTACTACATAAGTTCTATATGCACAGCTGTGTTCATCAACGTTAAGCTTTAATGACTTAAACAGCTATGTTAAGACTCCAAATTCATAAACGTGTGTCCCTGATCATAATGAGACATAGCTAAGCTTCCAAGGCTGTACGTTATCCTGTTAGAAGAGGCGAAATAAATCCGAATGAGTAAAGAACATAGATGTACTTATCAGAAAGGTTTCGCGCCTAGCTTACATAAATCAGGGATGTTTATAGGTATACCACGGGACCCAATGAATGCTATTTAAAACAAATAATATATAATTTTTGAGGTACGGCATTCTAGTCACATTCTGACAAGTGGCCTCTATTTGTTTATGGCAGTGTTTCTCTTTTTTTCCGAGTTTCTTTTATATGTTAGAATATTTTGCGGACCACATTACTCTTGCCTGCTTCGAAAGCAAAGAATTTAGCATATTTTACTATCAGAATACTTATATTTTTAAAATGTCATAAATTAAAATTCATTTCAGTTTATACTGGTATTAATTGAAGAATATTTTTATTAGTTTTTAATAATCTAAGACTATTACAATTTAAATAACCTTTAACTTATTAACTAAAAATTGAAAAATTATGCATATGTAGGTGTACATATTAATGAGATGGATGAGCCTGCCAGTTCTTGCATAGTTATTCTACGTCTGGATCTACGCTGCTACGAAACACAACAGTACTATTGCTTTAAGCCCTTCTTGTTACTAAGACTAAAATTGGAAGATTGCAGGTAAGGTAACCGATGATAAATTTCATAAAATGTCAGTCTTGGGAGGAAAATACACTCTTTTGAAAAAAAATCGAAGCACCAAGAAGGACTTTTGAGATCGTGACGAAATTTGATATGCAAAAACATTTTGATCGAATATGCAAATGATCAAAGTTTCAAGGCAAATAAACATGAATTGCGATCATAGCGCCCATTTCTAGTGCGCAGTTCGCAAAATATAAAACCAGTATCAGAGACGAAAAATTCATTTTTTCTGTTGCTGCCCTTGTAGTTCCGTAAAGAAGCAACTAAAATGCCATTACAACAATATCGAAGACCTTACAGACAACTAAACGACTTCGAACGTGGTCCTATTGTTTGTTTGCGTGAAGCTGGGTGGTCATACCGAGCAATAGGCCGCCACCTGCAGAGTACAGACACTGCTGTACAAAGATGTTGGCAGCAATGGTTGCTGCGAGAAAATTGCCGACGAAATGAAGGCCCTGCAAGGCCAAGGAGGACAAATGCGAGGCAAGGTAGGATGGTTATTCGCGAGGCCCGAACCGCCTCAACGGTATCATTGCCGACTATTCAACACACTACAGCCACGTTTATACATCCCGTGGTACCGTCCACCATTTCATGGCCCTTGTCTAAGGCCAGGTTACGCTCACAGAGGCCTTTAAGCTGTTTGGCTTTGACCTCCATAACATCGGCGGAGTTGTCTGGAGTGATGTCACCGCCGATCATCATGGTTGCCATCAGATTGGCATCATCGTATAGTGTTCAGTGATGAATCCCGCTTCGCTCTTGAAGCAGATGACCACCGTGTTCGTGCCTGGAGAGAACGGGGCCAGCGGTCCCAATCAGCCTTTTTTGTTTTACAAAGGCATACAGCCATAACCCCTGGTGTGATGGTGTGGGGTGCTATTGACAGCAGGTCATCTCTAGTCATCCTCCGTACATCTTTAACAGCTCAACGATATGTTGATACCCTCCTGCGACCAGTTGCTTTACTCTTCACGTCATCCTGGAGCCATTTTCCAAAAATATAATGCCAGGCCACATACCGCTCACATATCTTTTTACTGTCTCCGTACGGTTGATACTCTTCCTTGGCTAGCAAAGTCAAACCTTTTATTAATCGAGCATGTCTGTGACATGGTAGGCCGCCAGATTCGGGCACCACGAAATAACGCAGACCTGGAGAGACAACCGATGACTACCTGGCAGAATGTGTCGCAGGATGACATTAGGAACCTCTACCACTCCTTGTCTCGACGAATTCGAGCATGCATTGCCGCCAGGCGGTTCGACCAACTACTAATTTGAACACTCAGTGGATGATTGTGAGTCATGAACAGTTACTATGGCCTTGATTTTTTAATCATTTTATTATCTGTGTATGAGCTATATACATATTCAGTTTCATCATAAACAACCACTTCCTTCATGATGCTTCTATCTGTTTTGCAAAAAGAGTACAGACAGGACTGATGTGTAAGTTCCAGACTTTCAGATTTTTAGCTACGGTATGGTATCTGCAGTTAGTCAGAATTTTATCTTTTGTTTCTGGTCTTTGAAAATCTATGATAACCACACGGGTAGGCTTCGAGGATCTTCATGATCCGTGGACCACACACAGAGAAACACAGAGAAATGATTTATGGGGTTTCCTCAGTCACAGATCTCTTTGTCTGACCAAAACAGTTAAAACTACTTATATCAAGCTGCAAGGTGAGAACTAGTCAAATCAGTCTTCACATTTACAGATATTAATTATCCAATATCCACAATACATAGCGTAGGAGAGCTGCATAGCTCTGAATCGTGTATTCGCTCATTCAGCTCTCTGAAGTGCATTTTTAGTCAAGGGAAGTGTGGTTAATAATTGTTACTCAAATATATGTGAAAATGTATATAAAACAGAAGTTTACCTGAGACATGTTAACTTATAAATTTCGGTCATATCCTTTTTTGCATTAGCTGTTAATAACAACGACTGCTGCGGTTAGAATTCCTATGCTAGGGAGCTTGCTATTTCCCGCATAATGAAGCATACATTAATGCAGGTTTCAATACATGACAAAGGGACACACGTCGGTGTAAAATATAAAAGGAGAAACGATGCCGTAGATTTGAATATACTCTGCGTAAAACTCTATGGATTTTCAAAGGTGCTTGTTAAATATTCATCTTCTAAAGGAATAATTTTTTACAGGAAAGAAGCAAAGAGGCAGGCAAACAGATAAGGGTAATCATAGAAAATTAATAGGTGGGACAAGATATGAAGAGAACTTATGTCATTTATAGAAAAAAAATCAAAACTGAGATATTAAAATTTTAAAATTTTAGAAAAGATAAATTAAAATTAAAGCGGTTAACTTACGTAGTATGTAGTAAATAATCTAATATATAGTAACTAATGTAGTAACTAATATAACATGTCAATATGGAAAGCTTCCGTGAAGTTTAATTCATAAAATGAAGATGTTTTTTAAATAATTCTGGCAGAAATATACTCGGAGTTATGGTTAAGGGACCAGCTCTAATTAGCTATTGGAAACGTACATATTTCTACTTTTCTAGGTTAAGATACATGTTTCTAATTTGAGATTCATATGTAATTCTTACGTTGTGTTAATCTGCCTAAGTACGTGTCAGGCTTAACTGCAAAGAATGTTATAATATACGAAATATTAAAATTAGAAAGAAATCCTTTACGTTCAGAATAAATGAAATTTATAACACATGAAGTAATAAACTTAAAATTATTTTCCTCAACAACAAATACAATTTTTATTAATAAACTTATCAATAAAATATTTCATTTTTCATCTATTGTTAGTGTCACTGAAATTAATTGGCTCTTTGCTACTTATAAATTGTGTATATAGATTTAATAAAATTTAGCTTCCTCTACAAGCCTCACAGGAATCAATAGCACCTGAATGTTAAAATGTACTCTTTATTAGTGACTTCAGATAAGAGATCTCTGTGGAAAATGACTAGAGCATTATGCCGGAAGAACTCTCTTCAAAACTGTCGTACGTTCGTCGTACGTTTAAGCATAAAGTTTAAACGCTTAAGTCTCTAGCATCATTTTATAATTTACTCAATGAGTTTGAAGTTTCTGCAAGATTTGGTTCAGTCAACTTAATTGAAAATTTGCTTGTTTAATCGAATAGAGAAAAACAAATAAGTGTTAGAGGGATGCTTTCCTGAGGACTGTACAAGGAAAACTGGCTCATATTCCTGTTGTACAGGACGATATCTTGGATAATTCCCATGTAGCTAACACACTCGTCGGGATCAGTCCTATAGAATGATTTTGCATTTGATTGTATATAATTTAGAGGTGATTAGAGGTGATAACGTTTGAATAAGGATACCATGAGTCTTGTCTGTATTTCCTGTAATGTCTGCATTGGTTTATTATGAAATCTTTAATCGTATTTTATTTCTAACTTCTTAAGTGAGGTTAAAATTTTAATGACCCTTTGATTTCACACATTATTAGAGCTCATCATTCTGCACAACATTAGGTAGAATAAAAATAAACTACTAATTTATCATGGTAGGAAGTTTCTTATAAAGGAAATATGACCTCGGGAAGTGGTACAAAATAAGTATTTTTAATTAATTACCTTCAGAAAATGGCGTTGAAAATCAGTATATATAATTACAAACATTTAGGACACTTACATATAATCACGTTTATACAAGCTATCCAATTTTAATTAATGTTTTACGAGAGTTCATCATTTAATAACTTGTTTTTGTGCTGGGCATCAAAAGCATTTATTTTGAAAACTATTAACCCACAGGTGTGATTAAATGCTTCTTTTCCTTTACAGATATATTGTACTGTTATTTATTTTTATGCTAGATGATAGAAGGGAGATAATGGCTTACTGTAACAAATATTTAAGAGACAAAAGAAGCTATTTATAAACTTTACACATGTATCATAGCACGTGAGTAACGGAAGAGAAAGGTGAAAACATGTACAGGTTATTAATTTTATTGTACGAAACTGCCTTAACGCTCAGAAGACGATCAAAAGGCTTTAGAAACCACTCAACCGACATTCTTGACTAACGTAAATCATAACAGCAGGTCGCTAGACACATTGTAGGTATAGAAATTATCATATTTTACTGAAAGCTTATTGAATCATACTAATTAATTATGCGCATACGAGCAATTTGATAGGAGGGGCTATCCTTCAGTCCACGTCACTGGTGATGAAAATAAATTAGCTTTGCTTGATTTAATAAAGCTTCAAAAATTAATTACCTAACAAAACTAACTCTCTTATAGAAATTTACCTTCAATTAAGCTATACGAACTTATTGAACAAAATACGCATATCAGTCTTCAGAAAGTAAAATAAAATGAAACTTATCTCTGCCGTAATATAATACTTTGATATAAAAGTCATTCTAATCCCATTTATTTCTCACACAATAATATGGAAACGAAGTAAATTCTTCTTAAATGGATCTAAATTTAATATAGGGCTCAGGTGATCCTAAAAAGCAATTAGAAAGTCACTTTAATTAATAATCAGTACTCTAATAAAATACGTTGTTATCACAATTCGCTTACCAATCAGAAATTATATAATTTTGAATATTATTCATATAATTCTTAATACAAAATATGTCATTAAGATATAGGAATTGATCGCTATGCAAAAACCAAGAATTCCTTATCTACTCACTTAATCAGTTGCAGAATATTCGCGAAATAAAGTTTAAAGTACCCTCAAACTTTGTTTTAGTAATATTCTAGACCTCAGGGCCTGTTTTTAAGGCAAACGTTCTTCGTCTCTTAAGGAGTGATTTACTAACAGTGTTTTAAAGAGTTAAAACCCTACAGAAAAATATTAAAATATAAAAATATAAAAAAATATAAATATAAATATAAAAATATAAATATAAAAAAGTCAATTATATAAAGCTGGATGGTAAAAGCATGATGCAATTAATTACAGAAAGTACTTCATTTTTACAGCCTCAGCATCAATATATAAACATGTGCTCTAAATTGAGATACCTACCTTCAGAATATTAAGGATTTTTGCTCAGCAGTAAAACAGTAAGCTATTTATTGTGAAAATTAAAGAAATCGCACTTTAGAAAAGGCAGATTGAATAATTCATCTCCGAAACTGTTACTTCAATATTTTCTTCAATTTGCTCATTTTGATGACGTACTTTACGTGCACCTTTATTTATATATTAAATTTTTTATTTCTATCGTAAGAATTTTGAAGTAGTATTTTCTAATGCAAATCAAAAACATTTGGTTTGAAAAAAAAGAAATATCTGTATCTTCTATCTATCTATCTATCTATCTATCTATCTATCTATCTATCTATCTATCTATCTATATAATTTATTTCCTAAACAGTATTGATTAATTGATTATACATATATAGGGTTTCCCATAAATATGTGTACATACATTAAAGAGCAGTAAGGGAACATCAAGAGGATTGAGAACTGAAGAGCAGTTAATGACCAGAAAATTCACGAGAAGGTGTTTTGAGTTGAAATGAAGAAATGAAGACACACAAGACAAACATTACAAAATGTATTTATTGCTCATAAATATTGCGTACATTATAGTAGAAGAGAACATTTTAAAATGTTGCAAAAGATATTCAAAGCTTCCACCATTATAAAAGGTCCATGCGTTACACTGACGGACTGTAGACTGGCGGACATGGTCAAATACACTTGTATTTGCTTGGAAATGGCGGACATGGCGGTGCCGCACTGCCATGGAAGAAAAGTTATCTTACGTGTTTTGCAGCTTTCATTTACGCTGCTGCAGAATACAGCTCAAGGTGAAGCGAGGGGTAAAAGAGAGAGAGTGAACTTCAACTTGATCTATTTATAGTCTGTTTAGTGAACATCCATTGCCACTGTGGAAATGAAATTCGCAGTGGAAGAAAGTGGGGGCTTATCATTACCACTGTTTAAATTTAACGATTAATGGTGACTTAATAAAGGTAATTTTACTTGATATATGATTGATTAATATACCATTAACTATTTTTTTAGGTATTTAAAACTAATTTTTCCCCAACAAGGATGAATAGTTATTTGCAATTTAGATGACTGCGTTCAATAAATTATTGAGAAAAATTCCTTATTACTACTAGGAACGCATTTATAAGTTACCCTCAGATGATTTCAGTCGGATTAAAATCCTAACTAATATGTGGCATCAGTTTTTTTTCTTCGCTTTCAAACTATTGATTTGAAAATTTATACGTATGTCATGAGCATTAAAAAGTTAAAAATTCAATTTACGCTATTTAATAAAGATCCAAAAAAGAATTAAATGTTTGTAAAGAACAGACTGATTGTAATATAATGCCTTACATTGATTAATTATGACAGTGCTACATTTGTACAGTACTATTTGGAACATGTCAGTATCATAATTCCATCTACTACAGCATGTCTGCTGAAATTCTGTTCAGGTGTCTAACCTGAATACCCCCGATAACATGCATTACGTTCAAAACTGCTTAGCTTGAATATCTTCCCCATCAGAGAAAACAGATGATTTTCACTAATCTTACTATTTCGTTTCAAATTCTTCCAATTTTTATTTTCGGCCATTGCTTTTGCCTTTCTTTTAATGTACTGTTACGAATTTGGTATTTAAAAAGCTAATGTTAGTTCAATTATAAATTAAATGGTTTTATTTCTAGCGCAGTGCAGTGCGTGACGAATATTAAAGAAAGCTAAGCCGGAAAATTGAAAATACAAGAGCGCGTGCATTAAATAAATAAATATCTCTTTTTGATTTCGAGAAAGTACTGGAAAATTCTAGCGTGTGATTTTAAAATCTTATAAAAGGAGGAAAACATCTCAGTTTGTAGTAGTTGCTTAGTTTGTTGTTGTTTAGAAAACTGCTCTTGTCGACTATAGCGAATTCGCGGATTAGCGTTCTTTAGCTGTTTTGAATTAAGTTCTATTGGACATTTGAGTAGTTAAAAGATAACTACTGTGAGATATTGTAATACTGCATGATAATTTGAGAAAATTTAAGCCTTTTTGTTGTGATAATAATAAATTTTTGTTCCTTTTTCATCGGACTTGTGCATTCATTTCACAACGAACCCGTACGCACGCAACAATTTTTGGTGTCAGGAGTGGGGTTTGAATGCCAATCACAAGACCGATAGAAGAGCAGTTAAGACAGCTGATATCAGCCTTTGCTGCATTTAAAGAGGAAATGAAAACAGGTCAAGAAGAAATGAAAGAGGAAATGAAATCTAATCAGGAAAAGATTGAAACGGGACAGGAATCCGTTAAAGACGAGATGAAATCTATTAAAGACGAGATGAAATCTATTAAAGACGAGATGAAATCTATTAAAGACGAGATGAAATCTATTAAAGACGAGATGAAAGCAGGTCAAGAGGAAATAAAAAGAGAAATTACCTGCGTAATAGAAAACAAATTCCAGGCTATAGAAGGTAGAATAGACTCTGTCGAAAGTAAAGTTGGAGAAATTGAAGAAAGAGTCTCTAAAGAACAAATAGAAGGGAGAGTTTCTGCTGTGGAGGAACGAATTGAAGGAAGAGTTTGTGCCGTCCAACATCAAATCGAACAACAAATTGATGATAGGGTTTCTGCAGTAGACAAAGAAGTGGATATTTTAAAGAAATTCGTAGCGACGGCAGGGAACAATAGTGATGCCTTTAAATTTCTACCCATGCCTGCTCGTCCCTCTCTGAAGTTATCTACATATGATGGGGAGACATCCTGGCAGGTGTATAAAACACAATTTTCTATCGTTGCGGATGCGAATGGATGGGATTCCCAAGCTAAGGCCTGTCATCTCGCCGCTTCTTTAAGAGCCAACGCAGCGGATATTCTTCAGACTGTTCCCGAAGGCCTCAATTAAAATCTCGTCAACAGAAGCCCACCGAATCACTCCAGGAACTCGCCACGGATGTTGAAAGGCTATCACATCACGCCTTTTCGGAGTGCCCGACAGAGACAAGAGAAATCCTGTCGCTGCAATATTTCATCGATGGCATCCGGGATCCTGAAATACAGAAAGCTCTTCGAATGGCAGATGTAAAGGACATAAAAAGCGCTCTGTTGTACGCCATGAAGTTCGAAGCAGCCCAGCAAGCAGCTAGTAGAGATCGCTACCCAGTTAGAGCTGTGCGAGTCCATGAGCCACTGGATCAACTAATGGCTCGTTTAGATGATTTAGCCAGACAAGTCGACCCTTTGATACGGAATAGGAGCGAGAAGAAAGTGGCTCTAAGGTGTTGGAGATGTGGTAGTGGAGGTCACCTACGACGGCATTGCAGAACACCCCAGGGCACGGATCATAAATCGAATGAGTTGACAAGCCCAGTGAATGCTTTAAGACGGAATAGTGGTGAAAAGAAACCGACGCTAAAGTGCTGGAATTGCGGTGTTGAAGGCCACCTACGAAGAAACTGCAGAACACCCCAGGGCACGGAAACTAAGGCATATGATTTAAGCAGACAATTAAATGCCACGAGAAAGAAAAGGACTGACAAGAAACCAAAGTGCTGGAACTGTGGAGCTAGAGGCCACTTACGAAAGAATTGCAGAACACCCCAGGGTACGAAAATTGAGACCAGTTCCCAGCAACAATACATGAAACAAATTAGTGACCATATCAAGGAACTGAGGTTGCCACAGAATGAAAAACCTTGTTTTAAAGCTCTTAAAATTTATACAGTGAGTGGCAACAGTAACGGATTGTCCATTAATAGGAATATCGATGGAGTTCCTTGCAATATGATCATTGATACAGGAGCTAATGTTACCATCATTAGGAAAGATTTAGCTGAACAGTTTAAAGATAAACTTAATTGGACGCCATCCTGTGTTACCCTTCAGTCTGCGTCTGGTGATAAGATCGACATAACTGGGAAGTTAAACGTAAGCATCACGTTTGGAAGTGCCGCCTACCATCACACGGCTTATGCGGCGGATATCACAGATCCATGCATACTCGGATTGGACTTTTTAAGGAAATACAATTTTTCCTTAGACTTGATAAACAACAAACTGCTTTCAGCATCTGATGGCATGACTATCCATCCTCAAAAGGGATCCTCGCCTGGAAATGCCGACGCCTTGTCCGAAAGACCCAGCTCGGGAAGCCGCCGAAATCATGGTAGGGTCGAAAACAAACGCAAGACTACCAGCTATTCTCCATCTCAGAATCTCTTCGGTCGAGACCTTCGTCTGCCTAGTGACCGCCTGTTTGTTCGCCCTACGGATGCGCCTTCATCGCCTGAGGAACACATCTAAGATGTCCAGGCCCGGTTTGAGGGGATGCACCGTTCTGCACGAAAGCGAGTCAACTTGGCGACGGAGAAAGTGAAGACCAGATACGACACGCGAGCTACTCGACATAGATCCAACAAAGGAGACAAGGTGTGGTTGTGGAACCCGATTCAACGAAAAGGACTGAGTCCTAAATTACAGTCACATTCGGATGGTCCACATACAGTGCTGAACACGAATGACGTCGTGGTTCGGATTCGTAAGTCTTCGAACTCTAAACCTAAAGTCGTTCATTACGACAGGTTAGCTCATTACTATGGCCATAGTACATAATGTAAATAATTGTAAATAGTATAAGACCATGGTCCATTTGTTTTTGATTTGATTTGTATTTTGTATTTGATTTGCATTTAGTATTTGATAGCATTTGATTTGTTTAAGTTAGTTATTGCATTTATTGTTCATGTTGTTTGATATTGTAATGTAATGTTTATGCCACAGTTGTAAGTATAGCTTCCTGTCCAGGTATTGTACTGCCCGAGACGTGCAGTCCTTGAGAAGGGGGCAGTGTTACGAATTTGGTATTTAAAAAGCTAATGTTAGTTCAATTATAAATTAAATGGTTTTATTTCTCGCGCAGTGCAGCGCGTGACGAATATTAAAAGAAAGCTAAGCCGAAAAATTGAAAATACAAGAGCGCGTGCATTAAATAAGTAAATATCTCTTTTTGATTTCGAGAAAGTACTGCAAAATTCTAGCGCGTGATTTTAAAATCTTATAAAAGGAGGAAAACATCTCAGTTTGTAGTAGTTTCTTAGTTTGTTGTTGTTTAGAAAACTGCTCTTGTCGATTGTAGCGAATTCGCGGATTAGCGTTCTTTAGCTGTTTTGAATTACGTTCTATTGTACATTTGAGTAGTTAAAAGATAACTACTGTGAGATATTGTAATACTGCATGATAATTTGAGAAAATTTAAGCATTTTTGTTGTGATAATAAAAAGTTTTGTTCCTTTTTCATCGGTCTTGTGCATTCATTTCATAACGAACCCGTACGCACGCAACAGTACTATTTAGTAAGTATCCCATACAACATTGATAATTGCTGTATGGGATAAATTGGAGGTAAAGGCAGCAATTTACCCTCATCCACGTATTTTATTTCCCCTAGTGTTAAATGTACCATAGTTCTTTTTTATTTAAAGCAATTCCTATTTCCTTTCAGTTTCCTTATGTATTCATCTAACATATTACGATAAACGCCACCAGAGTGTATAAACTAATTCAACAGTCTCTTTATAAGATTTATTCCTCTCAAGCTCAAGCAAATTTTTCTTCAAATTTTCTTGTTCTATACCTTAAAATACCTTCTTCTGAACAAGATTTGTGTCTCCCGTCTCATAATGGCTGAGCGGTAAAGACGCTGAACACTGGTATTTCGGTCCGAGGTTTGAATCCCGCGAACGGGCTGACTGCATGGGCGTTTTCGTGGTTTTCCCCATGTGTAACGTGTACACGAGCCAGTTACCCTTAGAAAGTCCTCCACGAAGGCATCCCTCCCTTTAGGCAGATAGCCCTCGTGTGCTTTGCCATAATTGAATAACCCATAACCCGTCTCATAATGCAGTTCATCACAGAAAGGTAGGACCAGTTCCTTAATTTATGTGCTAATTTTGCGAAATAAGCAAAAAATGTAGCGGCAGCGTCATTAGTTTGTTCTGAAAGTATTTATAATTTTTTTAACAATTTCGTTGATTTCATAGTTATATTAAAATGTTAATTAGATATAATTTATTAAACAATTTATTACATACTACTTTAAATATTAGAAAATAATTAATTATGTCTTCGTTACTTGTTACTTAATTCCTAGCAGCGAAATAAAAATAGTAGAAGTGCATTTGTAATTAATTTTTTTTACGGAATGCAATCTCAGCTGAACATCTTTTAGAAATTACTGTAGAATGGCTTGAATATACTCTGGAACGTATATTATGTTTAATTACAAATATGCATTCCTTTACAAAAATACCTTAAAATAATATCTTCTTTTAAATGTCTTACTTTAAAATAATAAATATATTGAAACTGTAATTAGTATCCTTAACCATCAATAACAGTAAATTAGAAAATGAGCCCCCTTAATTTTATCCATTCTTGCTTCTTCCAGTTTGATATTTATTATTGAAGCACGTCTTTTGGTTCATTTTGATATTTATTATTGAAGCACGTCTTTTGGTTCATTTTGATATTTATTATTGAAGCACGTCTTTTGGTTCATTTTGATATTTATTATTGAAGCACGTCTTTTGGTTCATTTTGATATTTATTATTGAAGCACGTCTTTTGGTTCATTTTGATATTTATTATTGAAGCACGTCTTTTGGTTCATTTTGATATTTATTATTGAAGCACGTCTTTTGGTTCATTTTGATATTTATTATTGAAGCACGTCTTTTGGTTCATTTTGATATTTATTATTGAAGCACGTCTTTTGGTTCATTTTGATATTTATTATTGAAGCACGTCTTTTGGTTCATTTTGATATTTATTATTGAAGCACGTCTTTTGGTTCATTTATTGAACTTTTCATTTATTTCTCATGGGAAAGCAGCAGTCTAAGATCGAAATAACGATAAGACAATCTTAATTCATCATACCGAAAGATGTAGTATAGCAGAAAATTCCTTTAATTTAAGCTCTTTCTCTGAGTTTCAATTGATCTTCTCTCACTGTGAAAGATAAATGTACACTTATATCATTGGTTTCTTGTCTTGTCGTAACTACTTATTCAAGTGAATTACGAGAATGTTGGAAAAACTCTTAGGAAGCTAATAAAATTAAAAGTAATTATGTTTAATGAACATCAAATTTGTTTTGAAATTATAAATATTGATCACAAATGAAATGAGAAATTAACTCTTGATTCGAAAATAAACTTGCAGTTCATTAATGCCTTTAATTAAAAAGCTTGTAATTTGAAAATATGTGTACAGAAAATTCTTTTTTAGTATTCGTTTTCAATATTCTTTAGATATAAACTATCTGTAGTTTATATCTGTAATACCATCTCTGTAATACCATGCAGTATGCGCTATATATAGTATTATATGATACCCAGTAATATTATGTAAATCAGTTTCGTATCATTAGTTTAACATTTTATCATATTTCCCATTAAAATCCAATACAATATTATATTTCTTTTTCACCTCATTTTCGATTACTGTACGTGAATTTGTTTCAGGAATAAGAAATGAAAATATAAAATATTCCTAATCCGTTTAATTAAATTTCATGAATTCTTCATTGGGTACTTTTAGAAATTTATGCAAAAGTATTAGCCCAAACGAATTACTATAAGTGCTATAAAATTAACCGCTGTTTATTTTTTTCTAAAAGATTTATTTTATTTTATTTGACTTTTGTTTCAAATTCTGGAAGCCCTTTTTAACAAGCTTCCTCAAGAAGAGAAGGTGTTTGAAGCATTCTCCTATATACGAATATGTTGAGAAATCATATGATGTTATTTTCGCAAGCAGCAGTTAATAACGATTGTTAAGTTTTTAATAAAAAAGAGGAGTTTCAAAATGTTTCTGTGATGACACATTTTGTCGCTGGCTGCAATATGGGAATTTGATTTTAATGATAATCGTCCACAGTAAATTTTATTTCTTAGCAAGCGTTATTATAAAGCATAACTACTTAATTCTTCCTCGTAGAGAACTAAATGATAATTATGGACATAAACGAGTTATTAGAAACACCAACATAGATACTTCTTGGTGACCAGAAATAATTTGCAAACAGTTACAGAATTGATTAGCGGCAGATAGGCTAAAACCATGAAAAAGTGCTCGGTTCTTTTCCCAGTGATTAGATGGGCCAGTTGCATAGAGTTCTCTCCCGAGTGTTATGCAACCCCAACACAGGCTCCCTTAAAATGTTTTCCAGGAAGACAGTCTCTATTTGGTAGACAGACCTGTACTTAAATTGAGTAATTTACTAGGTATAATTTTGGGCAAATTTTTCAAACCACTAACTAAAATGGAATTGTAATTATATAGCCTGTCCAGATTAAGGAATATTTGCAAAATTTATGTTCGCTTTAAAAAGCAAAATTTTAAAATAAAATCTGAACTCATTTTTGTTCAAAGTTAATAAAATTTATTTTCATAAATTGACTGCATTTCGTAGAAGGTCTTGGCTTTTTGAAAGAACCTGATACTGATTGTTCTTGACTAAAGAGTAAAATTAAGGAGCAGAATGAACAGTAAAGAGAAAAGAAGAGAATGCTTGAGGTGAGTCTATAGAAATGAATGCAATAGGACATGCATAAACCTATTGTTAAATGTCATTTAATTTTCAAAATTTTCAATTGACATTATATTCGTTTATTGTTTATGTGATTTGCATATTATAGACATTTTAAGGAACTTCAATTTATAAATTAAATTTAATTTACTAAAATGTACATGTAGACATCAGAAGCTTAAAATTATAATCAGGGTTTTTCCTAAGTATCCATTTTCTTTAAGCTTTTAAATCATTCTCCGTCTTTCACTGGCTTTAAAGCTGCAAAATTAATGACCATCGCTCGGAACAAATAATGCATATTTACTGAGAAAACTATCTCAAAGAATTTGTTAAACTTATTTATCCTCATTTTTAAAATACTTTTTATAAAACCTTAATTAACTAGAACGGTCTAATGATTGATCCTTCTATGTGACAAGTAAGACAAGAGCTTTCCATAATGAAAGTCATGCTGTAAACAGTGCTGAATCTTTCACAAGCGGACATGATGATAAATGAGGGAAAATTGAAAGTGGATATAATTGACAAGAAGTTGCAAATGTTGGTATCTTAATATATTCGTTATTGTTACCAAAATATAATTACGTTATATATGATGACAGTTCGCTAGTTTTGGTTTAACGGCAATTTTGAATTTTTTCCAGAATTGGAGACTTTCATTTATTAGAATAATACGTAAACGTTACGAAAGAATTTTATGACTCTTGCTAAGTTTTTTGCTGAGGACGAAGCATCTCTAAAGTTGCACAAGAGAAGTATTTATTCGAAATAATCAGTCAGCTGTATAAAAAAAGGCGTATTTTAAATATCATTATATGCTTCAGTTTCAATATTTCATGACTGAAATGTAATTTGTGAATTTACTCGCAGATCAGAAAACTGTACTTTATCAGAAAAGGCCGTTTAGAGGAAAGTATTTCTCGAAACAATCGGATTTTACTAAATCATAATTTTAAGCTACTTGTGTATGTGTGATTATGGCACAGCCTGGAGGGCTATCTGCCTAAGGGGATGGATGCCTTCGTGGAGGACTTTCTAAGGGAAACTGGCTCGTATACACGTTACACATGGGGAAAACCACGAAAACGCCCATTCAGCCGGCCCGTTCGCGGGATTCGAACCTCGGACCGAATATGATTTTTAAGTAAAAATGAAATTGCTTCAGAAAAACGTTTCTCATTACAGTTTTCGCGAATAAACTAATGCTTATGATTAACTTTCACAAAACAACCTAACATAAAACACTGTGGTGAAATCTTACGTGTTTTAGGCTTAATCAAATGTAAACGCTTAAAAATTTAAACTTTTATCAGTGGACTGAACATTTTCTAAAGTACATGTGATTTCAGTCGTAAGCGAAGGAAAATGGTTTGTTGAAAATCACATGTTTCATAACTTTTAATTTATAGCTTTCTTTTAGAAGCAGAAGTTTTCAAGTGGAACAACTTCCATTATTTTCTTCAACAATAATTCCAAGGAAATGGTCACGCTAGGAAAAATATTGTTTTCCGTCAATTTGAGAAGAAAACATCACCTACGATAAAGAGATCATTTTCTTTTTCTCTTGCTCCTCTGTTCTACAGCTCAGTATAACACCTCAGGCGGAGAAGCAATTCTTGCTTCAAAGTGTTCCTATCCCCCTAAGTTACTGAATTGAAAAAGTAAAGACTCATAGTTTAATTACAGGTTACGTTGTACGATAGATATTGCACGTTATTATTTTGACCCAGTGGTTTAGATACATAATCTAATTTACTGTAAAGAACTGGTTTGATGGTTGAAAGCTCATTGCAGGCAAATTGCTATACGCGCAGTTAAAGAAAATGTGTATAGCATTCATTTCTAAATGAGAGAATATAGAGTGAGATATAACTTTGAAACTACAGTTTCAGCAAATTGCTAAGCCAAAGATAACGAAGTTAATGTGATGTAAAATAATGATTAAAATGAGTTCAAATGCAAAACAAAAGCATTAAAACAATAGTGCGACTCGTCCGGAGTCATACAATTTCCTCTATGTGTGCTAAACCAATGTGCTACCTGTTATACCACAAAGTCACCTGGTGAGAATTTTTTAATTCTTATCACCAGAGCCTTAACGATAATTGAGGCAGGCCAGTGACCCAACGCTAAGTCTGATAACTTAATAAATTTCCCTTAGAGACAATTTTGCAGTTATTTACAGTGAAGAAAAAGAACCGCATAGGCTGAAATATTATATGTTTTGTTGTTATTCATTTGCGTTGTCGCTTCCGAGAACTACTGACTTCTGTTAATTCCAACTTTTCTTTAAACTTTCTTCCATCATTTGGGTTGGAAAGTCCCGAATTATAGACTACATTTTTCCAAATGAACTCACAAACTTGTCTAATTAGTTATAAGGAACTTACAAAGATTTATTGCAAATGTTTCACAAATGTCTTAAGTTTTCCAAGGACCATTATAATTTAGACAAATAACTGTAATGAATCAACAAAATATGAAAAACCCAAGACTAACAAATGCCTACCTATTTGCATTACATTATTGTGTATTTATTAACATTAGTGAACACATTGCATTAGTAAACACATGTTGCAGCAATCACATTCCAATTAGTAGTGAGCTAGACATAATGAAGAAATATATTACGATGAAGGAACACATAACCGCAAAGACACATTACAAATTAAAGTAACTGTCAATGGTATACGTTATTGGGAAATGATAACAACATTTTTGTGGCCTCAGTTGCAAGCCATGCTGAAGATATGCTCCAGCATGATGGCGCCACATATCTTTCGGCAAACGAAACGTTTGAATTTTTAAGATATAAATTTCATGCGATACTGATTTCAAGCAGCAGTAACTACAACTGGCCACCAGAGTCGTGTAATCCTACACAGTATGACAAATATTTCTGGGGATTTGTAAAGTCCAAACGTATATCAACTATTCCTGAGTTTAAAGAAGAAATCCAATGTGTTACAAATGCGCGAGTATCGTATGAGACGGCTGAGGACTTTTGCTGAATATTATTTTCCATATTTAATTCCATATTTAATTTTCCATATTTAATTTTTAAATATTTAACGACGTTGGTATTTCATGATAAACGTTTATTTTATAAATTTAAATTCTTCATTATATTTAAGAAATGCTATAATATTTATCCATGTTGAACCTTAAAATATTTTGAAAGCCTAATTCTTTCTTTGAAAAATATTTATTCATTACTTTATTTGTATAAATAATGCAGCTTTCAGAATTTTCATGCAAACATATCAATGCAAAAAATTGTGAAATGTACGTTACACACAAAAACCAAACATGTGAAGACTGAACAATGAACACATACATAAATATTATAGCGTCAGCTTTGACAGCCGGAGAACATTAGTCAATAGGGAAGTATGTAAATACATGTGAGAAAATGCTTTAAATTAGAAATTTCTTGATAAACATTAGAGCTTCAAAAGAGGGTGATAGTTGGTAAGTCGAAAATATTCGAAAAGGTTGATAAATACAAAAGTTGTAATTTGTGAAAACCAGAATAGTTAGGCTAGATGTTCCCTGCTTTATCTTAAAAATTACACTCTTAAAACTCAAATGCTTATGCGGTTATTATTTCGTTGAAATAGTGTTTTCGACTCGTATTTGGTCATGGAATGTATGTGAAATACGCTTAAATTCATAAAATTAGTTATACTTACTCATAAAATTTGTTACTTATAGTTTTTCAATAGAGATTCCCGATCTGTTTAACTAATGCTTGCACTTTCATCAACATACCAGTTTCTGAGCTACTAAAATTCTCTCTATATATAATTTTTAAAGAATATATAAGTTAATAAGAATACCTGAGAAAAAATTACACATTATGTTAATTTAAATAAATTCTTTTTTCATTTATTTGTAATCTTAAAGACAGGAGCTGTCCGTTTATGACTCTAGCCAATTGTGTAATACTATGCTATGATAGCAAACCGTTTAAAAATGGCAGTAACTACTTTTCCTCGAATGATTTCTGATAACCGGATGTTACTCATCAACACTTCGGAGTAGATTGATTGTTTTGAAGAACTCTGTTCCATGATCTAAAGTATTACATCGTATTAATGTGAAAGAATTCAGCTGAAGGCAATCGATAGCATAAAATTGTGCAATAACTAAACCATCAGATTTATTAACACTAACATAAACTTTAAATAGTAGTTATATATTTTTTAATAAATATATTTATTTATAAAATTTAAATTAGTTATGCGCATGGTAATATGAAATCAAAGAGTTTTTTTTTAAATATACGATAGTGACTTAACGCTATGGCAAAAATAGTAGATCACACTGTTTTAAAAAGCATTACACAATTCAAGGTTAAATTCAAAATTGCCGTATTGTTTTAATTTGTAAAATTCCATTATATTACCATTATTATCTAACCAATTATTATGATTTAGATTTACTGTCACTTCTTTTTTCCGTTTCCCTACCAGAATGCAAATCAGGTTTAGAGTATTTAAGCCGAGCTTTTCCGACTGTAAGATAGAGCGTGTTTCTGCCTGTCGAGGCCAGATTACGGGGTTTCGCTGTCTCAGATAAGATTGTAGTAATCGGCATGCATTATAATAGCCGACATTTAAATTGTTGCGCCAGTGAGAAGTCTCGGACTAAGCGTTAAATCACCTATGTAGCCGTTGGTTACTAGACTTTGTTTTAAATTGAAAATTTACTGTTACCTTCAGTTACAACGCCACGAGTGGTTGGCTGGTCTTTTAAGCACGAGACATGCATCTGTATTTTCAATGTTCTCATTTAACAAAAAGATTATTTTTAACATGTTCAAGCCTTTGTTTTACGTTCAGGCGCAGTGATAATTCGCTCTAAGTCTGTTAAAAATCTGGATACTAGTTTATGTTATCAAAGAATAACAAACTATATACATCTGTGATTAAGGATTAGTAGAGTGATATCAACTCATGATTGGTGAGCCTTTTCGCCAAATTTGTTTTGAAAATGTAGGACATTTATAACGGATATCAAAGGAATTGTTCATTTTAATCGCTTCTAGATAAAGTATCACTTAAAATGGTACTATCAGGATAACAGCAGAGATGATAATCTTTCTACATTAGGAAACGAAATCACGCAAGAAAATTAGATAATTATAGCGAAGTTTTAAAGCATGATAGTACTGAAAGTAAAGTATGATAGTATTGAAAGGCAAAGTAAAAATAAGTGTGTTAATAGAACTGAAAAAACACTTTGTAAACAGATGTATGGTAAACATAAATACGAGGGGAAGCTATGTGCCCTTTGGAGGAAGAATATCATGAAAATGTTTACATGCAGCGAATTAAACATCCCGAAAACTATACCATATATATCAGGAGAGAACGTATTTCAAATGGGCCAAACGTAAGAGAAATGAGTCGAGAATAAATGAAAAGAAAAGTAATGTTTTATGGAAAATTCGGACATAGTATCGGTTATAGAGATAACATAGAAATACGGTTGGAGAAAAGAGAAAGAAAAACTTCCTAAAGGTTTGTACAATAATCAGCGAATAGATCATCATGATGGAATCATGGTTTTTGAATTGTGAACCATCAATGAATGAATTGTGAACCATCAATGAATGAATTGTGAACCATCAATCAAGTCTATTAAACTCTCTTTTTACATTGGGGCTGTTAATAGTGTAGCTTAGGTATACATTCCAGAGCGTTTATCTACTTCGATTATACTCTGTTTAAATATTAACCTGATTTTTGTAGATCAAATATTAAGGTTTTAGGATAAACTTCTTGTCATAGATCTACAAAGATTCAGGGTCATCCAAAAATACAGTGAACTTAAAAGCGTAAAATTCAGTAAACTTCAATATACCTTAATGTAATGAGTACAAACATTCTTACAATTAAAGAATAGCTAACGCACTCTGTTCCGCAATTTTTTAATTCAGGTATGTAAGCCAGACACAACTTCATGAAAAGCAGACAACGACATATCTCATAAAGAATGCTGAACTTGGAAACCATTTTTAATTGAGCATTGTCCGAAGACGAACTAAAATGTGCATGCAAAAAAAAACAGAATTTCTAAGGGAATCATTGACACAGGAGCTTCAACTGGGCGTAATCTATTTCAGACTATCATTAACGTCGTATGAACTCTGTACACCAGTGATTTAATGTAGCATCTTAACTTAAAATCACAGTATTTCAGTTCTAAAAATTTTTATTAACTTTCATACGCAAATGCCTTATTTTTTCAATTTTTTTTTAAGCAGATGAGGGTAAGACCGGAGAAAAACGGCGATATTTAATCCTATATTTGGATTATAAAATTGTGTCGCTTCAGGCTATAAAATACTGACATTTTGCATTGATAGCTGAAATTCAGAGTTATATATTCAAGACTTCACAATTTGGACCTTTCGTTTGGAAATAGCTGCATTTAAATAATTTATGTTGTAAACGGTTTAAACGACCCACTATAATTTCATGAGTTATAAGTGCTTTGCCATGCGTTGCATAAATTAGCTGGAATGAAAATTTTTTACATGCATTATTCTTTTGAATCTCCCTGTATTAAATAATAGATAAGCGAATATATAGACGTTACAGAATTACCTTAAAATAGCCGTATAGCAATCCTAACACAGAAAACTATTGGCTATTAGGGTTTTAGAGGACACAATCGCAAATCCTGAGTGTGGGGAATCATCATCCACCACCCTTTTAGTTTAGGCGCCACTGAAGAGACATTCGGTATTTTTGGAAGCAGGAGAAGTGAAAAAATCAGCAACACCTTCTCCGGCAATCGAACGACGGACCTCTGGAATACACGCCTCATACAAACCACCACACCACGAAGGCACGCCAAGAAGGCGGGAGAAATACATTATATACTCCTCTTTTAAAGGGCGACTGGGGTTTTAGGGGACCCAATCGCCAAATCCTGGGTGTGGAGAATCATCATCCACCACCCTTTTAGTTCGGGCGCCGCTGTAGAGACATTAGATATTTTTAAAGGAGTCATAAAAAATGAGCAACGCCTTCTCCAGGAATCGAACCACGGACCTTTGAATACGCGCCCAGCATGCAGACCACTACACCACGAAGAGAAAGAAGGCGGAATAAATACCTTATAAGTTCATAACTCTTTTTATCGCTCTTATTTATGCTCAGTTCTTAACATTATGTATTATGTTATTCCGTGTTCTTCCTATTTACAACTGCACTGTATGTTTTCATTTTTATTTGAGAAATATAGCTCACTATATTTCTCAAATTAGGCTGAATCATTACATGGTTTACTCTTGAAAAAGCTAAAATTTTCCATTATAAATGTTTATAAATTTTATCACCTTTCATAAGCCTTCAATTTTATAAATTTATATATAATCACATCTTAATTTGTTACGATGATTTCAAGTAGCTCTGTTTTAGCAAGATATTTTTAATGTTATGTAATGGTTCACGTTTTAAAGTTTGATTTACTTTTCAAATTATTCAGCAGAATTTTAAATAAATATGCGATAAATTTTTTCTAATCATAATTTCTGAACCGAAATCAATTTTCCAAATGTGTTCCAGTATTCTAACTTACCAATGAAGGTAGCATCTAATTTGAAATTTTTAAATTAGATACTAATTTAATGATTCAAGATTGAAGACGTTAAAGACTTAGTAGTTAAAAAAAGAGATCTCAGTTTTAAAATGTCTGAAAAAACGACATTGATTTTCAACTATTTAACGAAAATTGACCGTAAGATTTATTTCTAAAATAAACTGCTCGCCATTAAAATTGCAACACCATAAAGGAACATGAATACAAAAAAAGATATTTGTTGTACGTAAACATTATGGCTTGAAGACAAAATGATTAAATTTGTAAGCAGTTTAAGGGTTTACAGATGTGCGAAATTAGTAGAAACAGCTGCCACCCCTGGCTGCTGAAACGGCTCTTACACGGTTAAGCACGGAGTCGAACTGGACTTGGACGGCAAAAACGGGCAACTCGTTCCATGTTGCTTTACGTCTATGCCACACTTCATCAAATGTATTAGCTGGAGAGAGGTGGCGGGCCGGTCTCTCAGCAACCCATGACTAGATGTTTTCAGTGGGTGACAGATCTGGAGACCGTGCAGGTTAGGGCAGCAATAGGATACCCTATGTATCGAGGAAGGTCAGAACACGACGTGCAACATGTGATCTTGCATTATCTTGTTGGAAGATGGCGTTTGGCAGGCCTCGAAGATGAGCACAACATTTGGACGTAAGATATCAAATCTGTACCAATCTGCGTTCAAATTACCGTCGATCCGAACTAGAGTTGTGCATGTTTTGCACCTAATAGTTTCCCAAACCATAACACTACATGCTGGGCCCCTAGGCCGATATCTAATTTAAGCAGGCAACGTGCAGTCCCCTCGAAAATTCAGACGCGTATACGGCCATCAGAATATTGCACGCAGAAGCGGAACTCTGAAAAAACGACATTGTGCCACTCCTGTATTCAGCTTTGTCGTTCGGCGCACCAGAGTCGCCGTCTCTCTCTATACTGCATTTTCAATTGAAGCCGAAGTAATGATCGCCGTGCTGATACTCCACGCTGCTGAAAACGTCGACGCACCATACGTTCGGATACTAGGCGTGCTCCAAACATGCCCATTTCTTGACTAATGGTTCGTGATGTGGTTGTACGCTTTTGCAGTGCTTTTGGTGGTCGTGTGTGCTTAATGCATGATATAATTAAAGAAAATAAGAATAGACAATCTCCTATAACAAAAGAATATATTAAGTACTAAATTACAATTTAAATTACATTGAAGAGATCAACACAGAGCTCGGAACACAGTTCATGCTACCTTCGCGTACAGTTGTGTGACGAGAAGTCTGAGTGAGTAAAGATGTCGCTTTGCTGCTCCGATTAAGAACTGGATTTTACACGTGGCGCCATCTCATGAATAGAAGTTGAAGTATCTGTCGGAACGCCACATGCTGACCTCTCAACATGTGTGCCCTCTCGGGCTTTAGTCATGGGAGGGCGTCGAGATCTTGTATGCCGTTCAGTATGACCCTTAACAATTCATTAATTCTATATTCGCATGACAGTGGTTGGATGTCGACCAGTGCGAAGGGCTATATCACGGAACGATAATCCACACTCTCGATAGGCAACGATTATGCCTCTATCGAATTCCTACATTTGCTGGTAAGCATTTCGTCTTCTTATTGGAGGCATAACACGATATTCTGAAAAACTTCCGACCTTACAAAACGCTTTTCGAATGAGAAATCTACTACATAAGTTTTCTTTTATATAGTGCTTCAGATCTCGTTTATTCCTAGTACGTCACCTAAATGCGCTGAAATAGTAATCATTTGCATATCTCAACCGCTTCTTCCTTTCATGTGATTTTTACGTTCTTAAGATCATTTATTCCCTGTGTTGCAATGTTATTAGCCAGTAGTGTACGTTTAAATAAGTTGCAGAAATCTTTTGTCAGTAAAATATGAAGCCAAATTTGTGCTTGCAAAATGCACATTTTACCAGGAAACCCTGCACAGCATAATTCTTATCCAGCTGCATAATATGTTCAAATTTAATAATTATCGTTTCTAAACCATCGTTCAGCATGCGCCCTCTGCGCAAAGTCTTCCAAAAGTCGATATTCTCACACACCAGCTAGATTATTAGTGCAATTCTGATAAAAACAACTTGGCTAGTGAAGCTGAAGTCTTTCTTTTCTAAAGGCCTCGTGAGGAATGATTTTAAGGCATTGAACTACTAGCATTTTAAAGAGATCGTAACTAACTTACTGCCGTTTCTACATTCTTGTTAAGCGCTAACTAGTGAACGAAACTGAAATTATTATTTTTCTTGCAGCTTTCTTTTCTCCGTGGTTCATATAAAGCATATACCAAGTTTCAACAAAATGTGCCATCTAGAACTGACTCTACATAGGTCTGAATAGGGTCACTTTAATTATAAATACCGTATACATCATATTTAATCTACATCATTAAAGGAAATTTGGAATTATTCAACCTCACTTATACAAAAATTGCAAAATGGAAGTTATTCGATGTAATACTGCCTTGTAGGATAGCACTCGTTACGTAACTTGAGGCTAGCTGCATACGAATATTAAATGCGAGTATATCTGAGAATTTTAGTGTAAATGTGTGAAGCATTTTGTGTTTAACTTACATAGTATAATGAATATTTTAACGGTATTCAAGTAATCGGGAACTATAAATTTTTCAAAAGCCGGGCACTTTATTTAATAGCCTTGCGTCACTACAAAGGCCGGAAGTAGTTGCCATTTCATTATGAAAGCACCTAATAGAGGGCCCCCTTGCCTTCTAATGAAAGGACGGATAGTTACAGTTATGTCTTCTCCGGGATTCGAAACCGGGTCCATCGGTACGGCAGTCAGGGTCACTAACCACTATACCGGCTGAGCGGCAATCAGGAATTATATAAAAAGTAACATATAATATTACGATATAAAGTAGCATATAAAATTACACAAATAAAATTACGTATTTTATTTTGTGGAAAAGTTTCTAATCTGATGCATGTGTTTAAGCTAAATGTTTGATGAAATAATGACAGTAGTTCGTTTTTCGAGCACTCTTTAAATACACAAAAAGCTATACAAACCTATGTATTGGATCCCATGCAAAAACAAGCTTTCTTTAGATGCAAATGTTTTCTTTATGTGACATTTTCTTGGGTTTGTAAAGGCAATTTTAGGATTTCTTTAAATTACTCGTATTTTCAGTAAGCAGGGACTGTTCATTTTAAAAGATTTAGCGGTCTTGCCAATTCTTAATCTACTCTTTTCTGCAATATACGTTTGTTTAACTGCTTTATCTGCTTCTAAACATCCGTATACACTTCAGAGTACTTCACTGCTATAATTTTATTTTATCTCAATAAAGACTAAAATCAAACAATGAATAGCGGAAGTTAGCTAGGAAACGTACTTCATACAAAACACTTGCTATGTCTTTCTATGAAGTATTGCATTCAGATGCAGATTTATCATATTGGTGCTTATTATAAAAGTTAATTTATATTTATAGCAATTACCTTATATCATACAAAAGCTAATCAGACTGACTGGCTGCTTCATGATATATCTGTAACTTTTTATTCGTAAAAATAATTTTGGACATTAATATATTAGAGATACTGCTTTCCCAATTAATAAATGGTTGTTTCGGTGGGGAACAACATTTCAACATATATAGACTTTTCAAAAACAATTGGCGGTTTTCGGTAATAATAACAGCGAACGACAGCAACATATAATAAATATCCAAATATCAAACTTCTCATGGACTCCCAGACCTCTTCATTTAGTCCTGCCGCCGCTAGCCAGCAAGCGAAAAGCTCCTGCTTTAGGCAATTTATTGCTCATTTGTTTATTTTAGCAAATAAATTCAAATATATTGTAAAGTTACACGAGACAGAGATAAATGTTTTTCAGGCAGAATTTATCTAGTAAAACACTGTAATATTTTGCGAGTTAAATATATCGGGACTATATCTCATGTTTTCAAAACAATGCCGAAAGAAACGAATACGCAATCTATTAAATGCCCCGGAAATATATTCTTAAAAATGGTCTGAGAATTTTCTTTACCTAATCTGAGAAAAAGAAAAGTCACATTATTTTATTTAAAAATAAAGATAGGCTTCCACGCGTTCTAAGATGAGCTTTAGTTGTCCCATCTTGACACACCTCAATCGATTATGCTAAGAACAAAAAGCTAAATGCACATAAAAAGGGGAGAAAATTGCTGCAAAAAATTCCAACGCCAAGAACCATATTCAATCTGTTGTCTGTGGGAGATCAAAGTAATGCTGTTTATCGATTCTCCTTGAATGAATGATCACGCCATAGATTGCAATCGACTCGAAAAGTCCCACGTATTGGAAGCACATTTATCACATACTTTTCACTTGTCACACTGACTTAGATGAATAGAAATGGTTTTACTAGCGCATACTGTCATAGATGAGAGAATATTGGAGCAAAAGGGAGCATTCCTGCACCGCAAAACTGCCGGAAAAAAGTAGCCTGGATTCAAGTAATATATAATAAAAGGCATTTATTGTAGGAAAATATTTCTTACTGACAGTAAAAGTATTAACATGTTATATTTTTAGTTTTACTCGGTTCATATTTATTCTTCGCCTTTATCCTTTTATTTATTAGTCACAGTAATTCCTGACAATAGAAAATTTCAGTGATGACACGGGAAAAATTAAAGTGACTTAACTTATTTCGTTGCAACCTAGAACTGTCTATGTCCTAGCTATGTAAGTAATTATTCTAAATGGGAATTAAGTTCCATATGTGTTATTGTTAACCAAATGTGGTTTATCCATAAATTTTCACAATTTTAAAAATGTGTTTAAGGATGTTATCCATATTACAGCTATTCAACCCATATCAATCAAACTCGGTGAGAATGACATTTATTTGAGAAAGAGGCTATTATTAAAAGTACGTGGTCTTTTACTGATAATTCTGTAAAAAGTCAAAATTAAATCTTAGTGCGCCTTAATAATATTATATTAAAATGTTTTTAACTCAGAGCATAAAAGCGTTCAAATCAGTATACGAATATAAATTTCAATATTTGAAGTACTGAGCACATTTATACTCTCTATAAAATACAAAAATACTCGTGTTTGTTTTTACAACTAGCCCAAATACGAAAGTTCCTTTTGTTAGTAAAGCGCTAATTTTATTTCGAAGAGAGAAATTTTTCAAATTTGACCATAATCCAGATTTTCAGCTTTTATCCAAATGCCAAAATGACCCATTCCTTTATATCAATGGATACTATGCAGAATTATTCAGGAAAAGTATAAG
Source organism: Stegodyphus dumicola (assembly GCF_044657685.1). Lineage (NCBI taxonomy): Eukaryota > Metazoa > Arthropoda > Arachnida > Araneae > Eresidae > Stegodyphus > Stegodyphus dumicola. Next base: position 163,912,407 of record NC_140781.1, read on the forward strand.
CTAGGTGTTAATGAATTAATAGTGAAATTAATTTTCTGCATACATCCTTAAAATTGAAAAGAATTTTGAAATGATACTACATTAAATGTGCGTAATAGTTACATAGAATGTTGCATGCAATTATATACAATTAGTTCTAGAGTTAAAATACAATGGACATAATACCGTACAATTTGTTCCGTAATCAAGAAACATTATAGAAATTTACTTTCACCTGCACTGGAAATATCTGCGCCTTCTTTGCACATTTATATTAGAAAAAGAATTTAATGATTTTCACACCCATTTCTCAGCAGATTTTGGGCTACCACAGTCGAGAGATGATTTCGCTGAAAACTAGTAATTCGACAATCGTTGAAATTCTGGCGACCGAGATAGCTGCATGAAAATTTTCGTGTTTTTTCCCTCTAGTGCAAAGTGTTGGTGTTGGTGGTGTATTTAATTATGGCAAAGCACACTAGGGCTATCTTCCTAAGGGAAAGGGATGCCTTCGTGGAGGAATTTCTAAGGGAAACTGGCTCGTATACACGTTACACATGGGGAAAACCATGAAAACGCCCATGCAGCCAGCCCGTTCGCGGGATTCGAACCTTGGACCGAACTACCATTGTTCAGCGACTTTACCGCTCGGCCGCTGGTGGGCCGATCTAGTGCACAGTGAACACAAAAACAGTGTTCTCAAAACGTCTTCTACGAAAGCATTCCTCCTTTCTCGTAGATAACCTTCATACCTTTTGCCGTAATCTAAATAGTCTAATCCACCGCAACAAGTGGTACGCAAGAAAGAAACAGATGGTACGCAAAGAAGCAAAGCAATTTAACTATTAAATACAAAAATTAAATACCCAAATATCCTGTTTTTTAAGTTTTTACTCTAACTCTAGTAGATTTATGCGATCTGAGCTTTGTTCAATGTCAGTAGCCGCTCATAAACTTCAGCAAAATAATCCGTTTTTATGTTCACAAATGTTTTTTAGTCACAGACATAACACAATTTTTCATAAATGATGTTTTTAAAAGGAGTAATAGGTTTGGTTTAGTTTATCTGATTACGGCAAAACTTCGCGGACTATCTGCCTAAGGGGAGTGATGCCTTCGTGGAGGGCTTTCTAAGGGAAACTGGCTCGTATACACGTTACACATAAAAGTAATAATATAAATGGATGTTATTTTTAATAGGGAATAAGAAGAAGTTCCTATAAAAAGGTAATAGTATCTCATTAATTCTTTTAGAGTTGATGGATTTGTTAGCATGTCTTCATTTTATTTCGCCACTATTCCCGAGCTCATACTGCTCTTTCAATTAGAATAACTTTTTACATCGGTTTGCTAGTCGATTTGCTCACACTCTAACAGCAGGAATTTTATCTTCTTGTTGCTTAGTATTCCCTACGTTTCTACGCGATTTGAGAACATCGTCATTTGTTTTTGAAGAACTCGTAATATATGATGGATTTAAATATTTGTGAAAAAATAATAAAACAAACCAAATATTTTCAAATGGAAAAATGGCTGGTACTGACGAAGCGGAAAATTGGTGCTTCGCAGGTATTAGGTCCGAGACAATCTGCTAGCACTATGAATATGGAAAAAAATTTTATAGAAAATATAATGAAAATTATTTATTATTTGGGCTTCGGAGTTCAAAAATAGTAAACAAGTAATGAAAAGTTTTGTTACTTAAAAGAAAAAGCTTTGGAATCTAGTTACCTAGTAAGCCTAAGAATTGCCAAGATTAGGCAAGCTCACACTATTGCAGAAAACCTTATATTAGCAGCAGCTAAAATTATCGTTTTAACGTTATTGAACAAAAAAGCGGCTAATAACCTTAATAATATTACGTTTATCAAATGATACAGTAAATTGACAAATTCATGAAATGACAAATTCCGTAAAAGAGACACTTATTCAAAAACATAAAACACAGTGAGTATTTAACATTGCAATTGGATGAAAGTACTGATAAAACAATTTTTTTCAATTATTAGTTTATAATGTTTCAATTATTAGTTTAGATGTTTCAATTATTAGTTTTTTTTTATTATTTATATGATAAACTAATGAATAAATTTTGTCCCTTTTATGATACATCAGTGAAGCAGTTTTGGGATTTGCATTTTTTTAAATGCTGATTTTATTAATTTAATTTATAATTCTAGTGCAATGTTTTGCATAAAAAATTACCTACGTTTCAGGAACATATTGAAATGCACTAAGCCTTAGCTAATAGTCTTAACTAGAGAGATAACCTGCTTAAACGGTTCACTAAACCAAGTTATGCCTTCTAAAGTTCTTGAGAAATTTTTAAAGTAGTTCATCGTTTAATTAGTTTAATGAAGTTCAAATATCCATCTTCCTACTGCGATAAATGGTGTTTCTTATATGTTGAAACAGCTCTGCGTACTGTAAAAGGAGGAATAAAATAGTGGATTAAGGAGTAGGTCTTCAAGTTCAAAAATGTAGCAAAACAATTCTCTGCTGCTCATCTAATTGGAATATGTTTCCGAAGATTTATGAGATTGAAAAATTTAATTAAGAACTGTAAAATATGCTAGTGAAATTTTCAATGCAGTTTCAGGGCATGAACAATCGAGCGAAAAATGCCGCTGAAAATTCGGAGTGTGTTTCACGGGTGTTTTCATGGTTTTCCTCGTGTGTAGCATGAATGTGAATAAGTTTAACTTAAAAAATTTTCGAAGAAGTCATCCTGTCCTTAAAAAGGTAACACTATATATTTTATTATAATATAATCTACAACAAGAAATAGAATAAGCCGTTTCAAATGGAAGATTAAATACGATAATATAACCTCTTACTTTGCTAAAACTCTTATAGTTTACCGAAAAGGAGAAAATTCTAAAATGATAAATGCATATTATAAATAAATATTACAAGAAAATTATAAATATAAATTAAATATTTCGAGCAAAATTTTAGTGATTTTTCTATTTACTATAATAATGCATTTTAATCAAAGGTAGACTGAAATGTAAACATTTTTGTTACTTAAATGTAAAGAAGTGAGACAGTAAAAATACAAAACTTTTAGTGTACTCGTATATAAGAAAGTAACTTACGTTCTCCACCATTTAACCTTTTCATGCCGCACTATGATTCAGGAATAAAAAATAAAATTAATTTATCAGATTCACTAGAATACACCCATAATGACTATAATACAAAAACAATTCCGTAAAAATTTCTGTCTATGATTTCTCGGAAGTTCCATTTTCGGAACATTCGCATGTAACTCAGTCTTTTTTCTTTTTTATTCCTTGATGATAACAAAGCGTTGTATGATGAATCTTTTAAAATTTTATGGTGTAATAATCGTTTGCTGAACAATATGATGTGAATTACTAAAATTTAAGTAAAACTCATTAAACAATTTCAATAATTTTTAAATAGCATAATATTTTATAAGAAATGCAAAGCAAAAAAGTGTAAAGAAACAATAACAACAATTTACACTTAACGCAAACTTGACTAACAATATACACAATCCGAATAAATGAGATTTTCAAAAAGGTAAAATACGTTACCAGTAAGAAATAAAATATGTTGTCCTTTAGAAGATATAAGATTTCAACCAGTAGCACAAAAATTTAAAACATTCAAATACACTAATTTTATGTAATCCTTTTTAGCACTTTCTCAGTGTCCATGATATTGTGTGTAGCAGTGTGCATAGAGCCTTTCGCTTTGCATTTAAAGTGCATGTTTGCATGCTTGTAGTGTTTTTTGACACACTACACGCCGCCCTTGTGAAGGTGTAACTATAAAATGTACATCTGATTTTTGACGTCGACTGATAGGCACGGGGTCCAGGTACAACGTGAATTTTAGGTTTCGCTCGAAGCAAATTAAAACTCTCCTAAAATTCACACAAGTAAGTTATAATGTTGCGTTTTTGTGTAAATTAGTGTGTAAGATCCACCCAGCAGCCACAACCACATTCAGTGCGTTGATGATTAAGTTCCAGTACCATTTTTTGCTGCGAAAGTTTTGTCCATAACTTCCAAGAAATCGGTTCAACAGATCTACCCCATCCATTCCTTCATTACATAATTTTATAATGTAAGGTTGGGGAACATCAACTTTCTTTTTTCGAGCACAGACATGTCTTTTTGCTCTTCCGTTCCGGTTCGTGAGTGATAAAATTTACTGCAATAATTACAACAGAACTATCGTTCCAACGGCACATATAAACTTCTCCATCGCGACTGTTCGATGTAACATTGTTATGGAAAAATACTTTGTGTTTCTCTGGATTCTCAATAAAACACACTTGTTCGGAGATAACTTTTGATTCAAGTGGCAGATATTCATGTTTCGAACTTTTTGCATAGATATACATAGCATCAGGACACCTATTTTCTAAGCAGATCACCCAGACTTTGAACTGAAAGCGAATTGGTCATCCGCGTATGAACAGCTTAGAAAAATTATGTCCACAATACGGAATCATGAATTCATCGATACCTAGATTTTCAAGGGAAAATCGAAATTGACAAAAATGTTTTCCAATCTCTTCATGAAAGGGAGGGATTTGAAGCATACGTGGTCATTTATAACAAAATAAAGCAGCTATCGGAGCTCAAAACAGGGATATACACAGCTGAAACCAATTACCATCCCCTTTGGAGAGAGAAGACATCCCTCCAGGCCTCTCCCCCTTCTTTCTTCAGAAATACACATTGCTAATGCCCCTCAAAAAGGGCATGTTTACGAGATATGAGAGCTGAATGATACGAAATTCTGTCTGATATATGCCAACTAATGAAGCAGGAAACGTTCTAAATGAATTGCTTTAAAAATTCATTTATCTTATCTTTTTGAAAATCTTCTATTTCTTTAAACTTATTAAAAAAAATTGAGAAATAAAGAAACTAGCTAGGTTGGCATACTCAATCGTTAAAAAACAGAGATTCCTCTGCGGTTCAAAATATGCCCGATGCAATCTAGTAAGCTGTAAAACATGGTAATATATTTCTCAAATATTACATCTCTCACTTCATATTAGGGAAAATAGAAAAATGTACTTCTTATGAGTTTATTTTATCCAACTCTGCAAGTTGCATGAAACGGGGAAAAAAGCAACCAAAAATTGTCAGATTTTTACAACTGAACTGTGAAATCAAGCATTCACATTTGAACTTCGATTACTTAATAATTGTCACCGAAGTCGCACAATTTAATCACCGAAGTCCTTAAATTGTCCTCGAACCATTTTCCCTTCTCATGAACGGCGTACAGCAAGAAGACGCTCTTCTTCGTTACTTATGTTAGATGTTGTGTCGAATTTTTCTGCTTCAAGTTTGTTATTGGTTATGATAGAAATGAGTTTACGAATGGTTACAAGACTTGACAAGTATCTTCGGGTGGCTTCATTCCTCTAGTAATAGAACCTTACCATGAGATGCATTATGTCAGAGACAACCTCCCTTGTCTTTTTTTTTTTTTTTTTTTTTTTTTTTTTTTTTTTTTGACGTCGCCTTACCTTATTTCTGACCAGTTCTGAAGATATAAAGAATTATCTTCCTGTGTGAGAAATAACCGATGTCCTTTAAGCAGAATGTTATTCTCTACTAATTTTTCCTAATTCAAATTTTTTAAATGCAGTTTTTAGGAGAATGAAGATAGATAATTACAAATTAATCCAGTCGCCCTTTCAAAGGGCGACTGGGGTTTCTAGGGGACCCAATCGGCAAATCCTGGGTGAGTAGAATCATCATCCAACACCCTTTTAGTTCGGGCGCCATTGTGGAGGCATTAGATATTTTGGAGACAGGCAAGATGAAAAATGAGCAATCGCCTTTGCTGGGAATCGAACCACGAACCTTTGGAATACCGGCCCAGCGTGCAGAACCACTACACCACGAAGGCACGCTAGGAAGGCGGGAGAAATACCTTATATATTTATAAGGGGCAATAAATATTTGCGTCGGCTGAGCATAAGAAGAATTACTAAACTAATTATTTGTGCAACTTGCGTAGTCGGATAATGTAACGTTTTTCATTTTTCTACTCTATGTTCTTGCATTTTACGTTAAAAATTAAGAAACAATATTTTATTCTACGAATACATTGATAGAAAAATTGCGTAGTGTAAAAAATTTATATTGATAATTTATACAGTAAAAGAGAAATTATTACCAAGTAATGCTAAATAATAATTAAGAAACTAATTGTTGAAGATATTTAAGCTCGTAACAAATATAAATTTAATGAAGTAAATTATAATATATTTTATTGAAAACTGCAGAATGCTAGTTTTGTTTTCCACTGAATAAGTTGCGGTAAAAATGGCCACACATCTTAATATGACTTAAAATAAAAATGCAGTAATTTTTATTAGCGTAAATATCGTGTTTACGCTTATTTGCTATTAAAACAAGTTCTTGAATTAATCGTCTTGCTTTTATAGTTTCTTCTTATTTAATACTGAATAACATTAGACATCAGTTCAAGGAAATCTTTTAAAGTAAATCTGTTTGCTTAAATAAGCATGTACTTTTTCTTTCGTAATTTGTAGAAAAGATTTAAAAAATGACTTAAAGGCTGGAAAACGATCAACTAAAACGAAAACAGTTTAATGTTATGTCATATTAAGCACTTTTTCATTTTTTATCTTGTTCTCCCTTCAAGTATGTTTATGCTTTCAGATTGTGCAGCATTACTTCATCGGTACCTATTTGCTATAAAAGTATTATAAAAATAAGACTATCATTATCGTTTTAATGACTTTAGAGAATACAAATCAAAAACGCTACATTGAAGTCAATAATAAGCCCCGTTATAATGTTTCGGAGTAAGACGCTCATACCACTTGCAAATATTGGGCATTTGACTTTCAATAAATATATGGTCATGAAATATCTCCGGCATTAAGAACGCAATATCGATATTACCTTTGGTATAAATTCAATTGTTCCTTCCTTCGATGACTTCATTGAAAATCTCCTCCATGTTACACTTTCAACGATAACAAAGGAGCTTATTAAAGATATTTTCTCCTCCAATAGAACTCAGTTTCTGTTTCAGACAAAAGCCGCGAAATGAGTTCAGGATGAATAGTGCATATTATTAGGGAATTTTCTTCTACTTAACAATGCTCGGTGTTATTAAATTCACATCAAGGTCGCAGGGGATTAATTCCTTATGTATTTGTATAATCAACACAATTTTTTGCTGCACTTAAATTATTTCACACAAGACGTGAATAAAATAAGTTACGTTTATTTAATCATGAGTTTATGTGGTTAAGGCAAATGAGCTTCGTTTGTAGTTTTGGTATCTGTGGTATCTTTTTCAAGGCGTTTGATTTGTATTTTATTCATCAAAATAATAGAGGAATTATGCATTCTTTCACGTAAGAATATGACGTAGGGAATGGAGAATTTATCAGCTTTTCAAATTCATTATTCCTATACGTATTTCTAATAGTTGCAGTTTAAAAGAGAGCATATCTTACAAAGAATGATATCCTTTCATTCGTGGAAAACATAAAAAATCAAATGTACTCTTGCCAGAAAGCGAAACATGGCTGTTACGATTGGTAGCCGGACCATTCAACAACTATATCACAAAGAAACGTACTGAGGTACGCCTAAATATCTTGTATGCTTTCTCCATAGAAGTTGACCTCACAGAGACAGGACGGAATTCAGTCGGCCAAAATCTACGTAATGGTGAATCATCTTACACAACATCTTAGTTCGGGCGCCATTGAAACATTATTAGCTCTCTCGGAAAAGGAAACTTTAGAGAATCAGCTTTTTACTCATTCAGAGATTCCAATACTGGATCTTCTTATTGCCGTTTGGAAATATAAGTCACTCCCTACGCACACACAGAGACACAATAAAAAATATTTCGTTTACGTACAACATTATTTAAAGTTAATTTGTTTTCACATAAAACATTAGAAAAAAATATATACAAAGCATTCCAGTACCAGTCTTTTCTTTCTGTATATTACTTCAGTCATACACGGAAGTATAGCATACCGAATACCAATGCACTGCAGCCTTTGCTAACCCTAGAGCAAAACATTTATTCAATATTTGTATCTTGTCAATAAATTAGAAAAGAGGTGCTGAAAGAAAATTTAACTTCTCTTGGGCTATTAATACTTTTAATGAACTGGATTTTAATACAATAATTTTACATCAGTATAAATTAATAATGTGTAAGTGTAATAATTTTACACTGGCAGAAATAATGTATGTTGTTAAGAAATTAAAATACTATTTTTTTAATTGGCCAAACTAACTTAATTAACTAAAAGTAAGCTTTTTGAATGCGGAAATCTTCAACGAAATTCAATTAACAATCTGAAGAAGCCTTACATATAATAGTCGAAGAACCAAATTAAAAAATATAGTTAAGTTTTTAACCGGGTTAACTATCGATCGTTTGCTTATTTCTCCTTTCTGAATGACAATTAGTGTTTCTTGACACGAAATTTGAATGCTCGTTTAGTTTAGCATTTTCTATAACCTTGTCAAACCATCCGTAAAGATGTTCTATAAATTTTTGAAAAATTAATAAAAGAGACGGGATCGTCAAGAATTGGAATATGAATTTTAATAATAGAAAAAATCATGAACGATTGAACTTTGGGAGGGTTTTGCAACTTATCGAAGGATGAAATAGTATGACGATAAGATTACTAGGGTTATTTTTAACAGCAATATATCTTTTTTTGGCAAGACGAAACTTGTTAAAGTCTTTGTCAATGACGGTGGAAAATATCCTCTGTCAGTGACAACCATTTTCAAATAACTGAGTTCCTGAGAATGAAAGAATCTGGAAAATACTTAAGAGAACGATATAACATAACAGTAAAAAGGAGCTATTATTTCCTAGCATGGTGACATGATTTAACATGAAGAGAGACAGAAAAAAAACAGAAAAAATATTAGAGTGAACAGAGGTATCGAAATCAAATTCATTTCTCATAACTGGAATACCGAGGAAAGGAAGAGAATTTTCAGAATTAGATTTAAAAGTGAACTGGATGGCTGGATCTGTCGAATCCATAACAGATAAAATATTGATTAAATCTTATTTATTGGCTTCAAAAGACCCAAATGCGTTATTCCCATAGAGAATAAAGAAACGAAAGGACATTTGTTTGGTTTGAAAAGGAGTTTGAGGTCAAATTTTTCAAACAAAATTGACATGAAACAAATGCTTATAAATGTCACCAAACCTCAACTGGTTGTTCTGAGGGGATTACCCAAAACTGGTATTTCATTTGAGCGATAGTATTTACTTTAAAACGAATTTAGTTTGACTGAATGAAACTTTATAGAGAGAAATTAAATCCTCAATCTCTTTACGTGCGAAACTGAATCGTCGAAGAAGGGTTTGAAGACATTTTAATTTCTTCTCAACCGGAAATACAGTAAACAATGACTTAATGTCAAAAGTAATCATACTGAGAGGAAGCAAAGGAATTTCCTTAAGTTTATCGATGCATTCAAAAGAATTTATTTTGTGTAAATATTATATAAAAGTGATGCAGAAAATTTTGAAATTAAATATGTGGCTAAAAGGGATGATGTTTGTCCTAACTTACAAGTTATAGGGCAAATAGGAATTCCAATTTGCTTCTATTTTAACTTTTCCATTGCTTTCGATATAAAATGGTTGTCATTACTTCCGTCTCAGTAATCTTTCTTTCTGTTGTAGAAGAGGGACTTAAGTCTAATCGCTCTCGAAATTGAAAGAATTATTTTTAAAATGTACCTCAAACTATGATTGATATTTTTCCTTAATTTTGTATGTTACATTGACATGTTTCCCCTTCGATTTGATATCATACTTCACGAGCTGGATATAAAAGTGTCACCAAACTATAGAGCTATTTATATACTTTAGTTTTTAAATGAATAAAGTTTTGATTTTTGATTGAACCGACAAAGTACATTTTCATTATATCATTCTGGGAAAAGCAAAAAAAAAAAAAAAAAAAAACAGAGAAGCTATCATTAACTTCTTACTCACCTTTCATGTAAATTAATTTTAAGCATTAAATCAGAGTAAAATTCGCATGATTGAATTTATTTAAAATAATGCTTAGGTTACCTTTTACTATTCAATCACTCCCTCTTTAATTAAACAACCTCAACATAATAAAATTAGTTTGAGCAGGGAAAAAGGCTTTATATTACGTGCATGTAAGTACTGGCTTATTTTTCTTTTACTTAATAATATCATAAATTACGTAAAACATTGAATTTTACGTAACAACAAATATAATTGCTTGAACAACAAATATAATTCTGCTGTATAATACCTTAGTTTTATTTTCCTGTATCTCTCCTGGTATTTATTATTATGTGCTGATGTCATGAAATATTAGACTGTTAAATTTTGTCTTATTTCTACGTATGCATTGCAAAGCTTGGAATTAAATATGAGATTTATTACTCTTTATTGCCTCAGAATGCTTTAACTGGAGCTATTCTAAAAATGAACGTGATATTTTGGAACGTAGCAATTAATCATCTCAAAATGAATACTGTCATAGCAAAGATACATTATCACCGCTTCTTCGTTATTATTCTACAGCGACTAGTAAGCAGAAAACTAGCCAGATATGCATGACTGGTAAAGCAAATCTGAGCTCACTAGTCAGACCTGCGTATTAATGCATTTCAATACACTAATAGTATTCTATCCAATTTACCAGATGGAATCTCACGTAATTACTAAAATTGTTACGCACATCCAACAGATTTTCCTCGGAAAAGTTTAAATAAATTTTATAATTTTTAATTTAACAAATAGCCAGAAATCATAGATACTTTTTTTGCAAATTAAAACCATACCCAAAAAGAAGTCATATATGAAACTGCCTGAAAGATTCTGAAAATTGGTAGTGTTATGAGCATTAATATCTGAAAAATATTTTCTAAGCACACAAAACATTTATTTATTTGATCTGAAATTTGTATTTCATTAAAGTTAAAGCAATTTCTGATATAGCAGAAAATCGGTAAGTTACGCAGTTTGAAACTGTCCTCAGTTATTGATGTGAGATTTTCTGGTATGTGATTTTGAATGATGCCGTACTATGAATTAATATTTGATTGAAAGCACTGACTATTATAAGAGTAAAACAGAGTAGTATATATTTTATAAAAGTAAAATGTAATTAATTACCTTTAGGAAATATCCATTTTTAAGCCAACAATAAAGTTTCGGAAATATTTTTTAAGAGCACGAAATTACACACACTTTTCTTTAAGTATATTAAAGATAGAGAAATGTATATTTGTTTTCAATGAATTACATTATATTTTATTTTAGATATAGTTTTTAAATGACTTGTTTCAATAGAATTAGAACTAATAGTAGTATGAAAAGGTTTATACTAAATTAGTAAAATTATATAATAATAATTTCTACGAAAGGTAAAATATTTTAGGAAATATTAAGTTTTCAGAGTCATTAGGTTTTTAGATTTTGGACAGTTGAAAACAATGCAGTGTCCTTGCCGGGATTCGAACTCGCAGCTCTCGAATGAGCGCCGGATGTGCTACCGTTATACCCCGTAGACATGCTGGAAGGAGTTAGAAAATACCTTATATACTCCCCCTTTAAAAAAAATGGGAATAAGGGGATCTAATTGCAAAATCCTGGTGGTGACGAATTATTGTTCACCACCTTTTGTTTCAGGGGTCTGTAGAGTCATTAGGTTTTTTTTATGCTCGAGATATGAACAATGTTCAGTGCTCTCGCCGGAATTCGAAATGTGGACCTCTGGAAAAGGCGTCGAATGTTCTTCCAGTTACAACACGAAGGCATTCAGAAAGGAAAGAGAAAATACCCTATAAGCTATTATATGCTTATCGGATATTTTACGCCAAAAAGCTTAGAAAGAAAGAAGAGACCTGTTCTAAATCAATATTGTATTTAGAAAGAAGATTTTTCACATCATAGCTAAATCGCAGCTAACAATAAAGGGGATTGGAAGGCTCTAAACTTTTGATTCTTTTAAAAGAACTCTTTTTTCTGGGTCAAATGTGTAAACGCATTGAGTTTATTCTTTTATTGTGCAGAATTCAATCCGAGGATTGCCGATTGAAACATCTTTAATGACAAACGTGTCGTAAAGAGCAGTTAGAGGTCAATATAAATGTCATTAAAGGTTTTTAAGGTTGGTTTCTGTTAAGAACAATTCCCATTTAACTTCTTCTCATACTTTATCTAAAGAGATTTGATCTTTATGCGGGTCGAAAATTTTAACACAATTTCCTTTATGGATTCCAAATATCAGGAATTTAGCCACATAAAATAAAAAATCAGGAATGTGACATTTTTGTTTCATTTCCCAAGCAAAGTATGTTTAAAATGACTGCAGAATAATATAGACAAATATAGTTATCTTTAAATTCATACATAGAGAATGATGATAAGTTGAAATATAAATAAAGAAAGTTACTCCATCAAATTGAAATTTTCTTGATTTATTAGAAAGAAAGATTATTTATAAATTACACTGAATAGACAGAGTAAGGTCGAGTAGCCTTTAAGTCAACATACTTGCCCTTATACTCATATTAAGATTTATATTTACTGATTTAGAATACTGTGGATCCTCATAAGTGTTTTTATATCTCCAAGGATGCATAATATTGACGAAAAATCAGACAACTTGTAAAGCAATATAACTATATTATAAAGAATTAAATATATAATTTTTTCTAGTTTATGTATAGTCTTTTAAACTCGATGTGTGATTTAAATTTTCGTTTGAGGTTTGTCTAAAATGTTTATGGCTATTGTGATTTAAATCATCAGCTACAGTACTGCCGATTCTTTAATTAAGTTCGGCAGTTAAACTGCCAAGAAAAAGACGCTCTTGTTAATTTGCTCGTATTTGCGCTACCACTTGCAATTCAGTAGTACGTAAGGAAAACAACAGAAATACCCATGCAGTAAGCCAATTTGTCAGGATTCAAACACTGTGTCGAAATGTTAGTGTTAACGATTTTAACTACTCAACCAGTAGTGGACATCCTATGTTTCAAATTTGTTAATTTGCCTAATACAGAGGGTACACAATGCGAAGTGTTCTAAAGCATTTTAAGAAGAAGGCCATTTTTATATAAATTAAATTTTATATGAAAATAAAGAGCATGGAGAAAAGAAGTCCGTTTAAAAACAGCTATTCTGGTTAGGAGAATATGTAGTTATTTACAAATTTCAAGAAATCGATTCAAGTTACATTTTAACAACAAATATAGCCGTTAAAATTATTTATTTTATATTAAAAGGTACAGAACAATGGTACCGAATTAATGTATTATTTTTGCATTATTGTGCAGAATGTTAGTGTTATAACGATTTTAACTACGTTGTACTAATAATGTTCATTATTAAAGTTTCAAAAGATGCTGCAAACTGGTAAATTAATATCGTTTGTAGCATACAATATCAATATTAAACGCCTGTGACTGCCACAGCATTCGCTGTCTTCTGTCCCAATCGCTAGCCATATGTCAAACTCTTTATTGTGTGCCCACCAAAGTGTATTTAGTCAATTCTGCACTTCAAAGTTCTCAAACTAGGCAGCATATCTTCGAAAGCTTTGCAGTAATAATCGACAGTTTTCATAAAGCACTCGCTTATTCATCTGAGAAACTGGTAGACATAATTTGTGAACTTACAACTTAGTTTTCTTTCATGTACCTAAATTATGGTCATCTAGTTTTAACATGAGAGAAATTATCACAATCTTTAAAGCAAATAACTGCTTTGTATATTATTGATTAACCGCTTAGCAGATAGAATAAAAATGCATCAAATGGGAAAATCCACTCGTAAGTCTAATCAGGGTCCTAACAGCTTGGGAGTAAGTATCTGTTTTGCATATTTTGCCTTGCATTTCAATCAGATTGAACTGAAGCTCGCTCTTCCAATACTCCACATAATATAGCCAACTTCTGCGTAAATGCAGAGTAAGTTTGTAAAAGGATTAGTGTATCGTGTCTCCATAAAGATGCTAAATATCTTACAGAAAATTCAATATGCAACATATACTCCTCTAGAAAACACGAGACATCTTCATTATTCGTAGCAAGAACGAAAATATATTAGTTAGTTTACATAATCTTGTAAAAAATATAATCACTTAGAAAAGATTTTACATAGCAGAAATGCTTGAAATAATCAAAAAAACATGAGTGTAATGTAAAAAGCATTTCCATAGCGGTCTGTTACCTTCCAAATAAACGCAGGAAAAACGAAAAAAAATCATATGACTAAAATTAGGTAAAGCAACAGCATTGTATTTGATGTAGATTTTAGTTAAGACACTATTTATTTCCCGGACAAACAAATACATATCCCTTCCTCAACCATAGGAGTACAGAAATATGCCAAGATCGAAAGAGTCTTGACTAAAATCTACGCAAGCGAATACTTGCTGTTTTGCTTAATTTTAAGTTTTACTTTGGCGTGCTTCTCTTCTATCTTGAATTCATACTACTTGTTTATCATCATTAGGAACAAAGCAGTTTTATCCATACAATTTACTTTAACGTTGAGTAAAATCAAATGTTGATTGCAAAACCTGTCTTTAGTCCTACTATTTTTTTAACTTACGATTAATGTTTTTCTTGAGTTTTGTTATGGTTTAATTTTATACAATTAAGAATATACATTGCTTTAATATTATTGATTTAACTGTGAGACTATACTAATTATTACAAATATTTAAAAACATGCAATGGTAAAAATTACACTATAAGAAGCAGGAATGCTTTTACTGCTTACGCTTAAAAATTGCAAAGTAGAGGAATCAGTACAATGCTCCTGTTGAGAAATTATTTTGGTGAACTAAATTTTTGTTCTGTTTCATCTCTAATAGAGTATGGAGTAGCAGTAAACTAAAAATTATCAGAGAATAGTTGATCAGAATTTTGATGTCCAGAAGAATATCTAAGCAGTAGTAGCCGTAGTTAGATATTCCTTTATCTTTTAGATATTTCGTTAGGGAATATATAAAACTTTATGCGAAACTATATCATAAACTATATGCTGACGACTCCAACAGAGTGTGCATAATTTCTGCAAATACAGTCATCTGTTTCGATATATTAAAGATATTTTAAAGATCTAGTTGTTTGTGGTTTTCTTGTTATCATCTTGAATCCTTCAAGCGTGATTGATCATTCATTGCATCTGTTATCCTTGAGGTGAAGGGTAGCTCATTAACCATTAAGAGAAAGAACATAATGACTATGAGAATATTGCCTTCTTGGAGATTTTCTAAGAAAAACTGACTCGGATATATGTATGATATATGGAAAAACTTGAATATTCCATGCAGCTGGACTTTCCTCCAGCAATTTGAATTGAAGAAACGACTGAAAGGTTTCAGACGCAGTTTTTTACTTAAAGCTGCTTCAAAAGAGATTTTTAATTATTGACATGTAGATTATTACATTATCAGTTCTTTTGTTTTTTCAGTTAGTTGAAAATCTAGGGAAGTACCAATTTCTTAAACTCTTGTTCACTTTTGAAGGAGGTTTAACACAGATCGGTTTAACATGGCAATATTTTGACGTAATTTATTTTATCTCAGATGCTATATGATTTACCAGAAGCATATATACAACCAAAGAGCTGTTAGATCTGAGATTCATTTTATACTAGCAAAGGTTTTATTAATAATACGAAATCATATAAATTTCCTTAAATTGCTATAAAAGGAAGACTCCTGCTTTCTGCAGTTAAGCTTTCCTCCCTCCAACATGCTTTCGTGGGGTAACGGTATCACACATCACGCGCAATCGAGAGGTCCAGGCTCGAGTTCCGGCGAGGACAATGCACATTTTTAACATATCCTGCTTCAAAAGAACATAATGGCTTTACAGTGGCAACCGAACTAAAACCTGTAGTGGACAATAATTCATCACCGCCAAGATTTGGCGATAATCACCAGTCACCCTTTAAAAAGAGAAGTATATAGGGCATTTTCTAACTCCTTCTAGCATGCGTAAGTGGTGTAACGGTAGCACACTCGGCGCATATTCAAGAGCTCCAAGTTCGAGTCTCGACGAAGCAAATGTAAATTTTTCACACACCCTTCTTCAAAAAACATATTGACTTTACAAAGCCAAGGAGTAATTTTCCAGCTTAGAAATGATATAGTTATGAATCATGTAGCATAGGAAAGCCAAAATAAACCCTGGGGAGCATACGTGAAGATTTTGATAACTAAACAAATCAGTTGGCATAAAGGTATTGTGTTTTGTAACATGGTTTTGGTGGCACTTAATATTTTTAATTCTAGGATGGAAGACTAAGCTTATATTTCATCATATTGACTAAGTTTCGGAAAAAACACTCCGAGCTAGTAAGTAAAAATTTCCTCTTGCTTGCGATTTCGCAGTAAAACTTGCACACTTTGAGCTAAAATTAATCTATTTCATTGACCTTTGAATTACATGAAAAGAAGTATACAAAACTGCGTCATTTTTTATATTTAATATCTAAGTCTGAAATAGTAGTGCGAAGAGAAATACCATTAATTCAAAACTCTGTATACCTAAACCGCTTACCATTACTCCCATAATGAACTCTTAAATTTTATCAAATGAAACTACTTTTAAACTGTAAGAGAGATTTTCACTATGCCACCAAGTAAAGAAACTAAACTTTCACAAAGCTAAATAATGTATGTTTCTTTACGATCCTCCTCAGGTGTCGCTAGGAAAGCACCCACTTTCATCGTCACAAGGGGCAGCGCAGACAAACTACCAATGCAGCTCACTAATTTAGAGTGCTTTCTTTACGATCTTTCCGAGGTGTCTTATCACATTTTTACCTAATTCACCAAGTGAAGTGATGGCTATCGATAAAGCCACCCATGCGTGTTTCATTGTTAAATAGGAACGTTGTATAAAAGATAAGCTACTAAAGCGGCATACTAAACTCAGATAGCAGTCTTACCTAACTAATTTGGTCACGGCACATTTTCTTCTCTCAGAAAACTAGTAGAATTTATATGTCCATTCCTCCTATGGGGAAAATATAATATATTGTTCAATTTTTTCCTACCTTAGAGTGAATAAAAATGTAGTTGGTTAGAATATTAATTTAGCTAAGTAGCAGCTGAACTTTCATGAATTAAAAATTTTTATACTTATGTCAAGAAATAATCTACATAAAGTTTATGTTTTAAATTTCGTGTTACTATGCTCCAATGTAAATATGCGTACGCTTTATTAATTCATATCTGAATTTTGTGATCGACAAAACAGAAGTGCAGTGCCTGACTTAAAACGCTTTTATTGCACTATAGAAAATCCATGTGCATAATAGTTCAGAAAGAAGACAGAAAATATACAGAAAGACAAACAATGAACAGAAATGCAGTACCTGACTTAAAAATTAAAACACTTTTATTGCACTTAGAAAATCCATAGACATAATAGGTTCCTTTTCCCCCCTCAATAATGACAGCTAAAATTTTATGCTTTGATTAAAAGTGAACCATATTCATCTTACTGTACCTGCGAAATTATTACTTTGTTTATTGATGTACAGAGCTATGTCCCTTTCTTCTTAAATTTTTATCTCGTTGCTTGGATACCGTACTATCTTATCATACGCCTGTTTAAATTAGATAAAAAAACTATGGTTCACTCACAACGTCCGCGAAACGCCAGCTAATTTCCAGGATTTTGTTTTGTGAAAAATATATGGCTTTGATGTCTGTACTTCTTCAATAATCTAATTTTGAATTTCTAATGAAAAGATGTATTTTTAAGCCTTTTTCTATCATTGCAGTACGTGCAAGAACCATTTTCATTTATGCCTGTTGTATAACATAATGTTTTTTTTTTTTTTTTTTTTTTTTTGAAGAAAACGAGACAGAAAAGAGATCAGTGATTAAAGGAAATCTAATTACTTTAATTAAAATGGTTTCTTAATGGTGTGAAAAATATTCATCTTCTTTTTCCCCTAGCTACAAGAACTAAATAATAGTTTGAATTTATTATTGTAGCAATTTCCAATAATCATTCTATATCTACTCGTGTTACAAATAATACTTATTCTTATTCCTACGCTAAATTATCGCGAATTGTGTCTCCAGATCTTCAGATGAAAATGATTGTCACCATATCATAATTTCTGGCCAATTTTATTTAGATTCACTGATTTGTAGTAAATTTCGATATGCGGAAATTTAGAAAGAACATCGGGTTTGTCTAAACGACAAGCAAAATTTGCAAGCAGAACACACATGTTTTATTACATTACGCATCTATTCGCATTAATGTATTTATTTACTTCAAAAGAACTGTAATAAATTGTATCTGTGGTACAGTCCTTTCAAAGATTTTGAAAGAGGCTTTCTCTCAAATATGCGGCTCTTCGTTTCTGCTGGTATCTGTTCATAGCATGCTCTTTCTTTTTAATGGGGCATATATTTGACATTTACTGCCTATTATTCCCAAGAAAAATCCGTGCATAACAGCACATTAATTATCCTTATTGTAAAGAAAAATGTATGCGATTTTTTACAGCTTCCGGGAAAGTTGTTACATGGCAGTTACTTGTCTGACATCAAATTTGATTCAAACTCGTGTGTATCTGACTGTTTCAGCACCTTATTTTTAAAACCATTATAATGTTACCTCTGAGACTAGTACCGTTTCCTCTGACGTAAAAATGTCTTCCTCTGTAATAGCACCCCAAGGAAATAAACTTGTGTAATTCGGAAAAGAGAACTAAGTACAAAATGTATTTAGCAAAATATCTCAACTATTTGAACCAAAACGTCAAACAATAAGATATGTTAATGATGATAATGTTATGACCGTTCGACTTGTAGTTGATGATAAGAATAATTTTAAGGCAATTACAGACTTGCAAAATTAAAAGGCAAAACTGAGCACTGAAAAAAAGATAAATAACTTTATAGTTGTTCTTTTTGATTAAATTTTATTCCGAAATCTCCATTCCGAAACGTTTCTAAAAATCTCCGTTGATGAATATAGAGCTTTTTACTTTTTACTATAATTTTTACTTTGTGATACATTTTGCTTAGGAAGTTTGGAAATTTATGTTTTCGATTTCCTTCCCACAAAGAATTATAATTGTCTGAAAATACTGTTCTCCAACGCATCTAAATTCTCTTGGAGGTTTTAGGGCTGAACTGAGCTTATGCAGCTTGCCATCTTACTTAAATGAACTGCTAAATATAGAATTATAGAAATCTTATTTCGGGCATTTCCTATTTGAAAGAACGTTTAGTTTCATAAGTTATACGTGGCTTATTGATGAATATTTTCACTTTAATGTTTTTCTAATGGACGATTTTTTAGTGACAAAATCATAACTCATACGATAACGTGAAGAAAAGTAGTCTGGCATAGGTAGATGTTTTTATACTATGAAATTTTATAGAACCGACAGTGACGTTATATAAAACCGATAGTTATCAAGACAAAATGTCCCCATGGAAGTTTTTATAACTGAGATGCAAACATTCCACTGGGAAATATTTCGCATTGGGACAAATGGAAGCTTGATTTTTCATTATCCATTTCATTCCTTATTGGCTAAGTCTTCCTTTTCAGTTCTATTCAGGGAACCAAAAGCAGATAGTAATTAGGATTAGTAAAATTTTGAAATGTGGAGCATATTATCTCAAATCTCTTAATAATGTTCCATATCCTTATTGAATAAATTATTATTGAAGTTTCCAAATATTTGCATTTAGGCGTTTATAATGTAATAAATTATAATGTAATACTATTGTTTTAAAAATAAGTGTGTAAAATAAATCATTCATTTTACACACTTACTTTTACTAATGAGGTTGAGATTACTAATTATCTAATTAGTAAAAATGAACCTGTGAAAGTAGTGATAAAATCATAACAGTGACGTTTAGTGTTTCAAAAACTTTAGACAAATTTTATTATGATATAGACAATTTATTATGTGTTACTACTTTTAAAACTCTCAGTATTCCTCTTATATTGTACATTCATGTTTACTCGCACTTCCCTTATGATTGAATAAATTTAAATTAACATCCCTATTTAAGAAATTCTGCAGCTTTATTCGAGGGCTAAAGTAGCGTCATCCTTTGATTTGCTAATACATAGCTACAGATGTCACCAATAGGAGAATATTTGCAAAAATGAACAATATTTCAATTCACAGTGATATGTGTAATAACAATTGACTTGAAGTTATGATACATTTTTCTTACCGGTTATGAATTTTAGACAAAATACAATAATTCTTCATAGAAGAATATTTAGAAATTTTAAAGTAATTTATTTTAAATTTGTTGCTGATGGAAATAATATCTCTGAACGTGGTTACCATTTACATGAATTAAAAATTCTACTCGGTGGACGATCATCGCATATATCATAAGAAATAGTGATCTTATATTGAATTAGATTTCCCCTTTAACGGTAAACATTGATTTGCAAATCTTCCCCACTAACAAATTATGCATGAAGTCATATTAGGAGATACAGAATGCACAGTTCGAACAACTTTTGTACAAAAAAGCTATTACTCTTACGGATCTTCTATTACCCCGTTGATTCAGCAATACAAAAAGCACTTCACAAAGGAAAGATTCATTACCCACTGTTTTCAACTTTCCTGTTTCTCTCTTTCTTAACTTCTTGTAATTTTTTTATATCGGATTACTTGAAAGACATCTACCTTAGCATTGTTCTACCACGACAGCCCTAATACATTATTTGGCTTATCGCACTCGTCTGATCTAATCAGGACAAGTCCACGAATTTCAACGTGGCAAAGAGAGCAAGACTGCGTCTGTCATTGACAAGAGCTTTGGGAACCGATACGGATGGCGATAAGACTTTGCCCTGTTCCGCTCCAATTTAATAAAAAGCACGCTGGAGAAGGAATCCGAGGGTTTCTCTTCAAACCATTGGAGAGGACTTTTCCGTTTGCCTTGTATTTTGAGTGCTCTCACGCCGCGCAGACACTATACATTTGTAAACAACCATGCTTTCTCCAACCCGAATCTAACGAACGATAGAGCAACCAGGAGAACCAACTTTTATACAGATTCCGATGGCAGTCTTAACATGTTCTTCAAGACATGTTACGTTTTTCGTTGAATGTATGCCCACGGAATGAAATTCCGATACATATAAATCGTCATAAACCGAAAATTTTTCATTTAATCATATAACTAATTAGATATTTCTAGTTAGGGAAACGTTTTATTATATAACAACTAAAAATTTTCCTGTTGGATTGTACAATAAATATAATTTACCCTTAATTCACACCACAATGAATAAATAAAGAAAGGAATAGCAATTCCTTTCTTTAGAAAGATTCCTTCTTTCCTTTCTTTCTATAGAAAAGAATTTATTCTTTTTTATTTTTATTTACATATTTATTTACTTAGTTATTTTTTGAGAAATGTTTTTTGCACAAACTCATATATTCCTTTACTTGTAACTTTAAAACTTCATTTTCAGCATGGCGAAAGATAATTTCGTTACAGTCCTTTAAGAATAGAATAGAATGAAATGATCTAAAAATATGAGCTTCTTTTATGCCCAGTCTATATTAATAATAATATTATAATATGAGCTTATTTTATGACCAGTCTTAATAAAATAAATAAATAAATAAATGTTTACTTTAATCTGCGCATGAAAATGTAACAGCTTTTAAATTGCTAATGCTTAATTGTTAACCATACTAAACAATCGGAATTCACTCATTAATTTTTTATTTAATTTAATTTATGATTTTGAAACTGACATGCTTCGCGTGCTTTCAGAAATCAGACGTTACACTTCGGTTAATTTTTTCTTCTGTATTTCCCGAAAGCTGAGCATTTTCAGCATCTTTTACACAAATCTTTTTCACTGAAAAAATGTAGAAAAAATGCATGACGGATCTTAAGAATATATTTTTTGAGGACAAAAATAATTACTAATTATACGAATATTCGCAATTACAAGAAGTTTTAGGATTAAGCATGAACTTAAAAATTGTAATCGTAAATTAAACAGCGTCATTGAAACACACAATTATTCACTATTTTTTGTTAATATAATTCCGTTTAACGTAAAAGACTCAAAAAAACACGCAAGATTACAATTAATCATTTCTCTGAAAAAAAAAAACTTAATTATATTCCTAGGCTTATAAATCCTTTCAGATACAAGAATGCTTTTAAATGATAGCACAAGAGGACATCAATCATTGTATATATTTCACTTTCATATGAATATGATGGTAGAAAAGTTAAAAATTGAAAGTAAAGATGCAGATGTTTTTCAAGAAGTTACTTCCCAGGTTAATTGATTTAGGAAGTACAATAGTTTATTTAAGGATAATTAATTTTTATGAAATAAATGAATTGATCGATTTGGTCCAGTTTTGTTGAAATTTATAGAATATTAAGAAAAATTCAGACTTAAGTCGACAAGTAATTTAACTTGATTTTGAGTTGACGAATGAAGATGTTTATAATATATGCTGTACTTTAAATTACTAACTTAATTTAAGAATTGGAATTCTTAGTTTCTGAAAAACATTCCCATTATCTAGCTTTAATTTGTTATTTTTAGTAAGAAAGTATTATAAAGATTTCTAAACAATTTATTGAATTTGCATTTCTATAAATTTCTTGAATTATACTCCATTATCATTTACCAGAAAATGAAAGCTGAATTTAAAATTATTTAGAGACTAAATTTGTACACTTATATAAATTCGTATTTCTCATATAAGTTTTTGTTTATTATACAGTGAAATGTTTTCTAATCTTAAAAGTATTAAAAGGACAAATTCTGCTAAAAATAGATGTCGTAATCAGTAATAATATGCAAGTACATCCAACTCTAAAGCTGATATTTTTTTAATCAATGTAAACTTTCTTGCAAAAAAATTAACCATGACAAGCACTATGCTTTGGTCAAATGGCGCAATGTATTTTCAAGCAGCAGCTTTTAAAATATCAAATAAAAAAAGCTAGGGGGGGAATGTCATAAATTTTGAATTATAATTTCAAACCAATTCGGTAACATATTTGGCCGTAATGTGATAGTCTGTTTCTGCCTTTCGTTACTTTGAACTCTTTGATAAACTTAGATTTCATTACATTTGTCATATCTATCCTGAAAAGCCTAAAGAAAATGGGAAAGGCGTTTATGGGCATGAAAAAGATAAGATATTATAGTTCGCTTTTACACTGCCATTTTATAAGTTAGGCCTTTTTAAATAAAAATATAATGTATGATAAAAACTCCCAAGTTTTAGTCTTTAAATAAAATTTTTATATATTAAATTAAATCACACTGGAAAATTACTACATTTTTACCTACTTTATGAATTTAAACTTTAAAGCATCTCCTAAAACGGAATGTATTTTAAAATTATTCTGATAATATTTAGCTTGGTACAATGTAATGCAAAAAATTGTACCGTAATTTGTTCATAAATCCACGTAAATTTTTTGTAATCTATTTAATAATATTTTAATTATTCTTATTCATCTGCATTTAAATTTATTTCAAATCGTCATGCATTAAAAAATCTTCTTTTTCTATTTTAAAAGTTCTGTCAAATATTAAAATGCACATAAACTTTAAGTAGTGAAACGACTGTCTCTGACGTTTATCGCATTCAGTTTTATACTGTTAGCAGAACTTTAGAAATGAAAGATGTTAAATTTCCTAATTTATTTTACTTGTCGTAATATTATATGATTTAACAACAGTTTCTATATGTAAACCTGTTAAAAAGCGTTGTATGTACAGTCTCAGAGTAATTTTTACTTGTAAGCAAAATTTCTTTTATTACCTCATTTGCCAAGTTCTGAATTCTGGTCGAAAAGCATGGTCTAAGAGTTTCATTATAACATAGGCAGAAAGGGTAGGTTTCTCATTTTGTATACTAAGACACTAACCCATAACACAAACAGTTTTACTTGTAAAGAATAAGACATAATACAGTTGATTATGAATTAACATCAAATTTGTATAAAATATTTAAAAACTATAAAAATCATTTAAAATGTTTTATATGTAATATGGTTTTATATTTCCCATGCGAAGTTATGAACTTGCATAAAAGTTTCCATTTGTCTTACATTGCCGGTTATTTTTTAGTTACGTTATAATGTTACACTCAATTCAATTTAAAATTAAACACTAGTATCTCCTTCTAGAGTGACAGACAAATTCTCTCCCCTATTGTCAATACCATAATAGTAGATAAATATAAATCAAAAAAATAGTTACAGTAAATAACAACAGCAATAGTGTAATACAACTAAGGATTTATTTTTAACTTTAAATTGAACAACTTAGACAATTTAACAAAATGTACTCCCATTACTTACTTCCTGAGAGGAAAACTAAATTTAAGAATTGACAAGTATTATCGTTGAGTAGAAAAAGCAACAGAATTACGAGACAGATCTTAATATAAGAAATAATGTATTATCAAAAATGTACCTTCTAATTAAAATGTACTCACATCTGTTGACTCGAATTCTTAAATGTTAACATATTAAATTATTAATAATATATACTGAAAATTAAAACCTCTTCCCCTACAGAACAAATCTAACCCACACAAAAAAAAAAAAAAAAAAAAAAAAAAAAAAAAAAAAAAAACATATTACTAATATAATTTATATATCTGAAAATAAGTGAAAATTTTAAAATAAAGATTAAATAATATTAAAAAATAAGAAAACTCCTAAGAGGTTTTTAGTCTATACTTTGATCATAAATTTAAAAAAAATTAAATAGCTATTATATATAAAGGAAAAAAAAATAATTAAACAATGAACGCAGAGCTAAAATATAATCTCTCGCTTCTCGCTAATCCTCATGGTAAAACAAAAGCCTATTAGAATCTGTAATATTTGAAAGGGGTCCAGTCAGGATCGGACATAAGGAATGTCCAGTCAGGATTGCTTTTCGCGAGTTTTTATCATCGCCATGTAGTATTGGTAAAAAACGGATTTGAAAACTTATTTGGTGATGTAATGAAAAATTAAAACTAAATAGCAAATGTTATAATGGAGGAAAACATTTCACGCTAATAAATTCTTATTTAAAAAATAATACATGATTTCAAGTGTTCAAAAATGGCTAATATGAATAAAAGCAACGCATATTTACGAAGCACCATGACCAATGTTTCATTATGGAAAGCAATAGCGAATTAGATTTGAATGGAAATTGATGAATAAATTATCAAAATACCCATACTACTTAAAATGTAGCTTCTTGAAGATAACTTCATATTTAGCTGAAACATAAATTATTTGCTGTCTGCTGAAATTGCATTTCAGTGCCTGGTAAGATATTGGCAAACAAATGCAGTAGAAGAAACTGAGAAGACTCGACAGTTAAAATGATTTCTTGAAGAAAAGTATACCAAATAGTAGTTTTGAAAACGCAGAGCTTTTAAATATGCATGTATTTACAAAACCTGATGGCTCCTACTTGTTTTCGAAATTTTGTCTTTGTGTTTGTAATATTTTATTTAGTTTCACGTAATAAGTATAAAATATAACCCTTTTTAATCTAACAGAATTTAGCTGTGAAAATGTTCGAAAGTATCATATGAAAACGATTTCATGTTTTTACGCGCTTTTTCTTAATTTCTGTATTTCTGTATTCTGTTTCTTAATTTCTGTACTTTTTCTCTTGTTTTTCAACAGTTTGATGCTTTGGCTCCTTTCTTGCTGCAATTTTAACGTCTAAAATATTAGATTTAGTAATTAAAGCCTCTTTAAAATAAACTTAATTTTTTTTTAAATTTTAACACTTTTAAATTTGTCAGTTTGCCACCAGACTATTTAAAAGATTTTAACCGCCTTAATTTTAAATTATATTCCTCGTTTTGATCACAAATAAAAAAAATCGTAAAAATTCCTCATGTCTACAGAAGCAATTTTGGCAAATCATCTGCAATTTGAATAAAATTTGTTAAATGTTGTATCGCACCATAACTTGTATTTTTACAGAAATAAATTGCTTCATTGAACTAATTTTAGTTTCTGGTCTCTTTGGTTGATAAACTTCACGCCTTGATATTTAAGCATTTGAAACTGTAAAGCACTTTTTTTTTTTTTTTTTTTTTTTTTTTACATTTTGGAACTTATTTGTCAATTTCCGCTCGATTTTGTTTAGCAACTTAGGGCTTAAGAAGAATTTACTGGCTTTCCTAAAATCCTAAATTAAGCTTGAATTAAAAAAAAAAAAAATTCTATTTAAAATATTTTTGTTTGAAAAGTGGTTTTATCTAACCTTTTGATTTGTATCTCAGGTTTTATTATTTTGTTATTTCTAAACTTTCTGTTAAGCTAAGGTTTCTCACATCTTACACTGCAAAGAAAGAAACTAAATTATTTGACTTAGGAGTTCTTCCCTAGCATGCAGCACATACCTGGGAAATTCAGCCCTCTAACTTACTTTTAGACATACTTCCATACTAATAGACAATTCATAACACAATATATAATCCTTTGTATTTTTACACTGTATTAAAAAATCGTTTCTTGTTAGAGTCGGATGTATGTACAATCACATAATAAAAAATCCTTCGTGCCATGGCACTGTGATTAGAAAATGTTTCTTCTTGACGTAGAACAAATCCCACCCGCATTATAAAGAAACCTTTTTACACTCTTAGCACACACAAAAACAATACGAAAATTGGGCAGTTCTTATATCTCCCGTTCTACTAAGCCGTTTCATGAAATTTAATTTACATTTTTCATGTTTCGTAAGTACGACTTAGGATATATATTAGGTTTAATAATAGTAAAAAATTATTCTAACATAGCTGTGTTTTGAGACAAATCTAACTTTTTCTCAAGCGATATATTTTTTTTTTCATATTTCGATTCTACGACTCAAATCATGCTCAAATATTAAATTTTGTAAATTTTTGGGAGAAACTTACCGAGCAATTTATAAATTTATCTCGGTGCACTTTTTTCAGTTTGCACCAAGAATAATTCACTTGGCGAAATAGTAACCTATTTTCCTTTTCTTTTTTTCATTTGGCATTAGCAGAAAAAAAGGAGCATCATTCATTCTTTCCAATAATTTTAACAAAGTGCGTAGTGTGCATTTAGCGTTATTATCGCTTATAACAAATATGTCGAATTTCAAATTGTGTCAGTATATAAATTCAGGTATATCTTAGATAATGTTCAACAAAGAAACTTTAAATGTTCTGCAGGAATGCTTAGAAATATGTCTACTTTAATGTGATGGCAAAAATTTTATAGTTTATGATTCAAAAATGTTTTCGAAGAATTTATAAAAATTACTAAAAGATTCGAATTTCAAAAACAAACCAGAAAATAGCTGCGAATTTTATTTGAATTGAACCCAAATGTGGAATTGTGAAAGAAGGAATCAAGGAATTTCAATAAAAAATGATGTATTACTAAATATACATCAAATTCAATTAACATTGATAAGCTAACATTTTGAGAGCTAATTCTTCGAAAACTACTCTTGCGATGTTTACAAAACGGGGCGCTTTGGGTCATAGCATCAAAATATGGAAAAAATGGCTCATATCATTTTAAAAAAGTTCGATTTTGTGGCAGGAAGCGTGTGATAAAACAATGCTATATATAAATCTAATATATATCCTTTGTCCTGCTTCCGATACATAAAAAACGTAATCTGTCAAAATCGTAAAAAACAACCTTATATTTAGCGTAGGTATAATGAAACACTCAATCGATTTCGAGGGCAGCTAAAGGTCCCTCCTCATCAGGAGAAAGAAATACATAGAAAGAAGAAAATAGGAATCACAGAAACACGTGGTGCTTATCAGCACTGCACGTGGTTATAACTAGATTTTTAATCAGAGTTGCACTTGGCCGCCTACTTTTACTGAGCCAGGCTGTCTGATCAAGCATAAAGAAATATTAGCGAAGTTTAGCGCTAACATAAAGAAATATTAGCGAAGTTTAGCGCTAATATTTCTTTATGCTTGATCAGACAGCCTGGCTCAGTAAAAGTAGGCGGCCAAGTGCAACTCTGATTAAAAATCTAGTTATAACCACGTGCAGTGCTGATAAGCACCACGTGTTTCTGTGATTCCTATTTTCTTCTTTCTATGTATTTCTTTCTCCTGATGAGGAGGGACCTTTAGCTGCCCTCGAAATCGATTGTTTCATTATACCTACGCTAAATATAAGGTTGTTTTTTACGATTTTGATTGTCCCATTAGCGTGTTTCTCTTCTAGTCTAACGTAATCTGTATTTCGTCAATAGAACCAGTCGAACGGAAGATGTGGATCTCTCCTATTTTTCCTGCAAGGTGCACATGTACCTGTGTTTTATGTTAATTGAAACGTGCTGGTTAATATATTGGTAAGACCATGAAGCATATCTTTTTAACTCTTCTTGTACTTTTTTCTCCTGCTACATGTAAGCAGCACAGTATCTAATTTTGAATTGTTATAGAGCGACTGCATAATCGCAGTATAGAGATAATATAGTGTATAGGAATATAATAATATAACAAAGTCACGCTTTCGAGACATGAAAAACGTAAGTTAAACTTCTTTAACGGGCTCCATAGAGAGGGAGATATAGAATTGTCTCCTATTTTTTAAAGTTGTACTAGGTGTTGTACTAGTATCTTCGTGCAATGTGTTTAGAAGAAATCTCTTGGCGTCCGACGTGCGCACAATCACCTAATAAATAATTATTTGTGCACTGCGCATAATCACCTAATAAAGAATCCTTAAATAAGAAATCCTTAAATAAGAAATCCTTAAATAAGAAATAAGAACCCTTAAAATAAGAAAAAAAGAAATGGGAAAGCTCTTTATCTCCCGTTCTACTGGGCTGATTGACGAAATTCAGCTTGCATTTTTCATCTCTCGAAAGCGCGACTTAGGATATGTATTAGGTTTACATATATCATTGTCCTAATATAGGTATTTTGGAGCAAAATCGGAATTTTTCTGAAATAACATACCGATGTTTTTTCCATATTTCTATTTGATGACTCAAATGACGCCAAACTTCCAAGTTTTGTAAAAATCGCACGAGTAGTTCTTAAAACATTATCTTTCAAAAATTGTAGCTCATCAATGATAATTGTGTTTGGTATATATTTATTAATCTCTCTTTTTCAGTTAACAATCGCGATTAATGATCTGGTTAACAATCACGTAGAGATGAATATCAAGATGGTCTAATAACGATGTTTGGACCAGAAGAGGAGTCGGACGCACAGGAGCATTATGCTTTTGACCATTCCAAATTAAATATTATTAAATAGTAAAACTTCATGACAATAATATTAGCTCCACTTCAAGAACGAATTTCAAATTTTCATGAATAATCTTTTTGAAAAAAAAATTACTTCGGTTTTGCATAATTTAATTTTTTATTTTACAAATTATATCACAGAAGTAAATTTTATATAAATTTGGATGAATAATTTTAAGCAAAAAGATGTTTGCAGGTTTTCTTCTAGTTATTCTCTTTCTTCTAATCACTTAAATGACTAAAAGTATTAAATTATTTAAGATATTATTTATTAATTATAATCTGTACATAAAAAATTCCTGGGCTTAAGTTTTTAAAATATTTTTCTAGGATGAAGTACCATGAAAGAAGGGATCAAGTTCCTTTTGATATTTGAATATACAATCCAATTTTTTTAAAAAGTGAGACTTGCACTTCGTTGCAGCGTTATTTATTTACACTCATGTCCATAAATCAAGGATAATTCGGAGTCACGCGGAAATCGAACTCTAAAATAAATATATCACCTGTAAAATCACTACACACATCTTCAAGAATCATATGCAAATTTCAGGAAGTAACCAGATAACATCGATGGTACGTCACAATGACCAGAGTGTAAGAGAGTGATATATAAGGAATACAGGCAAAGAAGTAAAATTGTTCGCAGGCGCTTTATAAGCGTTTCAGTGCAATAACCGAATAGTTTTCACACAAAGGACGCATTTGGATGATTTTTTACGTGGTAGAATTATCGGCCGTCTGGAATGTGGGCGTACCTAACTGGAAGTATCAGACGAATTTGGAATTACCCAGAGTGTCACCTCCAGGCTTTGGAAACGATTCCAAGATGATGGTAATGTGAGTAGACGTTACAGCACAGGTCGCCCCAGAGTTAAAACGCCGAATGAGGACCAGTATTTGGCAGTTACTGGCAAAAGAAACAGGCGGAGCACAGCCTCAGACCTGTCTCGTCAGCTCTCTTCAGTCACTGGTACGACAACTTCAAGGCAGACCGTGTACAGACGCTTA
Source organism: Stegodyphus dumicola (assembly GCF_044657685.1). Classification (NCBI taxonomy): domain Eukaryota; kingdom Metazoa; phylum Arthropoda; class Arachnida; order Araneae; family Eresidae; genus Stegodyphus; species Stegodyphus dumicola. Next base: position 163,942,736 of record NC_140781.1, read on the forward strand.
GGGCAGATTGGTCTATATGCTCGTAGACCTGTCAGATGCGTTCCACTTACTACAACTCACTGTCGCCCGCGGTTAGCCTGGAGTAGAAAGCATGCATTGTGGACACCGCAACAGTGGAGTTGTGTGATGTTTTCCGACGAGTCCAGGTTTAGCTTGCAGTCTGATTCTCGCCGGACTTTCATATGGAGAGCTCCAGGTACCCGTTCCTACCAAGAAAACATCATTGAACGACACCGTTCCCGTGGTGCAGAAGTGCTCGTTTGGTGTGGAATGATTCTGGGTTCCAGAACTGACCTGCATGTTCAAATTGGAACCATGACAAGCCAAATCTATCGGGACGTCATTCTGGAACAACATGTACGTTTGCTTCGGGGCGCCATGGGCGCACAATTTGTGTTTATGGATAACAACGCCCGTCCTTACCGTGCAAACATCGTAAGCGAATGCCGTCAATCGGAGGATATCACCCGTATGGACTGGCCAGCATTCTCACCGGACTTGAATCCAGTAGAGCACGTGTGGGACATGCTTGGCCGACGAGTTGCAGCCCGTCAACCTCCTCCTACATGTCTACCGGAACTTCGGAGGGCATTGCCTTTTGAGTGGTGTAATATCCCCTAAGATCAGATCGATAATTTGATACTCAGCATGCCTAGGCGTTGTACGGACTGTATTGCATCGTCTGGGAGACATACAATGTATTAACAATCACACCAACCATGTAATATTGGTTTTTTGTAAATAGGTTTTTTTTTGTAATTTGCTCCAGGGAGAAAAAATCGCTATTTGTTTTAATAATATCAAACATATAGCATCTTTTTTTGCTCTTTACCTTTTGTTTAATAAATAAGCTTTACAAATAAGTCAAATTTGTTTTGCTTCTAACTCTTCCTTTGCCTGATTTTGCATTATCCTTAATTTATGGACATGAGCGTATTACAGATAACATGATTAGCCAGAAAGTGATTCGCGAATATTTCTGTTACAAATTCCTTTAAAATATCTGTTTGCAGCAGAGTAAAGAATTAAAAGCTGTAAAAAAAAGAGAAAATGGTCTCTCTAGTTTGTACTACAATAAATTGTTGGCAATGTAAATAAAATTATAATGCCATGTGCCTACAAGAAGTCTACGGGTAATGAACTGAATAATTCATTATTATATTAAAGACTATACCGATAATTATTATATTTATTACAAATTACTTTTATTAATTTTTGCTGCTGGCTTTGTTAGAAAATCAAAGCTAATAAATGTTGATCAAATGGGCTTTTTAACGTTAGTAACATTATAATCCTGCAACATATAATTTTCACTGTTGCATGACTTAAATATTCCATTAACTATATCATCTTATATATTATGATTGAAGATCTGAATAAGCAAAAAAAAATAATAAGATAAGACAAACCGTTTTTCAAAATATACGTTCTGAAATGTACGTAATTTGTATGTCAGTGGAGACATGGTATTTAAATTGGCATAATCATCTGCAACGAAAAGAAATCATATTTATTCTTAAGAAATGTTATTATTTTAATAGATGAACAGGTTTTGTAATAACTTGTAAATTTAATTTATATCCAAAGCATTTTAAGAAACAAAATATTTCAAATTTGAAACTTTAATATAGCTTAGAAGCTACTTAATTAAAGGACATCCTTATCTCTCTCGAGATTAAAGAACATCTTAATTGGCATTTGAGCTTTAGTCATTCCAAGAGATTTTTAATTAATTAATCATGAAAGGATTTTAAATTAAAGCAGCAGAGGCGCAAATGCGTAACAATTCATGTTATCAGTCTTAATCTTTATTTTAATAACAAACAGTGTGCGCATTACTAGCAAATTAGTAATTGTTTTTATTTTTGATATCTAAGTTTTCATGTCTGAGAGAAAGATACACTCAATAAAATGTCTGCCAAATCGCTGAGAAAGGGGGAAATTAAATGTTAAACATATATTGACAAAGTAAAAGCATTCAGAAAAGTTAACGCGGAAGCAGTTGGGAAGAATTTAGTTACAGTTTTCCTTCGGGCGTATATTAAATTATAAAAATAAGCGATAAAAATCGAAATGCATATCTGATTAGTTTTGACATTAAATCTAGAATTTCAGCCTCTTGGCAATGCGTGTTCTAGAAAATTCATAAAATGATATAAAGTCCTTTATTTTAAATTTACTTTAAAAACTGGAAGAAGATAAAATGAACTCTAAGCATTTGAGACTGGTAGAGTTCAGAAATATTAATGAAATTTAATAAGAACATATGGAAGCGAGCAGATGTTCATCTGTTAAAATGCCTTTGGACTTTTTTTTTCTGATGCAGTAGGCAAATATATAGAACAATTAAAAATTTCAAAATGACAATATTTGTGCTAAAATTGACATTTTGCATCAGACAGATTAATGAAAGTTAAGATATACATATAGAAGGAACTGTTTCACAGTTTAGTAACATAATGCAATTTCTTGTTAATTGAATTCCTACTTTAAAGTATGTATTATCTAATTTTGATCTTTCTCATACTCAAAGGAAACCAGTTTTCAAACAGAAAGGGGTATAACGTACAGCAAAATATGCACATACAGATTTTATTCCAAAATAACTTTTCCTAATACTAAGCGTATTTGACGTAACACTTAAATGGTTACAATAGGCCCTAACAGAAAATTAGGCAAGTTATCTAACCTAACTCTGGAGTAGACAGAGGCAGATGAACATAGTCATTTACAAAGTTATGAGGATCATAAATTTGTTGCGATCACTCGACATCGAAGAATGAATCAATAAGCATTAGTTACACATCAGAGAATATAAATCTGTTTCAATAAGTATTGTTTCGATGACTGCATTTTTAGAGATTAATTTATATCATATTCAATACTATTTTATTATATGTGATGATTATCATGCTTTCTTAAATTTCTCGCATGTTATTTTGGTATTAACCCAGGAGCCTATCTCATTACCCTTTTGCTCATACAACCAGTACTAGAGAAAAAAGCTTGTTCTTGACTTTTTAAACATATACAAATCGGCAACCACATGCACAGTATAAGAAAATTTGCCTCAGCCTATGAAACTTCGCTTTTAGTAGCTTTGTGTTAGGATACATTTTGGTGCATACCCCCCGACCAACATTTAGGTGTTGGTGGATGGTATTGGTTTCAATAATTTACAATGACATTTTCTTCGAAAGAGAAGACAATGGACACCATGCACTATTAAGAATACCAGACCTTACTTCTAGAAAGAATTCATCACATTACATAAAAAACGCTTGTCCAGGTAAAAGACACTAAAGCAATTACCATTAAAATATTTTAAAGATTAGATTGTATTCTAAACATTTTGTTGTATCATTAAATGTGGTCTTCTTTCAAATCTTCAACCATGATTTAATTTAAGGTCCAAATATCGGAAAACCAATAACATTCTGCCTTATTTTGGATGACGTTATAAAATCATTCAAGCATATTTATAGGAGATACATGTACATGCATCTCCCAGTTCACAGATTAGGCTTACTTCCAGGGAAGTTTCAGACTTCATTTGAGCTAGAGAAACTTTATTGGAGAGTAGAAGAGCGCCTTAATCATGTTTGACAAAAGCATCGTTATTTAAGTATTTTGTTGTTCGATTGCACATTTAAAATGGTCCTTTCTAAGATATATTCCAAAATAAGCGTTACATTTGGAAATAGTATAGCAACGAATTACATGCACACATTTGTCTCGATATATATTTCCGCAGACGGTATGGCATGGTTAGAAAATTTCTTTTCATTAGTGACGCTAATCTGACATTATCAAAAAAAAAATCTCATTCTTATAAATCTGAAGTTTTCCCGAAGATTCATCGTAACTGTTGAAGAGACCTGTTTGCATTTGTACCACATGAAGAAAGGGGCGAAGTTAAAAAAAGAGATTTTTCACACTCATGGAGAGAAAATAAATTCAGTAGAGTCTCGCAAACTCGACTCCCGATATCTCGACATTCCGTATAACTCAACAACTTTTTAAGAACTTGTTTGAGTTTAGACCAAACAGAGCAAATATTACATACAATGCATATAACTATCATTTATGCGTATGTCTTTCCTGGTCTCTTGAAAGATTTGAGTGTCGTTTTTTGTAATTTTAGCCGTTTTCGCACTGTGTCATTAATTCTTGGAACTGCCAAATAAATTTCAAGATATGTTGTAACACTTGACAACGCTATTTGCTTCTTTAGAGCAGGGTTTCTTAAACTTTCTTCAATCGCGACCCCTTTATATCACTGAGATTTTGTCGCGACCCCCGGACCCCATTTACAAACATTTTGTGGGACACCATAAGTATTGCTCAGACCCAACATACGCGTAACTGAAACTGTCAATTTTTTCACTTATACTGTGATATGCTGTTGCAGTTTTAGGTCATTAACTTTAATTTCTAATTTTAAGACATAGGACAATGTGAAAAATTTAAATAAGTAACAAAAGAAATGACAGCGTCACGTGCAAAGCAAGGAAAATGAACGTTTATATTGTAGAAAGAATGCGTCGAAACATTTTCGTTTTTTGCTCTATCTGTATTGTATTATCTTTATCTATTTTCAGATACACTGTGTGAAAATATTTCGTAATTGTAAAATAATTATAATAAGTTAAAGAAATAACAAAACTGCTAACATTTTTGGCGACCACCTGCTACAGGTCCCGCGACACTCTTGGGGGTCGCGACCCGCACTTTAAGAAACCCTGCTTTAGAGGATACGAAGAAAGTTAGGTAGCGGTTGGTCGCTTGCTCACATTCCTTTCTATTGTTACGAAACATTAGGAGACTTTTCTAATAAGATCTTTCTCTCCTATTCCACATAAACTAATCTAGATCCTACAAATGAACCTCGCGAATTCTCGCACAGACGTGAAGTAATGCCAGCACAGAAGAAGGGTGAAAATAACACTTTATTATTGACAACTATGAACAGAAAACGTACGTACTTCATGCTTTACAATAACACCGACAACGGTGGAACATAAATGTTATTATTTAAATCTATTCAATTCTAAATATAATAGTGCTGTATTAGCACGTTAAGTTACAGCTAGCTTAGGTTGACTCAACAAACCTAACAGGCGTGACAATTATTCGAAAATGGCCAAGGGGCGTATTAGCTTAACAGCAAGATCAGAAACGAAAATTGCGCTGGCTAGCGAAAACACGCTCTGAATAAACTCCAATATTCATCCATTTAAATAGTCACTTCACTTAACTTTAAATTTACATACTGGCGAAGAAATCCGAGAGGAACTTGAGGAGTTCAGAAACAATAGCAAAAATGTCAATAATAGGTTAAATAACTAAGGAAAACCCTACATTTTTCCTCGACCGAATTTAACTATCGCATAACAAGGCTTTGAAAGCCTGGATAAGATATTTAAATTTTAAATCTAAATGTGAGTTAACCTTTACAGTCTGCATCTTGAATAACGTTAAATTTTAGAGACGATAAAAGGGACACAACTATACAATTCTTCTTTAAATTTTCTCGTCTTGTCTCCTTCCAGGCATCTAGAAGGAAAATTGTTTGAAACTTGTTTCACATAATTTACACTTCCACCACTTTTAACATTTTAACCCGTTCAAACTCTTTTTCATGGGGTTACATTTACTCATTTTATTCTTTCTACCCCATTAAGACTCGCCCATTGCTCTCCAGCATGGTGAACTGCATGTGCGAGCGTGCTTTATGTTGAATGCATACTATACTACCAACAACCCAAATCTACTTATTAGAACTAGACCACCTAGACCTGAGGGAAAAACCCTATAATCAATTCTCAGCATGAGGTACTAACGCTAGTGAAAATTAACTTAGTGTTGGCTAAAGAGCCTAACATTTAGTTTATGTTCATTATAAATTAATTACACTTTATATTAGTGCAATTCACAACTAACTTAGGCTACTGTTTCATTCAAAGAACAATTTTCATGCATGCAAAATACTTTAAGTATTTAAGAATTCAAACATTTTTTACATAAATAATTTCTTATTTTACTTAGCTGAAAACAAACTCAATTTAATTATATGCAACAATTTTCTAAGTTTTGTCAGTATCCAAGTTGTTTCTTGAAACCATACAGACATTTCCTAAAACATTCTCTAACTAACTTTAACATTTAGTTCTAAATCAGCCAAAATTATTTGCTAAAGGTTCTTACTTCATACAACATTTAAAGCTACTTAGTTAATACAAAAGAATGGTAGAGCTTCTCGCTTAATTAAATAAACATTGTCCTCTACCAAGGCAAAACTGAAATAAATAGTTTCAACCAACTTCGTACTAGCTTTAAAATAAACGTAAATAGAATAATTTTGACTTAACTTTAAGCGAATTCCGACATCTTTTCTTTAGAAATTCTTCCCAAGACGAGAATTAGCTCATTTGTTGGACTCTGATTTTCTGGCGTGACCGGATGCTTACGTTTCACACTTGTTCTCCTTTCTCAAGCCACCTTCGTTTGTCGCTGAACTACATCTGGAGGTGCTGGACGCTTGCGAGCTGTGGCCGAAGATATTCCTGCGTCTAGTCGGAGAACTCTTGGCTGGTCAGTCGTCGGAGCTCCTTGCTTTCGCAGTTTCTTACCCCTCCAAATGTCCTTCTTTTGCTCGGTGTTTCCGTTGTGGAACTCGCGTTGGTAGCTTGTCCATGCCCTCCATTCTTAGTGATTATATTCGAGACTTCTGATATCTTTATTGCCTTTTTCTCCTCGTTCGCCGGTTGGTAGATCTTGTACAGGGTCTTGTTCGCCTTCCTTTCTCAGTGACTTGTTCCTTTCTTGGGCTGGTTCCAGCTTTCATTTGTTAATATGTCTTGGGTCATCATGTCGACGTTTCTTTCCTTTTGGCTCCACTCTGTATACTTTCCTTTTTGTTCTTGACAAAACCTTTTTCGAAGTTGAGGGCCCTTCACCTATTATTACGATCATAGTATTTCTTGACTTGCTTCATATTGGCAGTGATAGTACCTGCTCTATCTCCTTTTAAGCATTAAACCGAACCACAAATACGCTGAATTACATAGGAGCCTTTAAATCTGGGGTAAAATTTGGACACTTTTTCTAGCGGAGCGCAAGACAACGAATGATTCATTTTAAGGACTTTATATCCTGGTTTGAACTTAAAGTTTCTTCTTTTTTGTGGCTTTTTATTAACAGAAGTAGGGTAACTGTTAATTTTGTGTTCAAATAAAAGGGCTATTTACAACCTTCTTCTGACTCCGTTTGTCTGCACTCTTGTCCAGTTTAAGACGAGAATTATTCCTCTGCAATCTTTCTAGATTTCACCATTTTATACTACTAAAGAAGGAGAGACTCCACAAGTTTATCATATTTGAATAAATCCTCAGACATACAATAGAGTGGGGAGAAAAGTACTTGTTTTTAAATTCATATTGCCTTAGTCATGATATGGTTCCAAATGGTCTAGAACAATGATTCTCAACCTTTTGGCTAACGCGCATCATCTAAACAAATATTGCAAACCTTTAGTACCACCACTAGAAAGTACTACTACCATCACCACTCTTGAACAAAGCTCAGATCGCATAAAGTTACGAACGTTAGAGAAACATCTCAATCAGGATGTTGGGGTGTTTATTTTTGAATGTATTAGTTAAAAATACTTTGCTTCTTTGCGTATCACCTATTTTTCTCTTGCGTACCACCGGTGGTACGCGTACCAGCGGTTGAGAACCTCTGGTCTAGAACAAATTGTGCTCAAATTTCAGCCCAAAATATTGACGCCTTGAGGTTCCACACCTCAAGTGAACATCTGTACTGACGTTTTTAACGATTTTATACTTTTTTCATGAATTGCTCTGTCAAAACCGCCATTATTAACTCGATAAATTGCTTTCCACACCAAAATATAAAATTTAATGCCAAAATATGCTACTAGATGCAGAAAGGGTTCTAATCTGACTATTGGTTCAAGTTTGAGGTAAGCAGTAATGTGGCTTCCATCAGCTTTTTATTGTTAATTAGTTGGTTGTTTGGTGTGTTTTGTTAGTCCTGTTTTATCAGTCATTGTTTATGTTGGACTAAGAAGGCACCACCTTCTTTATGAGATCCTTGTTGGTCATAAACTGCATTGTTTTGTAAGCTTGCTGCGTACCAGTGAATTGCCTCTCCTTCACATTTTTCAGAAAATTGATGGAAATACATCTGGATCATAGCAGCTCTCTAGAACAATAGGAAAATCTGTGAAAACATGTGAAACACTTTCCGTGACAGGTTGTGTACCTATTCCAGTCGATCTATTCGAAATTGACAAAAAAGACCTCCGTACGGACCAAATGTACCTCCTTGATATTTATAAGGCAAAATCCTCGGGTTAGTGCTCTACAAACCTAACAAACAGGAGTCCTGGGATGATGGTCCACTGAAAATGTCTCACTACAGGCAACAGAATTCTTTACCTTTATGTATTAGCCGCCGAATCAGCAGACGACTTGAAGCTCCTAGCTGAATATGTTATAAATGTTTACGTGTCACCCTGGTTTGAAATAAGGGAAGTCCCAATAGCAACGCATATTACGACATATTTACGGAATGAGCAAGAAAAGTTCAGTCCTTCCCAGAAAATTTTAAGGCAGTCGTTCACAAAGTTATTCACACTAACTCTTATTTCGCTCGCTTTAAAAACCTCCTGTTAGAGATACTAGAAGATGAACTAGCACATACACGTGAGCGTGACCTGAGTAAGATACTTAAAGCACGAAAACGTGACTGGAAGGGGAAAATACGAGGCAGAGAGCCAGGGATCATACGCAATTGAATCAAGTACGGAAACGAATTTACTAAGTTCGACACCAAGATGAATACCTTAGTTCTGTGTGGGAACCTGAATATGACATGTGATTAAGCTGAAACCTTTTTACTGCTAATCTTTTTTACCAATTACAATCATAATTTGGGCCAGGAAACAAAACTGTTGTAAAAATCATTGAAAAGTATTGTTAAAAATAGTTTGAAGTTTTCATTAACTGATGGTTTTTAACTGAACAATGACTTTTTATTTACCTCATGTGGAACCTGAAGATGGCGAGCAATTGAGCTAGAATCTTTTCACTGTGTTGTTTTCATAAAACGGTACCAGGTTTCGGTCAGGAAATAATAATAATTCGAAAAACAATTTTGTTTCTGTTTTTATCATTCCCGTTTGCCTGAAGGAAACCATTCTAAGTTTTAAGTTTTCTCTCCATTGGTAAAAGACAATCGCTCCACAGCGAAAAGCAGTCTGATTGTCTTAAACCTTTTCCCGTAGGACTAGTGCTCTTTTTTCCACAGTGGATTTAATTCATATAAGCGAAAGTAAATGCATGAAAAATGTAAAGAAGAGTAAGGCTCTTGGAATTCCTCTGATTTCTCCACATTAAGCAAATGATGGTTAAGTGATAAGCACAACAGAAGAAAATGCAGTAATTTTGATAGTTTCGCAACCGTATCCGGTGAAACACAGGTATGCATTTTCATTTCTTTCTCAAGCTATGCTCTGAGAAAATTCAATTTGAGTTCATATCTCTTAACTCGAATACTTATAACCGCGATGTTCCCATTCTTGTGCTAAAAAGAGCTTTGTTCGGATAAAATTCTTTAAAATATGATAAGCAAAATTTTCTGCAAATATTTGAATGTCCTAAGTGTGAAATGAGAAAATATTTTCAGCGGGTGGAAGAAAGCTTGCACTATTCCAGTTAAATGTTAGTTCAAAAAAAGGACACTAGGACTAGGACATAACCGGCCGATAGCAATTTCTGGTTACATTTGTAAAAGGTTGGAAAAAGAGAAAACAATTACCTCGTCTTATATATAGAAGAAACAATATTATCTCAGCTTATAAAAGAGGTTTTCGAAAAGATAGACCAACGATAACGCGAAGTGTTCGTTTCCCAAGAGGGCTTGATAAACTGACTGATTTCAGTAAACCATTTCATTTCAGTATTTTTATATGAGAAGATATGACAGAGCCTGGAATTGCGGAATTTCAGGAGATCTTTATAATAGTGGATTTCGCGGTAATATGGCGATAACCATGCAGAAAGTTTTTAAAGCAAGGATTTTCCCAGTGAGGATTCATTTCTCATTCACACATTATTTTATCAAAATACACAGCCTCAAGGATTCTTGATTGGAATCCTTGAGATTGGAACCCTCTTGATTGGAAATCATATGCTGCTTCCTAAATAGCATATCGGAATCAATTGATTTAAAACTAACCCTTTCATACATTTGTTCGTTATGCCGGAATGTTTTTTTTTATTTATCATGACTAGTTTAGTACACTAAAATCTATAGATATCTTTTCCGAAAAGCAGAATCCAATAGTTTTAAAGTTCTAAAGCTAAACGAAAAACGAAAACCTAAGCTCTCGTGGGTATCAGATATTTTACTGTTGTAATCTCGAGAATGCATAAACGGCAATGAATTGGCAGACATCATAGAAAAATCTGCTTTTGAACTCCCCAATAGACGCGTTTCGCTTAATGAGATCAACAAGGTCATCAATCAAAAATCTTTTACAAATGGTATTTACTTTGAGACGTTCATCTTCATATCACGTTGACGACACGTATAGTAGAGTGTTTTGAGGTAATGAGCCCCGCAACATGCAGTCACAATGTTTAACCTGTTTAATCTCTTTTAAACTCCTTAAATCTTAGAAACGGTCATTCTTGAGTTAGGGATAACTTTCGTTCAAAGAGTGAGAGGGAAAATTTTTGCTTATGTTTTAATAAACAAACTGTTATATCTGTGCCTTATATTTTAGACAGCAGCTCACATTTTGACAAATTTCGTCTGAAGAGGTTTGGTAATTGTCACTTGAAGCTTAACTATCTAATTGAAAAAAAGACCAGTTTTAATGTATTGTAATTTTAAAAAAAATCTACTCTATCATCAGATTTGATTTACTTTCAATGCAGTTTATCAGGTATCAGGTATTGCGGTTTATCAATGTATTTTATTTTAGTTCATGCTTGAGGCTTTCCCTGATTTTATTCTTGCATTCATCTTATATGCTTCATTCATTTATCACAGCATTACAAAGTTTCATCAAAATATTTCTGAAACTGATTGATTGCAATTAATATGTTTATTCAAAATGTAATGTATTTTTAATATATGTAATGAATTCATTATATGGTTGGAGCATCATAAATTTCAGGTTATGCTCCACAAATTTCAACAAATCAATCAATTAAAATTTGGGACTATTGGGTTGTACAAATAAGTTATATCATCACGTTTTAAAAATACGTACAGTTCTTTACTAAACGCAAATATCTGGGAAAGGTATATTTAGTGGCAGGTTTTGAGAATGACAGAAATGAGTTCAAGTCATGAAAGACTAGATTTGGAACTAGGTACTGGACGTTTGAGATTTAGAAGGGTAAAGGCAAATGAATATAATACCAGCCAAGGTTAAATTCGCATGCCTAAGAATATTTAGGGTTTTGAATGGCAGCTTTAGAGAATGTTTTTTATAGTAAAAAATGATGCCTTCACAGATTTGTGTTTAAATCTTTTAAGCAGTTAGCATAAGACTCCCAGTAAATGTTAATACAGATGGTAGACAACAAAATAACCACTAGAAAATATTTTGTTGTCTACAATTAGATGGCATTTCAGTTCACATCGGTAAAATATCGAGTTATCGCGATTTTTGCTGTTAAATGTCTAAATAAATATGACTCGTTGCCGTATCACTTTACACCTGTTCCTTGTTCTCCCTTCGTACTGTGATGCAAAGAATACAAGGATGGTGCAGATGTGCAGTACTTTGAAATGCTGATTACTGATAAAAGAAATTCAGTTTCCGTACTAATTTTGCCTATTAGCTAATATGGGGAGCTATTGGTATGCTTTATCACTTCGCAGACATTAATAAAGTCGTTGTGTATAACAAACAAGATGTTCCTCTCAGGGAAAATATAACGCGGAGAGATGTAAAAAATTCCTTACACTATACGACATTGTAACTGGTGAATCCTAATGTACTGAGAAATTCATGTGCTTTTGCTCGAAGCATCAATTGCCCTGACGAAGGTATGGACGATAAAGTGAACTATCATCTCACTGCGACTGTAGCTATAATGTTGGAAATTAAGCACATTAGTTGAACGAATTGATTTGCGCTTTCCCCTGCTTTGAATCCAATCAAAAATTTTTGAAGCCCTGAGCATTAGCTCTGCGATATATTCACAACCACAGGCAACATTTAAATAGCTTAAAATAGCAATAGCAGAGAAGTGAGTGACGCTATCTCATAAATAACCTCATTCAAAATCGAGATATGCAGTGTGAATTACCCACTATCTTTCATTAACCGCATGAAGAGTTTCAGTTTAACACTCACATGGGTCAATTCATTAGCAGGTTAATAAATCCGCTAACAATAATATAACAGATGGTTTGAATCATAAAGTGCGTGTGCGATTAGCTCAGCTTGTTAAGGAAATCAAGGTTTGCCTCTGCTCTCTGAATTTTGTAACAATGCAGAGATAGAGATCATTCCTAAAACTTCTAGACTCCGACCACAGGTCTATAATCTCATATACTTTGGAGAAAACGAAATGAATTTTTACAAATAAGAAACCGTTGCGCTATACAGAGGAATGAAATGTCGGTGTTATAAGAAAGGTGTCACATCCGCAAATGTTCTAATGAGGTTGTTACAAATTTTATGGGCCCATTAAAAGTCATTTTTAGATACGAATACAGTATACTGCATTGTGTCGATTCAAAAACCGAAAACAGATGAATGATGAGAATAATCTTAACCAGTTGCTAGAAAACATACTAATAACCGTACTTGCACTTTGCATTGTATAATGTCAGTTAAAGAAATAACTAGTTTCATATGTGATATTTTATTTGCTAGTAGATACTTATTCATTATGGGCATTTAAATGCTGCCAAACGGAAAAAAAATTCATGAACATCTTAACAGTCCTTGAAAGTTATGTAATATAATACAGACGCAATGCACTGAACCTTTTGAAGCCATATCGCTATCTTGACCGCATTAATACTATCATTAACAAATCTTGAATAAGGAACTAGCAACAAACAGGCCATTTCGATGAAATTTCGCCAATTATCTTTCACAGGAAGAAACATCTTCAGCTTAGGAAAGGACTGGATATCAGGCATCGGAGCATACCGAAAGAAATGCCCAGTACATGCTGGTTTCAAAACACATCAATTCAATTACAAGCATGAAGAAAACCTTGATATATATGATCAAACAATAGTTGGCAGGAGGAGTGGGAACGAAGCTTCCTCTTTCCTGTGCTACTCGCCGTTCAAGAGACGGAAAATTGGTTAGACGAGAATTTATGTATTCGCTGAACGACATCGATAGCGATTAAATTATCGAAGTTCAAATTTGAATACTTGCGTCCGCAGTGAGAAACTGTTTGCTACTTTGCGTTTAAAATTCAAAGCAGCTAATAATAAAAAAGCTATTAAAATACCATTACTATTCATTATTTTTCCATAGCCCGTCGGATATCATCCTAAATAGCACAAAAAATAGATTCCAGTACATATGTACATTTTCACCTGCAATGACTAAAAAATATAGTAATTCAAGGTGGATTTGATACTAACTGAATTCTTTAAATAAAATTAATCCACCTATGCAATATGTATATATCATATTAAAAGAAAATGATTAGAACAAAGCAAAAGAAACATAAAGCATTAAAGTTTGCTACACAAATATTATAAGAAGCTTTTGTTTCACTCTTAGCACAGGAAACATAGTGGCAGAGCTTTATATTAAAGCAAGAAATTTTATAAACTGAAAATAAAAATTCTAAATCCCCGAAATAATGAAGTATTACTTCATTCTCATTACACACATCTTAATAAACATCTTAAGAAAATTAATGAGCTTCTATAATTGCTTCTTTCTTCTTTCTTCGCTTCTATAATAGTTTCTCAATTTTCTTGAAAGATACTATTTATTTACATATGCTTCAAGTGTTTTTTAAATTTACAATAGCTTTCTGTACCCTTTAACTTTCACTGATTTTTTTTTTAAATTAAGCTGAAGGAAAATGAAAAAAAAACTTTTTCTGGGGCACTGTGCCGAAATATGAGCTATATAACTGTGTTATTGACATTATTTTCAGTAGAAACGAATGATATAGTATCTTATGCTTCGCTGTTGCATGTGTGCTTCCGGCTGCATATTTAGCTTCCGGTAGTCGAAGTGTTAAGACGTGTCTTCATTAACTCCTTTCAGGGGTGATTTCCGGTGATAAGAATGTCCATATTTACCTGCAGGGAATGCTAGGGTGATTCATTTCCTTTTCTTCTGATATGAACACGGCCGTTTTTTTTCTTTTTATGGTAATATAATTACATACTATTATGGTAATTACATACTATTATACTTTTATGGTAATATAATTACATAAGAACATTACAAATTAGCTTTCAATTTCCATTCTTTGATAAGTATTTATATTTTCACAACTTATGTTGATAATATACTACTTATTCAGTTATGTATTCAATCAAGTTTTAATGCCTAATGTTGCCAAACTTTACAATTTCAATGTATTTTTATTTTAAAATTAGTCTTCATTATTGGAACTAGCAGTTTCAGGAACGCTCTTCATGTAATTCTATTATATGGCTTACCTTAAAAAAATGAGGGTTTAAAAAATTACCACATTTCCCTGTGCATGTAAGTGTTTAGAATGTCTAGCTAGCAAATGAGAGAAGAGTGGTTCGAATCCCGGCGAAAGCATTACCGTTTTTCTCTATTTCCAGGTCCGAAACTGCTAATGGCCTTTATAATGTAAAATGTGCATGAAGTTAAAATTTTTATTGAGCTTTATATTTCATCAGTTAAGTTTCTAAATTTTGTTTCGACCCTCAGAAATTACACTATTGTATTAAATAACGTATTTTAAATAGTCCCCCATAAACGTCTCAACTCAGGCACATGTTCCTTGTGTGCTTTTTAATGGCAGCATACATTGCACTATCGCAAAATGATTCCGAGTTAGCCAGCGTAAAATAAATTTAATTTTTTTTTTTTTAGCTTACACAGAATCGTAAGAAATGAATGCAATCATAAGTTAATTTATTATTAGTTTTGTCTCTTTACATCAAATGAAGTCGCATACTTATTCCACCACATAACAATAATTTCCACCTGGACACTACCAGCCAAAAAACGGTGTTTACATTACATTTTTATAACAACATATAAGCAATTTGTAATGTTATTAAAACAGAATTCTTGATATGCATATTTTCTGATTAGATTTTTTGATTCTTTCAGTCTTTAATCAATCCGTCGTACTGAATTAAGGGTCTATTCAGAAGAGAAATATTTTTCACACAGCTCATTGGGAAGATAAAACTCTGACAAGTCTTAAAAATACTCCAAAGCAATCCATTATTTATAAGCAAATTTTAAGATAATTAAAAGAAAAATATAAGTCTCAAGTGACAACCGCACAGAATGTAGAAACATTTTGGAAAATACTCCTTTGAATAACAAGCTACATTAATGACTTTTACATTGTAATTTTTTAACACTCGTTTCCTTACCTTTCGATAAACTCTACATCTTTTCCGCAGCAAGTTTTCTGTAAAATACAGTTATAATGTTTGTAGAAAATTTGGTTGATTATTTCAGAAATTTTTTTTTAAATTATGCTTCAGTTATCAGCGTACTACAGATAAAATGTCGTTTTGGCTATATAGTTTCTATAATCAAGGAAGCCACATTTTTGAACATACGTGCTAAAAGAATTTTGTATTTTTGCATGATTCCTGTAGCAAACTCTTGACTTAAAACGTCAGACTGGCTTTATTTTTGAAAAGAGTGATTTAGTTTATATAAAGGTCATTTTTTTAGTTTATTATAACGTATCTTATTAGTTATTTGAAATGTTTCTGATGTTTCCAATTTATTTTGTTCTACTCAATCTGAGTAATATTTCTTTCTTCTTAAATAAAGAATTCAGGCTCATTGTAAGTTGTGAGTCTTTTGTTTCTATGGTAGAGGATAGCTTCAGCGCCTTAGTAATATGTTTAAAGTTTAAATCAAGCACGACAATATTCTTGCGCAAGTTTTGCTTCATAGCTCCTTCAGCAAAGACAAGCTTCAGATCGTAGCGCTTCAGTTTCAGACCATCTCTATACAGTACTTAGTATTTCCTTTGACAGACTTACCGCTTTACTGATAGTTAGCCCGAAGGAATTATACCTTAATATTGGCTACTGAGCTAAATCCGATTATTCCTTATTACAGAACCATTCACCCTGATTAAAATTCATGATATGAGTCCAATAATTAACTGAAATTTCCCATTTACTTTAGATAATTATTACCTTATAAATTATTCATCAAACTGAGAAGGATCTTGTGAAGAAGCTATTATTTCTTGTACTGCTGTTAGCTGTCAGATATATAAAAACAGTTTTCAATAGAAATTTAGTTACGCGTCAGATGATTAGTTTCATTAATTAATTTCTCTATGTTATTAGTCTCTGGTTATGAGCTTTCTCACTAAACCATGGCAGATAAAGAAATAAAAAAACCGTGCATTTTTAAATATTGTACATAACATGAAGCACAGTTCTTGTTCTAAAACCTGCTTTTACTCTAGTCCATAAAAAGAAATTATAATTAATATTAATATTATATTATTAATTATTTAATTACTTGCAGAGACATTTTCATACAATGTTTTTACAAACAGTTTAAATTTAACTTTCATTGATACCTCACCTATTTTTAAGGATAAAGCTGAGACAATATCTTTGAATTGCCAAGTAACAATATGTTTACCTTAACATTTCCTTATAACAGTTATGACGCATGCATAAACTAAATATGCTATAAAATACTGAAATTAAAATGCATTGAAACAATCATTAAGCAATATTGCAACAACAATTTGGAGTGATAGTGAAGAAATACTTGAATGCATTAGTTTCTTAAATTTCGTGGGAAACGATATGAAATTGTTCCAATATATCCAACTTTCAGTGTATTCCGTGTTAAAATTATATAGAAATTATTCATTGCTTATATAAACCTCTAGAAAGTATGCTAAATATTAAAAGAATTGTTTATATTCAATAAGCAATTTTAATAATAAATTTCAACCGATTTTCTCCTCATATAAGAAAATATAGAACTTTAGGAGTACTCCCAGACCAGTTAAGATTTATTTAATTACGGATCTGCTGCCATAAGTTCAAGAAGGAAAAAAAATCGCATTTTTCTTTATGGCATACAGTAAACTTTAATTTGATATTTTTTCTTTCTGCATTTTGTATTGCAGGAAAATTTGTAAATCTTCCTGTATTTTTTAATTCATAAAACATAAAATTTGTGATGAAAGTAAAGAGTAATGTGTAATAATATTGATTAATTATTTTCAAGTGAAAAAAAAAACAATGAAGCATTTTAATTGTTCATTTTATTTAAGTTTTAACGCGTATTATTTGTCTAACTGATTTATAAGTTATTAATTTAAATTTATGTTTACAAAAATCAAGCTTATGATTGAACTCGGTCAAGGAAATCTATGAGCAGTTCTCATTCTGAAATAAATACCATATAAAATAATGAAAATATACCCAACAATTTTGCCTTATTCGTCCCCAACAGCTTCAGCAAATTAAATAACAGTTTAACTTTTTTCAGATTAGTATCTGTTGGATATATATGCTCTTTATTGTCAGAAAACTGCTCCACTAAACACACCACGTAACAAATAACATTAATAAGCTTTTTGACCGTGTCTCGAAAAGAATGCTTTTATCCAGTGTATATAATAATCAGCAACCATCTTTTATGTGTTTGCCTCTTTCGCTTACAAATGAAAGCATTATAAGCCTAGAAACTTAATCATTTACATAGTTAACGCAGTTACATGCATTCAAAAATATTTTATTGTAAGTATAAACGCCAAGACCCGTTAAAAAGAAGCATAGTATATTTATCACTTATTAGGCAGAGTATGAATTGATACGAGCTTTTCGGGATAGTTCCCATCGAATTGCGTATACCTCACAACAAGACATAGAAAAGGCTCTGGAATCTGTCATTTAACATCTTCTTTAGAGTGGCCTCCTCTGTCTTCAAGTTAGCCGTTGATTAATCGAAACCTGGCCCCTCAGATAAGATTTCAAATGAGGGAAAGGGGGATGGATGTTACACGGAATTAAATCTGGGTCAAATAATAGGAGTCACCAAGATTGAATTGAGAAAATTAACTTGTTTCCGTTCTCTACAACTAAACTCATGAATTCTCAGAATAATTAATGCTTTAATATTCAGTATAAAGGATTATGCACAGTTGAATCAATATACAGGATTATGCATAGTAAAAATGTTTGTGAGCAGATCATGAAAGACATATTTTCTCTCCTTTTTACTAAAAGGGAACAATCTCATACCTGGGGACAGTCTTACACATACAGAATGTAATAAAAAGGCCACTTCAAATAACAGTGATCCAGAAACACCCTAAATATTTTTATTCAGTAATTTCGGAAATTACACTGGAGATTTCCAGTGACAAATAGCTAATTGCAGAATACAGTAGTCTGTTCTAAATCGTTTCACGATAAATCATTATGGGATTTTAATGGTGAATATTCTCATTTCGCTTCTGTTCAGTCTTTCTAGTCCGCATATGTTATTTACTTTTTAATTTGCTTTGAATCAAGAAATGAACCTTTTATGCATTCTGAATGGTCTCTGCCCCTTTGATAGCAAAGCTCTTCAAAATTTATAAAATGAGATTAGAGACTACGAATGCTGTTCAAAAAAAAATTGATTATTCCATTACATTTTCCCCTGTATTCTTGTAAATCACAATTTTCTAAAAACTGAAGCATCCGTATCCTATAATTTACTCAATTTAAACGGAAATCGTACGCAGATTGCTCGATAATTGTAACCAAAAATGTGATTCCCTCTTGAGTAATTGTATACCATTAGAATCACAACTATTTCTCAAATAAACGGCATTTACTTCTCTCAGTTTCAGACCTGACTCGAATATCTAATCAAATAATCATTATAAACACTTAAGCGGTTGCTTAAAGATTTTCTTGGTAATTACAATGCCGCTTGGGTAAACATAGGCTACAATGGTACAAAGATTTTTGCTCATTAATTTATGGAAACTGCTTTATGCTCCCAGCAGACCAAAGAAAGGCTAGGAAATTGTTAATCACCCACACATGTAATAAAAGTTAAAAGTTGCTTTCGCAATACCGTGAGAGAAGAAACCCATTTTAAGACTCAGAAAACGTAAATTATTCTAAATTATTTGCACTTCTGTTGAAGCAATTTAGAATTGTTACCCTTAAAAATTATAATTGGCATTGTTAACGATTCTTTATTTTGTCATTAAAATTTTATTAATTTCCTTTTCAGTTTTTATTTAATTACCTCTTAGAAAACTGCTTGTTTTCAAACGAAAAATTGGTATATAAATACCTGTTTTCATATTTTCACAGATATTAGTCGTTTTCTTCCCATTAATTACCAACTAAGGATGAAGCAACATCGCCAGTATAACGCATTTCTGAAAATAAACGTTTCTCGGAAAATGCAACAACTTAGTTATCAAAGAAGAACTACCTCTTTGAATCGTTGATTATGTGTTTATCGAATGTGACTTTTATTCTCATACCATAGTTTCATTTTCCTTTTTGTTCAACAAACGTTTCATGAAGACTAAATTCTAATTACCTCCAAAAAAGTGTAGAGCAAATTACATTTAGCTTCATGAAAACAAAAATACGAAATGTATTCACATAAAATTTGATGCATTTCTGAAAAACAGTGAAAGTCAATCAAGTCTACCAAGATACCCAACGACGAACGAAGATCGTTAGTTGGCAATTTCAGCGTGGCAACACAGGCTTGCCTAAACGTCACAGCTTTCACGTGAGCAGTATGCTGCCTGTTGAATTTCCCGGGCTACGATTGCCAGACTTCATGAGTTCAGGTTGAATGCAAGAAAAAAAAAAACAAAAAACAAAAAACGCTCTTTGCGTTCTGCTCACTGCAGTACACAAGAGAACGCGTTCTAGCGTAGTACAGATCATATATGCCTTGGCGCCCAGACTCCTGTTGAGCACTGTGTTTTTAAAGATGTGCTGAGATTCAGCCTGGACACTGATTCGCAGACGTAATAGTACCGGGAGAGAGCCTTGAATACGATACCATCCCTCCCTCATCAGGTAAAAGGATTATAACGTGGTGGAGGACAGATGGCTTGAGCAGACATTAGAGTACAGAACATCCCTGCTGCGTTTAGCAAAGACTCTTTGACTAATATGTGGTGTATAGAGGTGAACTTAGAAACCTATGGTAGACTTTTCAGGGGCGCTATTGGTCCTGAGTTCCTGTTAATGAATGACAGAGCTCTTCCACATTAGAGATCAACTAGTCGATGATTACTTGGAAGGCGGGGATATTCACCGCATGTATTCGCCAGTCAGATCTCTTGACCCGAATCCTAGAACATGTTTGGGACGCTCTTTGGAGGAATTTTTCATCCCCAACCAGAAACATCTCGGAGTTAGAAACTGCTTTGCTGCAGATCAACTGCCACAAGGACTCCTCAATTGCCTCCAAACCAGTATGCCGTCCGGCTGCGCGGCCTATCTGGTCGTGAGAAGGGACCATACCCCATACTGGACTCATTTTTCAGTTCGACGTCACAACGTGGACTTAGCTCATCGCTGCAGTATATGCTTTAATGGTAATCATGCTTGTGCAAAGTGACTTTTGAATAACACATCTGGTTCTCTGTAATAAATGTAGTATATTCATACTAAATTTCATTGCATATCTGTCCATACTTTTTTCAGAAATTTGGCCTAAAGTACAAATTATGTTAATTGTGTCACGAGTGTATGTGTGTGTATATATATATATATGTATATACAGAGAGAGAGAAAGGGTGAGGAAGAATTTTTGTCTTTGAAATGCATTTCAAGTGAGTGTATATACTATATATCAATGGCGTTTTAGGTTTTCTAATTGATATGTCGTAATACAAAGCACCGCCGGATGTTGCCCAGATATGTTCGATAGGGGTTAAATCTGGAGATCTGGCTGGCCAATCTATTCGGTTAACATTCACATTTTACAGAAAATCATCCATTTGATTAGCTATATGATGACGAGCGCAGTAATTCATGAAAAACAACTGAGGGCTAACTTCATCCCATAAAAATATGAACATAGGTTTCTAAGATTTCTTATGTTTGCAAGGCAACCTGCATTTTGCGCACCACTTATTTCTGTGCACACACTCCGTTTCATATGGTACACATAACATCGAATTTGGACCAAGCATCAGTGGGGAACTAGTATCTCCGTAAATGAGACCCAGTTCAACCAAACCCCTGAATATCTACGTATCTTTATCGAGAGAGAGCCAGGAATTTTCTATCTGTCCTTAAATAACCGATAAAGGGGCCAGCATGGCAGAGCAGGCTTAACATTCTGCACAAACATTATGTTGGATTGGTTGGATCCTTTACAATATAAATTTGAAGACTGAAAAGCTATGAGACTCGTGTAAGGTCTAGCGAAGAGATCGTAGAACCATGTACTCACTTTTCTATGTTGCAGTTCAGCAATTCATTTTTATGCACTACAGCGTTTGTCCTCATAAGGCTAATCTGGTAGATGAAGTTTCTACAAATCGACCTTCCTTCTCTCATAACCGTCTAGGAACTGAAAACAAAATTGCTACAAGAGTGGTACCAACTGTCTCAGGGTCTTCTACATTTCTAGTAAGAAGCTACATTAATATTTGTTCCTAAGTTCTGGAGATAATTGACCAAATGTAAACATTTCTTATTTTTAAAAGCCTGTGTAGTATATTAAAAAGTCTCTTCCTTCACAAAATTTATCTACTTGTTCTCAGATTATACAAAATGTTTCGGGACTGCACTGCTCCAAAAGGATTCAGTAAACGCTTTTCCAAGACGAACCTGAAACATTTCAATTCGTATCTTAGAAGAAGTAAATTTTTTGTTCTTTCAAAGAACCATTTTACTATGGCACAATTGAAAAGAACATACGTCATTTTTATGCACTGAGCTTAGTCGTGTTTGGGTACAATAAGCCCGACTGCTACATTTTCTGTTACATTTGTGTGCAGGTAAGTCTCCATTTTGTATTTACGCATCGTTTCTTCAGTCGTCATTGAATGAAGACAACTCTTGAAACGACTTCACCAACCGGTGTTCTTCTTTTTCTGCGTTTGGAGCATGAAGGTAGGAAGTAAGATGGAGTGGCCCTAACCGGTTTCCCCTGTACACTGCTTTGAAGCACTGTCGATCCCTTCGTTAGGACCAAAACATTGAGTCATTTATATTTAAGTTCAATGGGTTTTGACATGATCGGATGTAAATATTTTGCAATTGCGTCTTAAATATACATATAAACGCATATATTTTCTTATTCTACAATATTTCAGAGTATATGAAAACGAATATGAAAAAAATACATTAAGAGTATATGAAAAGAATACATTTTTAAACAACATTTCATTCTGAACGGGATTTAATGTTATACTTTTCACAGAACAGTTTGCTCAGAACAGTTTAATTTGAATGAAGTATTTTCACAAGTTTTCGTTAATTACATTAGGAAAAAATTTTAAAGTAATTCGATTTTATTCGGTTATGGATTACAAAAATTAAGATCAAAGTTTATTGTATTATTAATATTAAAATTATGCATTATTTCTTTTCTATTTATAGAGCTTCTTCCTAAAATATTTTCTCAAATATGACATGATCTTTTAGCTTATGAGGCGTCTTTTAAATCGAAAAATCTAAGTCAATTTATTATTAATGCTCTATTCGGTCCATTTCAAATTAGAGCACCCTTTATTTTAATAGCAAAATACGTTAAATAGTATTTAACTTTCTCTGAATATTTCTGAAAGGGAATAAAAAAGGATTTTTTTTTAAATATTATTTAAAACGTGGAATTGAGTTATTATAAAATGTAAGGGAAATAATTCTTTTAATTATACTTATCAGATTTTTTACTCTTAATTTCAACAATACATATTCTAAAACTCTTCTTTATTCTAAAACTCTTTCTTTCTTAGTACGCATCTCATAGAATTTGCTTTACAATACCTTTTAACAGATTGCTTTCCAGTACGAACAATTCTTGCTTAAATAGTTTTATAACGCATTTGTCAACATGATTTCAATTTATGTTTACGATTCAATGTTAATGTTATTATGTATTTATATAATATTTATAATCATTATAATTTAGATACATTTAATAATTACATTTCTTCACAGTAACTTTCACAGGTGTTTATGAATGAATAAATCCTTCATTTCAAACACATTTATAAATAATTTAATAAAGGTTTTCGTATTTTGTTAAAGGCAGATATATGCTTTTTGAAAGCATATGCATAAATACTCATACATATTTCATATTTGTCATTTCCGGCATGTGCAAATCTTTAATTTCTGTGCATTCACTATATTTTTCGAGTAAAGTAATTTACAACAATTTAACATATACCCGAAATTTTTTTAGATAAGAAATATGTGGTTGATGGATAATTAAGTATCCTTTACTTTTATAACAAATAAGCGATTTATCACAGATAGTAGACTGCTGCCCATATAATGCACTTACACGAGAAGCACATTTAGTTTTTTTTAGAAATTCTGTGAACCACATAAACAGATATATAGTAGACTATTTATTCTGCACATGAACTTAAAGCATTTGGAGGAAACATGTAATCGTGTTCTTCAGGATTAATATCTATAGGTGACGAATTATCATTTAAAACGTACATATGGCAATAATATGTGGATGACAAAAGAAATTATTTTATTTAAAACACTTTGGCGTTTGGAACATAAAATAAAAGTAGCGACTACTCCATCAAGGATATCGAAAGACATGTACAATTTTAAAGGTAACGTAAGGTATTTTTCATTCTTTAAGCATAACAGTTTTACTTAAATTTATATTTTATTAGTTCAACAGCTTAGAATTTTATAAAACAAATTCATAATCAAAATTGCTGTTGTTAGTTATCGAAAAATAACCAAGATGTGATTTTTGCGTAAATGTCACTGAACTATACAAATTACTATTATTCATCGCACAATGAATGTTTCTTTTATGCGAAAATGTCCCGTTTTTCGATGTGTATGGAACTGTCGTGTGTCGAAAAAACTATCGAAGCGCTGTCAAGGGAGCTTCTGAATGTAAACAAAAAAATACCCTATCTGGAGACCGAAGCTTCGGAGCAGTGCTTCACTCTTAGTGCTGAACTGGCCACTTCTTCCTTTCTTACCTCCTTCACTGCCACCATACTGATATGTGCTTTTTTCTTCTACTGCTGTTTAGGGAACGCCATTCGGAATTTTATGAGCTACTAAATCAACTTGCTCGTGATTATTAAGGTTTTGAAACGTTATGTTGGCACAAAAGAGCTTTTTTTAATTCTACGTGGGTGTGAGATGCATGTATGGAAGTTAGCTTCACTGGTATGTTCTTGTTCATCGACCTCGTGGATATTCGTATAAGTGTAGTGTGCACGTGTTTTTGTTGTTGTTCAAAAAATTGCTAATTGATTATGCTTGGTGACTACCAAAAAACGTTTTCACGCTTGCGTTTACTCAGAACTTTTATTTATAACAGATGGACAATGATTTACGTGTGCCGATGTGTTCAGCAGTATTAGCATAATATCCGTTATGTCAAGCGTAATATCCTGTTCCCATACAGCTGATTTGAAATACAAGTAAGAATTAGCGTACTCCATTCTGTTTGTCTGGTCATAACTATCATTTAAATTTCATTAATATTTATTCTAGAAATAGTGATGCTTAAAACTAAGAATAAAATGATCCGCATGCCATAATTTTGTGGTCTTCATTATGCGTCTGGTTCTTGATTCTAGGTAAGTTCTTAATTATATTGTTGCGTGCGTACGGGTTCGTTATGAAATGAATGCACAAGTCCGATGAAAAATGAACAAAAATTTATTATTATCACAACAAAAATGCTTAAATTTTCTCAAATTATCATGCAGTATTACAATATCTCACAGTAGTTTTCTTTTAACTACTCAAATGTCAATAGAACGTAATTCAAAACAGCTAAAGAACGCTAATCCGCGAATTCGCTACAATCAACAACAGTAGTTTTCTAAA
This sequence comes from Stegodyphus dumicola, assembly GCF_044657685.1. NCBI lineage: Eukaryota > Metazoa > Arthropoda > Arachnida > Araneae > Eresidae > Stegodyphus > Stegodyphus dumicola. The sequence goes on from NC_140781.1 coordinate 163,968,008, forward strand.
CAACAACAAACTAAGCAACTACTACAAACTGAGATGTTTTCCTCCTTTTATAAGCTTTTAAAATCACGCGCTAGAATTTTCCAGTACTTTCTCGAAATCAAAAAGAGATATTTATTTATTTAACGCACGCGCTCTTGTATTTTTAATTTTTCCGGCTTAGCTTTCTTTTAATATTCGTCACGCGCTGCACTGCGCGAGAAATAAAACCATTTAATTTATAATTGAACTAACATTAGCTTTTTAAATACCAAATTCATAACACTGCCCCCTTCCCAAGGACTGCACGTCCCGGGCAGTACAATCCCTCGACAGGAAGCTAAACTTACAACTGTGGCATAAATGCATTAATAAGCATTACATTACTATAATAAACAACATGAACAATAAATGCAATACATAAAACAAATCAAATGCTATCAAATACTAAATACAAAACAAATACTAAATACAAATCAAATACTAAATACACATTTATAAACAAAAAGGACCATGGTCTGATACTATTTACAATTATTTACATTACGTACTATGGCCATAGTAATGAGCTAACCTGTCGTAAGAGTTCGAAGACTCACGGATCCGAACCATGACGTCATTTAGCCTGTTTAGGATTCTGTGCGAACCATCCCAAGGTGACTGTAAATCAGGCCTGACTCCTTTTCGTCGAATCGGGTTCCACAACCACACCTTGTCTCCTTCGTTGGATCTATGTTCAGCAGCTCTCGTGTTGTATCTGGTCTTCACTTTCTCCGTCGCCAAGTTCACTCGCTTTCGTGCGGAACGGTGCATCACTTCAAAACGGGCCTTGACATCTTGGATGTGTTCCTCAGGCGATGAAGGCGCATCCGTACGGCGATGAAACAGGCGGTCACAAGGCAGACGAAGGTCTCGACCGAAGAGCATCTGAGATGGAGAATAGCTGGTAGTCTGGTGTTTCTTTTCGACCCTAGCATGATTTCGACTGTTTCTCGAGCTGGTTCTTTCGGACAAAGCGTCGGCATTTCCAGGTGAGGATCCCTTCTTAGGATGGATAGTCATGTCTTCAGATCCTGAAAGCAGTTTGTTGTTTTTCAAGTCTAAGGAAAAATTGTATTTCCTTAAAAAGTCCAATCCGAGTATGCATGGATCTGTAATATCCGCCACATATGCCGTGTGATGGTAGGCGGCACTTCCAAACGTGATGTTTACGTTTAACTTCCCAGTTATGTCGATCTTGTCACCAGACGCAGTCTGAAGGGTAACACAGGATGGCGTCCAAATAAGTTTATCTTTAAACTGTTCAGCTAAATCTTTCCTAATGATGGTAACATTAGCTCCTGTGTCAATGATCATACTGCAAGGAACTCCATCGATATTCCCATTGATGGACAGTCCGTTATTGTTGCCACTCACTGTATAAATTTTAAGAGCTTTAAAACAAGGTTTTTCACTATCTGGCAACCTCCGTTCCTCGATATGGTCACTAATTTGTTTACTGCGTTGTTGCTGGGAAATGGTCTTATTTTCCGTACCTCGGGGTCTGCACTTTCTTCGTATGTGGCCTTCAACTCCGCAGTTCCAGCACTTTAGAATTAGTTTCTTTTCACTTCTGTTCCGTCTCAAGCCACTGACTTGTCTGGTAAAATCATCTGCTTTATATTCCGTACCCTGGGGTGTTCTGCAATTCCGTCTTAGGTCACCTTCACTACCACATCTCCAACACCTTAGAGCCACTTTCTTCTCGCTCCTACTCCGTATCAAATCTTCGACTTGTCTGTCTAAATCATCTAAACGAGCCATCAGTTGATCCACTGGCTCATGGACTCGCACAGCTCTAACTGGGTAGCGGTCTCGACGAGTGGCTTGCTGGGCTGCCTCAAATTTCATGGCGTACACTAGAGCACTTTCTAAATCTTTTACATCCGCCATTCGTAGAGCTTTCTGTATTTCAGTATCTCGGATGCCGTCGATAAAGTATTGCAAGGACAGGATTTCCCTTGTTTCTGTCGGGCATTCCGAAAAGGCGAGATGGGACAGCCTTTCAACATCCGCGGCGAGCTCCTGAAGTGTTTCGGTAGGTTTTTGTTGACGAGATTTTAATTGGAGCCTGCTGTAGTCTTTTAAACACTTCTCCCCAAAGCGCAACTCCAAGGCGCCGGACAGAGCTTCGAAATCTAACCTTTTGTTTTCGGGAAGATTCTGAAGGATATCCGCTGCGTCGGCTCTTAGAGAAGCGGCGAGATGACAGGCCTTAGCTTGGGAATCCCATCCATTCGCATCCGCCACGATAGAAAATTGTGTCTTATACACCTGCCAGGAGGTCTTCCCATCATATGTGGATAGCTTCAGAGGTGGACGAGCAGGCATTGGTAAGAATTTAAAATCATCACTCCTGCTCCCTGCCGACGCTACGAATTTCTTTAAAGTATCCATTTCTTTGGCAACTGCAGAAACTCTCTCATCAATTTGTTCTTTTACAGAAGAAACTCTTTCTTCTATTTCTTCTTTCACCGAAGAAACTCTTTCTTCTATTTCTTCTTTCACCGAAGAAACTCTTTCTTCAATATATCCAACTTTATTTTCAACTGCGTCAATTCTGCCTTCCATAGCTTCAAATTTATTTTCTATTATGCAAGTAATTTCTCTTTTCATTTCTTCTTGACCAGCTTGAACGGCTTTCATTTCGTCCTTAACGGATTCCTGGCCCAATTTCATTTCTTCCTTAACGGATTCCTGGCCCAATTTCATTTCTTCCTTAACGGATTCCTGGCCCAATTTCATTTCTTCCTTAAATGATGCTTGGCCAGCCTCCATCTTTTCTTGGAATGCAGCAAAAGCACTAATGAGCTGTCTCAATTGTTCTTCCATCGCTCTTGTTATTGGCATTCAAATCCCACTTCTGACACCAAAAATTGTTGCGTGCGTACGGGTTCGTTATGAAATGAATGCACAAGTCCGATGAAAAATGAACAAAAATTTATTATTATCACAACAAAAATGCTTAAATTTTCTCAAATTATCATGCAGTATTACAATATCTCACAGTAGTTTTCTTTTAACTACTCAAATGTCAATAGAACGTAATTCAAAACAGCTAAAGAACGCTAATCCGCGAATTCGCTACAATCAACAACAGTAGTTTTCTAAACAACAACAAACTAAGCAACTACTACAAACTGAGATGTTTTCCTCCTTTTATAAGCTTTTAAAATCACGCGCTAGAATTTTCCAGTACTTTCTCGAAATCAAAAAGAGATATTTATTTATTTAACGCACGCGCTCTTGTATTTTTAATTTTTCCGGCTTAGCTTTCTTTTAATATTCGTCACGCGCTGCACTGCGCGAGAAATAAAACCATTTAATTTATAATTGAACTAACATTAGCTTTTTAAATACCAAATTCGTAACAATATGTTTATTTCCTTAGTTCACGCATTTCATCTCTTATTCATATTTATCAATGGTAACACAACATAATCTTAGTTTACCTTTCAAGAGTTACAGTACTGTATTACATTTTACTGCTTTAAACCACTATACGACGACAGGCATAGACCTCATTTTAACAATTTGAAATCTCTTTTTACGATGCTTTGAGTATGATTTGTGAAATTAAATAAAGTAAAACCTCTAGCCGATGGTACTTAGATATTATTCAATATTTACTTATATATTATTAAACGGTAAATATTTACTTAGATGTGATTAAAGTTATATATTATTAAATTATATAGTTGTATGTTAAGCGATAAGTGTTGCAATAACTTGAAATGCTTCTCAAATATTTGCTATATTGCAACAGAATGTGAAACAATAAATGTATTACTTAATCATGTAGGATTTGAACTGTGCTGAAGAAGAAATCATTGCCTTTCAGATCCCACATGAGTCACAAGTGAAATCCTGAAAAGGTTAAAATAAACGTTTTATTACCTTATAAGGTATTTCTCCCGCTTTCCTAGCGTGCTTTCGTGGTGTAGTGGTTCTGCACGCTGGGCTGGTATTCCAGAGATCCTTGGTTCGATTCCCGGCGAAGGCGATTGCTCATTTTTCATCTTGCCTCCTTTCAAAAAATACCTAATATCTCTCTCTACAAACTCTTTATTTAAGAAATGGCACCTCTTGTGCTAACACTTGTGGATATTTAACAAAATGTGAGATGAAATTTAAATTAAAGTTCTCGTCGTTCTCAGGACTACACAAACTGCTCTACTTAAGCTGCTCAAGTTATTAACGACGTGCTTTCAACATCAGCTAGCAAGACGGCTAAATCTGAAATAATTTTTGGCAGAGCTGGTGATAGAACGCAGACTGCAAGCGAGGCTGTCGAAACCTCTAAAACATTCAAATAATCTGCTTAAATAATCAACACAAAAATTTTTCATTCCGGTTGTGAGGGTTATGGTAAAGTTTCAAGTCATAATAATTGATTAATTATTATAAAATCTTATAACAATTGTTTTAATACCTAAAATGTGTATACCTCTGTTATCGCGGGGCTAGAAACACTGATGCTTACTGAATTAAGCACACTTGAGAGCAGCCCTTTTTTTTATCCAGAATACAGTACTGTATCTCTAACACGCTTTTTTACGAATATTGATGTATTATACAACTAAAGAGCCGTTTCTATTATTTTTCACTTCAACTCCTTTGAAATTATTTAAAACTCTACTAGATATAGCTAATAATTAACATTTCGTATGAAATAATGTAGTCACTTCGGTGCAAGGCTAGATAATCCTCCAGTCGTACTTTTTCAAGAAATTTAATGCATTCCTTTGTCACGAAAACATAATTTTGGGACATGTGCTTCTTCCCATAAAGCTTTTAAATTAATTACATTAATTATGTTTAAATAAGGCACATAAGTATGTATTCAATATTATAAAAAGTAATAATAAAATCTTGCAAAAGCAACTAGTGTTATTATTTTTATATTAATAAAACTTATGACACCAGGGCAAGGTTTTCTCTAAAAAATAATTTTCACTTAAATTTCTTTACGATATCTTTTCTGGACTCAACTTTATATATATCTGTGGCAGCCGCAAACGAAAACGATTTCATTTGTTACTAATTTCCCTATCAAGGCTAGCTTTCTACCACAAATGCAAATATATTTCCTATAATTATCTAAATAATATTCAGTTCATTACTTTTAGGAATTTTAAAGTGAATTAATGCACTTATAGTTCGGGGTATTATCTATTAGTGTACATGTTAATCATTGCATATGCATTAGAAAATACCCCGAATTTTCTGTTATACATTGAAATAACATACTGCAGCATATTTCGTTTATTATTATTATTATTATTACACTTGACTGGAATGCATTTAAGCTCATTAAAATTTTTCATTTTAGGTCAGAAGTTTAATGCCATTTTTTTCAAATACGAGAAATTTATAATTCATCTACTATTAATTTCGGGATATATAATTTAAACTAATTTATTGCAACGCTCTTTGCATTTAAAGCGTTTTTATTTCATCGTTGTTGACGTGATGAAACAGTAAATCAGAGCTCTTTCACTGTGAAAATTTTTAAATATTTATTACATACAATGTATCTTTCAGTTAACCGTTATCCAGAATATGTACAGTCAAATCTCAAAACTATTGCACAATCTTGCATAAATTCCGGATTTAAACAAATGTACCGAAACAAAAACGTATTTTTCTGATTGGAATTTAAACTGTTTTCTGCTTTACCTTCTTTAGTCTGTTATTTAATCTTCTCTAGGCTGCGCAAAAGTGAGTATTAGATAAATATCTATTTATCAACATCGTAAAAATAAACAGTCTTTATTCCCGAACAATCTGCTTCCGGAAAAGCTTACATTTACTACGTTGATGAATTGCAAGGAAGATTAGAACATGCGTGAGATAGTTCTCTTCAATCAGCAACTGTTTCTTTTTTCCATCTGCGTGTTTAGTGGTTCCGATGGAGAAGGAAACGTAACAAATGAAATTGTGTATTATGAAATATTCCCATCAGTTTACTTTGTTATCTGCTCATCGTTTTCATTTTATTTCTATTAGTGCACCCAGCATAAATAATGACAGGTAGCTTTGAAAATAAAACTGGATTAATAACAGCTGAACGTTCAAAAAGGAACAAGTTAGTCACAAGAAAAGCATGAGTGCATTTGCTATCAGTATTTTTGAAAAAAAAAATCGATGGCAGTGAAGAGAAAGCTGTGTGAAAACATCGACTTGAAAATCATCGATTTTTTTCTTCAAAATGTGTGAGTACAGACAGAAAATTTTTAATTAAATTTATCACCAAAAAGGTTTCCTAACAGTAATAACAGAAACTTTTACATTTAAAACGTGAAAAAGTTATGTTTACTTATGACAAATTTAAACCAAACAAAGAACAAAAATAAAAAATAAAAGATTCAAAGTAAGCATAAAGTAAATAAATTCAAAGTAAGTATTTTTACTTAAACTAAGGAATTAATGTAAAACTTAAATTCACACTGAAAGTAGCCGAATTATGCCCTAGTGGATGAAACCCCTGAACCTGCAGTTTTCACCAAGCTCCATTATTAGCAAGTGGGATGGATCCATGGAATGTTTACAATTTCCCATATGAACAGGAGTCATTTCTTCTAAAATGTCGTCCGTTAAACTAGATAATACTGCATGCTTTGCTAATGACTAATTTCTGTCTGAAAGGAGGTGTTTGTTACAAATCTGCATAAAATCTGAATTCGCATACCTTAAATAATATTCGGTCACTTTTTGAACTTATCTGTTATAGATGCACATGTAACTACCATATTAATTAAGGAATAATTATATTTTTAGTTACATCAAACTCATCAGTAGAGGATGAAATTCGCACAAAGATTATAATAGCTAAATCCTTCAGATATTGGAGATTTTGCAGAAAACGTTTCAGGTAAAGATAATTGTATACATTAAATAACTGTTGTTAATATACCTAGACGGAAGGAATCAGAAGGTAAATTATTTTCAAATAAAATCTATAAGTTTAGGACTAGAAATGTCATGCAAAATTGAAGGAAGTATTTTCTGGTTATTAGGACTAATGTTTTTAGGCATTCTTGACTGTTATCTCATGACTTAAAATTTCGAAGAATATTTTCCAGTTAAGGCTGCAAAATACAGTTTCTTTTATTAGGAACCATGAAATGAACTTAGAGTAGGCATGCAATCATTGTAAAATCAGAGAACAAGAGATAATTCATTGAAAACATATTCAAAACCTTTAAATAAATCGCGGCCGAAAATGAGCGGAAAATGCTGATAGTTCTTGGATTTGTGCACTTATCCTTCCCCTAGTTGTAATACTCGTAGTCCTCTCCGGTGTTTCGTCGCAAGTTGCAATATTTGTAGGCTAAAATGCTAATCTTTAAATGTTGAAGTCTGAATTATTCAAAATCTAAATTCTTTCCTAGAAAAGAAGCTTTCGCAAAAAATGCCATTAACCTTTTACATACCTTTAATGATCTTACATTATGGAATCTTATTGGCAAACTTAATCAACGATTTCAATGGAACCCAATAGTCAAAGATCTTATAGTTGACTTTTGCAATTATAAATGGAAAAAAGTAATTTTTTCTCAAGAAAATTTTCTGTACAGCACAATTCAAGCACCCCTTTTATGATCAACTAAAAATTCCAAGCATGTTCAAAAAATGTTAAAATCTGCTCCCTGACCAACAGCTCCAAGTTACACCTTGTTTCAAATTTAAAAAAACTTTAGGTAACATGGTAATTAACCAACACGATGTAGTAGCTAATAACGTTTGAAATTGCCAGCTTCCTGATTACAATAAATTTGTAGATCCTTTTCACCAACATATAATCACAGGAGATCTTAGCATCTTTCAAGATGAGCAATTACGACAACTCATGCAACTAGGTGCCAAATTTCGTCCTACTTTCGGTCTTAATAAACACTATTGCTTAAAACAGTTCAGCAATAATCTTAATAAAGTCATTATTTTGGCTAGTAATAGTATTAACTTATCGACAACGACATTTCTTGAATGGAAAGCAACTTTAATTAAAGATTTCGAACTTATGCGTTTTAAGCTACCTAGTTGTTTCAGTCAAATCCACAATAAAAGGCATCTAGAATCTCAAATTAATCTGCTGCAAGAAAGTTTTATCATCACCAAAATTGACAAATCGAGGAATAATTTCAGTGTCATATGAAAAAGATTTTATTATAACATTCTGCATAAGGAATAACATAGCACCACCACCTATCAACAAGTATCTACCAGCACTAAAATTCTTCTCAATAAATTTAAAGCACTTCATAAAAGACTTAAAATCCGTCCCAACAAACTTAATAATAGGTTTGCAAATCTCTATGCACTTCCAGTTTCATAAAACTCCAGCCAAATTCAGATACATTGCTAACAGTAACAGAAGTTATTTAAAAATCTTAATCGTTTTTTCCCAAAGAGGGTTTCTTCCAAAGTTTCTGCCCAAAAGATTATCTCTTTGGGCAGAAACTTAAACTCACTCGAGATGTTATCAAGAATTTTGATTTTAAAGATCAACATTGCAATTGGATGATTTCAAGCAACAAACAAATTCTTAAGACCTTAAATTCACTTAAAATAGAGCATATCCAATGCTATGATTTTAAAAAAACTTTATACTACTTTACCACTAGAAGAAATTCATAGTAGCTTGCTTACTCTACCTAATTTATTTTCAAAGATCACTGCAATATTATCAACTGAAGATTGGCAACTTTTTCGTACAAGTATACTTTTTAACAATTATATTCAATTTAATAACAACATCTTTAAACAAGTACAAGGAATACCTATGGCCGGGAAATTTTCAACTGCCATCTGTGAACTATTCCTATTTACCCAAGAACTTATTTGTACGTTCACTTAAAATTGAAGATCAAAAGTATTTCCAATGCATCTTTCGTTATTGCCTTTAACAGCTTCAACAAAATAGATAAAGCAAGTATTTACCCTACTTCCCTTAAGCTTAATACCACTAATACAGATCAAAATGATGTAGTTTACCTTGATTTACATATTATGGATTACAATCTTTTAAAAATCTTCGACAAACGCAGAGATTTCAACTTTCCTACACTTAAATTAACTAACTGGAATTCTAATATTTCTAGAAGAGTCGTTATCAATACAATTAATGTACAACTTATTAGAATTAAAAGAATCTGTAATAATACAAAACACCTCTAAGAAGAAGTGCTGTACTTTGTTAAAATCTTACAAAGCAATCTTAGTCAAAAAAACAGTCATTAAAAAAAGTTGATATTTACCTGTTTTGTAGATATTTTGAATTAGATAATGGAATTTTTTACTTAAATCACATACAGAAGCTGATTAATGGATGGTTAATTCAGATGATCTAATGTAAAAATGTAAAGTTAATTTCTTTCATCACCTGAATTTTACTCTCCACGTTTGGCTCATTACTTCAAATTCTATTCTTAAATCACTTAAGCTTTTTCTGACCATTCCTTTCCTTTTATTAATTTGAAGGCCATTTTCGTTTTAAGTAGCTTGAAGAATTACGACTTTAATTAACAAATTACTGTATTTTTTTCCAATTTCTACTGCTTTATGGCCAGTTCTACCAATTTGTGGAGTTAGCCATTTTGAATTCACCTTCTTACAACTTTAAAGAATTTACTTCGACCAAGACGCCATTTTCATTAAATTCCCATCATCTTCGACCATCAACGCCCCCACCCCCCACTTTCTGAGTCAAGTTGTACCCACTGTTTGTTACGTTTCATTGGCCATAGCATCATGACGTTTCTTACCCTTTTGCTTCGTTCCACCTTATTGATGAGCTGAAATCTTATCTTTTCTGGAGGCTAACGGCAATTTTTAGCTCATAGATTTTCGTAGAAGAATTCACAGATACAGGTTTGTTTAAAATTTTTCTTTCCCGTGTTTTAATTTTGGTCATAGCAAGACCCAATTTGCTGCGCTATTTTGTTTAAATTTAAAAAGTTTTTTCCTTCTTTTACAAAGTTTTAACTCTTGAAGCTAAGTAGGTCCTCCCTTAAAATTGGTATAAATTGACTAATAGCAATTCGCTATTTATTTTATTTTGTACGTTTGCCTACATAGGCTAGTTTGTATAGTTTTTTCTTGCACCATTAATGTGTTTCTTATTTACTTTTACCAGCGGACGCGTCGGGAAATGAAACGGAGAAAATGAGACTTAAGTTATAATAGATAATTTTGTCGGTTTAATAGTCAAAATGTTATTTCGTCTAGAGTCTCAATTCGTCTGTTTTGACGAAACGCGATATGGAATTAGCTGGATTCGAAGCTCATTGTGCATTTCTTCTGAAGAGTCCGTAATGAGATTCGAATTAAGCTAATTTACCCTTTACCTCTTCTTTGTAATTATGCTTATGTCTTAAATAACATTTGGGTTTATATTAAAATGTTTTAGGATTGTTTAAACTTTAATCAAAATTTCATAATATTCAAATTTGATTTGAGATTTACATTCACTTTTATTTGTCAGTTTTCAAGTTATAATTTCATTCTTATTGTATTTAAACTTTTTATAATTGCAATTTATTTCAACTTAATATTAAAAATTATTCACGAGAAAAAAGTATCACACTTGCTTTAAAGCAATAGAATGAAGAATTTCTTTTTTACATTGTTTTCTAATTTTGCAGCTCAATGCGCAAAATTCTTGGCACAGGTCTTTTTTACTTTGTTCTCCTTTCTTAAATTATATATATATTCGTATGTATAAAATGAGATAAACTATGTAGAATATTTATCACGGCTCTCTTAGTAATATTTTGGCTACTCCTTTAAAAAGAGTAAAGCGTTATCAACTTTTTTTCAATTTATTCTTTCATTTTTGTAATTTTATATTAATTCTGTTTTATGTTTGATTTTTAAATTTTTCTTCATATTGTTTTTAATGCGTGCTTTCCTGTCAAATAGATTTTAAAGTCTGATATATATATATTCTATATAATTTGGTATAATTCTTTTACTAATTAATTAATTTTGAAGCTTTTTGAACGACAATTATTTTATTTATTTAATCAGATATTTCAGAATTATACATATATAAAAAAGCAGTAATAGATTTCTGTATATATACACACAAAAAAGGTTTATAGATAAAAATATAAAATCATTTCAAGAATTTTCTCGCATTATGGCCCTGAAAATTATCAGTAAACACATAAATTTAGAATCAATTTTTCCCAAAGTCCAAAAGCTGAAATTCAAATAAAAAATATCAAAAGAGCTTATAAATGTAGAATTAGAATTCTGAAAATGTTAAAAGAAAAACTGAAATGGTTTTACTTTGCAATTTTGCCATTTTTCGTTGCTTCACGGAGGACCAGAAATTTCGGGTGAACTGTTATAATTGAAAAATATATTGGATTGGTTCATCAGCTAATTCTGGATAGAGAAAAGTAGGGATTTTCTTATGGAAGGATAATTGTAATTAATTTCGAGGTATCCTCCTCCTGAAGATGTTATGTCGGAGATGAATGTATTCCTCTTCTTTCATGCTCCTTTTTACTTTATTTATTTCTGATATTTCTTGTATTGGTTTATTTTAATTTTTCTTTGAACATTTAGAATTCCAATTCTACATTTATACGTTTTTTTTTTGAAACATACATTTTTGAATTTCAATTTTTAATCTTCGTAAAAAATTGGCTCTAAATTTCTTTCTTTATGTATATATATATATATATATATATATATATATATTCTGATTTTTTTAATTCCTTTTATACACAGATAAAATACTTGATTTATTAAATTTTTTAATTAAATTTATATTAAAAATTCCTTTTTTTTCAGTCATTAACTTTCCAGGATTTACTTTACCCATTTAAAGCATTTATTTTTAAAAATTTTTTAAACCATTTCATTTCTGTAACTGAACTTCGGAATTTAATCACTGTGTTTGCAATCTTCACTCATTTCATTTTTCAGCTTTTCACACTGCATCTAGATACCTCAACTCAGTTCATGCTCTTTATTTTTAATTTTCATTTCATCAAACTGACCTCCAGCTACTCAATTCGATGCGATATTTCACAAGAACTTTCTTGGCATTCTCGTGGAGTATGAGATTTTAGAATATCGTTATTCAGGTTTTATTATTTTTTCCCGTTCGAAGTATTTTTTAATTGATTTAATTGATTCAGCTTAACCTTTTATTAATTCTTCCTCCGTGTCCAGCGGTAAATTTGCTAAATACTGCTATTTCGTTCCGGAGTTCGAATCCCAGTGCACGGGCTGGACTGCATAGTCGCTTTCATGGATTTCCTAATATTAGCATGATTACGAGCTTTTTACCTTAGAAGACCCTCCACGAAGATATCTCTTCCCTTAGGCAAATAACCCTGGAGTGTTTTTCCATAATTAAATCAAACCTTTCCTGAATTTTAAGCTTATTGTCTTGTAAAATATTTTACATTGTAAGCTTATCAGGTTCAATTGTTCCGTCTTACTTTCTTTGGGAACATGCAAGGACCTGACTCGGAACAGAGAGCTTACTAAAGCTATGTTCAATAACTGTGGTAAGTAGACAGGATACACAAGCAGGGTATACAAAACCCTTTATTTTTCTCTATTTACAATAATTTCCGTACTTCGGAATACAAAGACCCACTACTTGTGGTCTAAACGTAAGAATATAAAAATAGAACTAAACTCTAACTTAACTTTGAAATAATAAACGTGGAAGATTGGCCTTATATTAACAGGAAGCCGTATGTAGTACAGAGAACTGTTAACACTACAATACGTTTAAAAATTATCAAGAGGATTAAACCTCTGGCCTGGAAGGCAACCAGCAACTGAGTAAAACTTCTAAGGTAAGCGGCCTGCTTCGACTAACTCCTTCCTCTCTCTCGCTTGGCAAAAAGCCACAACTTAAGTACTTGGCGTTCGCCAGACAAATTTTGCATAAATAAGTTAACGCTTTTAATTCTCGCCGGAAGTAGAAAATAAGAAGTGATAGTAAAGATTTAAAATAAAATAAACGTTAGTAAAACTTAAGATCCTTACAAGCTATAAGCCTTCTATTCTTTTGTTTGGCTTTTCTTAATTTTCCTCAAATTGGAAACTTCTTAGTTGGGCAAATATTATCTTAATCGTTCCTTATTTAATTTACTTTTAAGGAAATTGCCTTCTAACGTAAATCAGCTGGTTTCATCAAATTTTAACTTCAAAATTTGTTTACTTTTGTTTTGCAACAGTTACTTTTGATTTGCAACGGTTTTAGCAGGTTTGCATTTTCTTTGGTTCAACATTTATTTTAAATATTTATTTAGGGTATTGCTTTTAAGTTACCTAATAGATTTTCTGGGTTCGAGAATTCGTATTTTATACTGTTTAGTTTTACTGTATTATTTGTTTAGAGTCTCGTTGAAGCACATGACATGCTGATGATTTATTATTTTTTCAGTTTTTATTTTTATACTTTATTTTGTGTCCTTTATTAGTATTAAAATATTTATAATGAACTTAGTTATAATAATGAATAATGAACTTATTTATAATAAACGTTAGTTTAATTTATGTTTTTAATTGGCACTTACTTTTGAACTGTTTCATGAATTTACAAGCATTCAGATATAATTCAGAAATGTGGCTCTATTGAAAATTCTTCCGTTGCTCCATAAAAAAGACGAAATAATTTTCAGCTATTTGTTTTAATGCATTGAGTTGTTTTACTTTTGTTTCAATTTTGAAGTAGTTCATCCTGTTAGACTTTTAACCCTTACTCTGATTTAATTATATATATATATATATATATATATATATGTAATATATTCAGGAGCACGAATTTTGATGGCGTAGAAGTGTTGATCCATAATGACTAGGAAATTGGAGGCGAAGGCAGATTAAGTCTTCAGTTTTATTTTCAGCCACATGTTGCGGCTATACACAAGTCGGCACATTAAATGTGCCTGTTCCAAAAGGCTTACATTTTTGATAACTTTGTAGCAAGAAAGCAGCAGCAGACAAACAGCAGTCTAGTTAGGCCAAAACGTGGAAAGCAAGTGTGTAATGTTCAGGATGAAATCTTAAGTCAAACTGAGTTAGTTTCGATTCTCAAAGCATTTTGGTTGGATAGTTAATATTGCTGTAAAATTATTATTGGCTGCTTGAGTTTTAGTTCAGTTTACATCACCAGAATTACGTAAGAGTCATATCACATAGATTTTTCTCGAAATGACACAATGCAAATAGATGTTGCTATTTTTAGAATAGAGATGGGAAATTAATTTACGCTGCTAATTTAATCGTTTACATATTCTTTATTTGTCTTACATATATATAAATAATATTAATGTATAGTGCTTTTGCGTATTTCGAGCCAATATAGTCTGTGAGTGAACAATCATTGTGAAATCTAGAAATCGAGGAATAAATTAATATTCTAAGTAATAACGGGAAAAAATTAATGCAGATTTTATTTTTAAAAACAGCTGCTGAATTTAATGAGAAAGAGCATAATTCCCTTTCTTACCAATGTTTGTGCATTAGTTTAAAAGCCAAGGAGTAAAGAAATTTAATTTTGCATTTTGGCCATATTAACTAGTTCGCTGACAGGGAAGGTGATTTATGATAGTAAATTTTCGATTACCATTTTCAGTTACTATAAATATTCAGTTTTTTTGGTTGATACTGCTAGTCATTTTGCTTATGAACAATGAGTTATTTAAAACTCTTTCATTTTCTTGGCCATTGAAGCTCCATTATAAATTCACTTTCAGTACAATAAAATGCATAAAATCATTTCCTGTCTACAGGCCTTTCTGACCTCAGGGCAAGTTTGAATGAAATAATTTCTTCTCCTATACAATCAAAAACAATCGTAAATGCATTTTTTTCCAATGATAAATCAAAATTCAAAGCTATCAAATAATCTAGTTTTCTAGTTATAAGCAATGCCACAGGCTATCTGCAAAATATGACTCTCTTTTTTTAGAAATAAGTACATTCAAGCCCAAAATGGAGAACCGCAAAGTTTCAAAATATGCGCTTTGTGGACCTTTCAATTGAGACCGCCTGTCCGGAAAATTCTACTAACCTTCTTGGATTAAAGAAATTAAGGAAAGTAGATGCCAATTTATCAGAGCTTAAGACACTAAATTTTTGCCGTGGTGTTATCTCAGAGATCGACCTTCTGTCCGTATCAGAAGAAGAAATTTTCTGCGAGTTGTGTGAACAGAATATCTGTGCTGCTAGATGGAACAAGATGTGCAAAGAAGCTTAGTTGATCAATGCAGAAGATGTAATGATAACCATCTCTTCGCCTGGATCTGCACAAATATATTAATAGGTACTTGCATTGCCCTTCAAGACTTTATATCCCGAATCCGCTGCGATGCTTCCAGTGTCAGCGTTTCGGTCACTCTAAGATATCCTAGCTAACTCACATATGTAAGTTGCTCTGTGGAAGGCTGACAGTGAAAATTGAATTTCTGAGCCATTATGGGCAAACTGCCAAAGATGGCATACAGCATTTTTGCGACTAAGTGGAAATCCAAAAAACGAGTTACAGACTGGAAAAGTAACAAAACATGTTTCATATGCGGAAGCAAGACGCTTAGTAGCAAAGGAACAATCCCCTAAAAATTTGTGTTATGTAGAGGCAGCAAATTCAGTATCCTTAGGCACCATAATCTAAAATCCACATGCACCCAACTACTTTAAGCATAATATAAAGATCAGGCAAACCAAAATTTACAGGTAACAGCAATGCAAAAACTGGCAGAAAACGGCCCAAATAAAGAAGAAATAAAAAACATGGGAGCACAAAAACGAAATCCAAAACAGAAAATTACGAAATCTTCAAGCACAAAGTAATACTCATCAGTGTATTATTTCTTTTTTAATTTTACTTTGTTTCATGTTTTTGTCATAACATTAATAACGTATCATCTTCATATTATTTTAATTATCTCAAAAATTTTATACTACTCCTAGACAAAAGCTGATATTTTCACCATGAGTTTGGTGCATATAACTGTTCAGGTTTTATGGCAAGAGAGTCTACCACCACCACCGCAAACGAACGCATATCTCTGTTGAAGAACTTGGCGAAATGCACGAGAAAAAGTCGGAGTCGAAGCGGCACCTAAACGCTCTGTTCCTCCACAGTCGTGCCCGGGAAAGGCTAGGATGCCCTGGAGATCCGCCGTCGAAGAGTAAACGTAACTGTCCATGCAACTTTCTGTCACAAAATGTCTCCCATAAAAAAAGTAATAAATAGCAGTGTCTTAGTTCAAATCATGATTGCTGCATTCAAATTTTATTATAACAATTATTTCATTTTTTTAAACACAAATGGTATCCTTACTAATTAGAAGAAATTATTAGGAGAAAATCAAATGCCATTTTTAGCAGTATCCATTAGAGAATAACAGCATTACATTAAGAAATACCTGCATATTATTCTTCCTTTAAGATGCATAACTTTATTTAAAAATTTATATTTTAGAAAGCGTATATTTAAATTATAAGACTGTGTCAGGTTTAGCAAAACTTACGCTTCTAGTTGATTCTTGTAATTTGTTCGACATAATATACTCTCAGGTGCGTCATAACCTATTTTTATAATTTCATCACAGAAAACTATACTCCAATCACGCAACAGCT
This sequence comes from Stegodyphus dumicola, assembly GCF_044657685.1. Lineage (NCBI taxonomy): Eukaryota > Metazoa > Arthropoda > Arachnida > Araneae > Eresidae > Stegodyphus > Stegodyphus dumicola. The sequence goes on from NC_140781.1 coordinate 163,984,646, forward strand.
ATTACTTTCTTTATGAAACTATTCCCATCATTTTCCCTTTAATTCCATAATTTTCCCTACTTTTACTTTAAACCAAAGTAAGATCCCAGCTTAAAACATTCCATCCTCAGTCTAAGTTAAAAGGTTTGTAAATTGAATTTAATTGCTCTGTATGTTGTTCCAAGTAAAGCACGAAGAATCTTATGTTTACATGTGAGTTCTTAAATAACTTGTAGGGTTTATATTTATTTTAACTAACATTTATTTTAAGTTTAAACTATCTTTCCTGTCAATCCTTACTTTCCCCTGGAACTGCCAATGCCAGAATATGTAAATTTGAGTAGAACGCGCAAGGATTCAAATTATCAGCGGAAGTAGTATGATTTAAATAGAAGGAAACAAGTTCGGTGAGAGAGAGTTATTCTTACTTAGCGAGCGCGGAGGTAGAAATCGAGAATTAAAGAACCCCGCGTTGCGGCCTATGTGCTTGGCGGGAAGTAGTTGCAATTGTTCCAGTGAGCTTCAAGTCTGCTGAATTAGCAGCCGTATTGTAAAACGCGGTGAGTTAGTTATTTGAGAGAGCCTCGTAGTTAGAATATTGTCTTTAATTTCTTTTCAGGTTTTTATTTTTATTTTGACTGCCGAGTTGGCACCGTTTGTAAGCGTCAAGAGAACGCAATTGTAAATTAGTACGTTGAATAAAAAGGGACTTAAACCCTTTATAAGACTCTGTGGTTTATACAAGCTTTCACAGTCACCTCTTGGTTGCGTGCTAGTTAGAGGCGCGCAACGTTATATTGGCGCCCGAACACTTATCGAACTGAAATGGCCGAAAACTGGATGGAAGCCGCTGGACAACACCAAGAAATGACAACGCAGTTAGAAGGATTTGGATACCTGGTCCAGACTTTGAGAGCATCAATCAAGCCAAACGTCTATTTCGACGGAAAAAATTCGGTGTCCGTATTTTTAGAAGGTATAGAAAACCACTTTCAGCTCTATCCTGTGCCCGAAAGACAAAAAGTTGCTATCGCCACATCAGCACTAAGAGGACAGGCCGCGCTATGGTGGAAAAATATAGGCAAATTTCTTCTAGGTGAATTTGGAAGCCCGACGTATACTTTTGAAAATTTCAAAAAATCGTTAGTAAAGGCCTTCCCCATAGTGAAAGATCGCGCACGGCTGGAAGCCGAGCTATATAGTTTCTATCAACGGGATACAGCACAATTGACGGACTTTATTTTACGAAAAATCAAGCTAACGGATATGTTGTATGGGAAAAAACCCGATGCGGAGATTATTGAAATAATATTACCAAGATTGTTACCCGCTGTCCAAGACTACTTTGAAATTAGAAACCCAACCACATTGCAGGAACTTTTCGAATTGGCGGTGAAGTTTCAAAATCGCAGAATCGCGGAAAGAGCGAGAGGGGAAACATATTCTCAAAGTACCAGAAGGAAGGAGGAAACAAGAAATGGAAATCGCTCATATGGGGGAAAGAACTATCAAGCTAACGCATCGAAACTTGAAGGGCAAGGCCCAAAAAGAAAATTTGAAAATAAGCATCCGCGTACCCAGAAGACACAGATTGAAAGGAAAGCTTTAAACGACTAGAGGGGCCTGTGAAAGGGAGGGTCCAGACCCCGGAAGTTTTAGAAAAACCCTCAAATAGACATCTAAATACAGTCATCGTAAAAAACTCACAGCTACCAATTATACAAGTCCTGGTTGGCGATGTACCAGTAGAAGCCCTCATCGATACAGGGGCAGAAGGCAATTTCATGAGTGAAAAGTTCTTCAAAAAGAATTTTTATAGGATACGACTCTTTAAAACCAGAAATACGGAAATTATAGCGGCGCAAGGAAAAACATGTCACTGCATCGGGAAAGTAGCATTAAACGTACAGGTAAAAGAGGAAAATCTCAAAGTATTAATTTTTGTGGTGAAACACCTCCAACACTCTCTTATTTTAGGTATGGACTTTTTAAGGGCCGCGAGGGCCAAATTAAATTTTCAAGATAGTTCCGTGGTGCTGGAGATGGACCAGAGGGTGGTGGAACCGGTGGAGACACCTGAATTGGACCTTAGCCATTTGAATGACCAGGAAAGTAAAGCAATACAGCAAGTGGTGAGTAATTTTTCTCATTTGTTTTCAGAAAAGCCGGGAAACTGTCAGATTGTAACTCACAAGATTCAATTAAATGCCGAAAAACCTTGTAGGACTAAACCTTACCGCTATGACAAACAAAAAGACGTAATCATCGAAGAACATATTCAGGAGATGTTAAAGAATAAAATAATAACGCCCATAAATAGTGAATACGCGAGTCCAGTCGTACTATGTAGGAAAAAGAACGAGTTTCCTCCTTCGGATAAAAGGGCTTGGAGGTTTGCTATCGATTATAGAAAACTAAATAGCATAACTAAATTCCCAGTTTACCCTTTACCGGTTATAGACGAGATCATTAGACAGATCAAATCGACGAGATATATGTCTACTTTGGACTTAACGTCTGGCTACTATCAAATAGCTATGAGACCCGAAGATATACATAAAACCGCGTTTATAACAAAATCGGGCACTTACGCATTTTTACGCATGCCTTTTGGGTTGTGTGGGGCCCCGTCAACATTCCAGAGAGCTATGGACATTGTTCTAAAGCCTGTCCTAGGAAAATCAACTTTAATTTATCTAGATGATATAATTATAACGAGTAGTACGTTGGAACAACACATTAGTGATCTCGAACAAGTTTTTAAATTATTAAAAGAGGCCGGTCTTACAATTAACGCCTCAAAATGCAAGTTCGCAACTAAAGAACTTAAATATCTCGGTTATAAAATTTCGCAAAAGGGTATAGAAACGCAAGATTCAAAAATAAAAGCTATTAAGAATTTCCCACCGCCCAACACCGCCAAGAAACTTTCGTCTTTCCTTGGACTATGTTCTTACTATCGATCTTTCATAAAAGATTTCGCTAATATTGTTGAACCACTCTTAGTAATCAAAAGAAAAAAGAGTAAATTTACGTGGACAGCAGAAGCTAACACGGCTTTTGAAAGATTAAAAGAAGCGCTTATTAATGCCCCTGTTTTAAAATTCCCTGAGGGGGACGAAAACCTGGAAATTGCGGCAGATGCATCAGACTATGCGGTGGGTTCGGTTCTTATGCAAAATAACCATCCGCTGGCATTTTTTAGTAAAACATTGAATCAAACACAAAGGAATTATACAGCTACAGAAAGAGAAACATTAGCCGTATTAATGGCTGTACACAAATTTCGAGTTTATTTCGGCAAATCGCCAGTAACTGTCTTTTCGGATCATGCGGCTGTTGGTAGACTTTACTCGGGAAAAAACCTAACGCCCAGGTTAATAAGATGGGCTTTAAAACTCCAAGAATATAATATCACAATAAAATATAAACCGGGTAAGGAAAACAATGTAGCTGACGCACTTTCTCGTATAAAACTGGACGAGGAAGGTAATGAACTTAAATGCGCTGTGTTGACTTCAAAAATTTTAGATTCTAGAGATACGATTATTACTGAACTGAAAGCTGATCCTGAATTTGGAAATATCTATGCTTATTTGAAAGACCCCGAAGGCTTTGAGCATACAGATATCGATGCGATAAGAAATAGAGCAAAAAACTATGAAATAATAGATAATTTATTATTCTATACGAAAACAACGAACGAAAATCTTGAGTATAAGCCAGTCATCCCAGCCTCGCTTCGATTAAGCATTTTGAGGGAGTTGCACGAAAAAAAAAACAGCGCGCCACCTCGGGGTCAGAAAGACTTTAAAAAGGGTACGCGAGGCGGTATATTTCCCGCAATTATACAAAATAGTAACGGCGTATGTCAGGTCCTGCAATCAATGTCAGTTAATAAATGATATTAATTACAGCCCGGCCGGGTACTTAAATAGCATTCGCGCTACATTTCCGAATGAAATTTTAGGCATAGATCTCCTTGGTCCCTTCCCCCAGAGCGAGTTAAATAAAAATCGTTTTCTTTTAGTAATAGTAGATCATTTTTCAAAATGGATAGAAATTGTTCCACTTAAACGCGCGTCAGCCAAAACAGTCGCAGATGCATTCTTACACAGATACATTTTAAAATACGGTGCACCGATAAAAAGTCATTAGCGATAACGGAAAACAATTCATTAGTCAAATATTTGAAAACATATGCAATGGACTTGATATACGCCATATCAAAATGGTTCCGTAAAGACCACAGGCTAACATAGCAGAAAGAGTTAATAAAAACATTGTAAAAATAATTCGCAGTTACGTTAGCACACATCACAAGCGCTGGGATGGCTACATAAATGAATTAGCTTATGCTTTAAGAACGGCACATCATGATACTACGGGAAAAACTCCAGCAGAATTATTTTTAGGCAAAGTTAATTACGCCTTTAGATAAATTATTCTTTGTGCAACAAAGAGAGCAGGAATTCAAACAAAAGGACGTGCAAAAACTAATTGATCAGGCGCTTAAAACCTCGGATACGGCAAGAAATAGGCAGAAAATTTATTACGATAAAAAACGCCGTGAAGCAGATTTTAAAGTTGGTGATAAAGTATTGAAACGGAAATTTTCTTTATCAAGTGCCCCAGACAATTTTATGGCAAAGCTAGCTCCAAAGTTTGAAGGCCCCTATGTAATTCAGGAAATCAAAGGAGTAGTTTTATATCTTAAAAACGAGAGAGGGGAAATCTGTAAAGCAAGTCCCGACCAGGTGAAAAAATACTATAATCCCAATGATTTTGAAATCCATAAAAGTTTCTTGCAGGACTCAAGTCTAAACGAAATAGAAGGGCCAGAGACTGCAACAACTATTCCACCACCCAAGAAACGGAGAACTGAAGAGAGACCTAGCACTTCTACAACCAGGACGTCGGTATCAAAAAGAAAAAATGATTATCAAACTCCGGCGTTTAAGAAAAACAAAAGTACAGATGAACCGGGTAAAGAAACCGTGGTAAAAAGAAAAACACCACCTACAAAGGATGGCAGGAGGAATTACACATCAAGAAGAACGCGCACACGGCCACAGAGTCAGGTGCCAGCAAGGCCGCCGTTCCGGAAACTGAAACGCCAACAGGAAGCACAGAAGTACGAGGAACAGAAGAAATTCAAGGACTCCAGACCGGAGGACGTCAAGACCAGCCGTCCCAGGCAGAAACGCAAAAGCCAACAACCAGACGATTACTCCGTCAAGAGGCCAGCATGTAGAGGACGCAAAAGAAAGATCAACGGGGACGACAATTGGAGATCAACAAGGAGAAGATTGACATCCATGACACCTCTAACTTGGGATCAATTTTGTCAAAAACGGATGACGGAGTTTCAAGCATCGAAAACTCAAAGATAAGTTAAAACCTTCTATAAATATTTTTCTCTTTTGTTCCGAAATGTTATGCATAAGTACGAAGTTCTATGTTTTGACGAAAGTCAATATGTCTCGGTTGAGACTTAGTTTTGTTTTACTTTATTTAGCTAAGGCAAAAGTATTATTTTCTTTAAGTGTAAAAGCTAAAAACAAGCATTTTCTGTTGGTCGAAAGACTAATTCTGTTATGTTAAAGCCAAAATTTGGCCGGAGATAAAAATAACTTCGTATTCTTGTATGTACTAATAAGAATTTTAGTTTCAGTGCCGCCAGCTTGGCGAAGGATGAGTAAAGTAAAAATTTATTTTCTCTTATTCATTTTATGGTAAATTGTAAAAAGCATATGTATTAAACTTTTGTAAATGTATGTAAATACTTGCATGTTATGTAAAAGTAGAATTTAGTCTAGAAGCATAAAATTGTAGATGCTAAAAGTGAATGCTTAAAAGCAATGAAGTCAAATTTTAAGTATTAAACTGTAAAGTCATGCTTTAGAGCGAAAGCCTGCATGTTTAAAAGATGAATGAGGGGGAAGTTAGAATGAATGTGTTTTGTAGGGTTCTCCACCTACATTTGAATTTTTAAGAATATTAAAGTAGCTCATTGAGTTGTAGAATGTCGAGTAAGGTGTGTCTATTTGGTTGTTGAATTCTAACAAATCATGGTGGTTAGGGGAAGTGTTGTAAGACTAAAACACGAATATTCCCGTTTGACACCACACACGGTGGAGAGCCAGGGTAAAGTTAAATTAATGCTTGAAAAATTGAATGAATGTGAAGTAAGCAATAACTAAGAAAAACGAAACGTTAAAAACAAAAATTTATTGTGTCAAGAAAGTGTAAATTATAATGTATGTAGAAAGATACTGATACTTATTCCTTCCAGATGCTGGAAGGAAAGACCAAGATTGATTGATGAAGTCCAGGAAAAGTTGCTGTAAGAAGAAACCTTTGTAAAGAGTAACAGAATTTTAATTGTTACATAAGATTATTTTTGTGTAAACGAGGCTTTCGCCAGTTAGTTCAGAATTAGATAAACTTACAACAGGTCGTTTGTAGGACCTGCTTCCAAGTTTTCCAAATTCTGGCAGCGGCAAATGTAGGGTTTATATTTATTTTAACTAACATTTATTTTAAGTTTAAACTATCTTTCCTGTCAATCCTTACTTTCCCCTGGAACTGCCAATGCCAGAATATGTAAATTTGAGTAGAACGCGCAAGCATTCAAATTATCAGCGGAAGTAGTATGATTTAAATAGAAGGAAACAAGTTCGGTGAGAGAGAGTTATTCTTACTTAGCGAGCGCGGAGGTAGAAATCGAGAATTAAAGAACCCCGCGTTGCGGCCTATGTGCTTGGCGGGAAGTAGTTGCAATTGTTCCAGTGAGCTTCAAGTCTGCTGAATTAGCTGCGGTATTTGTAAAACGCGGTGAGTTAGTTATTTGAGAGAGCCTCGTAGTTAGAATATTGTCTTTAATTTCTTTTCAGGTTTTTATTTTTATTTTGACTGCCGAGTTGGCACCGTTTGTAAGCGTCAAGAGAACGCAATTGTAAATTAGTACGTTGAATAAAAAGGGACTTAAACCCTTTATAAGACTCTGTGGTTTATACAAGCTTTCACAGTCACCTCTTGGTTGCGTGCTAGTTAGAGGCGCGCAACGTTATAAACTCAATGGATTTTATTCTGATTATAACAATATAACATGATCTATTTAGTTCTCTAAGTCGATCCGAATATGAAATGTATAATGCAGTGCATTACTTAATTTCTTGCATCTTGAAAACTTGTTTTATTCTGCAGCACTGTTCGACGTCTAAATTTTAGGATTTTTGCAAAAACTCATAGTTTTGACCCTTAAATCTTGGAGCTATATATTTTAAAGCATATATCTTTGGTTAATTAACTTCAGTTAATTATTATTTGAAAATGTATTCTCTTCTAACAGAATTTACTAAATCTCTATGGATCTAACGGCTGAATATTGCATTGAAAGCTGAGACTGGCGTATAGAAGAGTTCCATTTAAATTTCGAAAAAAGGAAATCTTTTACGAAGCAACTTGCTTTCCTGTGCAATTTCTAAAGCATATGCGGAAATGGCACGTGGCATATGTTCCTTCCCCACTGTGAGACGCTTTCTTTTTAAGAAGTGGAATTTCAGGAAGAAAGGGTTTTAGATAACTCCGATGTTTCATCTGCTTTCAAAGAATCTCAAATTTGAAAGCAAGTTGCTTTCAGGTTTGAGGCAGTTTGAATCAGATAAAATAACTGGGCTTTTTAAAAGCTTTTAAATGCACTATAAGGTTACATTTCATTCGCCTTTTGAGTAAAGGGATATCAGCTTATTTTCCCAGGAAACAAATAGTATTTTATGTAAACTGTCGCAGCGAGGCGCTCATTGTAGGAATAATATCTAGTATATTTTATTTCTCACTGAAAGTAATGTCTGTTAGAAAATTAGTATTTAGGATTCTTTAAACTCTTCAAAGTTCTGAGAAAGACTTTCTATTTCCAAGCTTCTACATTTTGGCAGAAAATCAATTGGAAGTGTAAATAGCTGGGTAGTTAATTACATCGCGGTCAGTCAAGATTTTGTCATAGAATAAGAATTCATCTTCGTGTACGTTGAATTTAGCTGTACACTCTGAAATAAGAAATCTTCTACTGAGCTTTTCGGCATCAATTTTAGTTGATATCAATTAATAACATTTAAATGCGGTTCAGATAACCTCACTGTTTTAGGTTCTAACTAGCCAAGGCCAGGTTATTTCACACTATGAATCTTAATGTTGGTTCGCCTAAACTATTTTTAATAGAAATAACTATGAGCAGGTAATATATATTATTGAATTAATCATGAATTCAAATTCATCTCTATTAACTTTAAATTTACTACTGTAGTAAATAATAAATACTTATATTTTATGCTCAATTTAAATCATGATATAAATGTATGTTTAAAAATTTAATTATGGTAAGTTCATGATAAAGTTATAATTTCATTGCCTATTAGCAATTGCAGCGAGAAACGCTTCTACAAAACTGGGATTTTAACTGTCACAAAACCAAAATTTGCTAACCAGTAAAATATTCTACTTTTTACAACAATTCGATGTGGCGTATCACTCTTTTTTTCTTTTCATCCTTTATTCAAAATATGTAAATATACCGTAACGACGATGTGAAAACCTCAATGCGTATGTAATTGAACAAGACAGAGGGAGACAACGCTTTAAAAAGCTGACAGTTGAGTTATAAATATGCTAAAACGTATTATTTTCTAATTTTATTTAATTTAATCTTGGGAAAAAATTGCTTTTAGATTATTTTACATGCCTAGTCAAACAAAACTGCATTTTGGGAATATGTTATTGAGGCTTGAAGTAAAATCTTTCAAAGACTCTGTGTGTGTATCATGAAATTCAAATTCGCAATAATATTTATAATTGAGATTTTTATAAAGTGAGTAATTGAGAGTTTTATATAAGTGAGATATACTGACTTTTTTTTTTTTTTTTTTTTTGTTTTGAATGTTTATATTTCTCTCTTCGGGATCGGGATCTTTACTAACTTCAATTGAGATTTTCAGACAGCTATAATTAGATATGCAGTTGGAGTTGTAAATAATGGAAATAAGTTCCCATCACAGACAAATGCTGTCAAAGAAAAAGAAACCTGTTAAATTTGAAATACGCGAGCAGGATATAAAGTGGGCAAAATTTATATAAATATTCGTGGCGATTTGAAAACAATTAGGAGTCACCTCGGACTTCGTCTGAGATGTATACTTTACAACAGTTTCCTTCGTGAAGTGGACATAAAAGACTAAAAGCGCATTAAGTCTAAAACCACTGTGCAAAAAGAGAACTATTAACCTTAAAAAAAGCTTATGTCATTAATACAGCAGTGAGTGATTTCTAAAAATAATGTATATTCCTATGCTACGCATGAAGTTAGGAGCATCTATTGATTAAGGTAACAGTTGAAAATGGATTGACATAAGTGAGAAAAAAATTTCCTAATTTACGTGATGGTAAGATGAGATAAGCGTATTAAGAAATTATTTTTATATCAGAAATTCATCATCCCTTAAATTCAGATAAAGCAGCTAATTCATACAATTTCAAAAATATTTGCGAAACGTTCTTAGAAACATATACTTCAGTCAACGATTAAATCATTAAAACTGAGAACGTGCAACGAAACGAACACTTCTAATATCCTGAAAGCTTAATGTTGAAGAGATGTAGTTAACCTTTTGCGGCACAGTGTCTGGACACACCTAAAAATTTACTTCTGTACGCACAGAAAAATTGAATGAAAAAGGATTCATAGGTTACTATAGATTACTCTGAACCTTCTTTATTTATAGTAGATGACAGCTCAACACAAACCAGTCCATATATTTTATCCATGTTTAGTTTTTTTAAGACCCTCATTTTTCAAAGAAAAGTTCCAGATATTTTAGGGTATAAAAATAATTGTTTGAAAAGAAATTTCTATGTTATATTTTTGGCTGTATGCTAATCTCCTTATTCTATATTAGTTTTAAATTTTTACCTTGAAATCTTGTCTAAAATCAAACGGCGAACCCTAGGTGTGCCCAGACCGGGCTCACCGATAATCTAGGACAACTGAGAGTCTGTATTCTTTGTTTCTCCGCATCTCATCGATCAGTTCATTGCCAACAATGCTCGTTTCAGCACTCTTTTTGAAGCACCCACAGAATTAAAACGATAAATGCTATATTCACAAAATTTTACTTGTGTACTTGTGTAATTCGCTAGGCCTAATTTGACTGCCTACTTTTTTTTTTTTAAATTCTGACTTTAAAAGGTAGCGTGCCTGAAAGGGTTAAGTAAACTGAACTTCTGAAACGGTTATCCACGAGCATCGTTTCCATCAGAAACAGCGTCTCCTCCATATAACATTACAGTTGAAGAAATTATGAAATTTACCACCACATCAGTTAATTATATTACATGTAAATGAACATTAAATAACACACAATGTTTGAAACAGAACATCATTGCAAAGATCAAAGCATACCTGAGCAATATAACAGCAGTAATAGTCGTTGTATAATCTCGTACAATCATAAGTCATAGTCACTCGCAGTAAAGTTACGAAACGTAGCAACCTTTAGTGACAGACCGCAACAAAACGTTTTCGTAGTGATTATGTCAGAACCTGGGCAAGAAAACTGACATGTTTGCCTGATTTATTTCTTGCGTGGAGGGTCTAGTTCGTATTGTTTCGGAAGTTTTTGTTGAAGATTTCACAGTCATCTTGAGTGGTGTTACCATTTCTTCATCATTGCAAGAAGAAATTCATAGCATACATGAGGCACTTTCAATTTTGACAATACGATGCTTGTGGTAAATTGTGACTGTGAATAAGGATAGGAGAATAGGAGACCCACGGCTAGAAACCACGAAGAAGAGAAATAGGAGAAACTGGAAGGATCTTCAAAATTTACAGGGAGCTGGACAAAGTCATAATCTCACTTCGCTCAAGGCCAGGCTAATATCAAGGCAACTTCTTATACTTCTTCTTTATTCTGCGTCTATGAAAAATAAAATTACGTAATGAGATTTTAATTACAAGACACAAAAAAATTTGATGATAGAAAAATCCAATAACATAAAATTCAGCGCTGTAAAAGATATCAAATATAATGAACATCTGTTTGTGAGAGCTATTTGTGAACTGACACTATGCTTGATAGTCCGAAATGCATGCCGGTACGTAACTATTCGTAGTTTGTCTCATAGAGTACTCATTGGGTTTTTTCGTTTGGAAAGTATTTTAATTGAAGAAAAGTACCTAACAGTTTTTGCTGATTCCATGTTTCTTGCCATTCTACAATATACGTTAATGTAACGTTTTATTACTAAAAATATGGCAATTCTCCGCACTGTCATAGAGATGTGAGAGCATACCTGGATCACAATGTACCAGGCCAGTCGATAGGACGCAGGGGAGACAATCGAGTTTCTTGCACACTCTCCAGACCTTAGGTCAAAATCACACGATGTTTCAGCTACGCGAGACTTGACGTCGAAAGGGATGATTCTCAGAACCCGCACAATTCCGGGAAACACACGTAGCTAAGTTACCATTCTCACTTATTACAAAGACTTGAACGCCAAACAGTAATCGATTATCGCTCAAATTGAGATCACGTTATCCTTCAGAAGCACAACTTTCGTCTGATTGGTTGTCTCTACCCGGGGGGACCCGAGACATTTTCGATGAGGTTTGAAAAAATACCGCTTAGTCGCAACATTATTTCCGTAGCTAGGCATGACTCCGCTTCCAGCGTTGCTCTTTTTTCTAGGAATCCTCCCATTCAAACCAGTGCTACCAGAATGTCGATTCTCAGAAAAGCCCCGTCTAGCAGGGACTGTAGCCATATGTGATAACCTCTTGCGCAGCTCGAATTTTTTTACGGGGCACATTAAAAGATCAGGTGTACTGTGGTAAGCCACGTGATTTTGACAAACTTTGGGATGAGAGTCAAGCGATGCGCGTAGAAATTCCATTGGACGCTTTGGTGAGAAGTCGGAATCAGTCGTGAATCGTACTCAGGAATGCATTGATGTTGAAAGCCACCATTTTTAACATTTACTTTAAACACCTTTTGGAAGATTCAGTTTGACCCATAAGGTACACTTATTTTTCAAACTAAACTATAGCTTTATTTTTCTCACAAATTTAATCTTGTAGATTGGTAAATAAATTTTCTATGACAGTTTAAAGAGAGCATACATTTTTTGACACACCCTGTATATATATAACTATATAAAAAGAATAAAATTGCTTTACTTCTTTGTATATATCTGATTTATATATAAACACACAAAACAGTTTATTATGAGCTATTACTTCCTATATCTCGTTATCGTTGTTCATTTAGTATCTATTACCTTCGTTGGCACCACGGCCATCGCTAGCATTTTCGCCATTCGGGTAGAACGTCTGCCACTTTTAGACTATTCTATCCCATATTTTCAAAATTTACCGACCCTGTACCCTGCCGCCTGATACGTTTGCACTGACTGCTTCTGCTGAGTATGATAATAAGCAACATTTTAGCTCTTATTGCCTTATAATTTGACTGTTATCTGATAGCTTCTATTTTTTGGGGGGGGTATTTCTTTAATTATGATTCATTAATGCCTGACATTAAAATTAATCCTCTATCGTAAATTGAGTATGTACAACTTTCATTCATGGAATTAAGCAACAGAAGATTTCTCTGCATAATAAAAAAATTTAGACTTGAAAATCAGATTTCGTATGTGTTTTCTGCCTGTCTACAAAATAGGATTCGTTGTGCTATAATTAAAAATATTTAATACGAAGTTGGAAGTAAGCCTTCAACATAATGTGTGAAGACAACTACGAAAAAATTCTATAAACTATAACTCTGTAAATTTTTATGAATATCCTAGTTTTTCTTAGTTTTGGAATACTTTTACATATTCTCATAATAGAAATAAATACTTAATATGTTATTTATGTACAGATAATACATGTATTTTAAAAATATAAGTTTACAAAATTAATGAGCAATTTAGAACGACTTGTTATTCCTCTTAGCGTAACTGCGCTACTTAATTTTTCCCACTGAATGTAAGTGTTATGGCATTGAGCCAGGAACAAGAATATTACTTTCGAAATTTAAATTCTTACTTTACTTCGTATTTATACTTATATAATACTTATATATTTATAATACCTCCTGAAATATTCACCGTCTAATATTTAGCAAGAGAACTCAGGTTAGGTTGAAAGAAATAAAATGTATGCTTAATTAATGGGTTCTTCATGATCATTATTTATTTTCGTCTGTTTCATTTTAGCATTGTCTATAGAAACGCATCAAGGATTTAAAATTCTGTTATAATGATATCTGAATAAAAACGTCAGACGTGTTTTTCTTATCTTTATTAAATTAAGTATTCTCATTTTAATTGGATTTATTCAGAATTATTCATTTAAGCGAAATGAGAAATGAAATCAAACACATAAACCAAGATATTAGAAAAATAACCTGTTTCCGTTATTATCCTGTACCTCCGAAACGTGAAATTAATGTCATCTTTTCTTTTGGAAGTTTGAATAGAGTTACTCTCATCAAAATCGATTGTTATGCACCCACATTGTTATGCACCTGGAAATTAATTTTATTTATATCGGCGCGAATATCTTTGTAAATTCCTTTTTAAATTCTTCAAAACTTTTCGACAAAAAGTATTTCTTTCTCAATCAGAATCACATAAAAAAAGCTTTCACGTTCCTGGTTTTGGGATTAGCTATATAAAATATTGTTCTATTTGTTTCGACATGTTTCACGTTTTGCATTTAGGGAAAGAGCTTAGCATTCTACGGGACATTAATTTCAAGCATTTGACCATAAATAAGGAAAGTTTAAATATATATGGTCGTGTAGATGGCTGTCATACATACGGCTCATGAAAGATTGACACGACATCAAATGGTGGCACAACGTAACTATCACTCATTATTGCAGAAAGAAACAGGTAATTTATCTTATTGCAGTGCATAATTTTACTTAATAGGTGTAGCATTTATATTTACTTAACTGCATAAAGTAGTTCTTATAGGGTTTGTTATCTGGAATAATCATCTCCGTATATCACAATCGGTATATAGAGTAAATAAATCAATTTTTGCTATAGTTCCAAACAAAACAATGTTATTTGGTCTGGCTGGCTGCATGGGCTTTACCAGTTTTCAGCGGCTTTTACCGCTTGCTCACTGGTGGGCCCAGAAATATGACATTTAACTAAAATTCATTTCTTCTTCTCGTAGGTCGAATGTTACAAATACCTTTCTTACTTCACCTGAGAACTGATTTCTGCAGATATTGTTTGATTTCACTTTTCATTAACTTATATCATAAATTTTCAAATGCACATGTACTATGCATTCTTGAACTCTGTGCCGGTTTGATTTGAAACTTTTCTGTGCCTCGGAATGGCAACAGTCAGAACTTGAATTTTGATTTGTTTGATGCAGCTCGAACGCTGCTGATGAGATGTAACATTAGATTAGATTCTAAATTAGATTTATTTGTTTGGTATTTAATTTTTTTTAAAACTAGATTGAGTGTTTTGATCATAGAATTATTACTGAACCACTACTTATAGAAATTTGGATAATTTAGATGTGGCATTTAGATTCATCGTAGAACGTAGTTAGATGCGTAGCGCCATTCGTCGGTTCGATTAGTGTACTTTAGTGCGTACAGACGCATTAATTTAAAACTTGCTTTAAGTCGATGAAAAATGAAAATGCATTTATATTTTCATCAAATAAAACAAATATGATTACTAAAAGTCTAGATATATGAATAAAAATTATTAAGTGAAACTAATAAATATAATACTTTTATTTAATAAAAATACAATACTATAACATTTAATAATTAAGATGTTTTTCAAACTTTTTTAAGGAAGAGAAGCTGAGATAAACAGTCTTTATCCTGTCTGCATAACCCTGATATTCAGTCATCAGGACGAATGTCACAATATCAATACATTGTTACAATAGGTTAGATATCAATACAAATTTACAATATCTTAGATGTTATGTCACAACAACTTCCAAATTTAAGTTAAAAACAGCAAAAAATTTTAAAAACTTCCAAATATAAGTTAACATCACATCTTACTCACATTTGTTTACTACTAATTCATCAAAATTATTTTATATTTGATTTTGTATTTATTATCTTCTTAAAATTATTTTTAAAATGTCAAATATATTAAGCTTTTTTACATCGCTGTGACTTTTTCGTGGTTAAAATTGAAACTCAAGTGAAATTTAATTCATATTTTCTTAGAATTTAAAGGGTGGCAGTCGGAAGTGTTGCTTTCCTTTATTTTTACACTAAAACTAACATAGTGTAATAAGGAAACCCGAGAAACATTCAAAAACTCATTTAATAACCTCCTTTGATGAAGAAATAAAAAGAGCAGCTTGATTAATTTCATGCATGCATTACAGTATTCCACTTTCAGCAAATAATTAATTTTAGAGACGACATTTTCGATCAGTAAATAAACGAGCGGGGTTATTTTTATTCGTAACTGGAAATATGGTGCTATGAGTGTAATAAATTGAATATTTTTTGTGGTTAATTGTTAAATACAAGCCTATCATTGCATTTAAATGCAAATAAAATGTTTGGTCATGAAAAGTGTTTTGTTTTCTAAAATCTTAATAGAGTTTCACGAAGCGTTTTCTTTTATAACTGACCCCTCCTCCGCGTTTGATGGTAGGTAATTTTTTATTTATGTATAGTAGTTTCTCAGGACAAAAACCTTTACTCGCCTGATTTTGCATCTGAAAGACAGCGTACTTAGACAGTGATGTGGTACAGAATTTTCACATGCCTCGGCCAACAAGGCTGTCATCTCAAGAGCATTTTATTAGCATATAGATGAACTCTGCTAAAGCTTAAAATTCTAGAGATGCCATTTATATTAATGCATAAATCTTGCTGCTCCTTGCAAAAGAATGTTCCAGGCTTCTTGTTGCTCTGAAGGGTATTTTCTCTCTTTCTCTAAAGATCAGTTCGAAATCTATCATTGGCTCTAGGCTTCTATGGGCGAGATCGCTATCAAAAAATATCTTCTTGACTTTAATACTACACTCGGTATATGCATAATATCTATTTTAGAATAACTGTGCATCTTAAAATATCTTTCTACATATATAGATTTTTCACAAAAGATTTCAAGCTTTTTTGGCTCTTGGAAAATATCTTGTGCCATCGTTATGCCAAGTGGATTTAAATAGGTTCATCATGTAAATACTACACGCTAAATCATCTTGTTTTGACAAAACTGTTTATAAACATTATAGGAATAGGAAGAATGCCTCTTCTGGATGACTAACATAAGATTATGCTTATATAAGAGATTTAATTTTCTACTCCGTAAACTTGACTGGCTTTAAGCGATTAGAGTTCCAAAATGAATACAGAATCCAAATGTGGAAAGTGAAATTGATATTCTCTTCAAAACATGCCAAAGGCAGCTGTAACACGAAATTAATGAGTAGAAATGTTTTGACTATCGAGGTTTAGTTCAGAGTTCGATTACATTCAGTTTTACATCAAAACTCATCGAAGAGATGTCTTACAAATAGCTATATTTATAGTTATTATTTCGTTGTAATAATATATATATATTGCTGTCTTATATTTTGAGAAAGGTAGGTTTTTATTTTAATCGTTGTTTAAGAAGTCATTAAGCTTCGCGAAATACTGAAAAGTGACTGTGATGTGTTTACTGATTATATAATGGTGTTACTGTAAGGATATTAGTTTATATTTCGTAAATGATATAAAGCATTAAATGCATGCTACTGTCTTCTTGTGTGCTATGGACCACACATCGAGCTAGCGACTCGAAGGTATCCGTTTCATTTCCGCCCACTAGTGGCTGAGCGGTAAGTCGCTGAACACTGGTAGTTCCGACCAGGGTTTGATTCCAGGCGAACGGGCTGGCTGCATGGGTGTTTCCGTGGTTCTCCCCATGTGAAACGTGTTTACAAGCCAGTTTTCCTTAGAATGTCCACCACGAAGGCATCACTTCCGTTAAGCACATAGGCCTAGTGTGCTTCGCCATAATCTCAATAAACCAGTAAACCAAACTGTTTCATTTTTAGGGGCAGAAATGGTTAATTTTTCAAGGTCAAGTCTTCGTGATCTAACATAATAATGAGTTACATGAAATTCGAATTTCATTTTCGCAGACGATAACTTAATTTGACCGATTGGTCTCGCAACTTAATTTGACCGATTGGGTCTCGAATTCCCTGCAGTCGCTTCTTAAGTATATTAGCGTACAAAACTTACAATCCTTTGTCTTGCAGTCGTCAATATCTCCAGTTAGTAGCTTGGAAGTTTTCGGTCCGATTTCCCAAAAAAGGTGAGGTTGTTTCTTTGCTATTTCCTGCTCCAAATTTCTTAATAAATCTGCAATGACATATATGATCTAGCTGTACTGAATGAGTAGTTTTATATTAATAAAGTAAACTGCATTACATAAGAGCATATGAAAATTCATCGGCCTAACGAAAGCATGCAGGTATTTTACTTTTCAAAATCTACACTTTATTCAACTTTCAAATATCATTTAACTGCGTGTTCATCCCTTACTAAAAGTAAATTAGAAAACTGGCTGTTAATTTTGTTTCTTTCACTTTTATACCGGCATGTTTTTTTCAGGAATATTTGCTTTATTGTTTTGACAATGAATGTTATACATTCGTACATACCTGCACTGAATGCAGTTATTAAATTTAAAAATCTGAGTATGCCGCTTTTACGCAAAATCAGCAGTTACCAGAAGCGTACCATTTCTAGCATGTTCAGTGTTTCATAAGGTTTAAACATACATTTTTCGAATTGTAATTTTCAAAAGCACATGTGTATCATAAACTACTTATTTTTCGAACGGTATACTTCATTATCAAGTTGAATATTTTCAAGAATATAGCGAATAAATCACTCACGTGTGGTGAAATTTATTGTTAGTACTTCTGAAATTTATCAGCGTAAGTGGCATTTTTATGCAGATGCGTTAATTATCAAAACAGATTAATATTAGATTATCATTAATTCAGTAATTCTTTAATTCAGTTATGTATTACAGAGTAATTTGATTTTCATATTTTATATTAGCACAAACGTCTATCCATTAGCACAAAAATCTTTTGAGAGTTGTTCTAAATGACTATTTTACATTTATAACATATAGCTTATTATTTTATGCGATTGTAATTTGAAATGTAAGCTTTAGAATTATTAGTTGAAACAAGTGGATTGTTGGGGCTTTAAAAAGAATAAACCAAATTTATACCGTGCCGTATATTTTGTTACTATACCCTTATAAAACAAATAGAAATAGTACTTCAGTCACAAAAACTTTCGCTCCTTTAAATCGAAAATAGCTTTCCTGAAATATGATGTACTTGATTGATTTGATTCACACAAAACACACGAGGACCATCTGCCTAAGGGAAGTGATGTCTTTGTGGACATCTTTCTGAGGAAAACTGGATTTTATACGTATTACACATGGAGAAAACCATGAAAACGCCAATGAAGTCAGCCTTTTCGAGGGATTCGAACCTCAGATCGAACTACTAGTGTTCATCGACTTTACCGCTTGGCTGTTGATGATGTATGTTTTAAAACTAGGTAAAATTGACAAAGTCATCACAATAACTGAGGTTCCAAAGTGCAGTTAAAAAGAAAAACAAAGAATTTTATCTCGTGTATATATAGAATAGAAAAGAAAGAATATTTTTAGAATTTTCGCTAAATATGCTCAGTGATTAACTTGTGGTTAGCAAAGCTAGAAATATGAAATTTAGGAGGCTTCGTTATTAATATTAACCAATAATGTAATGTTACGTAATATAATCGTGATTAAATGTTGATGCAATAGTCAGATTCTAAATAACTAAAGATAACAGCACATATATAGACAAAATATTTCATATTCTTATCATCTTCTAACTTAATATTTATGTTACTAAACCGATATTTTTCCAGGAAAGGTTACAATTATAACTTGGAAAATTATTCTTTATATGCGTTAGTTATACAGCTAACAGTATGTTATTTTATCCAAAGCATTCCTTGATTCTAAATGCTTAACGGACTTCCATACTGAAACCTTCATTGTATTAAATATTTTGATTTTGAAGCATATGAAAATAACTTGAATGGAATAAAAGAAGGTTTTATAAATGAAGCTAAAATCATTTAGCACGAAATGGATATAAATAGATTGAATCTTAAAAAAAAAAAAAAAAAAAAAAAAAAAAAAAACAGATGGCCCTAATTTAGAATACAAGCATAAAAGGCTGACACGAGAAAATGTTCAACACATTAGTGCAGCACTTTAACGAACATCTGCAAGCGAAGCATTTTTTTTCAATAAGTTCAATGGGCATTTTAACGACAATAGTTGTATGTAGCACGAGTATTTATGTGCACGTATACTTATCGGAAGCAAATAGAAGCGCGAAATTATGTCATCAAAATTTTTACAGGTGCTCAATTTGTGAAGAAAGATGTATTTGTTTTCTTCCTCGAATGCTGAATATAGCAGCTAAAATAATTTGCTTTTATTATATTTTTTAATGTCGTAACCTTTAAAGCATCCACATCTTTGCTTTTTTTACTAATATCATAATCTCATTAAGCAATTTACAGGCTCTACCTTGTCTAGAAATTAATCATGGTCGCTGGAAGTTTAGTTGAATGTTCATATTAACAATTTGCTTGTATTATGGATGACCTCTTCCTTTAAGACGAAGTGGAGGATGACACCTCAGAATAAAAGACATGCATTTTATCTGCGGGTATATATTATTTTTGCCAACGATTGCCAAAATTCAAAATAACTGAATTTATGAGATAAATAATTATATATGAATATCTTTTGAAATATGAAATAATGAATGACGTTGCAGTATAGCATTTAATTCGTCAAATTAAAGAATGCGGAGAGGAGTTCCCATCTATTTGCTCCCTAAAGCAGTTTCTCCAATTCCTGAAATTGCAACAGGTTAATTTGTTAAATTGGTTGAAGCTTCCAGAAAAAGAAAATCAAAATATGAGAAAATATCTCGTCATATCCAATCTTTAATATAAATGAGCTCCCGGCTAGCCTAGAGAAACTAATGTCATCGATTCGGGTCTCACGCCCAACAGCAGTGCAAAGCACACATTTAAACTAATACATACCAGGGGATATTAACGCAATGTCTTGTTCCTTAGAGACCGTAAATGTGTCCACGAGTGTGTTGTCTGCTATGCAAATTCCTTTTCTAATTATCAAAGGGAAGCCACCGACAGGGATCTGATATCCCTTTGACGACTAATGCGACGTTTAATCCAGTACAAATTACTTGAGCACCTCAAAAATCGAACCGAAGTAATTGTATGACCTCCAGGTATTTGATGAAGCTCTAGAACGTAGTAACATTATACATAACAAAGTATTATTTTGGAATTAAATCAATTTTATTCTTCATAGAATTAATACAGCTAGAAAGGAATTAACCGTTGTTCTAGATATGAAATCCCGCATATCTAGGGTATACTTAACAAAGATATCTTTGCATAAGAAATTTAGGTTTTGTTAAGTTAAGAGAATATTCATTACTGTGTAGAGACATTAGGATTTTTGGAAGCAGGAAAGATGAAAAATGATGCAACGCCTTCCACGGGTATCGAAACACGGCCTCTGTAATGCGCGCTGAGAGTGCAGACCACCACACTAGGAAGGCATGCCAAGAAGGTGGGAAAATATGTATTTTCCAAATTAAAGCCTTTTAAAGGACTACTTGGGTTTCTAGGGAACCCAATCGCCAAATCCTGGGTGTGAAGAATCATCATCCATCACCCTTTTAGTTCGAACGCCATTTATAGACATTAGATTATTTTTAAAGGGATGAAAAAATGAGCAAACGTCTTCACTGGGTTTCGAACCACGGACCTCTGGAATACGCGCCCAGCGTGCAAACCACCACACCGCGAAGGCATGCCAAGAAGGTGGGAGAAATAACTTTTAACTATTAATAGAACTCAGGTGTAATATTAGTTTTCCCGAGCACCAAAGCGTTCGATATAAAATTAATATGTGAAACTTTATGTAAGATATATTTCATGACTTGTGCTTTCATAGAGTACAATTAATTACATACTTGTATTTTACAGTTTACACATGCATAAATATCTAACAACTAAAATATTATGATAATGGAATGGCAGAATCACAGCAGAATAATATTCCTTCAAATAATACAGTAAAATTACAGTATTTTTATAATATAAACGCTCATTTTCCTTGCTTTGCACGTGACGCTGTCTTTTCGTCTGTTACTTATTTAAAATTTACACATTGTTTGTTCTATGTCTTA
Organism: Stegodyphus dumicola; assembly: GCF_044657685.1. NCBI lineage: Eukaryota > Metazoa > Arthropoda > Arachnida > Araneae > Eresidae > Stegodyphus > Stegodyphus dumicola. The sequence continues at coordinate 164,006,010 of NC_140781.1, forward strand.
AAATTAGAAATTAAAGGTAATGACCTAAAACTGCAATAGTATATTACAGTACAAGCGAAAAAATTGACAGTTTCACTCACGTGTGTGCTGGATTTGCGCAATACTTATGGGGTCCCACAAATGTTTTTTAAATACTATGGGGTCCTGAGGGTTTCGAAAAAAATCTCAGTGATAAAAAAGGGTTGCGACTGAAAAAAGGTTTTTAAGAAACCCTGTTATAAACTATATTTATGTAATGTTACCCTAATATGAGTTTTGATATATAAACTGCTTACGAATAAAACCGAATCAAATTGACTTATACATGTTAACCGTGATTTCAGAGCTTAAAAGAAAAGGAAGGTTAAAAATTATTTTATATGCTTTCTTCAACTGACGCACAGAACCTGCAAAGTAATACTTACGTATGCTGAGAAAAGCTTAGAAATGCGGGCAAAGTGATAAACAGCATTTGAAGTTTTATGAAAATTCTACCTTGCCCTATTCTATACGGACCATGGATATTCCATGAAAATAAAGCAAAGATTTTTTTTTGCCTGAAGCTGTGAAGCTCGAAAATAAAATCTAAATCAGGATGTTGCAAATAACAGAGAAACGTTGGATTTCTGGAAATGTTCTCATACACAAAATCATTTTTCCAGGTAAGAATGTTTTCTCATATTCAGAGTTATGTTTATTTTTATCACTCGCGTATTTGGAACCCAAGATATAAACCAATCCATCGCGTTTCCCTTTGTAGAATGAAATTCTCTAACCAAGCGAAGGGAATGTTCTGAATATTACTAGTTGTCTTCTTCCAACATGTGACGCAAATAGGCATCGTAGTCATAACGGATTACTTTACCTGACGGCATTCTACTTTTCATCTCCCAGACACGTTACCGGAAATAATGCTTCAGAAAATAGAAATGTTTACATTGAACCAAAGAATAACGTCGCGAATTGATAATGAGGGGCACAATGCACACAATCTGAGATGATATTAATAAAAGCCTTTCTTTAAGCCTAAACTAAGCTTTCTTTATCTAATGCAGAATGTTTTGAACTTTTCTCTTGACCTGGAATTTAAAAAATTGAGTATTTGATTTCCTTTTATATTTATTAAAGTATGAATATTTTACTCTGGAAGGTTAAAAAATCGAATGGAATTTATGCCGAAAAAACTAAAGAAACGCAAAGTGAATGACAAAATCTTATTAAAAAAAATATTAAATTCTGAAGGCATATACATGATATCCTTAGGTAACTAAAAAATAAATATATTTTTAAAAAGTAAATCGAATGCAAGTATACATGTAACCATCAGAACCACTGTAATAAAATCATTCCATGTCTGAAAATTAAAGTATTATGTCATCTAAATTTGCGACACGTTCCTTGAGCAAATTACACTATCTGATAAATTTTACAATCTCTAAATTTCGTTTTTGCAATGAATTGAAATCACATGAAGTTATCGATAAATAAAACAGTTTTCGAGATGTTTAGATGCAAGGCAATTAAAGACCGAGTTGTCAAAATTCTACAAAATAAATCGAAATATTTACGGCAAGCTGTTAATTAGAAAGCCAGACGATGGTGGACAAAGGCAAGGTTAGTAAAATCAATCAATGTTACTTTAAGAACATCGGTACAAAGGTAGTTGATAGTCAAATTTTATGTCCAGAGTATAAAAATATTTAAAACCCATTGATCATTTAGCCGTTTCAGCACCGAGAATACTACCCGGGGTGTATCACGGAGGAAATCGAGAGTTTCCCGTCCTTTTTTCACTGCCACTATGTCAGGACTTGTGTTTCTCTTTATTTGCGTTGGAAACATGAATGATCCTGAATAGGAACAGGGAGCTTACTTAAGCTATGTTCAAGAAAGTGTGAAGTAGACAACACAAGCAGGAAGGTTATACGAAACCCTTTATTTTCAATACTTTACAGGTACTTCCGAACTTCGGAATACAGAGACCAACCACTTGTGGTCTGAACGTAAGAATATAAAACTACTAACTAAAACTCTAACTAAAAGCTAACTTCGAATTAGTATACAAATGCCTAGCACTAAGACTGGCCTTTATTTAAAAAGGGTACGTATGTAGTACGCCGAGCTGCTGAAACTACAATACGTTTGCAAATATCAAGAGGGCTAAACCTCTGGCTTTAAAAGCAACCAGCAACCGAGTGAAAACTCGTAAAACTACAGTGGCAAGCGGCTTGCTTCCTAAAACTCCTTCTCTCTCTCTCTCTTGGCAAAAAGGCCACAACTTAAGTACTTGGCGTTAGCAAGACAATTTGCATAAGCAAGTTAAAGCATTTAATTCTGGCCGGAAGTAGAAAATAAGAAGAGATAGTACAGTTTTAAAATAAAATAAACGTTAGTAAAACTTAGGATCCTTACAACTAAACCTCTTATGAGGACTTTTTGTTCCTGGATACTCTAAGTGTTCTCATATTACGTAGATTCTATACACTTACAAACATCTAAGCCTCCGGGATTCGAACGCTGACCCACCGTTACAGCAGGCAGCATTCCTAATCTCTATACCATAGTAAAATCTTCGAAACATAGTCCTCAGAGGTGGAATAAATAGAAAAAAGGATTAAAACTTCGTCTTAAGACCGATTTTATTCTGTAGCAGCACACCTCTACAGGGAGTTGAAAGCAAGGCCTTCGTCTTTGGTGCTATCTTTTATTAAAACTCTACCTGAAAGAAAACTATGAATATCATAAAAAATGCCTTTATGTAACTAAGCGATGACTTATCTCTTATCTCTGTAAACTCTTAAAAAAACTTATCTCTGTAATCTCACGACAGACGAGAAAATGCCGGAATTAGTATTTATAAATAAGAATTAGAGAAAAAACATTAGACGTATGTATCTTTAGTTATAAATCTAAATAAATTTAAGTATCTAGTGTTATCTAAATAAATTTAAGTATACCGATGTGTTTATACCTAGAAACAAACATTCGAAATATCTCTACTTGCGCAAATAATATTAAAGAAACTAACAGTTTTGCAACATAAGGCATGTATTTTCTTGATGTATCATAACACCAGTAATAATTATGTTAAAAGAATGCATTTTAATGCGAGTAGCCACGATGCGTTTTCAATAATAAAACTCCGCGTACTTCTAAAGCCATTTCATAGCTGCAATCTCTTGTGAGGTGATTTTATGAATGGTAATAAATGAATTTCTCATAAACGATTTAGAGAATATAAGGATTTCTAGATTTAAATCAGACAAAAATCTCCAGATTTAAATCAAATAGAAAAGATTTCACTGCAGAAAGATCAAGCACAAAGTATCAAACCTAAAGAAAACTTGTAATGAATTATTGCATTCTGCCTGTTTGGGCCCTTATAGTCTATCGGTTAATATATCCAACTACAAAATTAAAATATGTGGCTTGTCAAGTGCTAGTTGGGTTTGGATAGAGCGCATTTTATTCTTCGCGTTTCCTGCTCTGAAAACCCAATATCCTTAAAATCCTTAAAATATCCTGGTAAAACGTAGCTTGTCCCCATGTAGATTTGGCTGACTGGGGCTCGTCTGCCATTTCCAATCAACCTCTAAGTCTGACACATTCACTTATTTAAGATGAACAACTGTTTCAGAAAATTTTTCTACGTGCTTTACCACTGAAAGAAAGATGCACGATTTTTTCCTTTCTTCCGCAAAATGTTGTAAATTGTTCTATTTGAACAACCAATCAATTATCTGCAATGAGTTTTCCGTCATCAACCATAATTTGTATTGGATAACTAGTTTCACCTTTACACGGTAACCTCAAAAGGATCCGCGGTGATTGTTTGTTTCATACAGTGCTACAAAGCAGAGAAATTGTTCTAAAAAGTTTTTCTTCCAAAATATTTTGAATGTATGATACGACATTAAGAATGTGGTGTGAAGTGGGTATGAATTATGTTTTCATTTTTGTATGTTGCCTTGCAATATGGTAGCTAATATATGCAGCTAGCAGCGCGAATATAAGTGGTTCAATTTATGGGAAGGTATAGTCATTTTTCACGTTGTTTTCATCTTCGAAAAACCCATCAGTCTAAGCAAAATCAGTCATTAGAAACTGCTTTAGTAAAAACGTGGAACCCATATTCTCAAGGTTTAAATTAGTACTTGAATTTTTGCATGAAATCCAATTGTGAGTGCATTAAATGTGTGTTAGCATTAAATGAAGTAATTAAATATTCTGTTGAATTTGAAATCTTATTGTATTTTTCATTTTTTTTCCGGAAACATTTTTACAGCTCTTTTTTCTCGTATTTTAATGTGACTTTAAATTTCATAAGACTTTCGAATTGTGAGGCTAAAACTTAATTATCTACCCAAATTTTATTTACCTGAAACGCTTCTGAGAAACTATATTTGTCATGAGCGTAGAATTGAATTTGCATTAGAATGTGCATATGTAAATATTCTTGGAAATATATACCCTTGGAAAGGAAATCCTTGACCAAAAGGATGTTTCTTCTGAAATGTATATTTTAAATGAAAAAGGGAGTCCGAGTTTATTCCTTACTTGTATTTCATATGGAGAATTTCAAATTATACATGGTTAAGATTGCAGTTTCCGGTGATTTTTCTTTCAATTTATTGAACAATTTCTAACAGCAGTACCGAGTTAAAATATTGCACGTTTTACTTAATTTGGTTACCTGTAAGTTTCTGATATGTCTTGAAAATTTAATACATATAGTTTCAAGAATTTACATTTTCACAAATTTATCAAAGGTCAGAAATATTCAAACTGATATTCTATTTAACCGTTAATTTAAATTCCTAGTAGGTAAATTACCTTATACAGGAGGGAAAAAAAATAAATACGGGAACGCGTTTTCACATCGCTGTAATAATATGCAAATATAAGGTCTATTCTAAGGAGCAATACCTTTTCACCTTTTACATTTTTGCTTCAAAAAGCACTATGAATATAATATCAATTTTATATATTAAAAAAAATCAAAGGAATGATTGTGACAATAAAATGCAAATTTAAAACCATTTTAAGTAACGTAATTCTTAACTTTTCCTTGCTTTTCCTCTTACCATGATTAAATTATGCTTTATTCTGAGTAAAAAATATATTTCAGAATATCTTATTTTTTAAGCGTTGGAAACTGCATGCTATAAGATGAATGAATAGCTGAGAAATATTTTTGTGTCTAATAAAGAATAAGAAAGAGATTTTTAACAGATCTCCAGAAAACGCCTTTTCTAGTCTTCAAAGGTGAAACTGATCTACAAAACAAATCCAAATCTAAAACGTATTCTGGTTTTTATCTAAACAGTGAGTTCACTGTAGAAATAAACCATTCGCAATTATTTTGGCCATAACGAATGGCAGCACTGCAGTTGGAGTTAATACTTCTGTTTCTTTCCTTTTCTTTGAGGATTGCCTTGTCTACCTACTCCATTTAAATACACTGCTGGCCACCGTAAATGCAGCACTCTGAAGGAAGCATGCAAATAACATGAAACTTACAACATATATTAGCGGAGGTGAGATATGCAAATGATTAGAATTTCAGCGCAGACGCACATCACGCGCGCCTGTGGCGCCACTTCAAAGCGCTATTTAAGGCTTGAGTTTTCGACGATTTCAAGTTCGGCGATTGTGTTTTTCTTGATTTTTTTTAAAAAAAGATCAATTATGCCTCGTAGTAAACAGCGATCATCGTTTGATCAAGTATCCGAGTTCGACAGAAGAAGGATAGTGGCCTACCGAGAGTATGGATTATCTTTCAGGGAAATCGGTAGTCGTGTTGGACGAAACCAAACAACCGTATTGCGGATATGTGACCGTTACATGCAGGAGGGTACAACGGACCGACGAGTTCGATCGCATCCACCTCAGTGCTTCACTTCACGTGATGACAGGAACATTGTGCGCATGGCAGTGACGGATCGCTCAGTCACATCACGAACCATAGCACAGCACATTCAGTCTGTAACGCTTCATCCAGTGTCTACGCAAACCATTCGACGCCGTTTACAGCTGAGTGGTTTGTCCGCAAGACGTCCATTGCTTCGACTACCTTGACGGAGAACCACAGACGTCTGCGCCGCCAATGGTACGATGAAAAAAGGATGTGGACGGTAGAATGGAATGAAATTGTCTTTACTGACGTGCCACGCTTCTGTCTGCAACACCACGATGGTCGGATTCGAGTCTTGAGACACCGTGGAGAGAGGATGCTGAACAGCTGCGTTATGCACCGCCACACTGGTCCTGCACCGGGTATTATGGTATGGGGCGGTATTGGATATCCCTCTCGCACTCCTCTAATACGCATTGCCGGTACTTTAAACAGCCAGCGCTACACCTCCGAGGTGTTGGAGCCACTTGTCCTTCCTTACCTTCAGGGCTTGCCCATAACCCTTTTTCAACAGGATAATGCGCGACCACACATTGCATGCATTGTCCAAGAGTTCTTCGTCAATCGCCAGATTGAATTGCTTCCCTGGCCGGCTCGCTCTCCGGATCTTTCGCCGATAGAAAACATGTGGTCCATGGATGCTGAACGATTGACCCAGATTACATCCCAAGCTGCCACACCAGATCAACTTTGGCAACGTGTGGAAGCTGCTTGGTCTGCTCTACCCCAAGAACACATCCAAAGTCTCTTTGAATCAATGCCGAGGCGTGTGGCAGCGGTGATCTCCAACAATGGCGGCTACTTTGGCTACTGATTCTGGAAGCAAACACACTTCACAGAAGTTCATAAATTTAATCGTTTGATACTTGGTCACCATGTTATCTACTAAATAAATTTTGTTATGATACCTCTTGTTTTTCTTGGTGTTGCAATTTGGGTGCGTTTAATGTACCAGCAGTGCACATGCAATGCTTGAAAAATCTTTAAAAAGTACTTTAAATCTCAAAAACCATTTTTTTACGTTAGTTCTTGCAACAGGCCGTAGAAATAATTAAATTTGAATAAAAATAGTTACTAATTTAAACTATTAATTAGTTGCCACTTTAACTCATTCTAATGAGATACTCAGGTTGTGATAAATTTAAGTATGATATGAAAGATGAGTCATGATAAATTTGGTTATAATAAGCGAAATGCTAATTTATTTTATTCTTGTGTTAAGTCATTCATTATGCTATAGTTTTTATTCTCTTATATATATTTATTTATATTCGCTCCTTTCTTTATTTATGTTCCAAGAAAGTTGAATTAAAAATTTTCTGTGCCTTTGATTTAAATTGCCCTCAGCATTGCTTTGATTATTTTTCTTACAAATCTTGTGCCGCTTTAGTCAGCACACGTGACACTGTAAACCAGAATAAAGGCGGAAGTTAAATTAGCATAAAGATAGCAAGTAAGAAAGTTCATTGATTTTTAGACATACGAAATCAATCGAATGACTCTGGATGTCTTAACTAATACTATATCTCTGTATTAGTCAAAAATTTACCTAAAAAACAGTTAATTTAGGAGTTGCTGTTATGTTTTGGTACATAACATCTGTAGCTCTATCACATACGCTTCAATTCAACGAAAGGGAACTTAATGTCTTATAGTCCAGGATCTATGCAATTAAAGATAGATTAATTGACCTACTAAAATCTTCGGCTATTTTGCTGCTTTTTAATTTGCTTCCTGGACCTTTCTTAGTTATATCAATTTTTGCAATTTTATTCTGCAACATTGAACTCATAAATTAAAATATAAAGATCTAATATTAACAAATTTATAATTATCTATTTTGTCTTTCATTAGTCCTCAATCCTATAGTTTCATTTAAAAAAATAAATGTAGCTTTACTATCACAAGATTCATTGATGCAACTTCACACAGTAACACTTTGATAAAGCGCCTATGTTCTTGAAGTGTGTTGGTGTTTGGCGCGCCTAATTGTGCGTGAACTAAGTCCGTGATTGCGCTTAGACTTAATTATGCGGAAAAGAAGTTCACGACTGAAATTATTTGCAAATGCCAATAGTATGTCAAACGCTTAATTAAATCAGAAGTTTTGTTTCGGTTAGTTTTACAAAGAGTTCGATCGCAATAACTATCGAAAAAATTTGACGAACTGTTAGTTTTATGATACGTAAATTAGTTGCATATTTAGTTTTAATTTTATGACGATTTCATTTTTTAGAGAAATGATTTCAAATTTTTAATAAAAGCATTTTTTTCCTTTTCAGAGAAAGGAGATCCAAAGCATTTATCGTAAAGCGCCTGTACTAGCCTTCTCATTAAATATATATAGACATATAATTACAACACTTATCAAACAATGATTTTTGCGGATTTATTTTTACAACTATTTCTACTTAAGTCTCTAACAAGAGCAAATACAAACTGCTTACTTTTGCATCAGGATTGTATTCTCCTAACCGCCCACAAAAAAAGAATATCGAGTTTCTAAAATTTCTTTGAAGAGCACTAATTTCCGCATAATCTGCAATTATAAACAAAACTTGTAAATACCATTCTGTTGACTTTATCTCTAGCAAATATCCCGAATAAATGCTGATAAGTAAGCTCCAAAAATTACGTACTGCTTTTAAAATTGCATTTAAACAAGAGTCATTTTTAAATCTACCCGTATTCGTGGTAAGAAATCGCCCTTAAATAAATTCCATCTGCAGGCAAATGTAGAAATCCCCAGGTGCTTTAGGCAATCTTCATTTAAAAGATTTTTAATTTTAGGCTGTTGAAAGAAAAGAAAAATGTACCATTTTCCTTAAGGCAAGCAATTAAATAAGAGAAAAGATAGCAATGTTTGCTACCGCAATGCAATTTTCTTTCATAACTTCTAATTCAGAAAGTGCAGCCGTAACTTTCATGATATTTGAATGTTATGCAATTTCAGATTCTTGATATCTAAGAATGTGTATATTTTATTGAGTTGTAAAGAGCTTATCTTTATAAAAAATATATACTGATTACTATATTTCAGTTTGATCTGTAGCATAAAAAAGGGTAAGCGTTCAAGAAGGTGAGCTAATTGTTGTCTTATAACTCTCAAGGAATTTTACTCCTTGAATTCGGTAATATCATTTTTTCCTTAAAATACTTAAACCCGTTATATTTAATTCATTTCACATCTCTAGTATATATTTGGAGCAAAAAACATTATGAATGACTTAGTTGAATATTTAACTTCCCTTTATTGAATGTTCAGATATAATATAGAAAAGGAACAATTAAAGCCGCGCAGATTGGTTATAAGAACATCTCGCCAATCGGCTACCAGAAGACGTAAACTTGTTAGATGCATCATTATGATATGCTTATTTAAACTAATCATAGTTTCTAGAAGATAATGGTAGAGCGTAAATGATGAGTTTTATTGAAAATATGACAAAGAATATAAAGTTCAATTATGATATTTTATTCCTATTATCGGAAGGGATATTTTAATTGGTACCCAAGCAGAACTTCTATATGTCAAAGGGTCACAAGAATTGCTCATAATGATGCACTAAATCAAGCACAATTCGCTCTCTCTCTCTCTGAACGTCGCATAATTACTAGTTTGTAACTTTAAACAACTGCCTGCCTAAAGTACATTATTTCTTTTACTTCATCAATATTTTATTTCCAGTATGTAGTAATCCAAAATTAGATTTTCGCCAATTTGGTGAAAAGTACACAATTCGACTTACCTTTAAAATTATGCGACACTTCCAGACATAATTATGCCGCCTTTTCTGTATGGTACTCTGTACAAGTTGCTTCCTTGCCGAAAGGACTTCCGTAAAGGTATTAACTTTATTAAACTGTAGATCACGGTCCTCTTATAATCCTTGGATCACAAAGTAGTCTCAAGAGCCTGGAAAGAGAATACTAATAAAATTCATAGAAACGGAAGTCCTCTCAGAAGATATGTGGGAAGAGATAACTACTGTCAGATTCTTGAATTCTTCCACCAAGATGTTCTTGATGAAAGGAGCTAAGCAAAAATTGTACTGTCTTCACATCTTTGACCCTAATGTATGCATTCATCTGTGAAGAATGACAGCCCTAAACTTATTCTGGGACTTATCTATTCCGAGTCCAGATAAGCAATACCAAAGCTAAGAAAAGGAGTTACTCATATTATTTATCTTAACTAACTTCACACAGCAAGGTTTCATTTAAAAAATTTGCAAATCAAAGTAAATTTTAGTTTCATTGTAAATCAGAATGATTATGTGATTGTATGTAAATCAGAATAATTATATGATTATTCACTAATATGAAATCCGAAATTCTCTGTAAATTAGTAGCAAATGTGATTTTTAAAAGATTCTACGTAAAGTGATATTTTATACTTTTGAAACGCGATAATCTTTCAGATACACCTTCAGATACTCAACAGGTTTATTTTGTACAAAAAGATTACTTTCAATTCAGTACCATAATTGTGATTTGGATTTATGCTTAAATTAACTTTTTTTAATCGTATAAAAGTTTAATATAACTCTAAGGAGCTCTTGCTTATTCTAAAATTACTTTTACTCTATTTAAATCTGTTTCATTAATTATTATATTCATGCAAAATATTTTCACACCCTGCTACATATGCAGTACATCTTATATGAAATATTTTTTTTTATTTTCAATTATCTTTGCTATTACACTATAAAAAGTAATAATAAATGTCTGTCTAAAAATTCATCACAGAAACTATTTAAACATTAAAAGATTCCTTCTAAATCAACGAGTTTTTCAAAACTTTGCTCAATAAAAAAAATTGCGTCAAGAAAGAAAACTTCATGATGTCATTTTTCCAGGGTAAACTTAGCAAAATAAATAAATAAATAAAGTAATTTGGTACAAGAAATAATTACGATTATTCAGAGATTGCTAATAAACAGTATTTAGGGGCTTATTTAGGAAAGGCATTAGAGTTCAGTCTGAAGAATTCTGGAGTTTTAAGAGTTTTAATGATAATTTACTGTTGTTTTGACTTTTGGTACACAGGGATATTACTTCCAATTCATAAATAGTTCATCAGTATAGCATTCTGCCTATTTCGGCGATTTTCTATATCATTCCGCGCACCTAATTGTTATTTTTAAAATTTTTCTTGCAAATAAATTCCTTTATATAAACAAAGAAGTACGAGGGAACTAAGTCTCGTGTTCTCCTCTTTTCGTACAGTGACTTTAAACACAGTAAATGAGGCGAATGCGTGAATGCTCATCTTTTCTCATAGTAAAAGAAGCTAACCGAAAATGATTTTTAAAAAAAAATCCTTGTAAGGGTAACAAATATCTCTTGGTAAATTTGAAAATTGATTTCTTTACTAAGTTTTCAACTATAAAATAATTGAAGTCTGAAATTTATTACATCTATAATTCTATACATCATAATATAATAAATAATAAGGCATAAATTCTCAAATTTCAAAGATTATTTGGAACAAAGAATAACGAAATAAAATACATGTTATTGTAATAAAATCTTTCTTATCTTTTCTATTTTAATGTGTTTCAGCCAGGCATCGTCACTAATCGCTGTTTTTCATCAAGAAATCTACCAGATGGGAAGTCAAATTAGGGCGTAAAGAATCTCCTTATTGTAAAACCTAACTCTCACTAATGATATGGGTTATAGAACATAATACTTATAAGCTGCCTTTTGGGAATGTCATTTACTCAGGGCTAAGAGTATATTCTTTTTTCTACTGAAAGTCAGTCAGCTATTTTTACAGAAGTTATGAATGTTTCCTGTGTGTGTAACACTATATTATTTCTAGATTTCTGCATGATTTAGGAACTATAACACTATTATTTGCGAAAGTTAGTGCAATATACTTTCCCTTATTGAATTTATTAATTGCTTTATTTACGCATGGAACTGATTTTCCAATACGAATATCTTTGAATTTCTTGTACTGTTATATCTTAAACTTCTTACTATACATATTTATTTAAATAGTACTTTTCTGATTAAACCTTTAAGAAGTCACTCAACGAGAGAGATAAAACTCGCGTTTCGATTAATTTGTTGAGAACATAGTAGCTCTTAATGAGAGCACGTGAATTTAAAATATTAGCATTTTCTTGTACCGCAAATACATGGACAAGATGAATCATAGTAAATGTACAACTAATGATAACACAATTGTTTGCATTGTGATTTGAAAACATATTATTGCATGCATTGCATTATGTCACTCTTAATGACAGTGATAAACTGCGGGATAAAGTTCTTAATGTTTTTGGAATGTTTATACCTAATTATTCTGAAAAATATTTACAAGAATCTAGACTTCATTTTGGAAACTGACAAAAGACAGTTTTGCATTATTTATTTTAGGATAAATTAATTTAGTTCATTAAAATTAACATTAACTTTATCAGGTTCAATGTTCCGTCTTACTTTCTTTGGGAACATGCACGGACCTGACTCGGAACAGGGAGCTTACTAAAGCTATGTTCAATAACTGTGAGAAGTAGAGAAGATACACAGGAAGGGTATACAAAACCCTTTATTTTTCACTCTTTACAATAATTTCCGTACTTCGGAATACAGAGACCAACTACTTGTGGTCTGAACGTAAGAATATAAAAAATATAACTAAACTCTAACTTAAATTTGGAATAATAAACGTGGAAGATTGGCCTTATATTAACAGGAAGCCGTATGTAGTACAGAGAACTGTTAACACTACAATGCGTTTAAAATTATCACGAGGATTAAACCTCTGGCCTGGAAGGCAAACAGCAACCGAGTAAAACTTCTAAGGCAAGCGGCCTGCTTCGACTAACTCCTTCCTCTCTCTCGCTTGGCAAAAAGCCACAACTTAAGTACTTGGCGTTTGCCAGACAAATTTTGCATAAATAAGTTAACGCTTTTAATTCTGGCCGGAAGTAGAAAATAAGAAGTGATAGTAAAGATTTAAAATAAAATAAACGTTAGTAAACTTAAGATCCTTACAACTTCATTAAACAAATATACCGTTGAATAAAGCAGGTGAAACATTTTACTGAGTTCCTGTTAACCTTATAAATTAACTTTGTATTTTTTTACAAAAAAAGGCAACATTAAAAGTTTGAGTATAAATTTGCTTAACAGTATGAAAAAAACTGTTTACGGATAACAAATAATACGAAAACAATAAATAAACTACTGCTTTTGCGGATGAAAATTTTAATATACTAAAATATAGTAAATTTAATTAACTTAATTGCCATTAATTAGTTAATCAATTAATGTTTAATAAGTGGAATTTAAGCAAATACATATGAGCTTGTAATAGAATACAGTCCTTCTATTATCTAAAATGCTTAATAAATACTGCTATTATCAGAAACGATGGAGAATGAATACAGTTGAAAATGTAATTATAAATGACTATATAAATAAATAACGAAATTTAATATTAATCCAGCCATCAATAGGTTATGATATGTCTCAACTTAGTGAATAATGCTTTTAATTTACTCTCTCTGAATTCAACTCTGAAATAAATTCACAGTTGCTTTAATTCGGCAGTTATTCATTAAACAGTATACATGGTTGCAAAACACTTGGTAAATAAATCAAAAGACGTCGCAAATCATGGTAGAGGTATTATATTATTAACTAAGAACTATCTGAACCTTAATGGAAATGTACTTTTTATTCTGGCCAACCTTCTGTAATGATTAACATGAAAGAGAGAAATTAAGCAAGATAGAGCAAATTAACTGCAACAAATTAGTAAAAAGTAAAATGAATCTCTGAAGATGATTATCAAACTCTAAATTTGTCGCTTAGGTTCCTATTATTTTTATCGTTTAAAGTTCAAAATGCAATATAGAGACTAATAACACTTTCCTCTCTTAGAGATTCTTGTTACGTTATTGTATTAGAATATTGTTATATGATAAACTTTTCTCAATTAGTACGTCACAGTTTTACACATTTTTTGGAACTGCATTTCAAAACTTATTGTGAGATACTGATTTATCTAGAAATTTTAATCATCAAATAATACATTCAAGTGGATACTTAACGCATCTAAAATGCAAAGTACTTCCCCAGCAATAATAAAATTCTAACTAAAAATTTTTAAATTGGAACCAGGACAAAATTGTTAAATGTTAGCACACATCTCAAATGCTAGAGTATTAACTGTTTGTAATTGGAATAAATCAATCATTTTTCTTGATTGGAATGAAAATGGATAAAAGACGTTTTTCTCATTATTTACGAATTACTTTTAATGGTATCCAATTTGATTAAATGATAATGATAAACATAAAATAAAATCGTTTGATCAACAAATAGAGAACTTAAGAAAATGAGTAATCAAATCAGGAAATGAAACTAAGTGCTTAAGCATATGCAATTAGAATGAATGGAAAATAAATTAAAAGATAAGTAAAGAAATTGACAATTAACAAGAAGAGGCACACTGAACTTACAATTGCCATTAAATTTCTTGTTATTTTCGCGATTCATCTTGAAAGTAATAGCTTTCTGTCTTGTCAAAATATCTGAGACAAAATCTTTAGCAACAATATAGTTGAATATCTCATTATCAAAGTGTACATAAAATTTTATTCTTTATTTATTAAATAAGCTTCTGTTTTTTGAACCTGAGGATTTTTTACGTCTATAAATTAATGTAATTTGCAGTTTAATTCAAATACACTAAAATTCAATCATACGTACTTTAATTTGAGGTCTGCAAGAGGCACATAAATGACATTTAAGAAACCAAGTATAAAAATGCAATAGAAATAAATATGTCTGAAATATTAGTTTAGAGGCCTAATATACTTATTTATCACGTAATATCTATGGAGTAGCAAGATGAACATAAACTATTTTGACATCAGCGGTAAATTAATTACTTTTAGCACCACCTTATTTATTTTAAAAGTTTAAATGGGTATTCCCCCCCGAAAAAAATTCATAATATGATGACGTTTTCAAACAGACGCAACCCCAGCAGTTGCAATGCAGTTTTATTTACTAGATACGTTTTATTATTCAAAGATTTTGCACACAAAAAATTGCTGATTTAAATTTCGCATATCGTTTAGATCTATTCATTAAAAATGTTACTTTTTTTAATTAGAAAAAATAGTTACTCTTAAGGTGTTATAAAATACTATACACAGATGGTGTTGAGGAATAGGAGAATTGTTTAAGACAAGGGTTCTAAGCCGATGGTACGCAAGGGAAAATTAGGTGTTACGCAAAGAACCGAAATATTTTTAACTATTAAATTCAAAAATGAAAACCCCAACATCCTGATTGAGTTTTTTTCCTTAACACTCGTAAATTTATGCGATCTGATCTTTGTTCAAGAGTGGTGGTGGTAGTAGTACTTTGCAGTGGTGGTGCTAAAGGTTTTCAGTTTTTGTTTAGATGATACGCGTTAGTCAAAAGGTTGAGAACCACTGTTTTAAGATGATATCTGAGCGAGATATGAAAAATTCGAAGAAATGGGTTGATTTGCCATAAACGATGTAGGAACGTTCCATTGCATTATATACATTCTTGTGTGACGACATATAATTAGAAATGTAATTAAAATCATTTAAATACCGTCTTATCTGATTTCTTTCTTTGTTTTTCAAATTTTCTCCTATAAGAAGATACCAAACTTCAAATCCCGCAAATCTAGAGAACAATTCGAAATTTAAAAATTCTAATCTTCGGAAACTTCGAGTCTTTCGAATACTGACTTAAAAAGAGTAAAAATTGTTCATATTAATTTTATAGGTGAACATGGAAAGTGTTCATTGGAAAAGGGCATGATGATTGCAATTTCAGTCAACCGAGATCATCAATACGCCTCTTGGCCTCCTTGATTGCTGTACTCTTAATTTTGTAGACAGAAGTTTGCGTTCCATATTTATTACTTCTGCATGTTAACTTTTGAAATTTTACTCTTCGATTTGTGCTTCCTGTGATTTAAAACCGCTCTAATAAAGCATATATACAGAATTTTATTCAAACATTTTTTAAAACTGTATTAAGAAAATAAATTTTCAAGTTTCAAGAGTTTTAATTATGTGCATTTTTGAATAAATTAATTTGTGTTTTCAAAATAAATGTACATATAGTCTTAAAGTTAAATTCTTAAATTTAAAATTAAACTCCTAAATTTATTTTATAAGGTAATTCTCCAACCTTCTTAGCATGCCTTCGTGGTGTAGTAGTCAGCACACTCGACGCTTATTCGAGAGGCCGGTGAAGGCCTTGCTCATTTTTCACATCTCCTGCTTTCAAAAATACCTAATGTCTCTACAGCGGCGCCCGAACTAAAAAGTGGTAGATGATGATTCGGTATTTCTCCCGCGTTGTTAGCATGCCTTTGTAGTGTAATGGTCAGCACGCTCGACGCGAATTCAAGAGGTCTGTGGTTCGAGTCCCGGCGAGGGCAATGGTCATTTTTCATCTCTCCTGCTTTCAAAATATACCTAATGTCTCTACAGTTTTACCTAAAACGCAAATGAATTCTTGTTTTAATTAGAAACCTTTACTACTAAATATTTTTTTCCTTCTTACTATTATTCTTCTTATTGTTATAGGAACAATTCAAGAATGGAGAGATTGTAGAAACGCCCAGACTTCGATTTCATTTAAATTCATTTTAAATTTAGGATTGTCCCGTTTGTAAACTTTCCAAAAATTTAATTTACTTCAAGATACTGATGAATGAAATTCAAATCACAAAAAGCAATGCAATTCTATTAGCTTCATTCATCTAATACAGAGCTGAAATTAAATTAAATTCATTTAGTTCATTATTTAGTGCAACAGTGTACTATGAAATCACATAGCTTGATAAACTCTGCGGCTATATAAAAGTAAATTCAACGTAAAACGATTTTTGAGGTCCGAAGTCATATATATGGGTGAAACTGAATCGAACTGACAAATAGCAGTTTTATTTCAAAAGAGTAGGAAGGTTAAATTATTATTTCCATACAATTTCAAAGTTTTTCAGATTTTCCATAAAATATTATTTTTTTTTTTTAAATTTTTAATACTATTAATTTAATTCTGGATTTTTGTTGATAGCATTCAGCCAGCTACGTTTAGAGACATTGGAATATTTTTGAAAGAAGGAAAGATGAAAAATTAGCAACGCCTTCGCCAGGAATCAAACCACGAACCTCTGGAATACGCGCCCAGCGTGCAGACCACCACACCACGAAGGCATGCCAAGAAGGTGGGTAAAATACCTTATAACATTTCATACATCTTTATTTTAATTTTCTTTTCATACATCTTTGTGTTCATTACTTTGATTAAACAATGTTTCCAAACTTAGTGAAATAAAATTTAAACGCTAATTAGACACATAATTTCAAGAGAATAAAAGTGAAATAAAATTGTATTTTATGATTACTTGCTTAAGTAAAAACTTCTTCCTCTTCTTATGCTGTTTTGTTCCGAAATATAATCCTTCATAGTTTCTGCTTTAATTGCTATATTTTTCATTCAATCGGATAAAATTCTCTATTTTGGCAAGACACTGTCAAGTTCCAATTTACGCATTGAAGGCTTACAATTTTTTAACATTTAGATACGTTTACCTAGACGATTCATAGGCGAAAATGTTCAAGTGCTAAGGAGTTCAAAGCCTAAAAGATTAAATTCATTCAAAAGCATAAACAAAATATCTTGCAAAAGAAGTTCTAACAAAACGATACTTTTATGTTTTGCCTTATAATATTTTATGTCTTTTGCATGACACAATGAAATAAAAAATTATGATAAAGCATATTGGTTTTAGAAAAATAGGAACCAAATAACTATTTCAAATGTGATGAAAATCTCTTTAAATGTGGCATTAAGTCCCCTCAAAAAACGATTAGTGAAAAGTGTCTCAGAGATTGTATATTATGATACAATTTTTTTCACTCTTACCTGTACCTTTTAAGAACAGTTTGCTTAAAACTTTTCTTAAAAGGTACAGGTCAATGGTTGGAAATAAAGAATACTTTTTCCGTGACATTTTAAAGGATTAGATTCTTTATACCATATGCACGCGAAGAAATAACTCTGAAAGCAACTGCCAGCTTTTACAATATGTCATGTTAGAAAATACTTGTGTACATAGAAATAACGGATTCTGGATAAAGAACGAATAAGTGTAAATGAGCTGAGCAAAATATACTTTTTTCTTCATGAAAGTAAATCATATCCAGTATTAGCATTTTGGCATTATTTCTTCAGTTTGCAAGAAGTTACCAGCTACGTGTCATATATACATTTTAGAGACATTAGGAGTTTTTCTTGGAGGCCGTAGAGATAAAAAATTAGCAACGCCTTCGCCGGGAATCGAACCACGGACCTCTGGATACCAGCCCAGCGTGCAGAACCACTACACCACGAAGGCACGTTAGGAAGGCAAGAGAAATACCTTATAACATGATACTACATTTAAACGGTATGATTTCCGAAAAGCAATCAAATATGAGTCCTAACTTTTCAAAATCGGTCACATTACAAGTTCTTTTTTCTAGTTGACAGAAATTACGTTACCATCTATAAGAAAATAATCAGAGAAAGATAGAAGCACATTAAATTATTTTAATGGCCTCCAAGATCGGCAAAGAAAGAAGACAGGTACTTATCGATGGTCAAGAAGAACATGGAATGATAAAAATAACTGAAAGATACACATATGAACAGACAGAGAGTAAGTGGCTTATTTATTATTTTTAAAAGAGTATTTGTGAGCTCAGATAACATGTAATTGAATTAGGTATTTTGGAACGTATCGTTTCTGATAAAAGGTACTTGAAGTGAAAGAAAATACTTTTGAAACATAAATAAAGTTATGTCAGAGATGTCTGCAGACTTTTGCTATTTTTACGGCCATGAACGTTCGTGGGAGGGGAAAAATGCTTGTGCTTTGGGGTTGAAAGAATACTACTGTTAGTTCTAGATGGGTCTCATTTCTTGACCATAGCTTTCTGATGGGTCATAATGGATGCATGAAAGCATTTAGGAGACAAAAATATCATAGCAAATATCTGGCAGATTAGAAGAAATATGCCTGTAATAGTGGGTGTATTTCCTTTTGAGATCCCTATACTACATAATATAGGATGAGTTAAGATGAATGACTCTAAATTACACCAAATGCTGGACTAAGTTTTACATAGTCTTAACTAGTTTAAGTACATTACAAGGGCTTCTAAATATTTTTAAAGGCGTTGATGTATTTTTGATAACATCTTGTGTCAATAATAGCGACTCTCAAATCTTTGTGTATGCAAACAATTTTCAGAGCTACGCAAGCGCCTCCTATGCTAAGAAGTGTCTTAAATATTTCTTATAAATATTACAGAAAATGAAAACCTTCTTAATATTACTTTACCAAACTTTCCTAAGATTACTGCTCGTACGTGCTTTTGTTCCACTCCAAAATTTTAATTGAAACTTTTAATCAGAAAACGCTGCTCTGTTTTTTCCCTTCTTCATTTTGTAACAATAGCATACATTACATAGCGCATTTTCTAGGATATATTGCAGTGAGAATTTGGATTTCTTTGATTCTTAACAGAAGATAATTGATAAGACGATAAAAATATAATTATCAAAACAGATTTGAGACATTTTAACACTAATACGGTTTCACAACCGATCATAAAATGCTTCAGAGCATTGTTTCCAGATAATTACAAATGTCTTTTGAGACATTTCTGGGACTGCATATAAGATATTTAATTACTGATAAGGAGTATAATTTAGGAAAAGTGTGAGAGCCATTGATCTAGAATTAAATGCTTTTCAGCACAGTTTCGAAGGAAACATAGCATTATAAAAGGGCAGAATAAAACGTTTAGTGATTTGCTAATATTGTACATTTTTGTTCATTTTATGTAAGTAATTAAAAATGTATGGAAACCTCTCTTGAGCGAATTTTGCTTGACTTAAATGATAGAAAACAATGACATCGAATTCAATAAGTAATAATATAAGAGGCCTGGAATTTTCAAGGTCAGCTTCTATTAAATGCCAGTTAACGACACTAAATGCATATTATATGATGTTAGTACAGAATCTCAAGATATTGTATGTTAAAACTGTGAATTTTTTAAGCTGAGTAACCCATTGGAAAACTAGGCTTGATTTTAATAATTAAAACTGTTTCCGTACCTTTTAAGAGATTTTTTGAATTCTTTGAATTTATTACCATGTTTTATGATGATGATACAATATATTTATGTATCAAATAATGAGTAATATTAAGACGTTACAAAGATGGAAATAAAGAAAGGTTTTGAAAGCCATAAATAATGCATTCATCTTGGAAGCCAAAAATACTAGACAGAGTGGCCAACAAGGCGATCTCACAACTAGTACGTATGACTTGCAAAAGAAACTTATGTTGACAGAATTACCACTACAAGGGAACTGGCTTTTAGCCAATTTTTCCAACTGAAGGAGCGAAAATACAGAATGATCAGAAGTTGCACTGTAGCTTCTTCACTATTAATTACTTTTATTGACAATGCTGGCAGTCTTTGCGACAACAGAATTGAAAAGCTCCAGAAATGTCTTAAACCATGATATGAAGCAGAAATATTTGTCTCTCCTTAAGTTTTTAAACGTGAAATATATATTTAATGAGACAAAGCGTGTTGGAAAAGCATTGTTGATTTTTAAATTAGAAAGAATTAGTGGGGGAAAACATATTGGTCCTTTGATTAATAGTTCTTTATTTAATTTTTCTATCACTTATGTTTTATGAAAATGTGAGTGTTTTATGCGAGTTAAACGTGATCAGTAAATGCTTTTTACATTGGTGTTAACACTTTAAATATGATTATAATTCATGAGTGTAATTTAAGGAAAACATTTAATCAATAATTCAGTTTTTTATAACAGCATAGAAGAACATGTTGTACACGTTACTAATCATATTATGCCCTTTTACTGCTAAAGGACTAAACCTTTAAATGGAAATGAATTGTGCTGACAAGATTCCAAGGCCTTTCTGAGAAGAAGCAAACTTTTCTAAGCTCTTGATGATCAAACCAGATTATGATAGGCAATTACCCAGCGCTCAAAGATAATTCGTATTTTCTAAGGGATTGGAGGGATATTACTCTCTCCGAATACTGGCGTTACTTGAGCCATAACTATCAACACATAAAAAGGCGAAAGTGCATAACAAAGAAGAAAAGTATCGGAAGCTGTATATATGATAAGAGACATAATACTGAAGAAATGTTCAGAAACTGGTAGAGGACAGATAAAAGTGCGCTTTCTCAGATTTCTTTCATACCCTCATAGCATTTTATGCGATGGACGCTTTCGATACACATTAAGAAAAACAATTTAACGCATGTATAAGTGTTATGTCATGAAGAGATAATATAAATGATAAATTTCTAAAGCATTTATAACATCTGATTTCTTCGGGTTTGCAGCAGTACTTCGTAAAATTAACGAAGGCGATAATGAGAATACTGCAAAATTCTTCGGATGTTTAACCAAAAATATACCTAGATAATAGCAGTGCATTTGGTGTCATATTAAACTATAACGATATTGAGCTATTAGTTGTTTCACGCTTGGTATAACAACAGTATTCACGAAAATACATTAACTCTGATGTAATAAGTGCATATTTTGTTTAATGGGAATTTGATTTCGGAATTTTAGAATTGTATGAAGAACATTTCGTGTACATACTAAAACTCCTTTAGATGCAGTAAACTAGTTGATAGATAAATACATATCATGAACTGATACCATGTGAGAAGTAAAACTAAGATCTTTTCTTTGTTTTATGTGTGGTAATCACTGTCACAATGTATTTGAGGGCAGATATCAGATCCTGCACAAAAATTCTCTTCATTGCGTTAGGAGGTAAACAATACCATTTTGCAAAATATACTTTTATTACAGATCGCATTTTGCGTGCAGATTCGCTTTGCGACACCTTAAGATCCACCGAAACATACTGTTACGTTTTTCCTTTCCTCTGACACCAGTGGTTACGTTCTTTTCTTCGTTCACGTTCGTACGGGGTTCGTGGATTTGGAGTGAATAACGACGACACTTGATGAAGTATCGAAACACACTTTATTTAGCCAATGCTAATCAGGACAGCTCTAATAACACTTTTTACAGTCATCAGAGATCTACTATAAACACGTTGGAACAATCAGTGACACACTGTCAGGCAATAACGGTGGAGACAGCTTCACTGCAAAACACCCGAGTACAGCTCCCAACTCTGCTTGTTTGTTCTCGGAACTCCCCGTACTCTCGAGACTCTCCACACGGTGCACTCGACGATACAGAAGAGTATTGCTCTCGACTCAGCACAGTCTATGACGAAACTCGACGATGTACTAATTTGCGATGCAATAAAAGACTCTCTCTATACACTCGACGACCACCTCGGCGCTAGACTTCGAGACACTCGCTCAGTGACTGACTATCAGCTCGCTAGACGAAGGCGCACACACTGACTGCAGACCAGCAGGGTTTATATAGCTTTCGGCTTGTGTTCGGGAACATTCTGGGCTAAACCGGTAAGAATTTGTTCCAGAAGGTTCTCCAACCGTTCATGGTATATCGCCAATTTTGTCGCCAAACGTCGCCAAATGGATGATTTTTCCCCAAATGGGGCAACCCTGCTCTCCTATGCTATTTTATGACAACCCTAAAACTGCTTTGCAGGGAAGCCATCTTACCGCGCCTGTACATTTCGTAACAATACTTTTAGGTTCACACAGAGAGCTCATGCACAGTGCCAAGACAGAATTAGAATGTAAGCTTCATAAATGCTGTCATCTATTGAAGAAATTAGAAACTTATTTCCTACATATTTCTCCCACCTGAATTTCCTAGGAGGTAAACACATACATCTGTTAAATACAATACACATAATGGTATATTATGCAATACTTTAAATACATGCTTGAGAAAATAAATTGAAAACATTAAATGAAATTCAAAAACTATGCTTACCAAAATTCTGTGACAAAATTCAAACACAAATTTCCAGAAATAGTAGCATTTCATACTCACACTTGTCTCAAACAAATACTAAAACTAATATTAAACCTAGAAAAATAAAAAAATCAAATCATTATAAAATGTTTTAACTCGTACACACATGTTTTACATGCTGGTTTCAAAGCTGTTACTCTGTTCACTAATGTTAGTCAGAGGATTAGTTTTTGTTGTACCCTTTTTGGGTTATCCAGCTTAAGTCTGCATGGTCGTTGCACTGGGCTCAAAAATTCACAAGTGTCTGTTTTTATGAGAGAATGTATTATTTCTCCACCACGACCAAGTATCAATTTACGCTAAAATCCAAAATACGCTAGAGTCCAAATTACTCACGCGTTAGAGTCCAAATTGCATGCTTCCTGTTACTGTCTTCCAGAAGAACAATTTCACACCCCTCGAGAGGATAAGCAGTGAGTTTTTAACCCTTTCCGGCACACTACCTTTTAAAGTCGGAGATTTTTTGATAAAAAAAAAGGTAGGCAGTCTAATTAGGCCTAGAGGAGTACACAAGTAAAATTTTGTGAAGATAGCACTTATCGTTTTAATTCTGTGGGTGTGCCCAAAGTGGCACACTATTTGAACAAAGCTTCGAAATGAGTGCTGAAACGAGCATTGTTGTCAATGAACTGACCGATGAGATGCGGAGAAACAAAGAATACAGACTCTTAGTTGTTTTAGATTATCGGTGACCCCAGTCTGGGCACACCTAGGGTTCGCCGTTTGATTTTAGGCAAGATTTCAAGGTACAAATTTAAAACTAATATAGAATAAGGATATTAGCATACAGAGGTGTGTCCAGACCGGACACACTGTGACGCAAAGGGTTAATGGATTGTTGATGTAATTGTCCTACATACTCTACACGATACCTTACTACTTAAATTTTGTAGACACATACCTCCTTTACACAGTTTTTCTTTATTTGCCATATCGATAAGGAACATTTGCGGAGATGCGTCTTCAACGTCTTCGGACACGTAGGTAAGTGGCCTAGTATTACCGTATTTGACGGCATATAAGACGCACTTTTTTTCCTAAATTTGGTCTCAGAAAAGTTACCTGCGTCTTATACGTGAAGGACACAGTCTTATACATGAAGGTAATTGCATTCAATAATTGTTTAGTTGGCTTTTATGAAACGTGAGAACTAAAAGAAACCACGCTATTGAAATATTTTTCCTTGTGTGTGGCCGTCTAAATAAGGGTGCGTCTTATATGCCGTCAAATACGGTAATAACTTTTTCACAGTCATAATAATACTGACATAATAATACAGTCATAATAATACTGACATAATAATACAGTCATAATAATACATCATACAGTCATAATAATACTCTTTCACAGTCATCATAATAATTTTAACAGTCATAATAATACTAATAATAATATTATGGCCATAATACTGTAAGAAATTCCTTGGAACCCAGGGCTGCACCGCCTAGGACATTTCTCAGAATCTATTTCACTATTTGAATAAAACTCTCACGCCAGCCGTCCCAGCAAGGTACGGAAGGAGGATTAAATTTTCACTCAGTTTTTGTTCAGCGCTATTTGAACACAGAATCTCCCAATCCGAAGGCTCCCCACCTCTTTAAAATTACAGCCATTGCCCTAGTAAATTGTAGACTGCATTTTAAGACGAGAGATATAACATCTCAATGATTGAAAAAGAAATCCTCAATAGTCAAGGGGTCATTAACGCCAGATGAAATGCCTGATAAATTGCATAGTTGTAAAGAATAATATAAGATTTTTGACCATATCCAAGGGGGCCTATAAGATCGACATCTACGATTTAAAAAATATCTGCACCGCGTACTATATCTCTTGGCAAAATTTCTGGAGTTTCGTCATAACTTTTGCTTTAAATCTTTGCCATTTCACACACATTCTAATACTGCTTTTTATTCTCTTACGAGCCTTAAGGATCCAATACTTTCTAGTAAATGAGACAACACCATAGAAGTTCCATCATGCACCAGCTCATAATGTAACAATCATTATTAATAAATTTACTACTGCGTGATAGAATAACAATATAATAGGAAAATTGAAGTCATCAATATCGCCCGGATAAGCAATAGTTGTCTTGGCTCTGAACAGACCATCACAATCAACTATAGGTCTTCAATTTGATTATCGTTTACACCTTTAAATAATTCCTTTTGAATTAATAACATAAAAGCTAACTGCACTCTTTCAATTTCCGAAACGCACAGAATTTCGGAAATTTAGTTGGTAGCCTTTCGTAATTTAAATTAAATTCTAAGAATCCAAGCTAACGCGTCAACAATTTTTTTAAAGATGCAAAGCATCTATAATATCAATTGTCAGGCTTAGAATCTTTATTAAGAGTTGTCAATATTTACTTACGCTTTTATGAACTTATGACAAATTGGTGCTGTTAGGCCATGATGACTATGTCTCTAAAGGGCCATTCACACTAGAATTTATGAGCTAATGGAATGAGTTCCATGTGTCGACTAGCTCAGCTATACGTGAAGTTCAGTTTTTTCAACTTTGTCCGCTATGAAGAAAAAGTGGTTTGGGAGCAGCATCTGTTGTTTCAGATCTCCGTTACCTCACAGCTATGATGGGCTCCTTTAGAGGCGAGAATAAGCTTCATTCAGTTCTGAAAGGATGTGCTGCTGATCTTCTATTTCTAAAAGACTTCTGATTTCTTGGACAGGATTCCAGACGAAAGTTCTCCATTGAACGTCTCGCTAGATCCGGCAAAGCGGTCGTCGAGTCAGTTAATATAGAATATTCTTAAATTTGGCATATTCAAATCAGAAATTACTACACTTCCTGAGCATTCTTCGATATTTAGCAGGACAATAATTCCAGATATGGAATGAACACATTCTTTACAGGAGCAACTCTAGGGCTGGCTAGGGTAAAATTTTTGTAAGCCACACTTTCATTCTTCACGCTTAAAAATAGACAGGTAGCGTAGCTGGATGTCATTGCTCAAAGCATGAAGACTAACTTTCTCTTTAACCGATCTTTCAATATTAAACCATCTATAAATTTTGACATCAGGCAACACTTTTACTTCTTTTACCCATGCAATTTCTGAACCCAATTTAGCTGTAATTTCAAGCATTCTTGTAATATCAACATTAAGAATAGTCTAAAAGAAGAAAGGAAACCCTCTAGGTCAAACAACTTATGTACGCAAAATATATATATATATATTAGTAGTAATATATTATTTAATATGTATTACTAATATATAGTAAGTATTACCAATATATAGTAAGTATATGTAGTAATATATAGTAAGTATTACCAATATATAGTAAGTATTACCAATATATAGTAAGTATATGTAGTAATATATAGTAAGTATTACCAATATATAGTAAGTATATGTAGTAATATATAGTAAGTATTACCAATATATAGTATGTATATGTAGTAATATATTAGTAGTAAAAAATAAATATTAGTAGTTTCATTCCATGAAAACTTTTACTTTGTAAACATTTAATATTTTCGGTTAATAATTTTCCTACGTTATCAGAACCTATCAACCATTTAATATCACTTACGTTTTCGTTAGTATTCCCCTCTATGTTTGACACCTGAATCTTTAATTTATTAAGTTCTGTTAACCGAAGACTTTTAAGTATTTTTTTACATCAGAAAAAATGACTGATTCATTTAAGCAAATGTCACTTTCGTTTTCGGGGATATTACGCTCTATGTTTGTCATTTGAATCTTTACGAAGCTCTTTTAATCAAGGATCTTTAGGTACGTTCTTTTACGTCAGAACAAATGACTGATTCATTTAAGCAATGCACATTACATTCATATTTACAGCGGGTGTTCACACATTTTTTGTAATAATTTTGCAAAGATTTATATGCAAAGAAAACTTAGAATTTTGTTCTGTAATATGCTCAGTCTGATAGTCCTACTGTTGAACTATTATACTCGTATTTCACCTTAATTTCCAAGATAAATGTCCTGTACTTAAAACATTAAGGTTGATTTTATTCCACTCCTTTTTCACAATCTTCCACTGTCCATCCAAAGTTTTGAGATGCCGCTTACAAAGAGCATGTTTATAAAGTGCAACACATCAGAGAACTTAGGTGGAATGGATTTAAAGGGAACAGCTTCAGTTCCGGTTTCATTTCTCATTTTTTTTCAAAAAACAGAGCATTAGATTTTGAGGTGCACCTTGGTGCCTTATCCTAACAGAACCTAACACAGTGAAGATTGTTTGGTTAAGGAGACAGAATTTCTTCTTTAGAAATAAGTGTTAAAACAAATTTCCGATCCTAATCCGAATTAATTTTGAAATTTGTTTCTACTTTTCGTATTTTAAATTTTCAGTTATAAGATAATCCCGTAATAACAATAAAACTTTCCTTGTTTTTCTGAATTAATATATTAAGTCTTTTTCTCCTCTTTTTTGGTAGTAAATCGATGTTTTCCTATTGTAATCAGATAAGACTCATCAATTGCAAATGTATATTTCCATTTTTCGTCAGCCAAATAATTTTCATACAGAAATCTGCACATATTCTTACGCTGAGAAACATGTTTCGGCTTCAGGCAATGAATATCATGTTTTTTGTTCACAGTTCCTACAGAGATATTTAAAGATTTTGCAACAGCTCTTTGGAGGCCTGGATTTTCCTTTGAAACGTGAGATACAGCTTGACTTAGTAAGAGCTGCATGTACCTTTGCTGGGTATGAATGTTTTGCCCTTTTCCTAGTCAGTTGTAAACTTTGACGTTTCTTTCCTTTCATATTAATTATGTCACTTATTTTACGTGTAAAAGTATTAAAACCATGCTTTTCACATAATTTTTTTAATAAGAGTATTTCTCATCGGACAGTGCAAAAATATAGCCTTGATTCATTGTTTATTTTTCAGCTACATTTTAAAGAAAATAATATTTTTAATGCTACAGATAATAATCCAACCTTATTCCGTCTAGTCAAGCTTATATTTTAAAATTAATATTTAAATCCATGAAGAAAATCTAAATCGTTAAAAAATGTGTGAACACCCTCTGTATTATTAAGGCCACCCAAACGAAACATATACGAATGCAATTTTTCTTTCGCTTCTTTCCCTTCCAATAATTTATGAATTAATTTCTCTTCACCGATACTTTCACATTTGAAAGATTACGTAATATCTTTCATTAAACAGCTCCTTTTGCAGCCATTGTCAATAATCCCTCTCAGTATCCTTTCCCTGCGTGCCACTTTTTATCCTAACGATTAATGTTTGTAATAACACGTTGGGGCTCTCAGATCTGCAAGCCAAAACATTGACCTCATTTCTTCGTATCTGCGATAGCGTTTTGTTTATTCTCTTTTAACTGGGAAGGAACTTGTTGACACATTACTGGTAAATGCTTTTTCTAGCAGATTAAACATTTAACCTTTGACTCTCAGTTACCAGAAATGTGATTTTTTTTCAAACATATTAAACACGCAGCCTTCTTAATACGCAATTCATTATGCATTTTTATGTGAGCCTTGTAATCTTTCATATTTCCGTCTTTCAATATTTTTGTGAGCTTGTTCTATGTGTCTATGTATATTCAGAGTCCTTAATCACAATCAGTGGTAATTTCGAACTTTGCCTGAGGAAATCAAATTGCCATCACGTGGTTCGGTTTAGGCTTCCTAATTGCTCGGCTGAATTTCATCGGGATGGGCTGAGTCAAGTCCCTTCTTCGGCGGTGATTGTGAATTCAGGCTATGTTTCTTGAATTTTGCGTGCTCGGTTACCTCCAACAGAAATTAATTCTCACGAAATTGGAAGGACATTTAAATCAGATTGCAAATCGGATTGAGCAGATCTCTTTTTTAGCAGTTTTTGTTAAATTTCACTTCTTTCTTGGCAGAGCCTCTCTCAAGTGAAAGCAGTTTTCATAATTCTGAGTTTTATCCTTGATTTCGACTTAGAGAATGCCGTAACGATTGTACGATGGATATCGATAGTGCAGGTAGAGAAATTATACAGTATTTTTGTGCAAGCTTACTAGATTTAAAACAATTTTTGGTCGAATGTGGCTTATCACAAAAAAACACGAATCCTCAAACAGGAGACTTTTCTTTCAATTTAACTCATTAATCATTACAAATTTAACTAATTTAATCATTACAAATGGGAATACTAGACTCATCATTAACACACTTCTCTTTTGCTCGCGAGAAAACTTCTGAAATGAAAATCGTTTCATAAATTAACACTTGGGAGCTAATAAAAGTAATTTAAATAGGAAGAATAAACAAATAAAATGTTCTTCTCTGTAATACCTAACTTAAATAGGAAATAAATTTCTGATGCTATTAAATAAATTATGGTACAGATGTATAAAGAAAGCGTTTTGTGTATTCCAGAAAGGCTGAATACGTTTAGGGACTTTTCAATGGGAAGTAATTTTGCTATCAAATAACAATCTATATTCGTTGTTTTATAATTAAATAAATAGTTTAATTACATTAAATTTTGTTGTTTTACATTAAATTTAAACAACATTAAATTTTTCTGTTTTTAAAATTAAATAAATAATTTTATTAAAATTAAAAATTATTTAAATTTTTATATAATTGGAAGAAAATAAATGAAAGTAAAATTTAAAAAAAAACACAAATAATAATATACTTCATGCAGTCTGATAAAAAATCCTTCATACATACCGGGAATTCTGAATACTAATTGTTGGTTCCACGTTCGGTTCCAGGCGAACAAGAAGGTTATATGGAGTTTTAGTACTGACTTCGCCTCATGTTTAACTTGTGTTCCAATTTCCAATTCCTTATTTAGTGTTCCAATTTCCTTCAAAATAGAATTTTATACGTAATAGTATTCATAAATTTTTAATTAGACATATAAAATGAAGGTCAAATTTTAAATGACCCTCGCATTCTGTACAAATAAAATTGCATAAAAGAATAATTTAGTCTTCACTTTCTTGATATTTCACATGCAGAGAAAGAAATTAATTACACTCCTTTTTTAACTCCTTAAATTAATTACTGTTTAGACTTTTTATGTTTAAATTGATGTTATTTTGTTTTCAGAACGACACATGAAATGTATAGAAAGTTGTAATTTCTCAGAAATATTATAATATTTGTAAGATATTTACTTAAAATTGGGTTTTAAAAAACTCCAAATTTGGGTATAATATACTAAAACAAACTGAGTGTTGTCATTACTTTGTAAAAATAATGCACTTCAAAAATAAATTTACTGTATTCAAATATTTTATATTTAAACCGAACAAGAAAATGGCTTTAATTGAAAAACCTAATGCAAGAAATCCCTCAGCCATCTTTCTGTTTACACAGAGATAAGTGCATAAATAAGTACTTAAACGTGATGCAACTCTTGAGCAGTAAATATTACTTAGTCCGGCAGAATTAAAAAATGTATTTTAAGATAAAAGTATTTTATTATTGTTTATTATCTTATTATTAAAACATTGTACACATGCAAGCACAAATTTAATCTTTTTATTTTTAAATCCAAGCAAACTAGATGTTAGAATTTTCTAGAAAAAGCAGTTTGCTTTCTAAGGTTATTTTTCTTTTCAATTATATTTCACTATCTGCTACCCTCTTTGGCATTTAGAGAATCAGTGAGAAATTAACTTCTCAAAACTAATGTCCTAATAACAGTTTGGAAGAGTACTTCAAAACTTTAAGCAAATTAAAATATAAACATTAAGCTGAACTGCTACTGTTTTAAGAGAAATGGTGTAATTTCTAAAAAATCGAGCTGCTTTGAATTAACATATGTACGTAGTTGGATATCATGCTAGTGTTCAAATAGAAAGTTTCTAAGCTATCATGTACGATTTCGACTAATAATTACTTCATAGTGAGTTTATATTAGAATGCCTAGTTTGTGTTTATGTTTAAAATTTTTTTGTTACTGAACTCCGAATTTTGCTTTCTGCATAAAATTAGAATTTGAAAAATACAAATGCAGTCAAAAACAATTCAGAAAACACTGACAGCACGATTGATTGCTTGTTTCCCGCTAACTGATTTACTTTAAAGTTCAGACTGTGGATATGCGTCTTGTGCCTAAAGGACTTTTTATTTGCACTAATCTTTGTTATGCTGAGACAGTATTCTATTAGAAAGATGTTTATTTTTCTACTATGTGATCAGTTTGTTGATTAAATTTCAGATTTGTTTAAGTAAAAAACGCTGCTTAATGTAATTGAATTCTGGAAAGTAGGCAAAATTAAATTGTTACTTAAATCTCCAAGATAATTTCAGTTTACAGAGCTTTCTATTTATTTTGCAACTGCTGGTTAAATTTTGATTCTTTTTTAAAAACTTTTATTTTCTTTTAATAATATTTTTCTTCTGTGTTAGCTCGCTGTATGATCACAGGATTAGTGCTACAAAAGCTTGACAGTTTTCAAGTAAATGTTTGTTTGGTTGGCTGGAAATACAATAAAGCACAGGACAGCTCTATGCCTACGGCAGGGACGACTTCCTGGACAACAATCTAAAGGAACTTCACTTGCATTTATGTTTAAACACGAAAAGACCTCTCAAGCTGTCATCTCTTTTGCTGGATTAAAATCTAAGTCAGACAATCAAAATTCAGAGGTCTTTTTTTCACTCAGTCTCTCAAATAAAAAAAGAGGAGCATCGTCTTTTGCATCCAAAATCAATCTGCACTCTAGTGAAAAAAGAAATACAGTTAGTCAGTGGTTGTTATTCCAGTTTCCATTCTTATTCTGTTTCAAGAAGCCAAATTTCATAATTCTGAGTGGGTTCTATCACTTTTCCTAAAACTACGTTAACCTTTCTGCCAACGTTAACCTTTGATATACCCCGTTACGATTTTCAAAAGTGTGTGGAAAAGCAGACTAAGTTTTACAGCAGAAGGTGCAATACCACATTTTGATCTCAAACATTTTTGCCTACTTTCAAATTTAAATTACATTTCAAAGCATAATTATTTAGTAAATTTCATTTTAAATTATTATTTACTACAGATGATGTTTTCCATTTATTATTTTTACAATGAATGCAATGTTCCTAAACAAGAATTTTCATTAAAATTCCTTAAATTTGCTAAACTTATAACGTCTCCTCTGTTTTGTTATCTAAACTGAGCTATACGCTGGAAGACTGTTGAGGGAATTATCCCTAACTTTTAAGGTAAGACAAAGTCGGCAGAAGAGCATAAAGGAGCCTTTATTAACTCAGATAAAGTTCACAGATGGCATCAACTCGTGCTTTTAAAGCCAACACTTTTGCTTAACCCGAAAGATAGGAAATAATTGAAAATTAAATGAAATAAATTAGCCTAACGGCTTCACAGATTAATTACCTCGCAGGCTGGCCCTGTCTCGACATATGACGCAAAAAGCCTAACGGCAAGAAACGCTCTATGCCACAGACGTCTAATCTTTATCAAATCAAAGATAACAACGTGAGGCATACAACACCTTACAAAACCCTCCCTTAAATACTAAATTCTTTCTAACTCATTTGAATACATGCGCGCCAGATCGTAACATAGAATATTTTTCTTCTATGTTCATTCTGCCAATAAAGTCCAAGTTGAAAGGAAGAGCGATAGGAAACGCTGCTTCAAAATAAATTAACTGTTAAGTAAATTACGCAAATCCCCACAAACTTAAGAAACATAAAAATTTGTGATCATTCATTATTATAAAGTGAACCAAAATATTACTTCAAAATACTAAATCTATTTTACACAACGTATTTAAATACATCATTATTTTGATTAAATTATAGGTATGAAAGCTGGGATTCAGAAGCTATACCTACATTCTTCCAAGAATTTGCGCCCAACATACTTCCTACAAATTCTTAGAAGTAAATGATGCAAAGATGCAAAGGAAAATTGCTTAATTGGGATCAAGTCTATTAAAAATCATTCCATTTTCTTTTCAGAAACTATCGATTACCTTCTGAATGATGTAACTGAAATTTTCCACTCTCATATTTCTCAGAACTTGAAACAATATTTAGTCTCTCAAGTTTCTTAACTGATATTATAGACTTCTCCAAAATGTAATATGGGGTGAGGGAAAAAAATCTTTTTTTTTTTTTTTTTTTTTTTTTTTTGTATTTCTCATTTTCTCCCATTTAAAAAGAGTAAAAAGAAGTTATTTCAGGAATGGAATGAATAGATTTCTAAGTATGGAAAAATGCTTGCGGCCATTTTCAAGTACTGTGCTTTAATAAAACATGGTAGCAGGAAAGTCATTCGAGCAAGTACAAAGCGAACCGATAAGCAAAATAGTATAAACGTGATTCAAAAAAATCAATAAAACTATTGAACTACGCTGCCAGTCAAGGAAAGATTAATTACGAATTGAAGAACGAAATGAGCAGCAGGAAAGAAGCTGTTGTCGAAGTCAAATATTTTGTGAATGTAAATACGAATAATAAGAGAGAATTGCATTTTGATAAATAGAGGAACCCTTTCTGCAAATACACGCTACAATCTAGGATGTAAGACATCAGACCTTGGGTGGTTTCATTACAAAAACATTTACTTCTTAATATCTATAAGCAACAGGGACGTGTGTAACACGCAAAAGGTTTTCTTTTGGCTTTCAAAAATGGTTATAAAACATTTTTCTCTCACAAAATGCACTACCTTTTCACTAACTATTTAAACTATTTATATTAAATTTGCCAAATAGTGTAGCCTTTTGTTATTTCCTATTGACTTGTTTACCACCAAGATAACTCTAGTGTTATACGTATTGGCAATAAACAAAAAGAAAAGGAAAACATCACTAAAACAGGTTGATATAAATGCAAGTTTACTCATAGTTGCCGCTTACGTCGAGTTTTATTTAGATGCTTCTTGGTGCCATTGAAATTCAAAGTCGAATTAATGCGTGGTTTGTTAATTACTGAAACCTCTAATTCAGATTAAGTTTTCTACGTAGGCATACTAGGCAGGCAGAATATTAGAGCGTTCCTACATTTTTAACCGTATTTAATTTAATCATGAATATCTGCAAAACATGCGTAAGCAATTTAATTTTGAATTTAGTTAGTTTAATTTAAAAGCATAAACCTAACGCGTTTAGCATATCAAAATATACTAAACGCGTTAGGTTTATGCTTTGAAATTAAAAATGGAGAGGATTTCTCTCGTTTACAAACTTATTTCCGACAGTAAAAAAGAGATTAAAATGTACTGAGTAATACATTCAAAGAACAAGCCTCTCTTAAGTAGATTTTTAATTTTAAGCTATAGTCAGATTCGCGCTAGGTGAATTCTAGGTGAAGAATTACTAGAGAGCGCATGTTAAAATAATGTTCAGACACTGGTAGTTAGGGGCGGCTGATGTACTCGCATGCTACATTTCACCAACCCTCAAATGAAATCACAAGTTATCAGGTTTAGAGACTTATGTGTCCAAAAGCACAATTGACACAAATTTTAACTGAATAGATTTCGGGAACATTTGCCTTTAAATGACATTTCCCTCATAAATACATAAGGAAAAAATTTGTTTTCCTTACGTCTTTGCCATTTGATATATTATATATTTTTGAGTTGGAAGAAATAACAATTTTCAAGCATACTCGTTTTTTTTTTCAAATAGCCTGTATTTTAGTACGAGACGAATAATTAATTTTTGTTAAGTTATGGCTATATATAGGAAACTCATTCTTTAACTTTTATCACTCACATGTAGTATAATTTTATATAAGGTATAATCTATAAAAGAATATTGCTTTGCTTCTTATTTAGTGCTTAAACCTTTCCAGAAATTGTAACTTACTAAAACAGTTTACTAAACT
Source organism: Stegodyphus dumicola (assembly GCF_044657685.1). Taxonomy (NCBI): domain Eukaryota; kingdom Metazoa; phylum Arthropoda; class Arachnida; order Araneae; family Eresidae; genus Stegodyphus; species Stegodyphus dumicola. Next base: position 164,040,774 of record NC_140781.1, read on the forward strand.
ATGCCTAATAAAAAGGCTTACTGAAACATTGGTAAGATATCTTATATACTTCTACACTGTAAAAAAAAACCTCGAAGTTTACAGACAAAAGTCTTGTATAGTTACAGAAATGCGAACAATTACGAAGGAAATACCTGTAACGAACACAGAACCAAACGAAACTGTAAACTCTACAGGAGTTTTTCAAGAAGTTTTGCTTGGATTTTGTCCGTAGCGTGTGATCACGTGGCTTAAAACGGCTGAGAGAGAAGAACCAATCAGGAAGAAGGTGCAAAAACAGCGTCTTAGCGGGAGAGTTCAACGATAGTCGCCATGTTAGCCATTATTTTTGCTATGGTCGAGGTAAGTTCGAAATAGTGTTTGACGTGTATTTTACTAATTTTATGTAATGTATTTGTTATGTTCTTTACACTATCTATAATTAAATTCTTTTAATGTTTAGCTTATAATTCTAATGCTCCTAAATAAACCTGTGTTGAATTATTGTTAGAGTTCAAATCACAGAGCTTGTGTTCCATTTAGTAAAATAACAACTTTAATTCGTTACATCTGCAGGTGTCTGCAGTTAAACTGCTCATATTTATAAACAGAAACAAATTTGTTAATATGTTAGTTTAAAAACAAATAAGCTTAATATTAATGTTCTATCTATAGTCTAATAATTTCTCATGTTAAATATTTATGTATCTTTTAAAACATATCGCGTTAGAATATTCATATTTTTCATTTTGTTGACAGATGTAACATTATTATTCCATACATGTTATCATTAATCCCAGCGTGAACTGCTTTAGAATATTTTTCAGAGCATTATTACACTATGTATGTTATTATTAATTTCAACGAAAAAGAAAAAATAAATGTAATATATTTAAAAAATTCGACAAAATAACTTAACATACATTAAAAATGGAATATCATTTCATTAATACATGCGATAAGTTCGCCTTAAAAGATTATATAGTCGGATAGCAATTACATATTTGTAAAAGTATTCAATGTATATTATTTTTTGTGTTAAAGATAGTTTTAATCCAGGACAGTCTTTACCAACTTATAAAGCATCTGTTAAGTTACATTATAACCAACATTTACAAAAGGCAATCGAAATGCCGTGACTTTGACATATTTTTAACTATGATGTAACATACTAGGAACATTAAAGAAAAAAAATTCTATTTTTTCCTTTATGCTTGTTGAAAAGTAAAATATTAATAAAATGGTACAACATTCATTCTAGTACTTACAATGTAAATTTACATATAAATTTACTATAAATTTTGGTGCAAAGTTCATTATAAAATGCATTTGCTAATATTTAATAGTTATAGCACTCAATATCAAATCATGGAAATATTAGTAATGATACGTCAGTTGCATATATTAATTTCAATACTCAGCTCAATGCCAAATTTCTTATATATCTGAGATAACATGTATTTTTTGAAAATAATTATTTTGTGTCATCTTTTCATTTAAAAATCTCTTTCAGATATATTTTAATGTGAATTATTTTCAAAATTATCCTCATTAGAATGAATGTTGTTCTCTTTATTATGTTTGAAACTGCCGTTACGCTAAAAAATATATTCAGAAAACTATTTATTGCTGAATGTTTAAAATAAGTTCTACTGCTCCTTTTTGACAAAGAGTATCCATTTGAATTGCAGTTGGTTTTAATTAATCGTTGGTTGTATTTTTAAGAACTACTTGATAAAATTCAACAAATTAGTTCAATCTATGAGTTCATCTGAAAAACCTAAAATTTTTATTCCAATTCTGTCATGTGTATATATTTCAAGAATGAAAAAGAATTACAAATTCACTATCCAACAATACTGAGTAATATGTTGTTGATATAGCCAAACTTAAAATGACCCATTTTAAAACCAGATTAAATAAATCATCGCGTATTTTCGGTCATCGAATTTCTTTGGCGTTAAAAGTGTCATAGATTTAGTAAATCCAAGGGTCAAGGTAAGCTCAAATATTTTTTTTCATAGTTCATATTTGCTAAGTTATAAATTTTGCTGATGCAAAAGTTATGTAACTTATGCAAACATATGCTTAGAGTATTTGAACTAGTGTTGAAAAATCACTGGAATTTAAAATGTAATTGACAGTATGCCTTAAAGCTTGTTTTGGTAAAAGCATATTTATGGGTGCCCCTTGGCAAAATTTGGTGATTTTTGGCAGTACATGGATACCGAGTTTGCGCAATTCTTTGACCATGTTATTTTGGCTTGTGTAGCGACGATTTGTGTGCCAAAAACCGCCGCTACACGAAGACAGATTGCACATACTCGGTATCCATGTACACATCGACCTATTTTCACTTAAAAAAAAATCTGTGAATTGTACAAACTTGGCATCGCGCACTCCCTTGACTTTATCCATGTACACATCGACCTATTTTCACTTAAGAAAACATCAGAGAATTGCACAAACTTGCGCTCCCTTGATAATACAGGGAGCACCCTTCAATATACTCTAACTGCTGTTTTTCATAAATTAAAACATTTTAGGCATTTAAGATATCTTCCTGTAAGTTACAACTAAATCAATGACTCTTAAGCATAAAAATTTCAAATTTTTATGCTTAAGAGTAGAAGGAGTTATACACTTTTTAAATAACAGTGTCAGAAAAATATACTTTTTAAAATATGTAAACCATTGTTTGAAGTATAGAAAAACCTTCCTTAGCAACTATACCTCTTTAAGTGATTATGTCAAGTATTCTGGTGATACAAACATTGATATTAATTATCACTGAGAATCATGCTTTGTGAAGTAACCACCTCCATTAAATATCAAAATTGTACAAAATTATGGAAAAGTTATAGAGTGGTTTTACTGTATACTTAAAGTATATCATATCACTGTTAGATATTGATGATGTAAAAGATATTATCTAATCATAAATATTTCAAGCATTAAATAGCTTAGTGTAAGTCAATAAGTTTTCAGATTCTGACTTTGTACCCTGTCTTTCACTATGTAATATTTTTCTAGCAACTGTGTTAAGTACCAGTAAGTAAGTTTGTCTTAAATACCACTTAATGTAATCAGGTATCATCTGTTCTGTCTGTAAAACTTAATCGTAATAAGTGAACAAATGAATATCTGTAAAACTAAAGATGACACTCTATGTAAAAAATACAAGTATTAAAATGTCTATGAGAGGAACATTTAAAATATTAAATCCACGATCAATTTTTGCGACATCTAAGATAGAAAATACCCGAACTGACTAGTCAATTCAGAGGATGAATGCATGTAACATCATTGTTCATGTGTTTGTTAATTGTGTAAGTATTGAAGTTCATGCATTGATTGTTGATAACTATAATATTGGCCTTATATATATATACTTGCATTTCAAAATTTTGTATATTTTGCCAGTGAGCTAAGTATTAAATGCTGTTACGTATAAGTTCATATTATGTGGAAAAGTAGTTTTTGATCTAACACTTTCTGAGAATTTTTTAATGTTGATCATCAAGCTTAAAGCATATGGCTGAAATTACCAGTATTAACCATAATTTAATTATTCTCCTGTTTCAGCGTTTCTCAAACTTTTTTCGAATAGAGATTATGTGAATTATCATAATTTGTGAATCACCTTGCTGCTGTTCCCTTCGAAAGCAATTTTTTAGCATATATTACTACTAGTACACTTATATTTTAATATATAATTAAAATCCGTTATATTTCATAATTAAGTCCATTGAAGAAAAGTTATATTTCTAATATTTCAAGATTATTAATGAGAAGGATGATTTGTAATTCTTGCATGGCTCTTCTATATTTGGATATATGATGGTAAGACCACAGTCTTAGTGGATATATGATAGTATATTTGGATATATGGTGGTAAGTACCACAGTTATAGTGCTTTAAATCCATCTTTTACTGCTAAGACTGAGTGGGAAGTCTGTAAGTAGGGTAACCAATAATAAATTTCATAAAATGTCTATCTTACGAGAAAAGGTGATAGATGATTGTCATATGTAACTTTTTAAACTCTGAGATTTTTCAACTAAATTTTTTTGTCTCCTTTGGAAACTTCGCAGGACCATGAGGGCAAGCTGTATGATCCACAGATTGAGAAGTGCTACCTTAATACATTTCAAATTCTAGAGAAATTAATCTTAAAAAAAATCTGATCATTATTAAAACTACTTTACAGATTTATTTTATATTACAAATAAATATAGTAAATATCTAATAAACCTCAAATTATTTTCTGCAAAATGAATTATTTAAATTTGTACTGTTTTTGCTTCAAAAATGGATGATACATGCAATTTATGATTTCATAAAAGGACCAAAAGGAATCTTGTTTGCAATTTATTTATTTAATTTAAAAAAAGATTTAAATCATTTGGAATATGTGCAGGTGCATGCAATTATTATGAAGAGATTCTAAATTAAAATGTCACATAACAAATTTAGAATATGTTATGTACTTCTAACGAATGTGATTTTTTCTTTATTTAGGAGCCATGCTTTTAATCCTAAGAAGAAGAGGACTGCACCTTCACAACTAGTTAATTAAAAATAACAATAATATAAATTTTACCTATTTTTTATTTTATTTTCCTTTTGGATAGTTTTCAAATAAAAATAAACCTATTTTTGTTTCTATATTCTGTGTATTGGAATAAAGAGTCGAAATCCATTGCAATATCCAATATTTTCAAAATATGATATTTTTTTTGAAATAAAATATATGATTATGGAATATTACGTTAAAATGAAATGGTTCCTTATGTAACCTGTATGTTACACTAAAAGGCTTCATCGAATACTTGTAAAGTAATGAGCAAATACTAAGTTAATATCTTGTGTGAATGAATATTATCTTACAGAATTTTTTATTCCATAAAAATCTATCTAAAAATATAATTTTGTTGAATGAAGATTTAAACATTTTTCCCGAAGATTTAAAAAGTCGTTTGAAATAATGATAACAAAAACATTAATCTGAACCATTTAATAAATGAATAGAAAATTTTGAGAACAATTAAATCATCCACAGGAATTTTGAAATAATCATCGTATTTTTGACATCAGTTAAAGAAAGAAAATCTGAGTCATTTTGATTATAGTGATAAATTAGTTCCATTAATAGTAGGATAGAAAATTAAAATTTTAAGGAGCCATTATGCATTATCAATTTTTCATTAAAAAATTTTTAGTTTATTACTACTATCATATCAATTATTAATGCTGAATTCTTTATCTTCAGTTTTTACATTCTTTTCTTAATTTTCTAGGCATAGCAGAGAAAAATATAATTATAGGATCAAAGCATCTCCAAATACATTATATTTTCTCCCTTAAATTTTTAAGATCATTCTATATTCATCATGTATTATAGACACAGTATCAGGGGATTCTGTTCAATTTTTCAGTTAGAATTTGGGACGAAGTTGTGAAGTCATACCTACATTAAATGCTTGAATTGATTATTTGAAATATGACAAAGAGAGGGCCATCTGTCCAAGGAAAGGAATACTTTAAGGAAAACTTCATGTTACACAAACATTTACACAGGCAGCCCATTCTCTAGGATTTAAATCTAGAGCCAAATGCTAGTGTTCAGCTTACTGTCTGGCTGCCTGTAGGCAATAAATGTTTTAGTAGAAGGAATACTTGAAAAATTAAATTTAGGACTAACTAATTCTTCAATTTTGTATTCAATGAGAAGAATGTAATTTATTAATAAAGTTTTAAATCTGGGAAAATACCTGTACAACTGTCCGATTAATTAATCTATTATTTCAATTAATGGTCAGTAGCAGAAGAGATTAAAAAGCATTTATGCCTAAAAGAATTATATGTTGTAATTAAAATGAATAATGCAATTAAGCATGAAAATAATTTTGGATAACTTGTGATAACTGAATTTAAGTTCATTGTTGAGTTACATAAATAATTTTTTTTTAGAATTTGAAAAAATATTTAGAATTGTTTATTGAAACAATTTCATTAAAATATTTTTTTACTGTAATCATATCCAATTGCAGTCTCTTTAGATTACACTGTTGGGTATAAGGAGAATGATTTGGTTTAGTTTACTTAAGTATGGCAAAGCACACTAGGACTATCTGCCTAAGTGGAGAAATGCCTTTGTGGAGGACTTTCGAAGGGAAACTGACTTATATACATGTTACACATGGAGAAAACCATGAAAATACCCATACAACGAGCCCATTCGCGGGATTTGAACCTCGGACCGAACTACCAGTGTTCAGCGGGGGAATTCTAGAACATTACTAATTTATTGCCAAAAAACCATTAAGTCTAATACACAAGTTTTTTTTCCAGCTATTTCGTGATGCATATGTAACTTTGAGATGTCTTAAAATTCAATAAAGGAAAGTAATGCAGATGTAAGAAAAACATAAAATTTGAGCTTCTTTTTAACATTGGAAATATTTTGAAAGAAAATTTTGTATATCTTTTAGAAAATCTAAGGTATTTTTCCTTAAAAAAAAAAAAAAAAAAAAAAAAAAAAAAAACTTAAAGTTACATAACTTCCCTTTCCCCACAAATAAATAAATGCAGCATATTTTGTTACAAGCAGTAGCTGTAGACATTTCACATAAAACATATGTTCTACATGTGTAATTATTTATAGTAATATTACAATCAAAATATTTAATATTTAGGAATACATCATTTTTGTATTTTGTATAAGACAAATATGTTCTATATGCATAATTATTTGGAAGAACTTTTAAGTAAATTATCTGCAACTTTTACATATATATCCTTTAAAATTTCACATGAAAATACATGTTCTTACATAATCACTTGCAATAACCTTACAAGCAGAACACTAGTAATCTACAAATATTCCCTTTAGTAATTCACATTCAAAAATTACGATCTACTTACACTATTATTTCCTGTAATCTTTACAGATGTTTACATTGGTAAATCACATATGAAAAACATGTTATACTTACACGATAATTTCCTGTAACATTACAGATCAAAGATCTGTAACCTTTACAGGCATATGCTTCGGTAATCAACATACAAAAACTTTGTTATGCCTACAGAATAACTTCCTGTAACATTACATGTCAAACATCTGTAACCATTACAGGTATAATCTCTGTAAAGTTACTAAGAAAATTCCTGTTTTGATTACTCAAATAATCCATGGCATCCCAGTTTCCACGACTTTTCTTAGTAACTTTACAGATTTTTTTTTTACAGTGTATATAGTATTTAACATTCTTAAATATTTTAACATAAAATATTGATTTAATAAATTATTAAAATTATTAATTGTGAATTACCTCGCATTCAGTGCTCATAGTAATTAAATATGATGCCCAGTAATTACTTTCATTTAATCAAATTTATTTATTAGTTTCAGTTAATATCAAATTAAAATACGACGCTTACGCCAATTAAAGAATCATAAAATTATTGCGCACTGCTTACCAAGTATGCACCTTTTTGATGAAAAAAGGCGATTTTTGCTTTATTTTCCAAAGTTGATGTCCGTAAGATAGCTGTAGTAAGATTTCATCACCGAAGGTGTTGTTAAAGATCTTATATACATCGAGAAATATAGCTTGCTAATTAATTTGTCACCGCGAAGTTCCTGGGAAAAAGGGCTAAGAAAACTTGTGATGATTAGTTATTTCGCAGGCCATATACAGCAGGCCGAAATTGCAGCTGAAAACGTGTGAACAAACTAGTAAAACACTGTAGGAGAGCTGGGAATATAAGAAAATTGTGCAAGCAGATAACAAACAAAGAAAGTACGAATTCTTTGGAAATATTATTTCAGTCATCTATATTCTAATTTCAGCGTATTTCATTGAAGATACCTTCGAATATGTTAAATACTATGAAAGATCTATCAATAGCAATGGGAACGCTCCGAGTTTTACGCATTTTACCTGCTTTAATTCTAATTATGTCCTTAATAAAATAGCTCACAAAAATGCTATCCTTCTGATTATTTTGAAGAATCATGAAAATATTAGAGATATTTTCGTAACTATTTTGAAGAGGTCTATTTTTTTCATGCTGGGGTTTATGTTCAAAATTTTAAAAGATATTCTACTGAGGCTTCAAAATTTGAATGAGTTTCTGATTTAGAGATGATATATCAGAGAGATTTCCCCCCCCGCCCTTGTTTAGTACTTTCACAGGATTTTATGAATTCAACAGACTCCATGAAAGCCTTTTCCTCAATTGTGGTGACTTTATTTCAACGCATGGTTCCGGGGTAGCCGTTTGGGTCACCTTAGGCTTATCTATAGGTTTCCGCTTTATATTCAATTCATTTTTGATAATTTTTATCATTTGCGACATAGGCTAAATTACAGTTGCAGCATTTCAAGTTGGAAATCTGTTTGGATCCGCAACCGGAATACAGAAGACTTCACAAACTTTTGTTCACTCATTCGAGAAAAAAAAAAAAAAAAAAAAAAAAAAAAAAAAATTGACATTTATGACACTGAGCCAAACTGCCTTTGAATTTGCATGAGTCTACAGGTATGTTAAAACACATGTCGGTTACATCACAAATGCATTTTGTCCTTGGCAAATTTACTAAATGAACCTAGAAAATAGGCACTGGAACACTAGGTCCGAACCTGTACAAAGGAAAATATTTTGTTGCATTTCACCCTTCCGTTACTATCTCCTCCATAATTTCCTGTAATGGGTAAAAGCCCTGCTTCCATTAGCGGTGCGTACGCGTTGTGTATATGGTTCGCTAATCAGCTAATGAACTGGAATTGATTGACATCTGTGATGCGGTGGAGGAAAGTGGTATTAGCAGACGTGCTGCTAATTTTTTTATTTCTGAAACAAGTAAAAAGATTTAATAAAGTGCTTTAGAAATTAAATTTGATAACCTTTTACATATTCTCTTTCATTGAAAATAACGTCAAAGTTTTATTTTTTATTTTTAAACCCAGTTTTTAGTTTAGACATATTTGTAAGCAGATAGTTTATTTTGAATATATTATTTCTGCGTTAGTCTAACTTTAATGGAAACGCCGCCTTAAAATTATTTTGTAGAAAATGCACTAGAAGCTCAAGAACAAAGTGTGATGAATTTTTTAAGTGATTGCACATTAAATTGGATCAAAAAAAATGTTAGAGTAAAATCTCATGTACTTAGTCATCGAGATAAGCCAAGAACATTATACATTTTGAAGCATACATGAGACTTCTAATATCCGACTATGAAACAGGAGAATTTTATATTAAAGTTTTATGTTACATATTCTCCCCTTTTGTTTTAAATTTTTTTAGCTTTTTTTCTCTCAGAATCTGGCCATATTTTTAAAATGTACATTCTCATGTGACAGTCAATCGTATACGTTGAAAATCATAGCAAATTCTCTGGAAGTACTACGAAACATTATTTACAGTTGCTATGTATTTTTAAAGCACGAGCTTTTTTTAACTTATTGATATGTTTAACACTTTTGTTTGTTTTAGAATAATGGTACATTTCAATTTACATCATATGTTATTTCATAAGTATCTGATGCTTCCAAAATAACAGATATTTTTTTTACAAATTGCTTAAAATAAGATAACAAAGTCAAGCTAAATAGCTCACCGAGATTAATAATGCATATTACGGCCTTACTAATCTAATACCGGCTTAGCACACTTTACTTTCACAATTCAGAATCAGGGGAAACATTTTTTTAATCTATTTAAATATCTCAAGAGTCTGTCCCGTAAGTTAAATACACAGACATTTAGTGACAGTAAATTCAAATTCTATCGAAACTTCCGAAAGAGCAGACCCAAACATAATAGTGTAAATTGGCGTCCGTCTTCAAATGAGTTTCTCCCAATGACGATACACGTTTGTACCGTACTTATTGAAACGGGACTTTAGTCTGAGAGTTCACCTCAACAAAATCTACCTCAATAGGATTTACAGAATTATCATGCACTATACAATGCTGCATATTATTCGTTGAGAGGAAGTGCAAGAAATTTCGGTAATATTCCATGCATATGAAGAAAATCTTTAAAAATTCTTTCGAAATTCTTGCTGAGAAAAATGCAGTTGCATCCTCCTGAAGTTTGTTCATAAATTCGCTGAAATTATAAGATGTGTTTGCTTGTTCATATTCTGAACTAGCATATCACTGTGAGCTGTGTCTATTTCAAAATTTTTATCAACATTATCACCATGATGAACGATATTAATCGGGGCATCAAATTTATTTTCACTGGTAATATCGACAGTATTTCGCTGAATTTGGTGGGGCTGACATCATTTCAGAGGATTTGAACCCAGTAAAAAAGTCTTGTCTTAAATACGTTTCTCAGGTGCTGCGCAGGCTACACTTTGTTCGAATTATGTGGGGCACGGGCAGAACATACATCAGAATCTGCAGGCTCCGCATTAGATTTTAATTTTACAGTAGTAATACATAATTTGGCAATAGAAGCCTTCTTATTTCTTACTTTTAAAGATCTTAATACGGGCGTTTAGAGGAGAAATTTGAAATTCCAACATCGTGGGATGTGCTTTCTGATCTACGTGAGTTTCTTCCATTAGCACTCTTTCTTTAAATCACGAAACTTTTCCCATGGTCCTGAAGCTTATTAACTAAGTTTATAACAGTGACGAAATCCGCTTGATCGAATTTTTTTGGTAAGGAGTAAGTCTTCGAAAATGCATTTCCCAAGGATTAAGTTCGAACTCGGAATCAGAACCATTTCACATTTCGAAGTCATGATAATGCATGCGCAATAATTTTTTTAATTTTTCATAAAGTACATAAACTAAAACAGTTTTTGTAGATTAAAATTAGATTCATCTTTTTCAAAACATTAGAATATTGCATGATTTATTTGAAATAGAAACATGCAAATACAAAAATTGAAAATAGGCAAAAAAACAATCTTAGACGTACATAGGTTTTACATAAAATTCAGGTTGCGTTATTTGCCTTATTTGAAAATCTATATGGATATGTTAACAACAATTATCAGAAGATTATTAAAGTTCATTTGCTTTTATTTAGTTTTCATTTCCTAATGAAATTTACGGGAATCTATCAAATCCAAACGAGTTATTCAAGTTATTATATCGGAATTGAAATTTATAGCATAAGATATAAACCATGCAACACTTTAAGTGACACGACTTATCAAATGTCATTTTCTTTATAATAACAAGGTTTACTAAAGTTCGCAAGAAGTGCTTTTGTGCAATATTTTATACATTTATGTATTAGTGACACAAAAATATCAGTAATAAATCCTCCTTGAACTACTAAAGCATTACACAGGTCTCCTTTTCAGTAACGTTTCCTATTCTTTTGCGCAGTATAGCAAAATCACTAGAGGCTGAAATAGAATCTTCCGAGCAGATAACAGAGAAGCACGAGGAATCGAAATAAAAGACTAAAATAAATTCAGACTTAAGTTTACGTTAGTTCTGTAAAAAGATTTTATACTTTCAAACAAATGTTCCTACTTCGTTGATGATAGGTTAAGTTATATTTGAAGCAACAAATTATTACAGGGCTTGATGCCAGTTCTTACAAAGTTATCAAACATTTTCGTAAGCTTGATTGTTTTATTTTCTACAGGTGATGTAGAGATGGTATACGGATTTACAAATTATATATATATACATATATGTGTGTGTATGAGAGATATAACATATGAAAGAAAAGTGCTACCTTTAATTTAACTTTTTCCTCAAGTCTTTGAATAGTAGTAGTTCTTTGAATTCTTCATTTTTTTTACTACGTCCCCTTCCTGACTAATATAGGAATTTAAAGTACATCATCTGAAATGGATTCGCACTGTGTCATCTTATTAATCCTAAAATACGCTCAGCTCTTATCCAAGCAGATTAACGAAAACTTTTTACTATATATGCCGTTGTTTAAAAAATGCGCACTTATTTTCCTTCCTTCCTCCCGATACGCAGACGTTTGGTGCCCGATTATCCACTTCATCTACTGGGTAAAGATGTGATAAGTTATGTAAAACTGTGGGGTGCTTATCACATCCATAACGATGACGTATAATGAAGTATGTGTCGTAATTAATTTTCAAGGAAATAAAATTATGTGATGTATCTATGCACCATCTACTAAGTTCTTCTCCGTTATGTCATGTCATGTATCCACGCAGCTGTTTTCGAATCTCAAGATAGCTACAGAATTTATATTATAGATGTGTGCGTGCGTGTCTGGTAGATGGAAGGCTCATCATAGACTCACAATAATGCCACAATTAACCGGTACTCCAACCTCAATTAAAGAGGCTTTGTGACAAAAGGCAAATGTTACAGGAGAAACTAAAAACTATCCGATTCCTCACAAGTATGTTAGAATACGTTTAATTAACGTTAAAATAACGTTAACTATGTAATGTTAAAAGACGTTTAATTACATGCATCTCATAATTTTTCGTTGTTGACGTTTAATATTCTTGTGAGGAATGGGATATTTTTGTTGCTTCTGTAAAATCTGACTTCTGTCAAATAGCTCATTTTTACGTCTTCCAATTCATTCCAATACTGTAATTTACAAAAATTATCTTTTGTCATTAGAATAAATTGCTATCTCGAAGGAAAAATTCGAAGTCACTTTCACAGAAAATCCATACATCACTGCTATAAAATTATCCATAGTTTACGGTTAAATTTGTGCTTAACTTAAAATAAAATTTAACCCTTTTGGTAATACATATTATCAGTTTGTAAGGTTTCCCTCTCCTTACCGTGTGCGTAGGAGGAATAATCGGAAGCGAAGCACGTCCAGCTAGCAACTAGAAAGTGCTAATTTCGAATTCAGTCGAGGGCATTGATCATTTTTCGTGTTTCCCAACTCCAGAGAAACATTATAGACTCTACAAGGTACGTAATGGTTAGGTTTTTCAGCATACCATTTGAAATAAATTTGAAATGAATCAATATCCTGTACTTATTGTAACTAAAAAACATGCCTATTTAATATGAAAATTTAAAAAGAAAGTATAAAACATTAGTTTGTTAAGGAAATTTTGATAATGAAGGAATAATCTTAAGCTCGTAAAAAGATTTTAAATGGTTACTGCTGAAACTGTAATAAAACTAGATAAAAGAAATATGCGAGAAGGGCTAAATTTCATGCAACTAGTTTTGTTTAAAAAAATTCCAAAAAGATTTATTTTATATTAAATAAAATGTACGAAATTTGTTTTCGTGAATACAAAAACGAGTTCTGCTGGGTAGATAATAAATGCTACAATATACTTGATTTTTATCTTAAACCTCGTTATCTTTCATTTCATTAACTGCTTATTCGTCTTTTCTTTATGAGGTGATATATCTCTTACTTGCAATACCAGAAAGAATAGCAGGAATTACTTTTGTTTCACTCCTTGCTTTGGAAAGTGTGAAACTAATAGAAATTATAAATAATAATGGAACATACCTATTTTGAAATAATTGGTAAATACAGTCTATTTGTTTTCCAAAGCATTTTTTTTTTCATTTTCTGCACGCTTAATGTAATGTAACTAGATCGTAATGTAACCTTTGATCACTTTTATCGCATTATTTAACTCTATTAGGTTGTATGGTTTTTTGATGTAAAACATTTTACTGAAAATTGTGAAATCTACTGCCTCAAATAATCAGACTTAGAAAAACATAAGGATATTATTTTATTTCATTGAAACTTCTTTTATAGACAACGTTAGGTTTTCGGGAAGGAGAAATGTGAAAAATCACCTATGCTTTCACCGTCATTCAAGTCACGTAACTTAAACTGTCAACTACGTGTGCTAATTACCTTATAAGGTGCTTTCTCCTTCCTTTTTGCGTGCCTTCGTGGCGTAGATGAATAACACGTCCGATGTGTAATCTGGAAGTCCAAAGTTCAAATCCTGACAAAGGTATTGCAGATTTCTTCGATTTCTTTGCTTCGAAACATTCTAAACCTAATAACTCTGCAATTAACACCCCAAGAGCAGATGCAAGGGAATGCGGTAATGCCTTACATATGCCCTCACTCAAAGGATAACTGGGAAGAAACACGAAATTAAATCCAGGGTACTCGAGCTCCAGAATAAAGATTATTAAGTTTTTCAGTGAAGGAAATATGAAAAATGAACTTCGCTCAATTATAACCACCGGTCATTTAGCCAACTAGATAGGCCAACCATTTTAAGCAGTATGCACAGGAGAATGTGATAATTGTTTTCAATTTGAATTTGGTCTTATTCAGGAATTTGGGTGTTATTTTGAGCTCTTAAAATCTCTTAGCCGCCCAGACGGTATAGTGATTAGGGAAGTCTGACTGCGATACCAAAGGACCCGGGTTCGAATCCCGGAGAAGGCATAGATGTAAAATTGTCTGTTTCTTCATAGGAGGTAACGGTGGCCGCCTATTAGGTGCCTCCATAATAAAATGGCTACCACTTCTGGCCACCATTTGTAAAAATATATATATATATCTTCACTGAATTTAGTGCTCTGCTACTCTTGAAAGACCAGATTTCCTTAAAATGACTTTCTCGACGGAATCTCCTATAGGTAAACTAGAGTACTTCGCAGTAATTAATCAACTTAATCAACGACACTTCTGTAATCATTAATAGGTACACTTATTTGGACATTTGCAGCCTCCAGTTACTTATTTGTTTCCATTGTTTTTATTAACTGAAAATTTATCTTGGGCTTTGAAATGAATAATTGTTAGTGTCCTTGTCTGAGTTTCCAAGATTTTTTTATTATACTTCGTAATTCTAAGTTAAAAATTTAAAACACGTACATACATGCATATTTGTATAACTTATATATATATGTGTGTGTGTGTGTGTGCTGTAAAAAAGGCTGCTTAAGAAGTCTAAGAAATTTCAAGAAAGTGCTTAAGAAACAAAAACTTCAACTTCGTCGAAAGCGGGTGCTGCAAAAAGATAAAAATAATGAGAAAATATATCTCTTTTTTTCGCATCTACTAGAGGAAAATATTCATATACTACATAACACTATTCAGCAGTAGGGAAAGTGAGAAGGCTATGTTTCGCCGCAGGTCATCTACCAGGATTTCCGGTCTTTTCTTTAATACACGAAACGTGGTGTTGGGACCAAAGAGATACTAACGACCATCTAATGACGTACATTAATGTCAAACCATTCTATTTAATGGAGGAACGCACTATGTAAGATTACTGGGACCATGTTAAGTTTCCGTGTCTCGTTGAAATACTTTATTCTACTTTTTTTCTTAGAGAAATGTCGATACTATAGTTAATCTTATCATATGTCAAAATAATAGCTTCAGCGCAGATTTAAAGCTTTATATTAGATCTAGTTTTCTATTTTATATAAAATAGATGTTTAGCAATATATTGCTAGATTTATTTTCCTTTCATATTTGCGACTGTTCGCAAAATATGCGCATCACTAGAAATTTAATCTAATGTAAATTCAAAATGCAAAGGACGATAAATCTCAATATAAAAAACAGGCATCTTCTGTTTGCGAGATTTCCATCGTATACTCCGTAAAGAAAAATTACGAATGCATTTCCGAATGCATTTAAATCCTAGAATGAAAGAAGATAGAGAGCTTTTCAGTTATAAGATCAGGCTTTTTTTAGACAGGATTTTCCACTTGCTTTTAAATTCCATCAACAAATGATGCACTGTGAAATAGTCCTTTTATTTTTTATCATTTATAAATCAGCCTACGACATTTTAAAATGAGGTAAAAAATCCGATTAAATATGGAGCTTCATTTAAAGTGGAAGCAAATATTTGTTTCTAAAATAATTCTTAAACAGTGCTACCTGTATTTTTAAATAAATAGATTTTTAATCTAATGAGGTGTTATTGTGAATTCGCTAATTTAAACACATTTCTAGGTATCAAATTATTTGTCATTAGAAGAATTGTGTGTGTGTGTATGATTATGGCAAAGCCACGAGGGCTATCTGCCTAAGAGGAGGGATGCCTTCGTGGAGGGCTTTCTAAGGGAAACTGGCTCGTATACACGTTACACATGGGGAAAACCACGAAAACGCCCATGCAGCCAGCCCGTTCGCGGGATTCGAACCTCGGACCGAACTACCAGTGTTCAGCGACTTTACCGCTCGGCCGCTGGTGGGCCTCATTAGAAGAATTACATAAGTTTCTAGGCAAAGATTTAATTAATTTTCCATTTAAAAGAAAATTAAATATAATTTACTCTGAAATATATGTAAAATTTATACCCTTCAAATCTTCTTTATTATACTTTGCACATTTAATGTAGTCATAACTGAAAAGGAATGGTCCTGCGCAAAAATAAATAAAATAATAAAAATGCATAAAAATCTGAAACGTTTTAGATTTTAAATTACGTCCAAAGAGGCATTTTTTGACGATTTGTATGTTACCTTTATTTATTAAATATCATGTTCTTTACACTTAAATCATAAAATTCAGTTTAACAGCAATGTCGCAAAATAATTTTAAAATGAGCATATCTTTAGAATTTCCGATACGCACTTCCCTGAGCTGGGGATAAAAAGCTTTTTTTCCCCGTAGAGTGTTGCCATTGCTCGCGTTTAAATCGTTGAGTTTGTGAATCAAAAATTCGTTAAAGTTTTACAAAATATGAAATCGATAATAAAACCAAATCTAAGTTTCAAATTTGGACTTTCAAATGCCTATATTCGCTTTAGGATTGCGTCATTAAAAACT
Organism: Stegodyphus dumicola; assembly: GCF_044657685.1. NCBI lineage: Eukaryota > Metazoa > Arthropoda > Arachnida > Araneae > Eresidae > Stegodyphus > Stegodyphus dumicola. Next base: position 164,057,478 of record NC_140781.1, read on the forward strand.
GGATGGCTCTAGGTACCGTTGTATTATCACAATGCGAGAAACATATATACATTTATTCAGCTTCTTCATCATTTAAGTTCTTCAAATATAATACAGGGAGATAGTATTTGGTGGCAACGATTTCAAAAGTGATACGTTGTTTATAGGGTTCCGACGCACAATCGCAAAACGAAAACAATAGTCATTCAGGGACAAATCCCCTTTGGACTAATAAATAAATAAATAAAATAAAATAAATAGAGAAAAATTGAAATGAAAAACGACTTACGCCAACGAACTGAATATTTATAAATTGGTTCGATATAAAGATTTGAGACCGTACTTGTACCGTACATATACTGTTTTGTAGGTTTCCATAACGTGTTCAGTTTCTACTTTACAGTTATTTGTTCAATTTCTGATTGCTTAAAATTACTCTAAAGGCTGGTAACACAGAATTACACTGACAGTTTCTTAAAAATGGTTTTAAAAATTGCCGTAGTGGTGTTCACCAATCGATTATACTCAAGTAGTATGGAATTATGGGTTTTATGGAACTAAAATACTATAAATCAACTACAAAAATAACTGAATAATTTTCTCGATTGAACAAGATGTTTTCCAAATGTAATTTACACATTTAAGACATATGATGCATTAGTGAAACGCCATTACTTATCATATCTGCTTTACCAACACAAGGATATAAACAAACATTAGAACAGAAATTGTTGAATTTGTTGAGCAGAAATTGAAAAATTTGTTGAACTTCAACAAAACTAGTTGTCTGTTCAGACCGTTTTCTTTGGTGCAAACAATACTTTGTATTAGCTGGCGATTCAAATACCACATTAATTTATTCACTGTTTCATAATGGATTGAAAACGTTATTATAGTGCAAGGAAATAATCAAATCCTTGTATACGTCATTCAGCGTGATACTGATAATATGTGTATAGTACAACAGTAGGAAATGGAATTAAGAATTCCAACGAATTTTAATTTATTTCATTTTATACTTGCAGCGTAAAGTAAATGCAATCTTCAGTTATGCAGCTTGCTTTCTCAAGTTATACTCAAGTAAATACTAATTCTATGAAGAAATATACTCATTTTATTCTTGAATTACACAGTTAGGGGTGATCACAGAGCTTAGGAAACAGCATGAGGAAATTAGTTATTATTTGCGTTACGTCTCGGTTAAACCACGATATCAGCCTGTCCAATCGCTGAGAGTCGAGTACCTCAAAAGTCAGCGATACTACTTACTGGCTACAGGCGAGGTGGAAATAATGTTTTTTTCGAACGGCGGGCGCCTTTTTGCTTTTTTCGACATTGGCCACTCCTAAGAGCGAAGGTTGTGGCCATTTTATTGTGGAGGCACCTAACAGGCGGTCACCGATTCTTCCTATGAAGGACCGGACAGTTGAAACCATTCCTTCTCCGGGATGCGAATCGGGTTTCTTCGGTATCGCAACAGGCTCCCCTAACCACTATATGATCTGGAATTATAGATACAGGATATTTAATTTGGAATTATGCAAACAGGAACAGAAAAAGCTTCCGTTATTTACCTATTATGGAAGCTAACTAAGTTTTTTGTTTGCTTGTTTATAAACAGAATATAAAAGCCGAAGTCCGTGCTTGGCTGATTTAATTGAAGTACAGTGTTCCTATCTGGCTTTAACAAAGCTGATATGGGAATTGTGATTCTTGAAAATTAAACACATTACGATTTCATTTAAAGAGGTACTCGATCAGAATGGGATTTTGAGATTAAAGAATATATTGCAATATAGTAAAAAAAAAGTATCCAAAATCATTATTATGTAATAAATACTTAACATGTATATATCGAGGTGCTTAGGTATTAACAGCACCATTTTAATAGAACTCACCAAATATTCAAAATTTGCTAAACTTTGACAGTCATGCGCTTAAAAATTCTTCAGTTTTAACAAGCGATGTTTTTGTTTTCGTCTGCGCCCTTTCTTTTGTATTCGAACGTTTTTTTAGACAATGTAATACTTTTTTGGCTTACTCAGTTTTAAAATATGCCTTGTTGAATTTGCCTGCAGTGAAGGTAATTGTTTGATAATTTCTGCAGAAATACAGTATTCTGCCACAATATCGCTTAAAGGGAAATATCGCTTTATAACATCTCTTAAAGTGATCAGCATTAAATTTCCATCAGAACAAAAGAAACAAATACTAGCTCATAATTAAGTTTATTGATTTTCGGAATAAATGCGTAATTAAACTCCAAATATATGCATAATATGTATGCATTAAAAGTTTTTCTTTCAATTTTAAATCATCAGTTTTTTTTCTGCAAAATATCTCCAAATTTCGGCAGGTGATAGCGCTAATACGTTAGTACCTATATCAAATCCTTGTATAATATATATAAAGTGTTACTGCAACATTTTTGCATGTTTTATAGTACAAACGAAAGTTCAACGTTATAAAAGTATGTTCTGATCAAACATGCTTAGATAAATAAGGAAGAGTTTAAGATTTTATTAAAGAATTGTGGTTACAATACGGTGGACTTAACTCCTGAACAAACTTTGATCCTGATATTAGAATGGTTTGGTTTTTAAAACATGTCTAAGAATGATAATATCCGGCTAAAGAATATACACTGACCACCAATAAGTATTTGGACACCTGTGATAGAAAAGTAAAACTAACTTTATTCAAAATCAATAGTTGGTAGAGCCTCCACGAGAGGTAATTACAGCGTGGACCATCCGGGGCATACTTTCCACAAGTCTTTGTATGACAGCTAGTGGTATTTTCTTCCACTCCGCTTGGAGAAGACATAGAAGTTCCTTCACCGATTTTGCACGGGTAGTGCACCCCTGAATTCGGCGATGCAACTCGTCCCAGAGGTTCTCGATAGGGTTCAGGTCTGGACTCTGGGCAGGCCAGTCCATTCGATGAACTCCATTGGCACCATACCAAGCCTTGGTTAACTTCGAAACATGACAACTGCATTGTCGTCCTGAAAGTAACAGGGGTCCAACCCGTAAAACTGCCACAACATAGGAAGCACACTGTCATCCGAAATAGTGCAGTAGGAATCGGTGTTGAGCTTACCATGAATGGGGACCAAGGGCCCCAGCCCATACCAGGAGAAACACCCCCAGAACGTAATTCCACCTCCGCCGAACTTGACTGTTGGCACAATGCATTCTGGCAAGAGACGTTCTCCAGGTAGACGCCAGACCCAGGCCCTGCCATCCGAACGGTAAAGGGTGAACCTTGAAAGAACCCGTTTCCACTGATCTACCGTCCAATTTCGATGTGTTTTGCACCACATTAACCGGGCAGCGCGGTTTGACTTTGTGATCAAAGGCTTATGGGTAGCAGCACGACCATGAAAACCAAGCAGATGTGCTTCCTTACGGACGGTATTCATTGAAACAATACTCCCGGATGCCTGTTGAAACTCCTCGCGGATGAGGGCCATCGGCTGGGTGCGGTTCTTCCGAATTTCTCTGGACAGCACTCGTCGGTCTCTATCTCCCAGTTTCGTTGGTCTGCCGACTCGGGGCACATTCCGACAATCACCGCTCACCTTCCACTTCTTAATCACATAGGTCACTGTCGATTTTGGGTACTTCAGGTCGCTAGATATGTCCCTTAAGGATCGGTCACATTTGTGATATTCGATAATTATACCTTTCTCGAAATCAGAGAGCTCCGAACTGCGAGGCATCTTGCATGCGACTAAAGCCGATGCTGTTTCCTACACGATATATACCGTCGGAGTCCGTGATGTACCTTAGGACCGCAGATATGGTCATTTGCATAGGTGTCCAAATACTTATTGGTAGTCAGTGTACAGTGGCTTACGAAATTGAACGACACATTCTAAGTCATTTATGAGTCCCTTGTAAATTTCTGCTCATACGTTATTCAAAATTTATTTGCGCAATGATAACAGTACCCATAATGTACAGTATATTAACTGAATATTAAAATGAGCTTCATTTAAATCCGTGAGAATTCTATGTATGTTCATAAAGCAGCGTTGAAGAATGAGAAAAAGATATGAAAAGATATTTATATGCTTAAACATCATAATTCGTTTCAGCACAGTATTTATGGGAAGTTTCTAAATTTTTAAATCCAGAATTTGCAAATAAAATTTGTAAACTAATGTCGTAATATGAATTGTTCATAATGGATCTAAGCAGTTAAGGATCACCATTAATCATCCAGTAGTCGTAAGAAGGATATCATTTACAAAAAACTGCAAGAGTTGAACTGAAGTCCTAGCTGCACGTTGTATGTCATTCCAAAGCTCAAAAGAACTTGTGAGGTTTCCAAGAAACTAAAAGAAGAACGTAAAAAAATTCTAAAAGACACGGCTAAGCGTCAAATAATCATATGGTTAAGCATAATTCTTCAAACTCTTGTGGCAAAAACTACCACATGGTCATTAGTGGATAATAAAAAAGGCTTGCCTCAGATGCAATAGTTTGCAAAGATTTTAAAGGCATTTTAACCCTATGCGGCACAGTGCATCCGGTCTGGACATACCTAAACATTTCCTTCTGTACGCACAGAAAAATTGAATGAAAAAGGATTTATAGGTTACTCTGAACCTTCTTAATTTTTAATAGATGGCAGCTCAACACAAACCAGTCCATATATTTTAGCCATGTTTAGTTTTTAAGATACTCATTTTTCAAAGAAATCTTTCAGATTTTTTTAGGGTCTTAAAGGAAGTGTTTGAAAAGAAATTTATATGTTATATTTTAGCTGTATGCTAATCTCCTTATTCTATATTAGTTTTAAAGTTTTACCTTGTTCAAACGGCAAACTCTACGTGTGCACCGACCGGGCTCACCTATAATCTAGGACAACTGAGGGTCTGTATTCTTTGTTTCTCCGCATCTCATCGGTCAGTTCATTGACAACAATGCTCGTTTCAGCACTCTTTTTCGAAGCTCTATTATCCCAATCAGTGTACCCATTTTGGGCACACCCACAGAATTCAAACGATAAGTGCTATCTTCACAAAATTTTATTTGTGTACTCCTCTAGGCCTAATTAGACTGCCTAATTTTTTTTTTATCAAAACTTCGACTTAAAAGGTAGCGTGCCGGAAAGGGTTAAAGGGTCATAACTGAGAGAATTAGTAAAATTTAGAGATTAGAAATTTGTTAGAAAATGCTTTATGATAAATGAAGATTTGTATGTAACCTTCTTATATTCAGCATTGAGCAAACAAAAATTCAATACTTTTGGTAGTTAATTCAACTACTATATTTGATGGAAGCTTCATATTGAACTGGATATAAAAATCGCCATAGCAACAGCAACACGCAATAATGATTCCATTTTCGTGTCGGTGAGTAGTTGGAAACATAGAGCTTATCGACGCATATTGAATAAGGAGCAATACCTTGATATACGGAAATAAAAATATCACATAAAGCCCATGGAAATTATGCTTGGGACCTTATTTCATTTGAGAGCGCGAAAATGACACCAAATATGTAGTAAAAAGGGTAAAGTTTTATTTGCTATACTACTGTAAATTAGCAATTTTGTACCCATCAAAATTATTATGAAAGAATGCTGTGCAATTTCAATTTTATTTTAATTCCTTTCTACAGTAATAAATTGGAGCATTTCAAAATTATTATGACCGAAAATCTGAGTTTACAGTGTTGAAAAGTGTTGTGATAAACCTTCACTTATACGGAGGTTTGCACAGCAAGAAAAGAAGTATTGAAAAATGTGTCATGTAAAAAGAAAAGGATAAACAAAAATGGAGCGAAAAATATTTTGATTCCAAAGCAAAAAAAAAAAAAAATAGTATCTCCTAGTCCGAAGGAAATTTAATAAAATATTAAATATCCAAATGTATGTTCAATAATGTTTAATATTATTCTATAAAGAATATTATTGAAGGTATTTTCCAAAGGTGTAACTCTATGTTACCAGACATTAGAATCCAAGCATATATCCGTATGACATTCTTTCAAAACCTATCTGAAATTCGGAATCTAAAGTAACTTACAAAATGGAATTTAATATGGATAAATGAAGCTAATGATGGGTAAAATTTAGTAGGGAAAACAGTGAGAAAACTAAAAGAGTTCTCTGAATTTTGGGAGTTATTGTGTGAAAGACTAATTTGAAAATTGATCCAGAAGTTATCATTTGTATCATACATTATCCATACATTATTATTCTAAAACCTGAATCAAAATGCTTCTAAAATAGTCTTATTAGAGTTTCCTTAAGCGGAAACCATTGTTGAAAATGAAATTATCATGAACAGTCTATTCGAATTTTTTTTTTCAGATTTCATTAATATGTTTATATATATTCATATATTATTCATAGTTTAAGGGTACTACAGGCTTTTCAAATTCACGTTGAGATTATGAATATGCACAAAAATGTATTATATGAAATAATAATTATCGAAATATTTGTTTAATATTAACTTTGATCAGAAGCTTGAATGTATAAAAAACGTTAATGGGAACTTCACACTTTCCTATTTGATGTAGTTTCCGAACAATGTCTAGAAAAGTTTGAAATATTGAAAACAGTATTTCATATGTTAGGAAATTTTCATCATTCAGTATGGAATTCCATCAGCACAAACCCAAAGCACAACTAGCGTTTGAAGTCTATTTCGTTTCTTTCTTTATTCATCTAATGTATTTCTATAGCATACAGACATACTGCTTTATCACTGGAAACGGATATACAGCTAGAACTATGCTCCTAATTTTCTTTCCTGAATTATATTGAATTCTTGGCAAATAAATATTTTAATACTTAAAAATTCTATACAAGATTTTTTGTCTCATATACAGGGACAAGCAATTAATATGAAAGCAGAGAAGTGGAAGGGAGGACATTTTACCAAGCAAATTTATTCCAGAATAATGTTAAATATTATTAATATATGCTAAATTCTAAGAAGCAGTATAAGAGAAACGGAAGTAATGTCTATGAAAGATAACAGTATGAAAGACTGTAAACTGTTAAAGTAAAAAAGGTTATTTTCTTGATATATTTTCATCCCCAAATCCACTTCATAATTCATGCTTGGAAGCGATGAGCTGAAAATTACGTTCTCTGCAGCTTAAAATCATAAATGGAGGGATTATGTTTCTGAAAGGAAGTAAAACTTTATATATTTATTGCATTTATTATTAATCTGTACATTTATGTTTAGCAATTTACATTTCTAAACATAAAAGTATCAACAAAACTGTGTTAATTTTTAAGATAGAAAAAGCGATAAAATTGCATTTTATAGGTCAATGATTTATGCCTTTTCAATGATATAGCAAAATTCAAATTGTGATTTAAAACCCGAACTTAGGAACTTTTAAGAACAAAAAGGCGCAGTTTTAGGAAATTTTAAAGCACAATAAAATTGTTGTTTTCGGTATTTCTTTAATGAATTTATAGGGCTGTCTGATTAAATTTAATATTTTCAAGTAAATTTATCAAATAGTACTATAATGAAATTATTATTGTTCTTAGAAAGATTTGTATTTTATCCAAAGTAAACTGCATAGATCAAATACTTTCGGTTATATTACATTCCGTTAGTTATGATATTTCGTTTACGGATAAGTAACAGTTAAAATTTCAGTTAATTCTTTCCTTTATGTATTATTTGTACTCGCTCAGTCTGGAGGTTTATGCACGTTTTATGGCAAAGACGTAGTCAAATGAGGAGAAAATCGTAACCAACATGAAATGCAACAGAAACTTGACTGTTGCTGCCAACGTCTGGTTGCCTGCTATAGAGGAAGCTGCTGGTTAACTTAACACGTGAAAGCCAGACAATCAGCATGGATTTGGCAAGTGTAACTTTAGGGTATCCAACTTAGTTGATGTTGCAGCTTCGATAAGATCACTGATGCTGCAACCAATTAATTTATTTGTACGCTCCGGTAAGCAGCTGAAGACAAGAAGAACTAATTTTTGTATTGTGTTATTTTAAGTTAACTCATCAGTGGTGAGAAAATGAAGTGAATAAGTTATATTTAGATGTTAACTATTATATCCACATTCAGTTAAGCCAAAGGCGATAACTCGCACACACAAAACAGTAAATGTAACGTTCGAGAATGAGTGTTTGATACGAGTTAGTAATTAGCTAGTAAGTCACCTCTCAATCATTAGATGGAAAGGCGAAAAATTTGCTTGTAAATGGTATGGTCGGATCCTAAGGACGTGTAAATAAAAGTGATATATTCTCTACTAACGCTTTTCAAACACGTAGTAAGTGATTAATAAAACGAATAACATTTTCACTTTAAGGTAAAATACGTTTAATAGTTTCAGTAAAAGTTTTAAAGAAATATGTACTTGATATCTGTATTTGATATTCTCCAAATTAACAAAAAGATGTATATGGTGTGAAACTCATATTGTGATCTCCGAGGTTTGTGCCATTAAGGTCGAAATTTAATACTGTGTGCGTAATTATATTATCCGAATTGTGCAGACGAGAATCAAACGCGCAAGATACATGAAGAGCATCATTTTTACTCCAAACTTCATGTCTCAAATACTTTAAAGTAACAAAGTTTCAAAATTATCAGCAACACTGCAAAAATGCTCGTTCAACGTAAAATTTCGATTGCTTTCGAGAGGAAACACCTCGTTAAAAATCGGAAAAAGAAAAAAAAAACTGTCGATCTATAGCCGTTCATTTATTTGTTTTGTTATATTTATTTTTATATTTTGCCTCCCACCCGCTCGGTTTTGTTGTTCACGTCGATGGTAAAGATGATGCATGGGCGTCAGAAGAGCATTTCTTGCTGGGAAAAGGTCCCGATTTCACATTCTCAGTAAGAGGGAAATCAAGAAATGGGGGGGAAACGCTATTTCGGTTGAAAAATAACTTAAATTCCGATAGACACCGGCATTTTTTTATGACCTGGAATAAATAGCGGGAAAAGCCATTGGCTTTGCCCTTTCGGAATGTGAGAAACACATATTCGCATTCCTTGAGATAACAATTTTTCATTTGACAGTGGAAAAAAAAAAGGTCCATCGCCCATTACGACCATGGGTAGTGCAATGAAAATAATCCAAAACTTTAAATTGCGTGGACAACAAATATAAATCCAAAGAAACAGCAACTACTTAGTAAATAATTAATTAAGTATTGTTACTTATTATTTAGATACGAGTCCATCTACAGGATAACTTCATTTAATATTTCAAACCTAGGTGTTTTTTCTAATTAAGATGTTTCTAACTGAAATGTTTCCTAATTGATATTAGAAAAGCATCGTTTTTAGAGCTTTGAAATGGAAGGATTACATTGAGGTTAGAGAAAGTGTATTTCTTTCTTCAGATAAGTTTTAAAGAGAAGGAGGACATATCAAACATATCGCCTGTTGTCCGCACTTTCGCAATGCAACTTCTTATAGAGATCATAATATTTTTAAAGCTCTGTTAATTTATTTAGCAACATAATACACCGCTACTGAGGTAACAAGCTTGATTCTTCAGTCAAACCTGCATACTAAATTGGATGAAAGTTGTCTGGTTCGTTTAAATTTCTTTCCTTAAATCCGTTTTCTGACCGACTACCAATGACAAACTAGAAAGAATTTAAAAGTCCTAGAACTTAAAGAAATTAGCTAGACCATGAATTTTACTTGCAAATTACATCAGTACATAAAAAACTTCAACAAGTTTACCATCTCAAAAGTTCGAGGGTTTTTTTTTTTTTTCAAATCCAAGCAATTTTATTTTGTTCTTGCGTCTGTATGTATAGGTATAGAACATGCTTGAATTTCATTACTTTATTTACTATTTTTTCCATACCTTATTTCCTTTACGACTTAAAAATGGTAATGAATATTTCAAACAACGGTTTAAAATTTTTGGATTTAAATGAGATGATGCTGAGCCTCCTTTTTAATATTTAATTCAGAGATGAAATTCTCTGAAAGTTATAAAAAATTATCAAATTTCTCTAATGTAATTAATTAGGAACGATGTGAGTTTTAAACAAATTTTAATATAATATCATATATTGATGACATATAAAAAACTGACAAGTAATTATATATTTTTTTTTTTTACTTTAAAAAGGCCAGCCGCAATAATATGAATATTTCTTCTTTTACAGTTTGCCTAAATACATTTAAGTTCGCCGCAATGGAAAAAAAAAATCTTTTAATTAGTTTTGTATGGCTTTTGTTTAATTAAAAATGCAAATTATGTTCTGAATGTTTTACTACATTCCTTAGCAATAAAATGTTTATATATTATTTTAAAATAAATTTCTCCAAATTTTCTTCAAATGTTTAATGTTGAATACTAATAGATTTAATTGCAAACTTATATGCAATAACCAACTAATTAGAATACTTAGAACTGCTGAATTTGTCTTTTGTACACATTTTGTATACGTTTAATTATTTCTTTGGGGCGTTAATGTACATAGACGCTTTCGTACTAAATTTGTTATTTTCAATTAATTTAATTTTTGTTATGAAACGAAGATTGCTTTTATTTTTTTCATTACCATCGGAACTTATTGATTTTTTTTTAAATTTAAATTAATAAACTCATGGGGAGATAAATCCAAGACATTTTACTGATCCAATAAATTAAGAAAATACTTCACTCACAAATAAGTTAAGCATTATTATTTTGTGTGCATGTGTGAGACAAATAATGCATTTCCGCATATAATATCCGTTCACTCTACTGTAATTGTTTCAGCACGTAAAAAGCATTTAACGTTTAAGTCTAGTTTTCACACAGCATTAAAGTCCCCCAAATCCTCTTAAACGACTTCAAAGGCAAGATAATAATATCTTAGAGGGGAAAAAAAAACTACATTAGATATACATTTAGTAAAAATTCTGCTTTAGTGCTTTACTAAAATTGCAATTTTTGTAATGTTATTTGAATATCGATCTCTAACAGTGCAATTTCTTGCTTCTGACAACATTTGTAACTGGCATATAATCAAATTGCCTAGTTTTAGTAATTACAATTGAAACAAGCCATCATATAGTAAGTTTAATATGAAATTTTCGTATATGCAAGAGTACTTTATCACTAGATTTACACTGTGTAATTATAATACAAAATGTAAAAGATTTCCTACTGGCTTGTTTTATACAGCTTTTATGGGAAAATAAATACAAAAAACATGTATTTTCCACTTTTGATGAAAGGTCTGCTTTAGACAATAGTATTATGTGTGATTCAAACTAACAAATTTCTTCGGCAAATATTTCGAGTAATAACAAAATGAAATCAAAAGCATGAAAACTTAGCTGATGTTGAGTTTGAATCGAAAAACTTTCTTGAATATGAAATGAAAACATCGTTAAAATTTGAAATGAAGGCAAGTTTTATTTAAAAAAAGGCATGTTTCAAAGACCTGCTGTTTTGATAAAATTTGGGTCCGCGACAAATTAACGAGTTTTTTCTTTCTAATCTTAATATAATAAGTAGAATTATTTTGCCTTATCATCATATATTTTTCTCTTCTGGTTTAAGTAACATATCTCAAATAATAAGTTATAACTCCTAAAGTCTGTAAAATTGCAAAACATTTCTTCCTTAAGATCTTAGAAATATCCTTCCCTAAATTTAAACGCAAGGAAACAATGAAGAGTAATGAACAAAATCACAAGGAAATATTAAGGGAAATTGTTATTCATGATTATAATGAGTCCTGATGCTAATGCCTCTGAAGAGAAAGCGTGAAAATACGCTCTTAAAATTTGTGACTCGACCTTCGAGTCTGGTTCTTTTTTAGTGGAAGCTCACCTTACCAGGAAATTCCAAATACCACTTTGTTTTTTGTATTTACATCATTAGTGACACCAAATAATAGTACATTATACACTCCTATATATATATATATATATATATATATATATATTATACACTGCTATATATATATATATATATTATACACTCCTATATATATATATATATATATTATACACTGCTATATATATATATATATATTATACACTCCTATATATATATATTAATTATACACTCCTCTCTCTCTCTCTCTCTCTATATATATATATATATATTAATTATACACTCCTATATATATATATATATATATTATACACTCCTATATATATATATATATATATATACCGTGCACACAAGCAGATTTTCATCAACTATCCTCCCCATACACAGCATCCTAGCCGGTCATACTCCTTTGTTCCCTGTCTTTTGTTTACGGCCGACTCACCAGCCCTCACGACCGGTTTTTCGAGTTGTCATGTCACTTTTCCCACAAGTCTATCTTTAAGAAAATGTTCTGGAAAGATTTTTTTTCGCTTAAGCAAACTTTTTCAGTCAGAGAGAGGACGCGAAGGTGAAAGTACACTGAACGGTTTATCGCCATTTGCTTATCATTTTTATGCCTTTAATTTATTAAGAAAATGCCACTGCTTATGTATCTGTTTATTGACTGGCCTCACAAAATTCGACTGTGCTTTTATGGTTGCTTTAGTGGACTTTTTAGAGTGCTTTTGAACTTTTTTGCTGCCTATGAACTTTATTTCAGCACTTCTTCTTTTGATCGGATGCTTAACATAGACCATATGCCATTTTGCTTCGTGCCGAATTTGCTTTTCGTATCTCCTCGATTTCACAGTAAAACTGTATGCTTTTGCAGATCTGATGAACCACATTCCGCTTGCTCCTGTCTAAGCACTGTGTTTGCGTAGGTGTGAACTATCAACGGAGACTTGCACTCTGCTACCCATTTCTACTTCCGCCTCGTCTTCCCTCCTTATCAACCGCGTAGCTCGGACCGTTTCTGGCCCCAATTCTACCTCGGAACCCTTTTTTTTTTTTTTTTTTCCAAATCAGCCAAGACTTTTTCCAGCAACGTTCCTCGATTGCTGACTAAATCCCAATATCAGTTTTTTTTTTTTTTTTTTTTTACCTTGTTTCCTCTCCACTAATTATTCCTTTGTTCCCTGAGGAGTCTAAAATCTCGAGGTGTCTCTAACGCTTCTTCGTTCAAATTATGCACCACTACTGCAGGTACAGGTATTTATTCTACCTTCTTTTCAGGACTTCGTGGTGTAATGGCCAGCACACTCGGCGCATATTCGAGAGGTCCGAGGTTAGAATCCCGGCGAGGGCATTGCTCAGTTTTCATGTCTCCTGCTTCGCAATAACCTAATGTCTTTACAGTGGCGCTCGAACTAAAAAGGGTGGTGTATGATGGTTCTCTACCACCAGGATTTGGCGATTGGGTCTCCTAATACCCAGTCGCCCTTTAAAAGGGGAGTAAATAAGATATTTCTTCCGCTTTCTTAGCATATTAGAGAGATCCAAGGTTCGAGTTCTCCCGAGGGCATTGCCCATTTTTCAAGTCTCTCAGCATAAGAAATCCTAATGTCTCTACACATTAAGGCTCTACATCCTTTTCCGCCCGACCCACCAGTGGCTAAGCGTTGAAGTCACTGAACACTTTTATTTCGGTCGGGGGTTCGAAACCCGGAAAACGGGATGCCTGCATATGCGTTTTCTTGATTTTTCCCATGTGTAATGTGTATACGATCCAGTTTCCCTTTGAAAATACTCTATGAAGACATTCGTGCCCTTAGGCAGATAGCCCTTGGGTGCTTAGTAAACAAAACTCCCTACCGTCAATCCGATAGTAATGTGTACCGAAACTAATTGGGCCTCCTCGAAATTTTATGTCTCTTAACAGGTCAGTTTCCTGTGCTGCGTCAGTTTCCGTTTTGCACTTTGCTAGCTGTAGCTCCATTTCTTCTAATTTACTCTGAGGCCACATGCTGCTACTTTCAATTACTCTGACATCGCTTCGTTATTTTTCCATTTTGGACACATTTATATATATTCCTTTCATGATACATGCATTTAACATATTGCTCTCACATCGTTTCCCTATTATTAACTTCAATAACCAAAATATTTTAAAATCGTTTCAACATTAATCAGTAACATGAGTGCATAATAACTAATCTAAATAATTCAATATCACCTGTAATTTAACTCCTTTGAAACATTTTAAAATTTGTACTGCCATTCAATATCTTACTAATATATCGTTGAATTTAAAAAAATCATATCTCTCATTTCTCGTTTGTGTTAGAAATATACTTTCTTCAAATTTCTGTAGTTTGCTCTCAGTATTTAATGGATTTAATGGCCAATTATTCTAATTGAGTTATTAGTTATTAAAATTATAACTTAGCCACGCTGTCTTAGTGAAAAAATGCACTCTTTTTTTTTCCAGAATAGTCACTATCACGCATTTGTTGAAACTTGATGATAGGTCGCTTATTTTCTTGATGGGGATTATCACGATTTCACAAAACTGATGAATTTAACGAATTTCAGCTCCACGAAATTCGAAAGGGTAGAAAGCATATTACTGCGCTAGTTGCACGAGACATTTAGTGATTTTTTTCTCTTAAGTGTAACTTAGCTACGAACTAATTTCGCTCCGAAAATTGTCTGTGAAGGTATCTATCCTCTTAGACATATATCCCTAGCGTAATTTATCATTATTTAATAACCCCAAATACGTAAATTTAAATCATTTGTAAGCTAAGTATTTTCGACAAGAAGTTTATACAAATACTACACAATAAAGTAAGAGTTTTTATGAAACTCATTCTGTTTCAAAAAGTCCACGTCCTTAAATATATCGTCCGATAACAATGGAGGCTAGAGGGGATGGCTCATCTTTTGGAGCGGTATTTTATGTGTGAAACAGTATTTTACAGCTTTTAGTCATTTGAATGGGCGAGATAGAAAAAAAAAATAATACAATTCTGGATTACCGCACGGAATTAAATTGAGAAGGAAAGTAGTTTTTACTCTAGATAAAATATTAAAAGAAATTATCAAGAGATTTCAACAATTATACTCTCGTTATACCTTTCTATTCTATCAAAACTTTTAAACAGAACTTAAAAATATCAAGTAAATTATGATCACCGTTGTATTAACAAGGACGAATTCCTGGTTAAAAGACAAGTATTTTGCATTACTGATAGGAAACACGAAACAGAAACACAAACATCCTTTTGAATTTTTTCACTTTATTCTAAAATATAATCTCCACAATCCAAATATTGTAATCCTACTACTGTAAGCTTGCTGTGAATTGCTATAAGTTTTGCTAGATGTGAAAAATGTTTTCTAAATAAAAATCATTAAGAAGTATTTTTAAATTTGTGTTTTAAATTTGACTTTTTTATTTTTCATTTCAGAATTTTTTTCTGTAATGTCTACATAACATGAGCTGGAGCAATAAAGAAAACCTCTATAATACCGTCGACAGTTTTGAGAATGAGAAAAACAAGAAAATAATATAGTTTTAAAATGTTGAAATTAATTTTTTTTAAAAATAAAAGTAATGTTTTCATCTACTTCCCTGTACGTCATTTTGATTTTTTTTTTTTTTTTCAGTTTTTTGTTTGTATATCAAGAAATGGCAGATCCAGGGACCTTCTCAGGTAGCAAATTCAGAGGCCAGCACTGGTGGCCAAAACTCAGGCTATGCCACTCAGACAGGCTTAAAATGTATTACACTAAACTTCTTAGCCAGTCAAGCAAAGGATAGAAAATGCTCAGTAAGTGGATGCATAGAGAAGGTATGTCCGGGAAACTTAAAACTAAAACGCGAACACCACGTCGCCAGCTGTGCAAACGATAGAAAATGCTTAGCCAATGAAAGAGCGTTTCGTCATTCATGCAAATGACTAAAAACGCATCATAGCCAATGAAGGTACAGAACAGTTTATGAAAATTGGCACCCGCAAAAGTAGAAATTAACATTGTTCGAAAAAAATGCAAATTAGCATTGTAACATTGACTATTTTATTTCCGCTTCCTTATGACTTAGTACTGTAATAATTTATGACATTCCAAGACACATTCAACGACATGAGTAATTTCCTGTTTTCTCTGTGAGTAACGTAAATCCTAAAAGTTTCACTTTGAAAGACCTCCACGAAATTAACCTTTCCTTGAAGCAGAAAGCCCTCGTGGCTTTGCTGCGTTCAGTAAAATATTGTTCATCTTTCGAAATATTTTCTTTTTACTCTAATAATGTATACAAATATAAACTGCGAATAAATTCACTAATCGTTAAATAAGGGGAAAAAGCAAAATATTGCAAAATATTGCAAAAGAGAGGAAAAAAATCGATCTGCCTTTAACTTTGCCATTTTGTAATGTCAATCGTGCTTCTAAATCCAAAATGTTTCTGTCCCTTACCTTGCCCCTTGGTGCCATTGCACAGGTTGCAAGTACCATCGTTTTTTGCATTGTGTTCAAGAGTTCAAGAAATTCTTAAAGGATGTAGATGCTTATACTCTACACAAACCCCTTATTGTAGATACATATTGACCTGATAAAACATAATTTATGACAGGGTCTAGTACCCGTCACTCGAATTAGTGTGCATATTATATGTGCAAATAAGTGCGTATACCTTGTCTTTCTGCGCATAAAAGTCTTTCTGAAATCTCTCCATTCAACCATTGGACGTAGACACATATTTCCAATTTCAAAAGTAGTTTAAAAAATAAAAAAAAATCATTATGGCATTTTATGTATGGCATTTATAGATTTCAGAAAATAATTTTGTAGGAATTGCGAAATTCTTTATACATGGCTTCCCAGTCTGCAAGTGACACTTAATAGAAGTAGTCATTATATTAAAAAAATTAAATTAAAAAAAAAAAAAAGTTTGACTCATGGCAAAAACTAAAAGAGATAATAATTTTTTAAGTTTCAGGTCATTTTTTCTGAAAATACAGGGACTGTACACAAAACGAAGAGCAAATTATTTAAATTAATAAATATCTAAAAATGAAATATCAATGTAGGAAAAATATGTTTCTGATATTAAAGATTACGTGCACTGTTAAGCAGATTGTTGGGATTCACGTATATAAGTTTTTCCACAATGGAGATATTATTCACATAATAATTTAGAATGCGTCTTCTAGTAAACAGTGACGTATTTCAGGATTGGCACCATAGCAAACAAAACCGATTATTTGCATAAATCATAAATGAAATATATTTCTACTTTAATGAGTTTTTATTTGATTCTATAGTATAAGTAAATTACTTGAGTACATTTCTAAATATCGTTATTTAGATTTCGTTAAGTTTTACAAAAAAAAAAAATTTTTAATTTAAAAGTCCCAAAAGATGAATAATTTCAGCATGTAAAACATATTTGTACGCATATATCTACGATCAGTAGTAGCGAAACTATATTATGCTTAATATCTTTTTTGGATATGGTTAATAGATGCTTTACTTAAATCATCGACTACACAGCTGGCCCAATATAGGTATGGGTATGTGCACACCAACCTGTATGATCAAGTTCGATGGAGTTATTTTTAATTCTCATCTTACAATGCAATACGTCTTTACAGTACAATACATTAATCATATAATACAATACATTAGTCTTATAATACAATGCAGGACATTAACAATGTTTTGGAACATTAATTCTGAAAAGCAAGAAACGTTAATTCTGCAATACAATACAATAAACGTAGTGCTATATAACAACTTTGCAAAACAGTGTATTACCTTTACAACAAAGCATGCAATTAATTGAGCAATACACCTTAAAAATTAATAACACATACTCAACACATTAACTAAACACAATGCAACTGATGTTGATTAACACATTGGAAAAGCGGCTTGTTATGCGGCAAAAGCGATGCAGTCGCATGATGCTGGGCAAAGCTGTATGTAAGCTGTATGTAATCACTCATTGTGACACAAATGTACGTAGTAAGGTCGGTCTATCAAATAAGAAGTAGACTGAAAGATTCATCACGTAGAAAATAATATAAATACCTATGGACTACGACTACCGAAGTCACATCAATTTGAGCCACTGCGTTTCTTGACACCCAGACTGGTACGCCATGACTTTCAGAAAGAAGATTTTCTATTTCTTTTCTGAAAACATCCGTTTACTAAAGTTTTGTCGGAAAAAAAGTTTTTCCATTACACGTTTTTTCTGAACACATATTACAAATTACTTACCGTATGAAACTGCGATTTTGAAAGGCATACATTTTCTTGTATTTTAACCACCAACATGAATTAGGAAATGACTCTATTTCTTTTAACTGTGCGTTCATAATATGGGAAATATATGTTTTGAAAATTTTAAGAATTAATATAATTAATATTACATTTAATATAAGAAAAAGTTTAATATCTGAATATGAAATTTTACCATCAATGAAAACCTAACCTAACATATCGTTCATATATACGAGTACTTACACTGTCCACTCTGGTAGGTATATGGTGATTAACCGTGTTGACTGCTTTACTTTGGATACAGTTTGGAGTCCAAGAGAACACGTGTGTCCTTTTTAAAGGTATGTCTTTGCAGCATGGAGGCACTTAAAAGAGATCCTTAGATGTGTCTTCCCGAATATTCTGCACTGAAAGTGGAACGGAGTTGGGCAAACTCGTGATGTTGTTTATTAAGATGACAAAGGCTTTGCCCAACGATGCATTCTCTCCCACCTGCCACAATGAAGTCAATGAACTGATTTGGATTATCTTCAAAATCATGAGGATTACAAACAACAACACTAACACTCTGAAATACGAGTATCTTCAATATCATTATGGTAAACTCCTCCAAAATAAGATGATAAAATTCATATTAATTAATAATTATATTAATTATTAATAATAATTAAATTCCTATTAATTAATATATGAAGTCCCAACTTATTTAAACAATTTATAACACGTTTTAATAAAATATGTAAGCTGATATATCTACATGTAAGAAATTAAAGCAAATCTAAATTTTTGCTTTCAGAAAACAACGAACTGTTAAGAACATACGCTATATTTCATTATTTCTCTTCAATTTTTTTTTTAAAATTATTAGCTTTGTCATCACAAATTAAGGGGAAAGTTGACTCAGAATACATTTTATAACATAAGAATATATTTTATAGCATGAGTTTGTCAAATTTATGTACAAAATATGACTTTATTTTAAATTAAATGTTTTTAAATAAATAAATAACTTTTCTGAATAAAAATTTAAAATGTTCCTTGTGTTCTAATTTTCAATATTTTATGCTAATTTTTTCAGTTAGTTACTTTTAAAGCCTTCACAAAATATTTATGTATCCATTATTGAATCCATTTTTTATCCAAAAGTACATAAAACATGTCTACTGTAGCAAGACAATTTCTTTCAAATCGCACCCATTTTTTACAACAACGAAAAAAAGCGAAGCATGAAGCATGCAGATGATTAGTCTCAAAGTTATGAGATCCTACCATCAAAATAGTGTGCGTTAATGAAACACGATATGGTCAGCTGAATACGGGCGACAAAACACTATTAGAGGAATTACCTTTCGGAAGTTTGTACACTCAGAGCATTTTAAACAGAGCTTCTAGTAAAATCTGAGGTTAGCTTAGGTTCTTCGAATATGGCAAAGCCACTAAGGCTATCGGCCTATGAGAAGGGATGCCTTTATGGAGGACTGGTTCGTATTCCCGTTTAATTAAGGAAAACCACAAAACCCAGCCATGCAGCCAGCCTGTTTGTTTGGAATCGAACTACCAGCACTTCGCACCACACTGGGTGATAAAATCGAAGTGCCTAAATAGCAGAAATCGAGGAAAGCTTTTTTACGATGCTCAAAAACGAAATGGGTGGAATAAAGGTTATTTATTAAATAAAAGAGGCATCAATTGCTTTAGAATTCCAGAGCAACGATTGGCTTAACTTTGGCCGTATCTTCGCCAGCTTTCATGGTCGCCGAGATAATACGTATATACCAAACATGCTACGCGATTTTAATATATATATATAGTCTATTCAAATAGAAACAATTTACCTCATTATTTATATGTAATGAAATATTTTAAATTGACCTGCAGCACAATATGTTTTATTTCCATTTGTTACATTCAAAATTATCTTTTAGTGCTTTGCAGTACTTTTTGCTGCTTTTGTTTTTTTTCCAAGCAGGCAAACTTTTTTTTTTTTTTTTCTTTGGTTGAAGATGAAGAAATGCTGATGCAATGAGTAGGGAAAGCGAGTTTGTTTCCTCCTGTTCTATGCTCAAGCATTTACATATCCAAAGTTAACATCATTAACGGTCAAAATAAGGGACACATCTGTTTTTTTTTTTTTTTTTTTTTTTTTTTTTTTTTTTTTTTTCAGAAACAAACGCTTCTTTGGGGCAATTGTGAAAACTGGAATATCCATGGTTCGAATCTCCGGCTAGGACATAGCTCACGTTTTTCACATTTCCTACTCTACAAAAGTCTGACAGCTCTAGAAATGATAAAAGTAGTTTAATTGGCGAAAAACATGTGCATTTATGGGTATTTAATATTATTAAACGTAAAGTGACGTAATCATACCATTTCAACAACTGAGGCAAGCGTAAAAACAGGAACGATTATGTTATGTTATTGATATTGAAATAGAAAGGTGAAGTTAGCTAATGTGCCAATAGAGGAGTACATTATAGCATTATAACTATTGTGTTGGTTAAAGCTTCTATTTAGTTAAAATTGGATAAAAGATTTTTTTTTCTTTTGCGTTATAGTACTCCATGCAAAATTAGCGTGGCGTAAGGTTAATATTAGAAGGACTAATATCACAATGACGTATTTCAGAAAGGTTTATTATAAAGATATTAATATTTTTATTAGAAAGCGGAAGCAATCAAATTAAAAAAAGAATTAATGGATATTAAAATTAATATTATAAACACATGCCTCCTCCCATAGATACAAACATATACATATACAAATAATATGTATAATATATATACGGATGACGCAATTTTGCAATTATATTTGACAGCATTTTCTTTTAGGTTTGTTCTTAAAATGAATTTTTCTCTGCCTTCTACTACGCACCAATGCAATTGTACGATTTACTTGCTCCTTTTCTATAGTATTTCAACCTCACGCGCGAATGACCAGTCCATGACTTCATGATAAAAATTGCCATCTTTAATAACTGGATTCACCATGGGGAAAACTGCAATATCTTAAATACTAACGATAAATCAGTTCCTATTTCTTGCTTCTTTTTTCTTAACGTGATCTCCTCTTCAATATCGCTTTTCAATGTCTCCGAAGCATATTGTATTCATTATGAAAAATAACCTTTTGAAAGATATTCTATTCACGGACAGCGGGAAGATGTAAAAAGTACCGTGCTGAGCGAAATACGTAGTACCTGATGCTAGGATGGTAAACGGTGAATGCGTTAGGAAACGAGAAAGTGTTTATATATTTCAACACTTGAATGTTCATTAACGTCGCGAAAAATTACAGTCAAATAAGTAAAGGTTTAGTGTTTGGATATCGCGCTTAGTTGGTAGCGTATAATAGTTTAAATCTGCTTCAAGAATTTCCACTTATGCACACTTTAACATTTATGACATGATTCTAAAAGATGCAATTCCTACTATAAAAATAAGGAAACAATTATGAAACATTTTTCAATTACAGAGGAACGCCAGTTATCCTCGCTTCAAGTATTCTTTTATTTATGATGCTTGATTTTCTTTTTAAGCTTCTGTAGGTTTCAGTGTTTTGTTAATTAATTTACACAGCTTTTAATTTTTGATGATTTTTATATCAAAAGGTACGGCACAGTACTCATTTTTAGAAGCATTAAATTAATTTAAATAAGTTCGTGCGACCTTGTGAATTAGACCGCAGTGTTCGACTTGTCTAGACCATAAGTATTCACGGAAAGCAGTTACGTACGTAACACGCGTTTCGTAAAAGTCAATTTTTTTTATTTATTTCATAAGCCATTGCTTAGCCATAACAAGTAACCTTTTCTAAGTATGCATTTTAGTGCTAATTTTATATTATTATTAGTTTACGTAGATAAAAAATATTTTATTGGACTACATGTAGATTAGTCACTTCGTTTAACACAAAATAATAAATAACCTCTATTAATTTTAGAGCATTAAATGTAAAAGCATGATCATGTATTTAAATTTAGCAACTATATTGGTAAAGCTTAATTTTATTCTTTTCGTTTTAACTGAAATAGAAGATAATTGTGTTGTTAGATAAACAAAAACAATATTTTCATTGTTTAAATTTGTCGGAAAAAGTTATTAAAGATACCTATTTTGTTGATGTAATCGAAATATTTTCCTTTTGTTTTTCTTATTTTCACGGCTTTGCTAAAATAACAATGTAGACGAAAAAAATAAAATTGTCCTGTCTGTCACGTAATTTGGGCTGCAGAAAAATGGCAACCTATTTATCTGGACTTTTCGTCTATTAAGAAGCCCTTTTACCTTGACTTGGAACTAAAGATAACACTATCCGAACAGAATTTTGTCCCCTTATTCCGGATACTCCGGGTGTTTCGTATTTAGTTTATATAGCTAATTTCTTTGTTGTTTATGGCAATTCGTCGTATGCGTTGGCTTTAGTTTAATACATCTTTTACTTTTATGAAAAGTTTATTTATGTTTTAAAAGGGTTTTTTTTTAAATTAGTAGATAATCATACCCTTTTATAAAGCGCGCTTAAAAGATATTGTACGATGATATATAATAAGCATATTTACTACAATATACTGGAAAAAAAGTAAGCGAATGTAGAATAAAAGTCTTGGAAAGACTGTGTCACCTTTATGTGTCACACACACATTAAATAAAACAAGATGTATGATGAAACTGTATTGATGTCCATAGTAAACTAAATAATTAATATAGTAGTTTCTAATTCTTTCTAAAGTTTCAGTATATGAAGGTTCACATCGCTTTACACCTTATAAAAATCACTTATCAACGTCTATCTATAAATCTATATGAGTGTGTGAGAACAAAACTCACTTCCAGATATTGTAAATTATTTTCAATAAGGAAATTTTCGACATAAATTTTTCCCCATATGCCATACTCTGTTACCTTTCAGAGCATTTTTAGCGTGTCAAACTTAATTAGTGACTCCTCTGAATAGAGGCTTCGCTTGATTAAGAGTATCTCTTGCAATCTGCTCTCCTGTTCAGCCCTAGGAAAATCTGCTGAAATATAACAAATTAAGCGCTGGACCTTTATCCATAGCGATCAATTCAACTAATAATCTAACCAAAATAATAATGGAATAATGTCATCCATAGGGAAAAGTATTTTCAGTTCAATTTCTAGTTCCTGAATTTAATTGTTTCTCTTCTTTATCCTAGCCCTTTCCTATTTAATACAATTTTGTAAGACGAGAATGAAGAGCACATTCCTGACTACCTATTTTACTCGACTACTTTACTCGCAAGTTCCTTAGAATGTAAAATTTATTAAATATCGATAATTTATATTGGGCATCAAATATATTGTACTTGTAATATATTTATATATATATAATATTAAAAAAAAACTTAAAAAATCTGAAAGCTTTTCGATTTTACATTACGCCCAAGAGGGGGCGTTTTTATAACGCTTTCTGTGTTAGCTTTGTTTATTAAATTCATTTTCTTCGCACTTAAACCATAAAATTCAATTCAACATGAATATCACAAAATAATTTTAAAAATAAGCAAATCTTTAGAATTTCCGATACACAGTCTCGCGCGCTTTAGATAAAATTGTATCCCCCCGTACAGTGTTGCCATTGCTCGCTTTGAAATCGTTGAGCTTCTTAATCAGAAACGCATAAATGCTGTACAAAATATGAAATAGATAATAAAACAAATTCCAAATTTGGGCTTCCCGATACCCATATTCGGAGCACGATTATGTTATTCAAAATTTGATGGTTCTAGGTACCGTTGTTTCACCACAATGTGAGAAACATACATACATTTAGGCATATTCTTCATTATTTAATTTCTTGAATCAACGCAACTACAAAATTAATAGTTCGCCTGAGCTAACGCTCCTTTGGGTTAAAAATAATTACATTACTTTATATAATATTAATTTAAATATATGTATTATATGTAAAATTTGTAAATATTTTGTATATATATATATATATATATATATATATAACAAAACAGTTTTTCGATGTTAGATGAAAGCAGAGACATGGAGATATAATCATAGCCGAATGAAGACTTTTTTTTATTGTACGCAAAACATCGCTCCTGAAGACACAATCAGCTAAGTCGGCGCATCATTCAACATTGGTTTACTGTATTTGTGCATTTGCAAACTTTTCGTTTTTACTTTTCATATTTGCCAGCTACTGGTTCCAGTTTGAATAAGTAATTTAGATCAGCATTTTCAGTTTTTTAATTTATGTTATATATATATATATTTATATGAAAAATAATACTTCAAAAACTACAAGTAAGTTTTCGTGAACTAATTTTTGCATTCTATAAATGTAATCTATATTTGTTTCTTTTCAACTATTATTTTAAGTTACTGCCCTCTGTATTAATTTATTCTATATTTGTTTCTTTTCAATTATTATTTTACGTTACTGTATCATTTCCAATATACCTCACCATTGTTAATTCGTTTCTTCAGTTTTTTATGAAAAGTATAGCATTCTTACTTCTAATTATGTATATAATGTGTCATATAAAAAGTCTCCCCGTTTTTTTGCCACTAGATGGTATTGGTGCCTATATATCCGGCAGCACTCACCCTATTGTCTCAAACAAACATGTGCTTAAAAGGTGACATTCAGCTTCCATTATTTGTGAAGATAGTTTTCTAATTTGTTGCTCGTGTCAAAAGTTATATGGATTTGAAAATGAGGCAAATATCTGAAGGAATACGGTATGTGATCCTTTTTTACTATCAAAAAGGTAAAAACGCTTCAAAAACATTCCGAAAAAATTGTGAAGTATACGGTGCGAGTGCTCTGAGTGAACGAAGGACTCAGCAGTGGTTTGCTTGATTCCATTCCAAAAAATTCCGATGTCGAGATTGGAAGAGAATTGTCCATTATGAGATGCTGCAACCTGGCGAAACAATCAATGCAGTCCTGTACTGTATACAAGACGACCATTTGAACGAAGCAGTTCAGAAAAGGCGACCAGACTTGGCCAAAAGAAAGGGAGTTATGTTCCATTGTAACAATGCGCAGACCACACATTTTCGATGACTCAAAACAAATTGACAGAACTTGCTTGGGAAGTTTAGATGCCCCCACCGTATAGCTCGGATTTTGCACTATCTCACTACAATTTGTTTCGGTCTCTGCAAAACTCTCTTGATGGTAAAAAATTGGCCGACCGTAGCGCCGCTGAAAATCATTTGGCCAAGTTTTTCTACGATAAACCACAGAAGTTCTATACTGATGGAATTATGAGGCTACCCGAAAAATGGTGCATGTATATGTATATACATATACATATATATATATATATATATATAATTTATCAAGCAAAGTAGTAATTATAATTTAAAAAAAACCAATTTTGGTCTAGAAAACATCTTGCGCAATATGCTGCAAAATAAGTAAAATATAAAAATTGTAGTAAGCTCGCCTAAAAGTTACCAAGAGCTGCTGCTCCAAAAGGTTCAACACGTTTTAAAAAATTAATACATATGAAAATCAAACCATTAGACACGTAAAACATTAAAAAACAGAAAAAGATAAAAAGTAAGCGGAAAATGGTAAATTAGCCCAGTTCGACCTCCAAACAGGCTTTTCAAGGGAAATTTCATTTATTTGAACGTCGAATTAAGCTAACCCCATTACGCGTTTCGCCGAAACAGACAATTGAAACTTTTTCGCTAAAAAGTTCTAAAAATTTAGACAAAGTGTCTTGGAAATTTTAATAGTCTCAATTCTCTGTTCCAATTTCCCGACGCGTCCGCACAGAATGACACATTAAGGTGTTAAAATATGTTAAACAATACCTAAACTTCCTAAATCTAGACTATAGTTTTAGCTGAATTAGCCATTTTCACTTCGAAAATTTTTTTTTCCATCCTACTACAAGCCAAGCGCCATTTTTGAGATCTTTAGACGGTTTTCCAAGGTTTCCGGCCCCCTTCGATAATAGGAGACGAGTTGCAGATAAGGAAAATCTCTTTGCATTGGCTAAATGCCCACAGAACTTCGCCCCCCCCTACATACGTCATCCGAATGAAAGACACAGAAGTATAGCAGCCAATTTTCAGCAAGTTTTAAGAGGGACAGCTATGCATCGCCAAAGGTCAGTTTTTGTTTCTTTTGTTACAACTTTTTCTTGGTCTTAGCAAGATCCACTTAGTTTGTTCTCTTCTTAATTTTTGTTTTATTTTATTTTAATTACAGGTTTTCATTATAGTTTTCTAAAATCTATAAATTAAATTGTTAATCTTTAAGCTTGCAGGCCCAGCCCGTATGTTTTCGTTTCTATTTTGATTTTAATTTTGATTTTAGTCTAGATTTAGGAAGTTTAGGTATTGTTTAACATATTTTAACACTTTAATGTGTCATTCTGTGCGGACGCGTCGGGAAATTGGAACAGAGAATTGAGACTATTAAAATTTCCAAGACACTTTGTCTACATTTCAAAAAAATTTTAGCGAAAAAGTTTCAATTGTCTGTTTCGGCGAAACGCGTAATGGGGTTAGCTTGATTCGACGTTCAAATAAATGAAATTTCCCTTGAAAAGCCTGTTTGGAGGTCGAATCGGGCTAATTTACCATTTTCCGCTTACTTTTTATCTTTTTCTATTTTTAATGTTTTACATGTCTAATGGTTTGATTTTCATATGTATAAATTTTTTAAAACGTGTTGAACCTTTTGGAGCAGCAGCTCTTGGTAACTTTTAGGCGAGCTTACTACAATTTATATATATATATATGTATATGTATATATATATGTATAAACAGAATTTGCAAAATATGCTGAATTTCGGAAAAATTAATGGGATTATTGGTCAGATTTTATTGAAATTTTGTATGGCTATACATTCAAAACAGAGAAAGAGATGTACCATTCCAAAGGTATTTTATGTACGCATGATTACCAATAAAGCTCCACCCACCAGCGGCCGAGCGGTAAAGTCGCTGAACACTGGTAGTTCGGTCCGAGGTTCGAATCCCGCGAACGGGCTGGCTGCATGGGCGTTTTTCGTGGTTTTCCCATGTGTAACGTGTATTCGAGCCAGCTTCCCTTAGAAAGTCCTCCACGAAAGGCATCCCTCCCCTTAGGCAGATAGCCCTAGTGTGCTTTGCCATAATTGAATACACCAACACCAACACCAACCCATAAAGCTCCTACTGAAGGAATGTCTGAAATCCACGTTGCGATATCGAATTGAAAATGAATCTAATATGGGATGTGGTCACTACTTGCAGCCAGATACGTCGCCAATGTGACGACATACAGTAGAGGAGGCAGCTGAGAACTCCCTGTGGCAGTCGATACCACAGCTGCGGCAAGGCAGATATTCAATTTGTGAATGGTCCTCGGAGGAGGATGGCGAGATGAAATTGCCCTCGCAAGATTGTCCCGTACATGCTCTATAGGGTTAAGGTTAAGAGACTTGTTGGCCAATCCATGTGCCAAATATCCTCACTTTCGAAGTAATCGTCGACCACTTGAACTTCATGCGGACAAGCGTTGTTTTCCATCAGCAGAAACCAAGGACAAACTGCCCCAATGAAAAGTCGAAGTTAGAGCTCTTAAGATCTCTTCTTTGTACCTCATAGCAGTCAGGAAGCCTTTGTCAAGCACATGCAGGAGTGCGCGGCCGTCCAAAAGAAAACCTGCCGAAACCATTACACCTCCACCACCGTAATGATCGCTTTCCCTGATGAGGCAGGGAAGGTATCGTGTTCCAGGCTCTCTCCAGGTAATGATGCGTCAAGAATACATGCTGAATCCCAACTCATTTGCAAAATGCATGATGTTCCTCTGAAATCTAGTCCCAGGTGCATATTGTCTGCACCATGCTATATGCGCTCTCTTGTGTGTTGCAACGAGCGGGATACAAACAGCAGATCTTACGGCACACAACCCTATCGCAAGCCTTCGATCAACTGTAAACAGTGAAATTCGGGTTCCTTTTGCAGAATACAGCTCATGCAACAGTTGTGAAGCTGTAGCAGTCCTGTGTCACCTTGCTGAACGCGATGGGGATCTTGGTCGAAATTCTGTAGGATGGATCGAGTATACTGAAACTGTTTTCCCAAATGGCAAAGGACACTGGGTGTTACATCGAGCTCTGTAGCCATTTGCGAAATAGAGGTGACCTGGAATCGTACGCAACTGCACCCCAAACCAAGATGCCGCGTTGTCGCGCGATAAGGCATTCCACAGTTGCTGCTGGATTGGACTTGTCTCCATATCGACGCCACACTCGTACGCGGCGAATATCATTGAAGAAGCAGAAGCGTGACTCATCTGAGAACACGACTCAGTGCCATTCCGTTGTCCGCATCGCTCAAGCCCGATACCATTGCAGACTTTAGCGTCTATGATGTGTGGTCAATGTCAGTCTTATTAACGGACACCACGAGTAAATGCCACTAGCAACCAGTCGGCGGCAAGTGGTTCTGGTCGATATGGGAACATGCAGGGTGTCTTGAACAATCTGCAGAATGGAGGTAGAACTGGCTTGCGGGTGCGCCACCGCTTGCTGGCGGATGCGTCCATCCACGCTTTCTGAAGTTACTCTAGCTGCACATGCACCCTTCGAAAGTGCTTCATTTCTTTCTTCCAATCTTCCAACCAGTGTTGCCATAGCGGGTACACTGTGGACGCGATCAGCTGTGTGTCAGATGAGATTTTCCGTAAGGACCAACCTGCCCTTCTCAGTCTGATCACCATGTCCCTCGTAAAATCGTGTCTGCTAAAAACTGCCTCCTTTAAAGACGGCCTGGCATTCTCTGCTATTAAAATCATCGTCTGAGACAAGAACAAATTTACTACGATAACTTCTGTAGCAGAAATAACGGCACGAATATGAAACATTCTGCAGGTTCATTTCTTTATACTTTCTTCAACGAGCGCTGGAGAGCTGCGCATTTCACATCATTCATCTACGTGCGTTTACGCGGAAATTCGCATAATTTTCGGGCAACTCCTTCTTGGTGTTGCATTTTAAATGTTGGGTAGTATATATCTGGATGAACTGGTATTTCCACATGAACGTTAAAGAGAAAATATAAGCAAACGATCTGAATTTTAAATTGTTTTAATTTAAATAAACAATGATAAAGAAATAAAATTACTCCAAAACGGAATACATTTCAAACATGCCATCGTTTCATTAATTAGAATTTATAGAGTGTAGAAAGTAAGTTATTAGATATATTGAAATATATTAGAAAATGTAACGGGTAAAAAAACATTGGGCATTTTAATGCAACGTAATACCTTATCAGCATTTTATATCTCTATGTTTTCTGGTTTGAATGCTTGCGATTTCTCATTGTAGGTATTTGTTTATAAGATGATCACTCGAACAGCCGCAGAAACCATTCCAGACGACAAGATTGCAATAAAGACGCATTTCAGGAACGTGAAATACTTTCCATAGATACATTCGAAGCCACATGAGGTCATTTTGTTGTGGAAGGCGAACATTTCACGTACATGGTGATTTAATTACATAGCTATACACTATTTCAACTAAAGCTAATCAAACTCAGTTACTTTTCTTCGTCGTTAAGCTTTCCATACCTGTTATGTTTTTGCATTAGTGAACATATGGCACGTATATTCATAACAGGTACCTTTTTGAATTTCATTTTAGGTGGTAGTATTTAAAGGTCTTGTAATAAACTACGACAGGTAAAAATGCATTAAACGTTTTAATAAGATAAGACGTTTACAAATCACTATTGAATAAAATATTTTTCTATCATTTCTCTTTAGAAGATATTTTGCTCTTTACATTTCCAGTTCAGAATCTGAAAAGGAAAATCTGGGGATTTAATTTGATATCCAAACTGCCATCAGCTATATTTGCGCAGCGGCAAATGGAATGAGATAGCGAACTGCGAAGGAATGAATTTTCATTGCGACTATTTAAAGCGTTAAATATTAAGGATCTACTGTGAACGTTTATTTTTTTAATGGTGGAATAAAAATATTAATAAATCAGTTCCCCTGAACAGATAAGGGATATTAATTTACTAGACGAGTAACTTAATAAAAGTGAAAAATTGCAAACTGTTGAAAATATGTATTTAATTCAAGAAAGAATTTCTTCGTTTCTTATCGTTTAAATCACGCATGACAAAATTTTATGGAGTATTTGAGAAACTAATTCATTTACCTTCTTGACTGCTTTTACTACTTTTCGCTTTCAAAATAAAATAAACACAGTAGTTGAAGCTTTGCCAAGAAATAAATTAAAGACTTAAAACTTTAAAATGTAAGTTCTACACCATTCGAAAATTAGATAACTCAGCGATGCATTTCATTTAACGTCACGGGTAAAGTACACATTCAAGAAAATTTTTCTAGACTGTTAAAAGTAACTATTTATTGATTATATTCATAGCTAAAAGCAGTAAAGGAATAAGATGCTGCGATTCGTTAAATGTTTGACTTGTATAGAAATGAAATTACGCAAATGTGTTTATTCTGATCCCTAATTTATATAATAGGTATTTCAACATTTATCATAATTTTACCACTAAGCAGAAGGAGTTTATTGAATCCAAACAAAGACAGGGGCACAAGGGAAAAAAAATAATTTAAAGAGAAATGAAATTCGGAACCGTTTTGAATTCTTTAATTCTGTTTAAATTAAATAGGAATGGGATAAAAACCTTTAAGTCTGCAGTTTAAAGTTTTTACTTTAAATTGCCTATAAACTCAAGTAACATGTTCTGTGAAAATGTGAGATATAATACTAAAAATGTTGTCAAAAATGAGAGATGACACATATTATCTAATGTCAAAAATATATATAATGCGTTTTACATGCATTATAATTGTTCATATACGTACACACACACACACACACATATATATATATATTATATAAATGTATGTGTGTGTGTGTGTTTGCCAAGGAAAGTGAAATGAAAAGAAAAACAGCGGACTCCTCAAAAGTAGATATTTTCCTCCTGCAAGTGTACGAATGTAAAATAACTAAAAATGTTTGAATAAACTTTACAGATTTAAATAATTGCTTTTCCTCGTAGAGAATAAATAAAAATAAATAAATAAACATAATCTTTATTAATTTAAACTAAGAGTGGAAAAAGGCAAACGTATACAAGTATTAGTTTTTCATCTACACCGCTGGCCATGGAAATTGCAATACCATGAAGGAAAGAAAATACAAAAAATATATTTATTGTACGTAAACAGTATGGTAGGAAGATAAATGACTAAATTTGTAAACAGCTTGGGGGTTTACAGGGATGCAAAATTAGTAGAAACATCTGCCATCTTTGGCATCTAAAACGGTCCTTACATGGTTAGGCATCGAGTCGAACTGGGCTTGGATGACAGAAACGGGAGACTCATTCCATACTTATTCTAGCCTATGCCACACTTTATCAACCGTATTAGCTGGAGAAGGGCGGCGGGCCACTCTCTTAGCAATCCATGACCAGATGTTTTCAATAGGTGACAGATCTGAAGACCGTGCAGGTTAGGGCAGCAATCGGATGCGCAAGTCAGCATCCATGTTGTGTGGTTGAATTTGTGCTCTCGCTAAAAATGCTTATTTTTCGATAAATATATGGTGTTTTCTTGTGCAGATTGGATATTCATGTTCTTCAAGTTCCGGTTTGGATTATGGTGTTTCAAGCTGAATTTATTCAAGTATTTGTGAAGATATGGGAGAATTAAAATTGTGAAGTTACAGTTCCGAATCTCCGTGCAGTAAACTGTAAGTTTTTGAAACTTTTTACGTTGTAGATTTGTATTATCGGCTTGAATATTTTATATTTGAAGAGAATTGTGTTCTGGAACATGACCCTACTGTTTTTGTTGCTTTGATGAATATATTTATCGTTTTTGAGAAGTTTTCTTGTACCTTTCGTGTTAAGCCTAATGGATGCTGTTTGTGTACAATAGAAGTCTTCGGGCATTAGTGGTATAAAACAGTGGATGCACCAAGTGTTTAAGTCATTCAGCCCGGCGGAACCTCGAGTCGAGAAACTTTTGGTGCACTAAAATCGAAGCCTTTCTGCCCGTTGACTAACTTGTTGAATTCCCCCGATAGAACTGTCGTTTTTGTTTTAAAAATTACTTTGGATTTTACTGAATTGGAATTTGATGATAGATTGAATATATATATTATTTTGAGTTTAATACTGAATTTTAAGGTATTTGTGGTGAGATTTTCGGAGAATTGTCTGTATTTTATATATATTGTCTGATTTTAAATTATTAGAAATTGTATTTTATTCTTCAATTTGAAATTTTATTGTATTTTATCCTTGAAATCTGTTTTTAACTGAATTGAATTTTAAATTGAATTTTAACTGTTTTAAGTCTTTTATATATATGTAAAGTTTATTATATTTTGTCCCCTATACCGACAATAATGTCACAACACAAGGGTATGGAAGTCGATGAGACTTCATATATTTTACCCGAAGAGCATGATAATGACATAGTTGAGGTTCTTATGAGAATGAACCACAGCGTGGAAAATCTGAGAGAAAAAAGAGTCTCAAAAACCTTGGTGGAATCTCTTGGATCAGTTATATTGTATATTACAGAGTGGATCTCGAATAAATACTTAGAAAAGATCACAGCTAATAAAATTAACGAACTAAAGAATAAAATGGATCATGTGATTGAAAGTATTAATGAAATGAAAGAGAAGATTACTGAAGACGATGGTTGGAAGGAGGTAAAGAGTAAAAAAAGGAAGGGAAGAATATTGAAAGATCCCGAAAGCGAGACAGAAGAGTAGATAGTTTTGAAGCCTGCAAGAGAAGGCGTAGACGTCTATGACGAGGTAAAAAATAAGTTAAGCCCTAATAATATGGGAATAAATGTAGTTAAATCATATTTCAGAAAAAACGGAGACATGGTCGTAAAGCTAAAGAGTAAAGATGAAACTAAGAGATTGGAAAAAGAGGTCAAGGAAAATGAGAAGTTTAATAGATGAATAGCTCGTAGACGGAAGAAGTTTATTAAACCAAGAATTATTATTTATAATGTCTCCGACTCAGTTTCTGATGACTGCTTGATTCAAGAACTTAAAAAAGAATGCAAATGTAATAAAAAATGTACACGACCTTTATTTAAAATTAGACTGAGAGAAAACGTGGTCTCTCATCGAATCTATAGTATCTCGGGAGCTTGTCAATCTTCTGTCATCGAAAATAGAAGATTATTGGTAGAATGGAGGGCCTATTCTGTGAGACTATTCTTAAACCCAAGAAGATGTATGAAGTGTATAGCGTATGGACACACTAAGAAGAACTGCGAAAATGTTGAGATCTGCAGTAATTGCTCAGGAGAGCAACATAGGAAAGCGTGCAAAATTAAGGAACTCTGTTGCAGTGGCGGCTCGTGGCTAAAATTAGTGGGGGGTGCTGTTCTAAAAAATTTAATCTTTGTTTTAAAATTGTCTAAAAGGAAATAAACATGTATAAAAAGATAATTTATTTTGAAACTTCATGAAATCTTACAAGAAAAGAATTAAACATTTCTTAATTACTTTAACCAAAATTGTTACAGTTCAATCTTTGTCTATTCATTTAAAAATGAAATCCATTTTTCTTGCTTTAATTTGCGCGAAAGGATCAATAATTTTCTCCTTGATCTCTGGATGACAACTGAGGAAATTTTTTTTTATTGAAATCAATGCAAGCGCATTTAGTCTTTTCGAATTCCTAGTTCTTCTTAGAAAAGTTTTCATTCTTTTCAATGTTGAAAAGCAGCGTTTTGCCTCTGATGTAATCAGGGGAACTCTCAAGAGAATTTTTATCTGTTTCTTAATTTCACTAGGAACATCATCTAGATTATTTTCGGAAATAAATTTCAGTAGCTCAATTAATTTGCAGTATTCATAGACATCAGACCTACAATAGAATACTTTTGGTTCAGTTTCAAGCTTTTCTTTGTCAATCATTAAATATGCTTCAGTGGTCAGTACTATTTCTTCTGTAGAATGTTCATTCCTAAAACTAGCGAAGCATTTCTCGTTTAACAATTTAGCAGCTGCTAAGTGTTTAGTGGAAAATATCTGTGCATATCAATATATAGTTATAAAGTCACATATTTCCTTAGTTTCTGCCATCAGTGTCTTTGAAGAATTCTTACAGAACTTTGAGTTTCTTAATTCTAAAAGAGCAGTTTTGAAATTTGTTATATATTCGTTAACTTTAAACAACACACTAATTTCTCTGGATTGCATTTAGTTGTATATTATTTCAATATGAGACATCTGATAAAAAAATCTCTAACCAAAACTTGAAATTATCATCATATAGTTCTTTTTTTTCTTTTTTTTTTAAATTCCTGTTGCTTTTGCAATAGTTTGATCTGCATTTGATGTTGATTGAATTTCAGTAAGGCAATTTTTTAAAGGTTGCAAATTTTCATGAACTCTGTTTATGGTCCGTATGATGAAGTTCCACCTTGTGGAGGAATACCGCACGCGTGAAGTAAAAAGAAATCACGTTTCCAACAACATGCTAGAATTTCGGCACTCCAAGAGCGACAGTGCTCTTTTCGCTACCCGGCTCGCGTGCTGTTTTCTGTGCGCGCATGCGCAGAAAAGCCAAACACCACGTCGCTGGAACTGTGAAGCGCGCAGTTCCAAACGAAGAATTTCGTTCCTTTTTCACAAAGTAGGGGATGGCAACTGACATTAAGCTTAAGGATTATGTATTGTAAAAGTATAAAGAAAGAATTAAAGACTAAAGGGCACACTATATTAAATATTAAAAATAATAATAAGTGGAAATAGGGGGTGCTGCAGTTCCACAGTGCCTTTTACGAGCCGCCACTGCTCTGTTGCATTAATTACAAAGAGTATAACAGAAAATTTAAAACAGATTATGCGACTGATCACGATGCTTTCTTTAAAAAATGTCCTATTTTTCAACTAGAAATGGAATTTATTATGTCACATTTTGACATTTAAAAAGTAAAAATGTCGGTGGGGACATCTTGTATTTGTTCACTTGTATTTTTTTAAGCTTTATATTTATACTGTAATATTTAGGCTGCGTCTATATTTATTATGATTATATATTATGAAGAATTAGAATTGGCCTCTCACCTCCGGTAAGTGGGTTTTTCATATCTAGTATCTGGTAAACTTTGGAAGAGTTTTAATAAACTGTTTTATTATATATTGTACACATTTGATTTTAATTATTGAGTGTTTTAAATAGTTGAGTATACATTAAAGACTGTTTGGTTTTAAATTGTATATATTGATTTTAATTGTATATATTGGATTTTAGCTATAAAAATTTTTTTAAGTGGTTGATTATATATTGAAGTCTTTTTTTTAAATTGTATCTTTTGATTTTAATTGTATATATTGGATTTTATTGTAATTTGGGTTTTATTATATATATTCTCTGGAATTTGTAAAATGAAAATCTTGAACATAAATGCAAACAATTGTGCAGCGGCAACATGCCAGCTGTCTGCAATCGATGTTATTTATCAAGAGCCAGTACAAATTATTTCTCTGCAGGAGCCCTATTATATCAATCATAAATTGGCACATGTTGTGAATGGATGGAGAACAGTAAATTTGGTTGATGGAAGGACAGCTATTATAGTGAAGGATCAGAAAGTTGAATATGTAATCGATAGTATACATGACTGCATAGTGGCAATCACCGTATTCTGTGATAAAAGAAAAATCTCAATTTTATCTGTTTATTTTTCCCCGGCAGAGGATCTTGATTTTAATCTTTTACATTTACAAAATATTTTAAATTTATACAACAACGATTTTATTATTTTAGGAGATTTCAATTCTAAAAATTTTAATTGGTGATCAAAGGAATTAGATAGTAGAGGAACTGCAACATTTGACTTTATAATGCAAAATCAATTAAAACTACTTAATACGAAAGATTTGAGTCCCACTTTCGTATCTAACGTGGGAAGTGGATGGACAGACCTTGTTCTCTGCAATATATTGGAGATGGTGGCGAGGAAAGAATTATTTTTACAAGAAATGATAATAGAATTATGAGAATGGTAAGACGGATGAGAGCGAAAATGTCTGGAGTAGAAAGTAGAATCAGCCTGGTTAAGAGTAATGAAGAACTTAATGAAACTGTGGAAGAGTTGGAAGAAACGATTTTCAAATTTATGAATAAAGATTTGGTGGTTAAAAAGAAGAAAAATCAAGGAAAAAGGGTGGAGTGGTGGAGTACGTCTCTTGAAGTACATAGGCGTACTGTAAGAGCAAAAAGAAAAAGTTTTCGGACTTGTAATATTGTGGAAGAGGTGAGAATTAAGAGAAAAACAGAATATAAGAAGAGCCTTGCCATCTATAAAAAGCTCATCAAGAAGGCAAAAAGAAACTACAGGACTTAGTGTTTCCTGAGGAGCAGGGGATATTATGATAAATTCTACAAGATTGCCGCTAGTAAAAGAAAGAAACATATAACTCTCAAAAGAGAACTGAGTGGAGACTGTGATCTTATTGAAGAATACTATGATAGAATTATAAGATATACTTTGGGATTTATAGAAGGTGATGAGGAAAGAGAGATAGATAACTTATGTATAGATGATAAAAGAGAAGAGAAGGACTTCACTTATGAAGAAATCTTTCTGGTCATAAGATCACTCAGAGGTAATACAGCACCGGGCCTAGACGGTATAGGTGCAAAGATTATCAAGAGGCTATTCGAGGCTTATCCCTCTTTTTTATTATTTTGTTTAATAAATGTTTAAAACTGTTGGTTTTCCCAACTTGTTGGAAAGTTGGTGAGTTGATTCTGATTCCCAAAGATGAGAAGACGTACCGACCCATTTGTTTACTAAAAGTTATGGGAAAAGTCTTGGATAAGTTAATCATTAATGGGATTGGTTTTGTATTAAAGAAAAATCATTAGATAAGTGATAGACAATTTGGTTTTGTAGAGGGCAAATCGACTGAATTAGCCCTATATAAAGTAGTTAAAATGATCAGAGAGAGACGCGAAAAATATGTTGCTGCGATTTCATTTGACATTCATGGTGCCTTTGACTCGATAGAGTATGATATCTTGATTGCTAAAACTGAGTAGAATTGGTATTTCTGGACAACTCGTTGGTTTAGTGAAGAATTATCTGACCAATTGTAA
The DNA here is from genome assembly GCF_044657685.1 of Stegodyphus dumicola. Lineage (NCBI taxonomy): Eukaryota > Metazoa > Arthropoda > Arachnida > Araneae > Eresidae > Stegodyphus > Stegodyphus dumicola. The sequence continues at coordinate 164,094,671 of NC_140781.1, forward strand.
ATTAGTATTCAGAGGACTTGACGGTAAGATCTGTCTCCAATATGATATCTTCAAAGGGTGCCCACAGGGCTCCTGCAGCACTCCCCTGTTCTGGAGTATAATTATTAATGAAATTCTAATAGAAAAAGAGAACTTGGAAATCTTTTGTTTTGCTAACGATTTAATGGTAATCATCTACGGGAGTTCTTTGGAGAAAATAGAAAATAAGTTTAGTGAAATTGAAAAAAATTTTAAGGAATGGAGTGAAGCACATAAAATTAAGTTCAATGCCGACAAGACTAGTGCCATATTCTTTTCAAGAGGGGGAAGGCAAACAAGACCCCCTAAGCTGAAATTTAGTAATAAAAATATAAAATTTAAGGAAGAGCTAAAGTATTTAGGAGTTTATTTGGATTGCAAACTGAATTTCATTAGACATTTTGAGGAGATTCATAGAAACATAGAACAGTTGTTAACATACTACGTTAACACCTTTTCTCCAAATGTTCTCATACAGAAAAGTGAGATCTTGAAGAATATTCTTCTCAATGTCATACTCCATAAGATAATATATGGAGTTGGAGCTTGGGGACTCCGGGCAGGGGAGTTAATAAGATTAAGATCTAAACTGGACTCGTTGCAGAGGGGCTGGCTGCTAGCCATTACTGGATCTTTTCACACGGTCTCCACTGAGGTTTTATGCGTACTAACTGGTGTGCCCCCTCTATCGATTAATTATAAATTCTATTTTGAAAAATTTCTTTTGAGAAATGGCCTGGTTGAGAATATTGTCTATGAAAATATAATAATAAGTTCTAAAAGTATTGAATATGAAAAGAATATAAATATAGAACCAAGTTATAAATGTGGTATTCCGTTTGATTGTAATTTGTTGGATAATAACGAGATTGAAATATTTACTGATGGCTCAGGGTATGAGGAGGGCGTCGGATTTGCTTTCGTTGTCTACTTTTATGGATAAAAATATATAGTAAAAATTATGTTATGGACCGATTAAACTCAGTATATCAGGTAGAAACTGCCGCAATTAATGAAGCTTTTAAATGGATATTGGAAAATTTTAATAACAAGCACTGTATAGATCTTTACTCTGATGCTATGTCTGTATTAACGGCGCTCTTCCTCCTTAAGTCTAAAAACCAAATTTTTGAGAATATCAAATATTTATATAAGAAAATTAAAGAAAAACATGCAATATATTTGCATTGGGTAAAGGCCTATGAGGGGGCAACATTGGTAATGAGAGGGCGGACGCACTAGCTAAAGAGGCTGCCCTTGGAGATGGTAAAGAATATAAGGATTATGTTTGTTCAAGAAGAAAATTAATTTCAGAAATGAAAAACTATTACTGTCGAAAATGGCAAGAGAGTTGGAATACTTCGCAGAGGAATACTCAAATATTAAAGAAGATTCAAATTAGGAAAAGAATGAAAATCTTTAATGACATTGATTTGAACCAATTATTAGCGGGGCATGGCCGTTTCCCGGCATACCTTTATAGATTCAAACTCCAGGGCAGCCAAAAATGTCAATATTGTAACATCATGGGAGACGCTAAACACTTTGTGGAGTCGTGTGCCCTTACCATGAGAGAGCTAAATATAACATGAGGCACCTGAAAGATATAAATGTTGAATTATGTTAAAATAAAGGAATTTGCTAGAGATATGATGAAGGTTATAAATACAAATAAAGATAAAATTGGTATAAGCGATAATTAAGAAGGAAAATTTAACTGAAAATTAATTAATTGAAGGTGGATGCAGTTTAAGTGTTTTTTTTTTATTAAACCTTGAATGTATGTAAAATTTTATATATTGGAAACTTAATATGTTTTATTTTGTTTGGATTTTATTGTATATATTTGAATTGGACCTGGAGTCTAATTTTATTGTTTATGTTGTCTTGTGGTGTTGTGTTGATTTTATTTGTATATTATATGAGTCTTTGTTATTTTATTCCAACCTTTACGCCATGAAGACACAGATATTGTAAAAATTTTTAATTTTAATTGAATTTACAACAAGAACTATCGGAATACTACCTTGATTAGCACATTGAGACGTGATTAAATGTATAGTGCTTTGAAGTTAATTCAATATCAATACCAGCAAAAATGATTAAGAGATTCTGTACCTAATCATTACTGAGAAAAGATAACCTTTTGTAAAATCATAACTTGTACATTAGAAACTGTTAGGAAAATATTATTATTGATATTGTAAATAAGGCCACTGGGAACTAGTGTCCCAGTGGTTAAGTCGATAGTGATACTTCCTACGGTACTGTAATTCTAATCGGTAGTAGATAAGATTATGTGGTTCCTTTTTTTGGGGAACTTTAGTCTAATTTTTGGTTTGATTGTCCCTTTTGTTCGATTTCAGTTGGTATCGAGGGTTGGCTTTTTTTTTTTTTTTTTTTTTTTTTTTACGTGAGTTTGTCTTGTATGTTGTGTCCCTGTGTTTTGCGGCCCCGTGTTGGCTTAAGCCCTTCGGTATAAGAATAGATCTTGGTGTGTTCAGCCCTATTCGTTTAAAATATTGAATTTTGAAATACTGTTTTGTGTGTAGTTGTTATTCTTCATGTTGTATGAATGGTTCTGTGTTTTTTGATTTTATTTTCGCTGTATTTTAACATTGTGAAGTTTTTATTTTCCTCGGTTTGTTAATTGTGTGAGTGGAGTTGGTTTTTAAGCTGCAACCATAGCTCTTGTTTTTTCTGTTTGTTCTGTTTTCGTTTTACTAACTTTTTTTGTTGCCCGGAGCTTGGGCTAGGTTTCTCGGAGCTAAGATTTACCTTATGGATTGTAATTAAAACTTTTATTTTGATTATTTAAGTGTTTATATGATAGGATTTGAACACGGCCGGCTCGCTGGCTCCATTTTTTGTTGGTTGGTTGGGTCTACCTCCTTAAGGTCATAAGGTCGACTTCGTATACCAGGGGGACCGGGGTCTGCTCCCGTTATAGTTCCTTGTATATCGGGGAAGGTCAGAACACGACATGCAACATGTGGTCTTGCATTATTTTGTTGGAAGTTGGCGTTTCGCAGGCCTCGAAGTTAGGACACAACCACCGGACGTGAGAATTCAGAAATGTACCGATATGCGGTCAAATTACCGTCGATCCGAACTAGAGATGTGCTTGTCATGCAGCCAATGGCTGCCTAAACCATTACACCAGGTGCAGGACCCCTTTGCCTCTATCCGAATGCAAGCTATCCTGCGGTCTCTCCGGAGCCTTCACGTATACGGCCATTAGAATACTGCACGAAGAACCGGGACTCATTTATCCCCCTTTGTCGTTCGGCGCACCAGAGTCGCCGTCTCTATGCTGCATTGGCAAAGGAAGCCGAAGTAATTGTCGTAATGTTGATTGTCCACGCGCCGTAGACGCACCGTACGGCGGCCTGCAAGCGTCGACGCACCATGGGAGCGGATACTAGGCGTGCTGCAAACATGCCCATTTCCTGTGTAATGGTTCGTGATGTGGTTGTACGGTTTTGCAGGGCTGACCTCACATTATGTCTTTCCTCTAGGGCGTTAGTTATAGGAGGACGTTGAGATCCTGCATGCTGTTCAATATGACCCTCAGCAACCCACAGATTCCATATTCACACGATAGTGGTTAGATGTTAACCAGTGCGGCGAACGATATCACAGAACGATAATCCACACTCTCGATAGGCAGCGATCTTGCCTCTATCCCAACCAAAGCGCTTTCCGAATGAGAAATCTTCTACACAACGTTTCTTTTATGCAGATCTTCAGATGTCGTTTCTCTCTCCAGCCTTGTCTAAATGGGCTGAAATACTAATCATTTGCATATCCCAACTTCTTCTTTCGTTCAAGTGATTTTGACATTCTTCAGATCATTTCTTCCTATTGTAGCGATTTTTTTAATGGCTATAACTTTCTTAAATTTATTCACTATATATTTAAAGAAAAATCTTGTATTTGATAGCGCTACAATTCTTTTGGTGAATCCCAGTAAATCGGGCTTGATGCTAATAGGAAGCCCATAGTCACTAAAAGATTTCTTATCGAAAGTATTTCCGGCGTAGTCCGTGTCTATATAACATGTAAGGTTTTTCATTTGTTTAGTGACAAGTTATCTTTACGTTTAACGTTGATTTAAAAAATTGTAGAATGCGTTCTACTTGAATCCAGTGAGAGTATTTCGAATTGCTGTTAAATTGACTAAGTATATTAACAGAATTTGCAGTATTAGGACATGCAGAAACAGTCAAGTAAATTAAGAATACATTAAAGATTGATACTTATTTCCTGTGGCGCCGTTTGACGATCTGCATACTTAAATGTCAAGGTCTAACGATGTTGATATAGGCTTACATTGTATACAGCGTTTAGCCAAGAATTTCTCATATATGAACTTATGTACTGAAATGGCCAATTGATTTTCATTTTGTTTCATGTTAATGCCTAAGCATTGTTTTATTTTTTCCCAAGGTTCTCATTAGAAAAGTTTTGCTGAGAGTTTTCTTAATGTGTATCATGGAAGATTCGCTTTTAGTTAGAATTATCAAATCATATATATATATATCGCGATTATGATGTAATCAGTTCCTTTCTAAACATAAATATAACAATCTGACATTAATTTTTCCAATTTGAGCTTCCACAAAGTATAATCTAATTCCACATTCCACATTTGTCCTGCTTGCTTAAATCCATAAACTGACCTTCTCAACTTGCAAATTTTGCCTTCAGAAGTTATGATACCTTCCGAATGAGATATAAAATCTCTTCATCAGTTTTTGCATTTAGATAAGCTGTTTGGTCATACATTTAATTTACTTTTAGATCTCATTCGGCAGCTAAAGCGAAGAATGTTCGTATAGGAGCTGTAGAGAACTGCGGTTGAAAAGTTTCCGTATAGTCTATTCCATAGTTTTTCGAGCATACTTTGGCGACTGATCTTACTTTATACCGATCGATTGTTCAGTCCGCGTTTCGCTTTATTCGCAATATCCTATTGCATCCAATGGTTTTATATTCTCTAGAAAACTGGTTAATTCTCATATATTGTTCCTCATTAAAGAATTGCATTACTGTTGCATAGCTTCTCTTAACTGAATCTTGTCCGGATAAAGCTTCTTCTAATGTTACGGATCTGTAAAAGATTCACCGTTTACTAAATTAGCGTGTTTCTGCCGATAGATTTTTACTTGGTCTGCCTGGTTTTCTGTTTTAAGAAATTTAGGTCTTCCTGGTATTCTTTCTGAACTTTGATCTTAAATTACGTTTTCTTAAACATCTGCTCTCCTTTCATTGCAAAATTCTTGTTTTCTTCTGAATTTTCTTCAGAATAAATTAGATGAATTCCTATTCTTCAGCTGCTGAAGTTTCTGATCTTGCTTCAGTTTCCAGCAGTTCCAAAAATCTGACATCACTACTTTGTATTATTACACAAATTCCAGGTCTCCATAGACGATATGCTATTGCTTCCTCAGAGTATTCTATAAAAATATATGCTTCAATTTTCGGAAGAAATTTATTTTTCGTATTCGAATTGTTTAATTCTTTCAGAGCGAAGTCGCCGCAACGCCCGAGCATTCAGACATCGCCAGGTCGCCCGAGCGTATACGTCAGTGCGCTCCCTTGTGCTTTTCCCTATCACATTAGTACATGGATCATTGGTTTCGCGAACTGTTAAATGACATGTCAATTATTGTTTTGAAGCCACTTCCGTCTCTTTTGTTTAGCGTCAAAATTTAGCTATCCATGCTCGAACTTGTAATCCTGTCCTAAGGAAAAACTGCACAAAAGTTCCGAAGAGAGAAGTAATCACTTCACTTAAGTGGGATACTGTTAACGCTGTAGCATTCTACTTGTCAGGGTGTAAGAAATCGATTCAGAAATTCGCATACACGGGCGTTTTGGATTTTTGGTCTCTCTCGATCCCAAAGAGTTACGAAAATTCATTTCCAACTAGAGTACCTTTTGCGCGCTAAGCACCCCCGTCCTCTTTAGGTCTATACTCAACTAAGAACTAGCGTTTAATGCTCTCCCTTTCCAAGGGAAATATTTTTAGTTGCTTCCCTTTTGCTTCTTAGCCTGAAATTTGTACTTTTGAAATGCTTCAAGTTTCATTAATATATTTTGGACACTTTAGATCGCCCACGGATTACTTTTAAGTCGGCTAGGTTTAAGTATCCACACCTTCCATGCCACAGTTCAAGGCCACCTTTCATGAAAATTGCATCTAGGCCAGTGCATATAAAATTGCATAAGCTGTCGAACGCGTAATGATGCTATTATCGTGCACAATATAGACTTCAAATTTTTAAGCATGTATATTGCAAATGATAACATAATCTTCATAAAATCATGGCCAAAAGGACCGAAAGGAACACCTTCGAAAAGGCTTCTCATGCCTTTTCTGTTCCCTTTCCATCAGGACTACGGATAAGCATAACCTTTCACCTTGGTTGTCATAGGTCACAAAAGGCCTCACAGACAACAGCACTAATCGAAAATGGTGAATGGAAATCCCGTGACCACCAAAAAAAAAAAAAAAATGCTTAATCACGTGGGATGCATTCTCCCCGCAGCTTACAAAAGGCTAAGTGTGTTGCTTGACTATTTTGAATAAAAATGTAATTTTCTGTATAGGTACATCTATCATTTCAAAATCAGATGCACATTTCATAATATTTATCTCTTTCATAAGCTGTCTTATAGAATCAAAATACTAATTAATTATTATAAACTCTAATTACTTTAATAACACAAATCTTGCGTTCGTTATTACTAAATTAATAATGTTATAAATTGTAATATAAAATGATAGACATTTATACACTCTGTTGTACCTGTCGGAAAAGTGATTATTTACCCATATGTATTCTAAAAAAATATCTATTATTTGTGAGTTAATAAACATACATTCGTTAAGACTTCGACTTATGTACACTGAAGGCACGTAACTTCGAAGTATTAGTGCTCAGTAGTTTTGGCACTACTAAACATTTCAAAGAAAATCCAGAATGAAACTATATTATGGAAATTCATTTAATTAAAGCTAATCTGAATTAAAATTTCTTAATATTTATTTTGACTGCAATTTATTGACTTAGTTATATGAATATAGATTTTTTTTGCCAAATAGATCTGTAATTTCTATAATAAATCTTCTAAAAATTACAAAAAAAAAAAACGATCTCTTCTGAATTAGTATGGATTATATTTAATTTTTTTGTGAATGTTAAAATGTTCAAATGTTAAGCTTCTGAAACATCACATTTTATAATCATGAATTCTTAGAAAAATATGATTACAAACTATGAAAAAAACGCATCTCTGATTTAGTGCCTTCTACATAATTTCACCAAATGGCAAAAACTTAAAACATAACGCAGCAAAATACCATTTTTGTAAATAATGTTTTTTACATTACGATGTTTAAGAATATAAAATTTTATTAAATCAAAGAAAACATTTTTCATCATTGAATTTCTGGTACACAAATTCTGCATTAATGACGAACTTTTTCATTTTAGGTGTATTCGCGTAAAATTTAATTGCATAACTCAAGAATCACGAAATACTGCAAAACATACTTCATTTACGTTATTTAAATTAACACTGAGTTCTGTGCGTATGCGAACTGGTTGCAGCAAACATGAATTAAGAACATTTCCACTGAAAACGTTACTGCAGTTTATTTCTACCGGAATGACCATTTAATAATATGACGTTTGATAACTGAAAACTCTAGTTCTTCAAAAATCCAATATCATAAAAAAACCATCTTCGTCCAAAGCATCCGATAAAAATGGCATACATTTCATGTAGTCATTTTAATTTTAAGCCTTCATTTCGGAGAAGCTTTAATTGCCAAATCGAGGAATGTTTATGGCATGGAGGACATTAATATCATTCAGAAAAATCGGGATTATAATTTAACAGCTTGGCAGCTGCAGTAGTCTCATTTGACAAACATAGATGAATTTTATAATTCTACACAAACACTCGAAGTTCATTTATGGCCCTTTACTTCGATTTTAATATCATTTAAAACTTCTAAAAAACGTCTGAGCTTAGCTGTCATCAATTGCAGATCAGTAATGTAATACTTAGGAAATGTTACGACTGAAGTGTGACGTTGCTACATATCAGAATGTTATTATCTTTCTTTTGAAATGAGAACCCGTCTCATTACAAGGTAATTAAAGGAAATAGTTTGTTAACTGCGCAACTGGTTACTTTTTCCCTACTTTACAGACTTCATAACAATTTGCGACGCATTCTAACGACACTCTAATTGCTTAAAACGTCTAGTGAATGTTTAAAAGAGCTTTTCATTTTGAACGAAGTCTTTTATTTTATTCGAGTATCGATCTCAATGAAGCTTAATACACGCTGCGGCAAGAGCTGAAATTTTCCGCTTCAAAGTAGCAGAAGATAACAAATGAAGTGAAGACAGGATAGATAACGATCAATGAAATGGCGCGAAGAAGAGCTGATCTGCTCAGAAACTCTTAATCGAATAAAATTAAATGGAAACATTTATTCGTCCGCATAGTTTTGATGATTAGAACCAAATCCATTGCAAAAGTGTCAGACCATTTAAGTCAGAGTTAAAATAAAACTGCTATCTTTACCAAGATACGGAGTGTTCATTTAATATTCGAAGCGGGAATAAAATCCGACACTTTTGTTGTTTACACATCTTTCAAATAATTCAAAAATTTATGCTTATCAAATTTCATTAAAGTTTATTGCAGAAATTGTTGAAAGCTTTTAACTTGGAAGGAAAAAATCATGTAATAAAAAAATCAGTATTAGATTACTTATTATTATTATTACACAAGCCTAAAAATGGATGTCCTCAGATATATGGTATTAATAAGAAATAGGTAATTCTATATTTAAGATTTTTGTAACCAATTTTTTACTTAATTACATTTCCTAGTATACCTAAGTTTAAATATGTCACAATGTTTTTCGAACTAAAGAGAAAGATTTCGATATAATTCTACGTCTCCTATTTTTGTGTATTTTGTTCTGAATGTTAAGAAGGTTGAAAAAAATTACAAATTTCATAATAATGAACAAATGTTTTCAGCATTTTATGTATGTATATATAAATCACAGTAAAATACTTTTCTATGGAATTTATTTTGAAATAAGGGTCTTTTGAAAAGTTGCTAAAATTCTGCCTGAGAAGGAAATTGAATGCAGCAATTTTTAAAAATAATAAAAATAAATATTTACAATAATTATATTGAATCTTTGATTTATTAAATAAATATTCATTCACGTGGCTTTTGAAGTAACCTTTAGATATGATATTAGGTTTATTACTGATTATTTTGAGGAACTTCATATGTCTATGAAGACAAGCTTTCAGTTCAATATAGTATGTCTATTAAAACATGTGTGCCTATGGAGCAAATTTCGAAGACTATGACACAAAGATAAATTCTCCTATAACTAAAATGTTTGTTTTATAATAGGTAATGTTGGGTAACAAAACTGGTCTTGAAGGTTACCCAGTAAGCCTATGAAAAATTAACAAAACTAAAATATGTCTTTCAAGGAGTTTGTTGCATTTAGGTGGCTAATTCTTCATTATTACTTTGAAAATGCCGACTAGTCTTCGAACTCATGATCAAGACATCCCAAATGAGGATATATTGAAATTATATTATTCAATCTCGCGATGAATAGATTCCCAGGCATCATTACCAGTGTTTGGCAGCTTTAACGACTCTATCACTGTAGAAACGAATGGTGTATCAAAGATCTTTTACCTTGAAATTCAGTATTTCGTTTACTGCAAAAATGTGTTCTTGCCATTTTATTAAAAACAGCTAATTTCTTTTCATCAATGCAAGTTAATCATTTCCAGAATTCTTATTGATTGTTTATTTGATTGTTAACAAATATTTCCGAACTTATAATAGGTCTTCTCCACTTATACATATAAAGACTCTTTTCTATCAGCTAGGGTAAACTTGGCAAATATAGGCACCAAAGCACTTAATTGAAAATATACTGTACCAAAACATTTTTCATTTCTGTGAAATTAATGTATTTTAAACTTTAGAATATGGTCTTTTGAATGGTATATGAACAAACCTCTAACTCTTATTGCTATGTGTATAAAGAAGCTCCGCAACAAATTCTGCAATTGCCTATATTTGACTAATACTTTAGGTAATATGGACAGGTTGCATTATTAAAAAAATAAGAAAAACCTGACATTTCTACATTTACTTTTTCCAAACAGAAATGCATTTTTATACAAATTATAAGTTTAGCGAAAGATAAGAAGTAAAATTGAACTTTTGTTATTGAACATATTCTATGACAAAAAATGTCCAAGTTTTTATCTGCAAATTAAAAATAATTGAATAGTAAAAACTCAGACAACATAACTGCCCTATACATGTTTTGTTCGTTCCATCTCCAAGGCAGACTGTTTCTCCATCTTTACAATTATTTTCTTGCATGATCTCAATTTTTTAAATTTATTTTGCAGCAGTATAACGCCATAATTCAGAAGCATAAATAACCCAATGGTTATTGTTAGAGCATCAAATAATCAATCTCACTTTAATTGCCTCATGAAAAGAAAATATCATAACATTTTTTGTACTGCCCATATTACCCTTTATCTTACTATCTATATTTCCTCTAGTGACGTTATTCAACAGTTGGCATTACTGTTATCGAAGGGAAAAAAGACACCACCCGCTGCTGCCAACGTATATTACACTCACATAAGATTGCAGCCATATATAGTTTCCATGTAAAATCAATTAATTTTGCGTGTTAAAGCTTAAGTAAGATAACTCAAATATAACAGCAATCCTAATTTGAAACATTGATAGTTGTACTTACATTAGAAATGGTTCGTTTGCCCTTCTGTTTGAATTGCCCAACAACACACACTTATGACATAGTCGCCATAACACTTCAGCATTGAAAACGCCGCAGTGCGAATGCATCAACTCAAAACCATTACGTGTAATGTTATAAGGTATTTCTCCCACCTTCCTAGCGAGCCTCCGTAGTGTAGGGGTTCTACACGCTGGGCTGGTATTCCAGAGATCTGTGGTTCGGCGAAGGCGATTGCTCATTTCTTATCTTGACTGCTTCCAAAAAATACCTAATGTCTATACAATGTGAACATTTGCTTAAATGTTCCCATATTTGCCAATTTTACCCTACCTGAAATTTTTGCTTACTCAAAAAATATTGCTTACATTTTCCGGATATGAATTCTGCTGAAACACTACGCTTTGATTCAAGAAATAGTTTTTCAGCGTATGCTTGAATTGTTGAAAATTTTCTTCATCACTTATCTTTGTCGACATGCAAGGAAAATAAATACTCGGTCGTTCGGCAGGCAAAGTTGTACTTTCAAAATTAGCTGTTTTATGGCACTTGGAAATCATACTAAGCACCGATGATTTTTCAAATTCTAACATTGAATCTAATTTTAGAATTAATATTTTGTTAGCATAAGCAGCTCTTAATAATATGATGGTTGCAGAAGGCTGATAATTTACCAAAGTTGCTGGGCTTGGGTTCAAACTTTTGATGAGGCATGGACACCTGTAGCTGTAGTACTCTTCTAGAATAAGGATCCGTGGATGAGGAAGCGCTCACAAGTTATGGTAATAAACAGGTAAAAGATTCTCGCATCCCCTCTTTGGTTTGTTTTTGGTTAGAACTAAGATAGAACATTGGCGGGTAAATCTTATGTAATTGATTCATTTCAATTTTTACAGTGATCCATAATTAACTTTTACACAGCGGTATTAAATTCACTTGCCAATTGCAAAATTTCCGAATAAAAATAATGGCTTTGTAATATAAAATTTTTAAAGTTTTACTACACTATAAAAGTTGCTTGCTAATCTAAAATAAATTTTCCTCTTAGCACTTCTAAACATGTGAATAGTTTTCTGGTATAGATTTTGCTTCGTTACAGGCTGACGTGAAATAACAATGCAGTTAAAGCAAACATTATCTGTTTTCTACACTAAGTTTTCATTAATGTTCATAATAATTTATTTCAGTCATAATAATGTTTCATTTCTACATGTCTATCTTCGAGGGTCACATTTCTAACTACGCAGTGAAGCCTTTCTAAGTTATTATAACGCAGAGAACCAACGTCAATTCATTGCAGCTTTCTCCAAGTCATCCTGTTACCATTATATACATAAATACATAACATTGTATCTCATTACATATATTTATATAATACTCTGTATTTCAGTGCTTCCCAAACATTTTAGCATTGCAGCCAGCGGTGAGCTCTGAAATCTTTAACAAATGACTAGCACAGTATCCTACAAAAAAGTGTCAAATATTCTAACTAAATGTTTCGCTTAAAAAACAACAAATATAAATTATTGCGCAAGAAGAAAACATGTTCAAGCTTACAAAAATCTTTAAAATTAAAAGGAAATCACAAAGTATTTAAAAATTGCACAGTATAATGGATAATTTTAAAATGAGTGTTCGAAAACTTAAATACAAATGTTAAAACGATTTAGAAATAATTTATTTACTGACATCTTTTATTAGGATATTAGATAATGGGATTCCATAGCATCAAGCTTGCTGCTTAATATTTTTGTATCTAATAAGAAATTTATTTTCAGCGGATGGTATTTTCTAGCATCTGCTTGAATTTCAATTTATCTACACAATACACTGAACGAAATTTAAATGAAACCAGACAGAACCCTAATTATCAGGAAGCAAAAACTATTACAAATCAAAATATAAATAAAAATCAAGCAAAAGAAAAAGGTGACGAGCAAATTAGAAATTTAACAAAGTGTTCGAGTTTAATATACACTACCCGCTTTTATACTGAATTTCATTTTCTAAAAGGTTACAGACCGAATGGTGAGTTTTCCAAAAGATTTGTGGAAGATTTAAAGCAAACTATTTTGGTTAATTCTAATATAACTAATGCAAATATAAAAATAAGTTTTAACAAGTTTAATGTTACTCTGCTAATTCAAGGGTAAATGATATAAAATATATAATTAAGAAAGATACGTTTCTTGCTAAAGAGGTTTTAGAAAACAGAGCTTCGGGAAGTTTTAAAAATGAAGAAAGAGAAACAAGTACCAAGATGAAGCTGTTGTTTTGAAGATTAAAAAGCTGAAATTAAAATATTAAAACCATTTGACTTAAAAAAGAAAAACTTGTTCATTGTTGGGTATAAAAAGTATTTGCGCACGTGTTACGAGTTTGAAATATTTCTTTGATTGGAACTTTTATGGCAGCGCTGCGCAGGCGCGAGTGGAGATCGTCTAGGCAACGAGGAAGAGAGTTTTACTTTCGACCTACGCAGTCATTAAGAAACGATACTTAAGTTCTCGGTACGAAACAATGTAACTGTAATTTGTGTAATTGTAAATAATTCTGTTCATTAAAGTTTGTGTTGAAAAACTAACTTACAGTCTACTAATTTGACTGATACACGAAACAACACGTTTGTCATAATCGCAAAATTTAATACATTGAAGCCCCCTGAGCTACTTGTTTAAAGATAAATCTTAAAGCATGAATAAATCTTTTCAATTTTGAATGCAGTTATATTGTAGGAATATGATGAGTACGAAAATCTATAAAATATTATCTGATAGTTAGAAAGCCTTACTTAGTTATCCATTGTTAAATCAGACTTAGCTGACATTTAAAGTTCTGCTAAAGCTTAATTAAGCTTTTCTTTCAACTATTCATTTCACTGATAAAAGGTGAACGTATATTAATGACTAATTCATTGATTAATCGATTATAGTAAAGCAGACGAGGCGTTCGTCTCTAGGAGGGATGCTCTAGTGAAGGATAATCTGTAAGAACTGTCTCGTACTGAAGTTACAAATGGGATCAACATATTGTCCATAATCATCCAAATCATTCGCAATGAACCGTGCCAACACAGCTACCAGTTTTTGTCATGGCACGGTTGGCACTCGGCTACTTGTGGATGAAAATAATCATAGGAAAACCAGCAGTATAGAACTTATTATTTAAAAGTTACCTAAGAAGAATTTTCACAGCTTAAAATGAAAGCTGTAAGTTTTCTTAATACATTGAAAGGGATTGTTTTTTTAATCTCTTTTAAAGGGAAGAAAAGGAAAACGAAGAAGCTGTAACATTTATTGGGTTTAACAGTATTCGAATTAGAAACGGAAGCATTTTACGGTCATAGGAAAGCCATGCAGTTTCAACATGAAACTTATGATTTGTTTACATCTGTTTTATGTTCTGCATTGGATTATTGGCATAAATTAACAGATGTTATAACTTTTGAAGTGTGAATATATTAATTGTGGCATCAAATTACAGCAAATTTTATGTAACGAAACCATAACCCAGGGGTTCTCAATCGCTGGCACGCGTACCACTGGTAGTACGCAAGAGCAAAATAGGTGGTACCCAAATATGCAAAATATTTTTAACAATTAAACTCAAAACTTAAAAGTCCAACATCCTAATTGAGGTTTTTCTTTACCACTCGTAAATTTATGCGATCTGAGCTTCGTTCAAGAGTGGTGGTGGTATTAGTACTTTGAAGTGGTGGTACTAAAGGTTTTCAATTTCTGTTTAGATGGTACGCGTTATTCAGAAGTTTGAGAACAGCTGCCCTAGCCTGTATTAAAGTAAAGAATATTTTCCGCTATAAGACAAAAACTACCGAACATTTTTCTACGTGTGCCAGCGCTGCCTAATAGCAAACGTGATATTAAAAGTGTTTTTCATATTTCTTACAATAGTATTCTTGTTTGCAAGAAAAATAATACGGACAGACGATGGTTTCAATATAAGATGCTGTTAAACATTTGTATATAAATATGGAAATAGATCGGTAATTAAAATATATGCCACCAAAGTATAAATCATTACACTGGGTTGAAAACAATGGTATTTTGAAGCAAATCAGTTTTAAAATTCTATGCATATTATCTGCGGGAAATTTAATGTGGCATGAAAAATAAAAAATAAAAAGCCTTGCAATTAAAAAACTATGTGTATAACTATTTTAAAGTAGCTTGATTAATAGGGGGATTATGTTTTTCTTTACAACGACTGAAAGAAAGACTTTTCTGAATGCATTCTCTAGAAATGAAAATGTTTAGTTTTAGAGTTAAATATAATTTTAATAGAAATGGAAAAGGAAAAGTTAATGAATCAGATTGCCAAGTATCAGTTTATAAGTAAACTAAATTTTCAGAAAAATATATTTATTTTAAAAGAGCAAAAAAAAATGTGTTTGATATTCTGATATTTCAAATGAAATTGAGATATGGAAAATTCAGTCAGATACTGATGAAAAATTAATTTAATTCGATTTAGGTAACTTAAAGGCGACAGCTTATAACTTTGCATTTAAATGTTTGAATGACATAAATGCTGCAGAAATTCAATAAGAAATATCTAGTTTTAAAAAATAGTGTTTCTTGTATACTTCTTCACATTAAATAAGTTATAAGCTTAAATAATTCAAAATTAATTCGGGAATGTAGTTTAGTTCATCCGTGTCCTTGATGGGAAGCAATATTAAGGATACCTTTACGTTGCCAGTTAGTACCGTCAACGGCGAAACAAGCTTCAGAAAATGTAAAATAATAAAAAATTATATAAAATCTTCACTTGATTAAGATAAACTTTAATACATCGCCAATCTGTATCAACATGATTATTTTTTCGAACATAGCTGTTTATTTCAAATATAGTCTTTCTAATGAACTATGGAAGTAAGCGGTCAAGTGGATTTTGAACAAATTGATAATGATTTTGCTTCGCTAAAAGCAGAACAAAATTATATTTTGAAAAACCAGTGCTATCTTTTTATATTAGATACATAACTATAACTGTGGGGTGCAATGCAGATCTACCTCGTAGCCGTGGACCTTGGTAATATAGAAATACGGTTAAGTGATCTACAGCATGTGTTCCCTTATTTTTGACACTCCTGAATCTGTTGCTATCTTTCGTCTTGTTGCTAGCCATGATTACCTTTTAAAACATCTGCACCGAATGAACATTATCCCAAATCTAATCTGTAAATTGTGTAACCTTCACGTGGAAGTGAATGATTCATATATGAGTCATTTTCTTGTACTTAATGTTGGATTACTCTGGGAGAGATAATGGAAGGCGTGACACAAAACCGTTTTATAGATTATACTGGTGACACTTTTTTCGTTTTGCTGTTCTCTTTCATTTTTGCTTGTTGTATCTACAGTTGACTTCGTAATCTGCCATTAGGAAAGAAAAATACTATATATACTATTTTCTACGCTATTTGTGATTTATGAGAAAGAAGTCTTTTAACGTTTTTCATTTCAAAACTGTAAATCATTCTAAGTGTAATTTTTCTGAATATATAAAATTAGAATTAAATATTATTATAAAAGATTTGGTATTTGCTTATATGTATATTATTGTAAAAGTTTTGATAAAGATTTAAAATATGATAACTAATGAAATATGCACACAAAAGTATAAAACTTCAGTTAACCTTGTACTGTATGTGTGTATGTGTATATGTATACATATATATATATATGTATACATATACACATACATACATACAGTACAAGGTTAACTGAAGTTTATATATATATGTGTGTGTGTGTGTGTGTGTATGTATGTATGTTTACGCCAATTCGATTATTCAGTTATTATTAATAATAACTGATTAATTACATTGACTGTAACAATGTAGTTTTCTTAAACGGCTCTCCACATTTTTTGTATATAATGTTGGGCATTATATACAAATACCAAATACAAATGGTGGGCATTATATATTATATACCTCTTTGCCTCAGATGAAAAAATATGTGAGCACAACTTGGCATCTGTAAACACATTAATTCAAATTATCAAATCTGAAATTATCGCCTTTCTGTCTGTCTTTAAGCACATTGCTTCTTATGATTAAAGTAAAGATGAAAAATAGAGTTCACGCATTAGTTTGTTCTCACTGTAGAAACTCCATTTTATAACTATTTAATAGTTAGAAATGTTCACTCAAACATCGGACTCGATTACACGTGCATTGCTCTGTTCTGTCATTTCCTTGCAGATTACTTCGTATTCACAAGCAATGCTTCCAGCTGATTTTTCATTATAAACATCTAAAACAATAGAACATGTTAAAAATATTACTTATTACATTACTCATGTTATTGTTTGGCAACTTCTAATTATGAAAAAAGAGCGGAGGGAAAATTTTTCCTCTCCTCAGCGGACAAAAATCGTTTTATACTCAGGAAATTTTTCAGTTCGGTGATAAAAGTGAAATTGCCATCCTTAAAGAGAATGAATATGCGATTTCTGATCCGAAAAGGTATGAAGAAAAGGAATCCCTACCCAAAAGCGAAACACATTGTCTCAAATTATCACAGCTTTTTGAAAAGCAGCCATAGAAACTGTTTAAGCAATGCACGCTTTTAATCCGCTTGTTTACCTATTTTTGCGAATAGTGCCATGAGTTGTTACCTGGTGACCATATCTGAAAATGACCAGAATTTCTGTAACATAAGCACTGAACATTAGCTCACTAAGACGATCATTTCCCAAAAGTGTTTGGAGTCATAGGTGGTAGTCTCTGAGTGTATTCAGCATAAATACAGATAGTCAACCTTTTCGTGACAATTACATCTCTAAAATGACCACTTTTAAAAGGGCCAGTATTACTAAGACATAAATACTAATATTGAACATCACCTCTTTAAGGCACCCGATCCCAAAAGACCTAAATCGTAGACAATTTTGGTTTTCTGTGAAAGTAATAACGTTAAAAATTTGATGTTCAATACCAGTGTTTATTTATACTCCCAGAAATGTTGATGTATGAATATAAAAATATGTATGTGTGCATATTCAGTGAACCAACTCTTGGCAACAACCTCCTTAAGACAATCGCCTCTAAAAGAGAACAATATTTCTGAGAATATGAATATATATTGGTAATGAACATCCCCTCACTAAGGCCCACAAAGAAAGTTCTGGATCTCTGGTTACTCGCCGTACAGAGACTTATTTCGTGGAGGCAGCCTCCTTAAGACAATAACCTCTAAAAGATAAAAGTATTTCTGAAACAGAAGTATATACAGGTACTAAATATCATCTCTCTGAGGCGACCGCCTACAAAGAAATTTTCTAGGTCTGTGGCTGGTCGCCTTAGAAAGATCTCATTGTGTGCTGGTGTGTGTGTAATTATAAATGTAACTACCGAATATTATTATTGTTTTCGACAAAACATTTTTTAAAATACAAGCGAATGAGCATATGTTGTGAGCACTAAGACGACCATCGACCATAACACAAATGTCTCCAGGTCCTGAGCATCTAGTTTTCTTTCTATCTGGTATTAGTAACTGGTGAATTTAGCCTCAAAGTAAGTCAACGTTTTTACCTTTTGTACAAATAAACACAGCAGAGGTTAAATCACTTTTTATTTCGTTTTAGTTTACTGAGCTAATTTAGTTTTTGTACTCTCTTTCGTAGCTTGAGAAACCTAATTTACCAAACTAACGTTCAAATGTATTAAAACGTTAGTCTAAATACCGTTTAAATATATTAGAACGCTTTTCCTAAGTTAGACTGAAGTGAGATGAAACGGAGCAGGTCTCTTTATCTGAGAAGTAATTTCATGGCGGTTTCTTTAAACTAGAGGAAACAGGATTAAGTATATGTTTTCATGAAGTGACTCTTGGACTAAATGCGAGCATATTACAGGGTAATATAAAATTAAGCTCTACTGTAGTTATATTCCTGCTTCACAGTTACATTCATATCCTTATTCATCTACCTACAAGTCAGACAAGGCCAAAAGCCTTGTCTGACTTCATTAAGGGCTGCTCAAGCTCTCTAACTGTATTGGTATCCCAGACCCATAGTTATGAACATTTTAAGATCTCACATTAAAAATATATTAATACCAAATAATTAAAAAAGTATAATTTCTTATGCAGAAAATTGCTGAGCAAATATATTTGTTTAGTACTTTAGATTAAGTTTCTATTAATATGTTTACCGTATTCGGAGTATATCTAAATGCCTCTATAGACAAAAGTAAAAACAAATTTTAAATTTTTATTATGTTTGCTTTGCAAGGAAATATCCTCACCTCATGATGTCCCGACTTTTCAAACTTTGTTTGCAGTTTTAAAAGGAGCTCTTCACTCCACTCTCCCAAATACCCGCATTAAAACCGAATGTTCGTAGCCTAGCAACAAAAGAAACTGTAAAAAGAAATTCAGAAGAAGAAGCAATCTGGGTCAGCTTCTCTTTGCCTTTGTTATTGGCTAATAATCGATATATTCTCCTCTCTCTCAGAGTATCATAACTGGGATGTCTTCCCGCGAAGTGAACAATTCCTGAACAGAAGAACATGACTACAATACATTTCCTTCTACACTACAGGACTGAAAGCAAGGTCAGCATATTTTTTCCAAAAAAGTCCTGGCTTGAGACATTGATGACAGTTGTTTAATGCCCCTTTTATTATCCCCAACTCACTTGGTTAACAAGATCAAAACAAATCTTAGTATAACTATTGTTAGAGTTTTATTTTTAGTATTTTCTTTGACTTTTTATTGACCTTTTACGCAGACTGACTGATAGCTCTTAACATACTGTTTTAAAGGATATTCAATATGTCCCTGTTTTAGACATGGTAGAGCTGCGTACATGTTGCGTAGAAGGATGAAAATTAATAAGGCACATTATAGTGTGAAATTCCAAAAAGCTAAAAATAAATAAGATGTCACTGCTTATCGAATAACTAAAAATCATATACATGAGAATTTGTTTCAATGCTTATCTTTATTTTAACGTATATAAAGTAACAAATGATTTTATTCACTAGAATTAATATTTACTGGTTATTTATTTTATGGATTTTGATTTGCTCAAGTATATAAGATTAGCTGAATAACAAATAATGCAAATAAGCTCCTCTATAGGTACTGTTTTTCTGTATATCAACTAGCTACTTATATACATAAAATATTAAAAAAATGCATCCTTTTAAAAGAGTCTTTAAGCAAGAGCATTTCCCAGTAAGTATTAATAATATATTTACTCAATATGTTAATATTTTCTTGTTGATACCTGTTATTTAAGTTTAAACCTGATGATAAATTTATAATTCAAAACTTATATGTTTCATCATTTTATTGTGAACCTAACATAGATTCCACAATTTTCTTATATTAAAAGTTGACAGAGTATTTATAAATTTTTTCACACGAGACTGATTAAAATTTAGAATCAAGCTTATTAATTTAATTTCTACACTATTCATTGACATGTTTCTCTCAGATTACCTAGATAAACATCAATATATTATTCATGGCTTTTAAATGGACAGTAACGAGTGTAAATTTAAATAGCCTGTTTGAATTTTTCTAAATTTCATTCATGCCGCATCTCTTTTATATTTTAATAACTGAATTCATAATATTTAATTTCTGCATTTGGTTTCTAAATAGGTATTTTTTCATTATTTTTCTATTTCTGTGTACTTAACAATCATTTGTAGAGACATTAGGTTATTTCGAAGCAGGAGACGTGAAAAATGAGCAATGCCTTCGCCGGGACTCGAAAGACGGACCTCTCGAATACGCGCCGAGCGTGCTGACCATTACAACACGAAGGCATGCTAAGAATGTAGGAGAAATACCTTATATACTACCCTTTTGAAAGGGCGACTGGGAATTAGGGGACAAAATCGTCACATCCTGGCGGTGGAGAATCATCATCTGCTACCTTTTTTAATTCGGTTGCGACTGTAGAGACATTAGGCTTTTTTGGGGGGAAGAGAAGAAGACATGAAAAATATGCAATACTCTCGCGGGATTCGAACCTCTCGAATACGCGCCCAGCGTGCAGACCATCACACCACGAAGGCATGCTAAGAAGGCGGGAGAAATACCTTATATACTTCTCCTTTTAAAGGGCGACTGGGCATAAGGGGACCCAACCTCCAAATCCTGGTAGTGCAGAATCATGATTCATAAACTTTTCTTTTAGTTTGGCAGCCACTGTACAGACATAAGGCTATTTTAAAGCATAATTAGATGAAAAATATGCAATGCCCTGGCCGGGAGTCGAACTACGGACCTCTCGAATACGCTTAGAGCGTGCTGATCACTGCACCACGAAGGCATGCTAAAAAGGCGGGAGAAGTTTCTTATACATAATCTAACAGTAAACTATGTATAAAAGTATTTCTAGGCATTACTTTAGAACAAATAGATTCATAAGGCCATTAAAAATTTTTATTTATGCAAGACGACTCAAACAAATAATATCTTGCTTCACGCTACCTTATCAGAAGACATCAGCTAATTTTTATCAGAATGATCAGCTAAAACAAGTTAATTTATAATAATTTATATCATTTCCAAATGTCATTTTATGATTTATAACTTTTTTAAAGATTATTTTTTCAAGAATGTTTTTACGTCTGAATGCGAAAAGGGTGCACCTTTGTTCGTTCTGTTGTAGGATTCCTCTACATTTTAGGTATTGCATTAAAATTAAAAAATAGTGCAAAACTCAAATAGTATGTTGTTGTAAGCAAAAATGTATGATTTGTTTTTCGTTCGGAATTGTTCGGCGATATATCAGTCAGTGACTAAATGTTAAAGGAACTAATATTTCCCAACAAGAATTACATTAACGTAAGTAAACATGTAATGCTGTAGTTTTGAAGGCAAACAGCATCATTTTCATTTGGCTGAAAATGTAAAACCAATTACAGATGAAGTATGTATGTCTTGTAAATTGATGTGAAATGATTCTGAAGTTACGTAAGCCTTGTACAAAGAAAACGAGACATCTGTTATAATGGGCTGATTGATGAAATTTAACTTGCGTTTTCCAAGTCTCGAAAGGGTGACTTAGAATACGTATTTCTTGTATCTATCATTGTTTTAATGTACATCAGATGAAGCAAAATCGTACTTTTGCTAACATGGCATACCTATTGTTTCCATATTTAGATTCTGCGTTTCAAATTACTGCAACGTTTTATAAAAATAGAACGGGTTGTTTTAAAAAAAAAATTAGCTCCTCAATGTTAATTGAATTTGTTACGTATTTATTAATATGCCTTTATTAATATACCTTATTAAACTTACATGATTCCTTCTTTCACAATTCTATCTAATTTGTTTAAAAAAATTTTGTATTTTTTTTTTTTTTTTTTTTTTTTTTTTTTTTTGTAATTTTTATAAATGTTTCTGAGAACGTTTTACTTATAACCTGCAAAATTTTCCATCGACTTTAGGTAAGTAAATGAATTTCTAGATATACGTAAATTTATATATTAGTGCGGTTTGAAATCTGGAATTTTTATTATAAGGGATAATAACCCCAAATAGGATTTACGCACTTTGCTAAAATTATTTGAAAGATTCAAAGATGCAGTTTTTTTTCCTGCTCGTTCACAGTGACAAGGAAAGGAAAATAGGTTAGAATAAATTAAGAACTTCGCAAAGTGAATTATTCTTGTTGGAAATTGAAAAAAGTGCGTCACGATAATGTTTGAATTTCCTTGAATGTTTCTCACCAAACTTTATAAAATTTAATGTTTAAGCAAAATTTTGGTCTTAAACCACGCTTTCGTGACATGCAAAATTCAAGTTCGGTTTCGTAAATCTGCCCAGTAGAACGGGAGATATACTACTGCACTAATTTTTTAGAGTGTTTTTTTAGAAATCTTACACAGGTAGACACAGGTTACTCAGACCGTTTTACGATGAAAGATAAACTGATTTTGCTTGATAAAGGCAACGGCTGCGTCAAAGATATGGAAACATTTCACTGTAAGAAATATGGATTAAACGTAAATAATGAAGTAAATCTTCAACACTGCTTAGTGATAAATATTTTCAATGAATTTGCATATATCTATTTTTGAACAGCGAATTTCAGTTCCGCTGCAAGAGAAAGGATCCAGGAAATTTGTTTTCTAATTAGAAATGAAAATAATCAAATTATGTTTTTGAACATTATTTTAGCATACCTACTCGCAATACAAAATTTTGCACATCAGGAAAGTCAGAAAAACTGTCCTTAATACTTCACTTCAATAGCAAAAAGGAAATCTGTACATCAGCTACTTTGCCTGAATCAATAGCGAAAATTATTTTTGAAAAATATTTCTAAAATTATGAAAAATGAAATATGTGCCTGTTTTTATAAAACGAATGAAAGAAGAAACTAAACACGTATCGTAGGATCCTTGTAATCTTATAGATCAAAGTTTAAAATGGTTCTAAAAATTCTTATTAAATTTAGACAAAACTGGACCTTCTCAATCATAAAACTGCACCGAAATCTTAAATTACTTTACGCTTTGGTAAGAATCGATTGTGAAAAAAGTGCTTAGATATTATTTCCGGATTGATCCAGCTTTGTTGAGGGCAATAATATTGAACAAAAGCCACGAGGATCTGATTTGATAAAAGCCAATAACTGCCCTGAAGTCCAAGTATTTTTTGTATAAAGAATATTTTTTTAACACTGCAGACCTACTGAAGACATGTTTGGAAGACTGTATTGTTATTTTATTACTGCTTGCGGGAATTTCGATTTCATTCAGTCGTCTTGTTCTTAGCAAGTTTATAGGGAAGTTTGAATAAAATGAGCAAGGTTTGGTTCCTGTATGAGGTATGGGCGTTTGTAATCTTCATATTTTTTAAGAAACGAAGCGTTTACAATCTGTTGAATCGAAAATCTCGCTGAGAGGTTGATTATGGGGAAACGTGGTTGGGAAGTATGGATTCCGCCATAAGAGACGTTCATTTAAACCTGCCATGGAGTTTAAGCAGATTGTTGTCCTCGTATGCTTTACATTAGTTTAATAATTCAAGCTGTTTAGCGTGAATTCCTCTTTTTTTATCACAATCTAAATCATTGTGCCTTTTTTTAATTTAAAATGTTGTTTGATATGAAATGATGAAACTATTCAACGACTGAAATGTCATTAGCGAATTAAAATATCACAATGGCAGTTGCGCACTCTCATTTCTAATTTTAAAATTATGAACAAATACAAATGAATGAGGAGGGGGCATCTTGTGTAGAAAATGTAAGGTCATTTGTGTAGATATCTTTAGTTAGGTAGAATCTGAGAAGGGTTTCTGGAATTAATTACCATATCAGATAGTTTGAATGTCTTCAGAACACAGGATTACTAGCATTAGATGCAAATTATTGGAAAGAATATTATTAACTTCGATAAGTTACGCCACATTTCTAGTTGTAGAATATATACCAAATTTAGAATTATTTGCCTACAGAATCAACATAATAACATAAAGCAATGATGGCCAATTGGTTGCCTGTGGGTCTCTTTCTACGACCAGTAGGTTGGTTAACAAATTCCATTATTATTCACAGAATTTTCGAATTTATATAAATATCTTCATATTTCTATCCATCTTAGGCCTATTTTTATTCAGATGTTGAGCTAAGCTTACTTTGCGTGTCAGAGACTGGCTACTCTTTGAGAAATATACAGGGTGATTCAAAAATTTGGAAAAATGTGAGAGCAAGATAGGGGACCGAAAGAAGCATATTTGAATGAAATGTGTATACCAAATAAGGCGCTAAAGAAGGAAAGGATGTTTTTAAGCTGTACGTACTCGTAAAAGCCTTCTTTTGATGTAAATCATCATACTCTGCGTGGTTTTTAAGCGGTATGGATTGCTTACATAAATTTTTTCTATAACTTTGTGGCTGAAACGGAGCAACTACTCAAAGGATGTACAGAGAACGATTCTCAAATACTTCGCTGGAACAGCCGCTCAGTTTTCATCTTCAGACCCGTAGATAAAATGCATGTGGCGAATCTAGTCACCACACTTCACATTTCATCATCACACTTCTAGAACTTTGTACGGGGAGTGACAGTTTACAGCATAACAATTTTACTTACTGTTCAACAGCGACATGTACCACATCAACACGTCATTTCGGCGTACACATTCCATTCCAAAATCTGCTTATTTCGATCCCCTGTATATATTTAGTGTCATTCTAATGAAAGAGAAAGCCGGTTACCAGTAATGTCCAAATATCGGCAAAAATCTCCAAATCTTACCTAGTGCATTCAAAGGAAGTTTAATAAAACATTATTTGAAATTCTTAAATCTTAAAATAACTGGCGTTTGTTATCCCTACGCATTTTCTTAAATAACTGCTAAACATAACATTTTCTGAGGCCGTTTATTTGATGAAATTACTTAAAATGTCTTTCGAGAGTTTGAAAGAGTCGAGAGTCGTCTAGAGAATTCTTTTATTAGACTGAAGCTTCAATGGTGGTGTATTTAAGTGTATTTAATTATGGCAAAGCACACTAGGGCTATCTGCCTAAGGGAAGGGATGCCTTCGTGGAGGACTTTCTAAGGGAAACTGGCTCGTATACACGTTACACATGGGGAAAACCACGAAAACACCCATGCAGCCAGCCCGTTCGCGGGATTCGAACCTCGGACCGAACTACCAGCTTTCAGCGACTTTACCGCTCGGCCGTTGGTGGGCTGAAGCTTCAATATATTGTTTCAAATAGTGCTTTTCGTTTTGTTTCAATTTCCATTATATCCATTCACAATGTCGCAAATTTAATTTTTCCGGTTTTGCTCAATTTAAATATTTTATTTTTCGACTATATACGCTCCTCCTTAACTGCTTTCTATTCTAGCTGTACAGCATAATGTTTAGCGACAGCTGACTGCTAAAATGGAACCAATGGTATACATTAAACTCACGCGTAAGGGTTGGACTTAGGTGTGTGCCCTTTTTTAACTCTCGTTCGGTTAATGCAAGCGCTGTGCATTGGGTAATGTTTTCGGTGATGAAATGGTTAAATGACCGATGATTTCGGCTATGTCCGGCAAATGATCCTCAAACAAGTATTCATTGGAAGAGAGCGGATTTTGAAGTTAATGGCTGTATAGACACTGGGAAAATAGGTAAAGGAGTAATTAGTGTATCACCAAAATTGACAGTCATAGTTACCTGTATGCTTACACTTACTGAGTCGGAACTGTAATCTCTGCGAGTATTTCGATAACTTTAATGTTAAATGTTTGGTTCCTGTGCAAGTATTACTTCAATCATAGACACCACTGCCCCACGAAGAATAAGAATTGTTGCAACCAGTTATTTCTGTCGTACTTTTTTCAGTAAAATTTGCAATAAATTCGAGTAAATATGTATAAATAAATTAAAAACATTGAAGAATATCGTAGTGATATTTCACGTTAACACTAATAAAGATGTAATCAGATTTGTAGTGAAAACGTATTTTTACTTTCATGGATGAGCTCCTTTTAGTTAACTAATTGTAAAAATCAATAAAACGCAGTAACTGAGAGAAAGTGCAAGCTATCACAAAATTGTTTTTGTTGTTTCTTTTAGATTAAGAAATAGATCTTAAGAAATAAATCATACTGGAAAGAAATGTCAAATAAAATATGTGCAATGCTAGTGCATTAATTCGTTTTATTACACAAGAATAAATTAGGGGTACAATGTTTTTACAGGGATTTATAGAATGAAATTGCAGCAGTACATTCAGTCATTAAAGTCTAACAGTTGTCAGAAGGAGAAGCGCTGCAATGATTTGCAATATATAGCAGTAGCATAGATATTCATTGTATTCAGAATACAATTGTATGATTTGCCCAGGAGTAATTTATTATCAGTAATATTTTACGGAAGCGAGTTTGAAAGCTATGCTCATGAATAATATCATTTATAGTTCCAAAAGCAGATAATATGAAAGCAAAATATATTCATCGTGAATAAATTTATTTCAAATGTACTAAATGAAATTCTGCTTTTGTGGTTCAACAATAGTGTTAATAACGTACCTAAAACTATGCACTGATGGATGCATTCACAGAGGGACTTAAACATGAATAACGAAAATATTCCCTAGAATAAAAGTTGAGAAGGGATGCTGAAAAATATTGCAACTGCAACAAAACATATCAGGGATCACATTTGATGCTTTGTAAGCTCTTAATGTTACCAAAGGAATTATTTATATCTCTCAGCATGACTACGTTTTCTATACGTTTTTTTAATTTAAAGCATTTGTTATTACTTTTTGGAGGAGATCTTCAGTTCTTTTCCACTAACTTATTTAAGAGACTATGCAGCGGAAAAAGTTTCTTTTTAGTTTAGTTCCCTATTTTGATGTTGACCTAAAAATTAAATATATGGGGCAGCACCAGGATTGTCCGAAATCTGCTGATGAAGCTTGATGAACTGAACGTTTTGACTCCGTAAGAACTCCAGTGTATTTCTAGCAAAATGTGGAGGTGCAAAATTTTGATGGACAGGTCTGTTATTAGTCGGCAAGTCATGCTTCAGAAAAGTTTTTAAAAATTGTTGTACGTAATATTCTGAATAGATTTGAACTCCCATTCTGATAATGAGATAAAGAAACAATATTGGGTTATTACATGTGCTGAAATATCCATTAAACCTTAATTTCTTTAAGATGAGCAATCAAAGCTGATGGAATTATATCTTGACACTTTTGACCAAGAAGCACGTAATGAACTCTAGACTTTCGACTTGTATTCGAAAGTGACACCCAAGTTGCATTAACTATTGGGTATATCATGATCTGTTTTGCTCTTAGAAGCTTAAAATTGGGCAAAGAGTCCTTATAGATACCATTATACACTTTGGAACAGGTAATATAAGAATTCAATTACTTCCTTGCTTGGATACGAACCACGGATTTTCGAAACGTTATCTAGACGAGACCACGAAAGATCACACAAAAAAATGCAATAACACTTTACATTCCTCCCTTCTAAAGGAAGATTGGTAAAGATAAGAGATACAACCTACCAAATCCAGAATAATGATGTATTATCATACATCTACTTCAGGGTCGCTATGGAGACCTTTACAAATTTTGATCATGGAACTTGAAAAGTCAACTCTGGTGTCGCCAGAATTCGAAAACATTTGCCGGATGGACATATTAAACATTGACCCATGAGAGTAAGCAAAGTAAAATGAAATAATTCCTTACATGCTCTGTCTCATCTCATTCCCGGACGTATCCTCCAGATGTTGACATTTAATTTGTTTAAGATATAATTTTTCAAAATGGTTTGATAGCTTTTGAGTAAATTTAGGATTTTAGCTAACTTATCTGCATTTAAGGATCTGATTCTGATGCACATTTACAAGCCACTGCAGCATTTGTTTTGTTAGTTTGCTCTTTCTTTTCTTCCTTTCGGGATTCCCATCAAATTTCCTTAATCCAGTCTCCAAACTGTTAATTCAATTGAAGTGATTTGAGACTCAAAGATATTATTTTACTTTTTCAATTTTTTAAGGATTTACACCTCTATCATTGTTTAGAAAAAGCTTGAACTTGACCAATCGGCGTTTCATAAAATTTTTTGAAAAGCATGCCAAAGGTAAATCATAGAAACTGATAGGCAACATACGGTCCTGCAAATCAATGCGTTATATGAAAGTATTTTAAACTTAATGCGATAAGCGCGAGGAAATGTTTAAAATTTTATATTTTAAGCGATATTAAAAACGCACTTTTACAAGATTTAAAAGTTAAAAATGAACTTTGACCTTATTCTCATATATTAGGCTATTAAAACACTAGTTCAACTAAAATGTAAAATCTCATCTGAAGGAAATCGGATGTATATTCCCTTCACGTTAGTCAGCCTCTGCAGATTCTCAGGACGACAATAAATTCTAACCCTCAGTATAATGCAATAGCACAAATGAGCTAATATTTTGTGATTGATGCACCCTTCCTAATGCTTTTACAAAAGTTTTCTCTTGTCAGTTTTTCAAATTATTGCGCAGAAGTTAGAGAAGTGTCAGGAGAGAGTGGGCAGTATATAATATTATGTTGTTATAGAATTATAGAATAAGAAAGGGGTAACAAAAGTTAATAGGCATAAGCACCCCAAGCATGTGTTGAGAAAATTTACCTGTTCAAGTACCAAGAATGTGAAAGATGGCTGGAGAAATAGAGTTTCTGAATATATGAAATGTGAACTTCTAGAATATTTGATTATAGAAAAGCACTATAGTATTAGTTTCTATAGATATAATTGCATTTGCTGAGGACTGCTTAGGTAAAAATTACTCTCATTTACACTAAACATGAGTAATATCATGAAACCCTCCTGCATTTTCTCCGTACAACGGACGAAAATATAATTTGCAAGAACAAAAATTTTTTTAAGGTTTTAATTATTCGGCAACCAGAGGGAAATTAACCCCTTGACATACGAATACAAATCAGAGTTGATGCGCTTAAAAATACGAATTGATTAAATTGGCTAATTGCCTAATTTTCTGAAGTCAAAAATTTTATTTATTTTTTTTTAAATGCAGGCGAAAAAGAGAAAACTTTGCGCATCTAATCACAATTTTGTGACCCAATTTCATGACGTTTGGGACGCGTCGAAATCTGTTTTGACATTAAAAATAAATGCTGCATCCCAGACGTCATTGTACGTCAGAGGGTTAAGATATGAAAGAGGTTGCTGACCGCTGTATGAAGAGTGTGACGAAATATATTTTTTCCGTTGCTTGTCAGTACCAATCTAGACTCTAGCGCTATGGCAGTTATATTTCATGGACGTCTTTCAGTTAAAGCATGCCAGTCTCTGTGCTGTCAACTCTCAGTGTAATTTTTGTTTTCACACGGGAGATATTTTATTTCATAACTAATACTCTCAGTTAACGTAGCAAACTTCTCATTTTACAAATTTTTTAAGACTACGGAAGACTGGGAAAATTCGAAGTGCATTGAAAATAACGTTACCTTATTTTTTTCTACCCACAAGGTAGAGATTTTGCACTAAAAGGTTTCCTCTGGGTCGACTGTGAATAAAACGCCTTATTGCGTTTTTCAGGGGAGCGGGAGAAAATGCTCGACTTCAGCAGTCGAGGATTTAAGCAGGTTTTCTTCCTCACAACAACGCACCAAGCAGCAGCGAACTAGTGAACTATAATTTATGAAGGCACCGAAATTTCCAGTGGTCCTTCGTGCCTTCTTCTTTTCAGTTTTTCACATCATTACTGATATCCAAACTGAAGCTCCGCTATACCGATTTCATAAAAAAAAAAAAAAAAACTTTCAAGCTGAATAGCAGAAAGTACTAAACATGTTTCAATAAAATACTTCAAAGAAAATTCCAATCATGGATCGAGCCCTAAGATGGAAACAAATTCAAAGTAAACCTATTTTTTATCGAATGTATACGAAATTTCATTCAAATAGTAACGTTTTTGAAATTTGATTGAATTTGGTTATTTCTTTAGATCAGCGTAGTATAACCAAGGAATTTTATACATATAATTCAAAGATTACTTGGGAACCTCAAAATACGAAAATTAGCTTAAAATTCCTCGAACAAAATACAATATAATGATTATTGTAATTATCATTATAATAGTGAAAGTACAACATCCGTTTGTTATTGCAGACAATCACACTGAAGTGAAAATCTCACTTCACTGTAGTGTGACTGATATCGGCGAGTTCAGGAATGATAGAATGGTGAATTATTTTGTCTTTAAGACTTAAAGTAATATTATTTGGAGAGATATTAGGATGGAATTGTGCTTAATAACTTATAGGGTTGAGTGCTTTGATTTAACAGATATTAAGATGTAGAGACATTGGGTTAATTGGAAAATCCGGAGAGATTAAAAATTAGCATCCTGGTGTGAAACTGTGGTTAAAAAGTATCTTACCAATAATTCTTAACCAAAAGAAGAAGGAAGGGTGAAAATTCTAAATGTACGAGGGTTTGAACTTTAATAGTGGCAACTATTTATTTACAAGGAATAAAAAAGTGATTCATGTCACCATGTCCTTCAATATAGTCGCCAGCATTGTGTACAACCCGTTTCCAACGATGTGGAAGTCGCAGAATACCTGTAGCAGCGCCTGTTTTATTGATAGTTTGAATGGACCGGTCTACTGCCGCAAGAATCTCAGGAACAGTTTGGAAGCGAGGGCCACGAAGTGGTTCCTTCATCTTAGGAATTAAGTCATAGTCACAAGGGCTTAGATCTAGGGAGTATGGTAGATGGTAAAGCACTTCCCAGCCACATCGCTTGAACAAATCAGTCACAGCTTGCGCTGCATGCGGCCGAGCATTGTCATGCAAAATGAGAGGAGCGTTCTGCAGAAAGTGTCGCCATTTTTTTCTCAAAACTGGTCGGAGATTGTGCTGCAAAAATGAGCAGTAATACTGCGCAGTGACGGTCTGCTGTGGGGGAACGGTATGCGTTAGGATGACACCATCACAGTCGTACACGAGAATCACCATAACTTTCACATTGCTGGGGTTCTGACGAAATTTTGAACGTCGTGGTGACCCGTGATGACGCCATTCGTTTGATTGGCGTTTCAGTTGTGGCTGGTACGATCGGGCCCAAGTCTCATTCAGCGTAATGATACGGCGTAAAAAAGCATCTCCTTCGCGCTCATAGCGCTCCAGGTGGCTTCAGGCAGCATCGTATCGTAGCCATTTCTGCATTTCCGTCAATTGATGTGGAACCCATCGTGAAGCAATTTTTCTCATGGACAGGCGTTCCTTCAGAATGTGCAGCACAGTCGTATGCGCTAATCCTGTTTTTCCGGCCAGCTGACGAATCGTTTGGCGGCGATCACTGTCCATTAGTGCGGCAACAGCTTGCACGTCTGCATCGCTGACACTCGAACGACCTGGCCGCAGCATGTCTGCCACATTCTGACGTCCTTCATTGAATGCTTTCACCCATCTTGATACGGTTCTGTAAGGCAATGCAGATTCCCCGCAAGCTTCTTGAAGCCCTTGATGACACTGTCGTGCTGTACGACCTCTGGCACATTCAATTTTTATCCAACATCGTTGCTCTTGTTTTGGAAACATCCTGACAACACTTACTTTAGACCGCGAGCTAATACAAGGATTCGTTCTTCGCGTCACTCCGCATGCACGTGACGTAGGCAGGACGAGTCTTTTTGCAGAGAGATAAGGTAGGTATGTAGTTCACGTGTGGTATACGCGATATTCTTTGGTTTAGTTGCGTAGCGTTTTTTCAGCTGTGTTGCCATTATTAAAGTTCCAACCCTCGTAAATCTAAATCTCACTAAATTTTAAAATCCATGGACTAGATTCCTTTATATCGAGAACTTGCAAATAATGCCATAAATGTGAAAACTTTCTAATGTATAATGTTTAAGCATCAGTTTTGAGCAATGAATCAAATTTAATTTAAACTTATGAATCATAATAATACAATAAAAATCCCACTTTATAGATCATGAGTGAATATCTCATTTGCATATCAGTTATTGGTTACAATGGTAAAATTTAGTGGTGTCTCTATTTCTCCATACAATTATGTTGATGTATTAGGCTTATTAATGTTGTACTTTAAGTATTTAATTAATTTCAATTAGCATATTCAAAAAGTCTAGTAATATTCATAATATATTTTGAACTTCTGATAACCAAACTCTGAGAAAAAAGGAGTTCGTGCATTGAAAGATTTATTTTTTCCCTAACCATAACGATAAAAATGGCGTAGAATAAATTTCTCCACTCCGATTACTTCCTCTAAAGTGATAACTTCTTTGAGAAACTGAACACGTCGTTTCCACATTACCCGTACTGATTTAAGGCAGAGAAAAATAATTTACTTTCGTCAGTTTCATCGAAAATTTTTCCATTTTCCCCACATCTTCACCATCAGTTCAACGAATTGCGTAGGCGAGAAATTTCAAACATCAGCCCGTGCCCTATATCTTTTTCATTTGCATTAATTTTCCATTCATGAGGTGTCTCCGAAGGAGAACCTCGTCCATGTATTTCGTGGGTCTGGGAAATGGAGTTAGGCAAAGAACACATTGCTTTTGAAAGGAAGGTTTCTTAAAATTTCTGAAAGTAGGTGCTCGCAAATGAAACTTTCTTAGGTACACGGAATGTATGTCTTCAGAGTGATCTCGCTTCCCACACACTTACACTTTTCGAATGATTGAAAATATTGAGAATGGTTCGCTCTTTCAAGCAAATCATGTCAAATGAAATAGATTAAGACAAAATGTCCTTCTTCAGACTCTTAATATAAGGAAATAATTAATCAAAATTGTCAGAAAAATATAATTATTTGACTTTTCCTTTGCAGGAGAATATTCCTTTAATCCATAAAGTTCCTTTAATCCATAAAGAATTTACGTACCCATTTAAATGTATGTCTAGCACATTTTAATGTATAAGTGCGCAATTCAAAATGAGATTAATTACCCCGCATCTAAAACAAACTTCTAATTTTAGCAAAAAGGAGAAAATTGTGATATTTACTGCAGTAAGCTATAAGTCCCAATAAGAAAGCGTACGGGATAAATATAAATAAGTAAGGAAACGCATAGTATAAATTATTTTTGTTCAATATAGAATACGCAGCCGCTCCGAAGGACCTGAGTTCGAATCCCGGAGAAGGCATGGTTGAACTGTCCGTCCTTTCATAAGAAAGGCGATGGGAGCCCACTTATTAGGTGCCTCAATAATAAAGCAACCACCACATCCGGTCTTGTATAGATTAATGGACTGAGTTACATTTATAATTGTTCACAATCTGCAATTGGAAATATATATATATATATAAGATAAAATTATATGAATCAGAATTATAATTATAAACATTAATTCTTCCTCTCTATTCTAAAATCGTAATAACGTCTCTGCATTGCGTCATTTCTAGATCACTCTATGGCCCGCGCAGCTCTGATAACGTAATAATTGGGAACTGAAACTGCCTTTGTAAACCAAAACTTTTCTCTTCGCCGTGCTTCCATCCTTCATAACTATGCACTTCAGCTTTTGCTCTCTACTGTGTTAAGATGTAATTTCGCTGGCTTGCTTTCTATCTCAACAATATCAAAAATGTAAATCTTCTGTGGAAAGGCACGACTGGAGTGCCAAGTGATTGTGGCCACAAATATCAAGTTGCAAATAAAAATGGAATTAAAACTGCCTCGACTGCCAAGTTCTTTAGATATTACCAAGTTAGCATTACTAGCATACTACGCAATCAAAATTTTCTTCAACATGGGTCTAATCACGCATCTACAGTGTTCCGTCTTTTCCTTTGCTTTTATTATGATATATATATATATATATATATAGAATAAGCAAAATTTATTACATCACGCGTAAATTCAATCTAATATTTGAGGCACTCAAAACTTAGATAAATACAATTTTACAACTGCGTCTGTAATCTTTTAAACCAATTACTTCCTTCAGATATTAAAAATAGTTAAGCTTGAGGTCACAAGCAGTATATGTCAACTAATACTTTTGCTACGATATACCAGAGCAAGCAAATAGTAAATAAAACAATTTAGATGAGAAACTAGATAAAAGTAATCGCACCTTTTTAACACTGAATTGGAAATTGCGAAAGATAGTGATATTTGTTAAAAAAAATTTTTCGAAAATGCAGTTTCACTAATCAATAAGAAAACTGGTGTTAAAATTATAGCTGCTTGCTTACAGAAAAATTTCTCAATATTAGTAAATAGCTTTCATTATTTTTAATTAAAATGTTAGAAGTTATAAGTCACTCTAATTTCTACCTCTCTTTGAATTTTAGATTTAATTATTGCTTTACTTGGTTTTGACATCTATCTAATTTATTTCGAATTGCTGTGATATTTCATTATTACTTTTATATTCCCTTTGAGGGAATCGTATTGTAATTCTATATCCGACTACATTATTTTTGGTTATCTTGACAAGAGGAAAAATCTTACTTAATTTGTTTTGGTGCAAGGAAATTCAGTCTCAGAAAATTATAGTTTGTTTAATAAAGTAGTCATTTTTGTTTGTAAAATATTCGCTCCTATTTTTGTTTTGGCAATTGATGTATTTACCTCATTTTTATTTTATTTAATCATTACTTTTTATAATCATTCAATAAATTCAGCTAAAAGTAGAAAGGGTAACTTTTTGATATTCAAATTGTTTTAATGTATTTTAACGCTCCTATTATTTAAATTTTCATTTTTATTAATACATCTTTTCTCAATTTCAGTGTGCATTCTCTCGTTCAAGTTTCTTCTGCCATTATCTGTTAGGCGTATGTGTACTTATACGCCTATATATCTGAGAAAGCTTATTAATACATGTATTGCTTTCATAGTGTTGTGAAATTCCAGCTGCGGTAAGATAGTTTTCCCGAAGAGCGGGTTAAGGGTTGCCAGATTTGACGCGAAATCGCCCATTTGGTAACAATTTGCAAAATGCCATAAACGGAGCGAGAATATTCTAGAACGAATTCTTAGTGATTTCCTCAAGAATGTTCTCGAAGTTAGGTCAAAAGCTATATATGCCACACCCTGCCTATACGCTGAGTAGAGAGTACTTCAGGAATCAAATGCAGCGACGCCCTGAAGAAAAAACAGAAATAAAAATACAAAAGATTAATTTTCAAATTTTTTCCAAAATTTTCATGGGCCTAATGTCTTCCAACTTATTACTGATATCTTCAAATTAGCAGATCAAATCAGAAAAACAAAGACTACTACAGAAAAATTAGTAATAACCTTTAAAACAGTTTAAGTTATGTTTAAATTCGCACATAACGTATAATTGCTTATAATCTACAGAGAACCAATAACCGAGCAGAATTACACCTGATGCTACGGACCTGCTGATCGTGGTTTCAAGCGTCGGCACAACTCACATTTTTCTTCAACTAACATTACCATTTTTGATTTTCCAAAAATAGTTTTTCTCTTTTCTTTAGTTTGTCCTTTAGGGAATGTGTGGCATATATTGGTAAAAGCCTTTCTTAAAGTGTAGACCTCTAACCAAAGTGAAGATCCATGATCCAAGGAGTAGAGAGTATGTTGAGTTTAGTAGTACTTCAGGGTTCAGAGATCAACTTGAGAGCGATCGACCGAGTCGGGAGCTGTACTTTAGTGCTTTGCCTTGGAGCTGTCTCCACTGTTATAGTCTGATAGCGTGAAGCCTGTGTTGCTGATTGTTTCAGCATGTTCGTTGTAGTATTTTTAACAC
The DNA here is from genome assembly GCF_044657685.1 of Stegodyphus dumicola. Taxonomy (NCBI): domain Eukaryota; kingdom Metazoa; phylum Arthropoda; class Arachnida; order Araneae; family Eresidae; genus Stegodyphus; species Stegodyphus dumicola. The sequence continues at coordinate 164,130,790 of NC_140781.1, forward strand.
TGTAACTCGTCTTTGGAACTCTTCTGTGTAATACTAACAAATAAATTGTGTTTTGATTCTTCATCAAGTGTTGTTATCTATCGCTCTAAATCTATAATGCTCTAGAACGGAATAGATACGAATTCTTCCTCAGCATACTCTCAATCATATAAGATATATTGTATCTACATATCTGTTTTTTTCATATACGAATAATATCAGAATAAGTATATGTACTAGATATACATTGCTTTTATGTGAATCTTTCCCATGCTTTCAATCAAAATCTTGCTTTAGAGCCGACGAAGCTTCGACAGATAAAACCTATGTGTTTTATCTTAGCACAATATTCCAGTCCAGTCATATTAACCGTGTCCTGCAATAAAAGTTTTGGAAAAATTTTTCTTAGAAAAGTTTGTAGCTTAACATTTTTCAGTTTTCGATGCCGTTACATAATGCTACTAGGATATTTTCATCGATGTAATTTGACAAAACTCTCCATTCTCCAAAGAAGAGTTTCATCAATTATTTACTCATTAGGGAAAATTGCTAGATCAGAAAAATGTTGTCATTCGACTTCCCATATGATCATTAATTTATCTCTTAAATTAAAACCGAACATTGCTTAAGCAATCGAGCAATTTAAAAGCATTACACATATAATAAAAACTAATGCATTAATTTAGAAAAATATCTCTATTTAGGGGCTTTATAATGTAGTTAATTCAGGTGGTTTGGAACATACCTAAGTGATTAATTTTATAAGCATTTCCACCATTATTTAATAATATGTTTTTGCGTTGCAGTTTAAGTATCTTGGTACAGAAGAAACTTCACTTGAACAGCGTGGCTCAGTGAATTAGACCGGTGGTTCCTAATTTTTTCTGAGGCGCCTTTTATTAATTTTTCCATTGCGACCTACTCCAAGTAAAAGTGTGACTAAGAGAAAAAAAATACAACTAGTGTATCTTCGTTATTTAGCATTATTTTACTTTTTTAACATTAAATTAATAAGTAATGTTTTACTTTATTTACATGTAAATAAAGTTTTGGAAAGACATGTTTTACTTTATTTACATGTAAATAAAGTAAAACATTGAATGAATTGAATAAAGTAAAAAAAAATGGTGGATTTTCGATTCCGGAGAAAAACGATCCTCAAAAGTCGACATATGACAACCCGAAATAAACAACATGATGAGCAAACGCACAATACGTAGAAAATTTCGCAGTTTCTTTTTACGGCATGAGTCGTGAAAAGCCATGGAAAGGTCGTTCTAGACTTGTACGTGTTCTCATAGATTGTGATGAGGGCGATCATATGGGGCGATCGAGGAGGGTCGCGTTCTCAAGAATATTCTGCGCTGGCGACTTTATTTATATACAGTATCAAGTAAATATAAACCACAGCAAAAAAAAAAAAAAATCTAGATGACTTTGCTTTTTGTTTAGTTAGGCCAAACATCTTGGTTTAATTAATTATGAAATTTTAACAATAGTTTGCCTCTTCCCTGGTAAATACAGAGCACAGTTTAGGAGCCGCTGGATAAAGCTTTTACGTGATTTAACATTTCCAAGCAGCATTCACTGAGGCCAGTACTTGGGTAGGCGAATCAACCGATGAATCAACAAATTTCAGCTTCTCATTTTTACGCTACATTCCTCTCTGTAATTCTTAAAATGGTATTTTCTGTTTTTGTGTTTCCTTTTATTACTCACCCCACAAGTTTTGATTATACTTACATTTTCTTTATAACTCGTCGCAGTTCCATACCCTTTCATTTTATTCATTTTATTCTGCCCTATGTAGCAGATTAATAGCGGTTCAAAACTGTAGCTATAGTAATTAAAATCAGCCAACTGGCGTATGCTGAAGAAATTATACTGCAGCCTTGACAGAATTCACAATGAAGCAGTTAAAACTTGACTATAAGACAAGATGCATTACCCTAAACAAAATATTATCCTTTATACCAAAAATATCCTGGTTAGCCTAAAGAAAAAAATTGTAAATGACACAATCCTGTGAAAATACGCTATGTATTTAATTTAACATTTTATATTCAATCTATATATTCTTAAGACAATCAGAAACTTTTATTTTGAAAACTGTAAATATTTCAGAGTTTAATCTTAAAAATTAATATTTCATAATATTTTTTACATTTCAGAATTAAATATCATGATTTATTTAAAAATATTTCTAACAAATGCGTTGCTAAAAACCTCTGCATCTATATATAATTGAAGTGTAAAATGAAGCACATCATTTACAACCTTAATGAAAGTAAAAATCTTTGAAATAAATATATAGTATGTTATCTTTAATGTGCAGTGAAGCTGGAGCTCACCACTTTTGAGATGAGTTATCGACAGCATTGAACAGACTGGATTTCACATTGCAGATAATACATAGGAAAACATCGATGTTCCTTTTGATGAAGATGATGGACCTCTATCTCACAGATCAGCGAGCTTTGGTTCTGAGAAAATGAATTCCCTGTGGATGAATAAATGTTCTTTTCTGTAAATGACGACGAGAAACGGCACTTACAAACATTGATATCCGATATAGTAAGCATACTCCACAGATAGAAGAAATCAAATCGAAGGAAAGTGAGAATACAAAGCAACAATGAAATGAACCCATATATCACGAGAATCTCTTGTTTTTAGAAACATTTAAGATTAATGGAAAATAGCGTACAGGTAATTACAGAAGAAATTCCTAAGTATTGAAAAAGAATTCTAACATCTAAAATCATTTTAGGTGTAACTACGCTCTTTTATTAGTTAACTCATGCATTATTAGTATACATGTAAATCTGTGTGCAAGCATTACGAATCCAGTATTGGTTTACATTACAATACATGCTGCCGACAAAAGACCTTTATTTCATTTTTACCTTTGATTTTATGCGATCTTAATTTTCTCAGTGATTAGTAATAGACATAAACCTTCTCTTACTAAAATGTATTATATGACGCAAATATTCATGTTTTGGGATTTTAAATGTAAAATATAATTTACCCTTTAATTATGAAAGCTGACATTATTTTACCGTTCACTATATTAATATTTAGTGTAAGTGTTATATTCATGCAGCAAAATTTAACAAAAATAAAAACCGCATATGCATTTATTTGGACACAATGTACAAAGTTCATAAAAGGAAAAAAAATAATAGATCGTATTTTTGAGTTATTATTTATCTAAAATGTAAAATTAAATGAGGAAAAATACGAATCTTGTTCAATAACGCGTAAATTGCATAAATATTAGGTCGTTCAATAATGATTTGTACTAAGAAATGTAAAGTGAGAGAACATCCTTTAATTTTGGATTGCACATGATTGTAACATATAATAGATGCATCATTCCCATTTCCCAAAAAGATTCCGGATAGCTGGAGCAAATTGCTTGCTTCATTCAAATCCTCGTTGCTGGCGAATCTTTGACACTTCATCTTATCGAAAAGTGCCTTCCTGCTACAATATCACAAGTTCTTTCTACAAGCACCCACTGAGCACAATTTTTTAGTATTTCCAAATCTTCATGCAGCTGTCGTGTGTAGAGTTTCACTGTCAATACCCATTTCACGTTGTACCTTTGGTTGGTGTTGTCAAGTCAAATGGATCTATACGTGGAAATCACTGCTTTTCCCAGTTCCACAATCTTTTCACTATATCTGCTCTCCCTGGAAAGGAATATCGAAGATAATGCTTCGGTTCGTCAACATCAAGTAGGACACTTGTTGTTCTTCTTTTCACTAATGATCTACCACTACTTATTCCTTTTACAATGCATTCATTCACCAAAGTGAAGTTCCTAATTCTTTTAATTAAGCACAGAGCTTCGCACGACAACTTTGCTCATTACGTACACTCACTAGTTCCTTATGAATATGTGCTACTGACTATCAGGCTTTCCAGAGAAACTAAGCAATGGACCATGTATACATTTGTCCACGATTTTATGTATTGAGCTTAATGTCATGATACATTATTACTTTCTGACTAGGACTAGGCGAGCTATCTCACGGCAGAATATTGAGCTCACATCGGCAACTGAAAAAAATATCACCACGACGTTCAGCGTGAGGTACGCGCGAGTAACACGTGCCTACAAAAGTATGGATAACATTACCTAGAAAAATAGCAATCGTAATTGAGATAGGCATATGTCATTAAGAATGAGATTTAATAAGGACAAGTAACATAGGTACATAATAATGGCTTAAGAAACAGTGCAGTCTCAACACAGAAACGAGTGTCAAAGTTTACATATCATGCTGAAGGCTCAAGACTGAAGTAGTTTCTCAGAACTGCCGGGGAAGAATTCGTCACCCCCCGTCAGCCCGTAGGGTTGCCAAACAGGTTTACTGTCTTTGTTTACTGTATCGCCAATTGGCGTTTTTTTTTTTTTTTTTCTTTTTTTTCCTAGAGTTTTTGAGTCTGTATCGCCTGTTTGGCGCTCCCGCTGCAAGCTGTTTGTTACACTAGAACAGCAGCACGAGTTCAAACCATCATCTATCTTATAATAGTTTGAATTCCTACTGGAGGTTCCTCTTAAAAACTATAATGTAAACAGCTAATGAAAGCTCTCTTCCGGCAAAGAAATATTTTATTCTCAAATACTTAAAGACGCCGAAATAATAATACCGGTTTGAAAACTATGAGCAAATGACATTTTATTAGAATCCCGAGATGCAATACTTATTTAAACATTATTGTTCTCCTAGGTCTCTTCCTGGGAACTGTAGTCTGCGGAAAATTAAAAATACACTCGTGGTAATTTCTTTTCACAGTTCTTACCATTGTGTGGTCATGAAAAATAGCCTGTGAGAAGCTAGGACGTCTTACCATTGTTGCACAGGATAAAAGAAAACGGAAAATATCGATGTTTTAGCTGCCACACGAGGGGAGAGAGAAGACGCAATCGTGTCCCTTCGCCTGACTTACACGCCATTCAAGAGGGAAAAACTGGTCAGACGACTTATTTTATAGAAAACGTCAGCGCTTTGAGAGCGTTTATATATCGAATTTCACAATGTGAGACTTGTTCTCATTCTAGAAAAATAACTTGGTGTTGAAAAATGTATTGTTTCAAAATAAAGGTAATTTCCAACAATTGGGCAGTTAAATTTTTAGATAATTGTTTCGTTTCGACCTTGTACAGACATTAGGTTATTTCGAAGCAGGAGATATGAAAAATGAGCAATGTCCTCGCCGGGAATCGCACCACGGACCTTTCAAAATACGCACCGAGCGTGCTGACTACTGCACCGCGAAGGAATGCTAAGAAGGCGGCAGAAATACCTCATATACACCTCCTTTTAAAGGGCGACTGAGCATAAGGGGAACCAATCTACAAATTCTGGTGGTCAAGCATCATCAATCATCACCTTTTTCAGTTCGGGCGCCACTGTAGATGACATTAGGTATTTCCGAAACGGAAAATGTGAAAAATAAGCAATACCATTGTCTGGAGTCTAACCAGGGACCTCTCGAAATATGCGCCGAGCGTTCTGACCACTGCAACACGAAGGCATGCTAAGAAGGCGGAGAAATACCTTATAATCCTACTTACGGAAGATACTCTGATAACAGTCGGAAAAACTCAGAGGCACTATCAGTATTTAAAGCATAACAGTATTTAAAGGATATGTTTGGTAATTGAGCCTTTTACAGGCATACGACCTCCTGCAGGTGCCAATGTAAGTATGGTAATAATCTGACAAAGGCCTGCTAGTCTTGAAATTTCAGTTTTTTTAGAAATAATGTGCTTAAATGCATTATGGTAAAAATATTAGCAGATAATATTGGGCAAATAAGTGGTTAAATAGGTTTTAAAAATAACGAGACTATTGATGCAGTCATGCAAGGTGATCTACGAAATTTTCAGAACATAATCTTATTGTAGCCCACAGGCATTCAGTTCATGGAACGAAAATGTAAAATATTAAATTAATAGATTAAAAAGTACAAATATATAGTCTGGCTTCAGTATATGGTAACTTAAATGAAATTTTAAATAGCATTGACCAAAATTTAATTTTTGAAAAGTGAGGCCAGAATGGATGAAATTCTGAAAAATTAACTTATGAGGGACCACCAACATATTTAATTTAACTTGGTTAAGAAGGTTTAAATAACCTGTCATTAAGTCCTTTAACTTAAAGTGCGCAACTCGTGATTACAATACAATTTCCGCTATGTGGTGTATTTAAGATAACATAAAGTATCAAAGTAAAATTAAAGTAATTAACTCTTTAAAATTCAAAAATCAAATTTCTTGCAAACATTTGTTCAGGATTCTACAAGCGTGAACAAATTCGGCTAGCAAACAACGAACGCTAGTCTAAGGCAGAACTGGGAGAGGAAATGTCACGTATGCAGCGTTGCTGGCAAAGCTCTCTCCTAACGTTCAAGATTTCAATTTTTATATATAGATAATTCACATTCTGTTAGGAGCTGAGGAAAGATAGGCAGTACAGATAAAAGAACGTGATAAGGGGTAGATTAACATAAACCTAACAGTTACGTTTACAGTTGCCCTCTTCAGATTTTAAATTCTTCCAAAACAAAGGTCATAATGACTTTGGTATAAAATATTACAGTTCTAAAACTAAGCTTGAGGCCATAGCTTTCATTTAAATTAAGCTAGAACATGTAGTTTGCAAATCAGTTTACATTACCGTTTACAGCAATTTCTGCATCTGATGTATTAGCTTAACACTCAGTTCCTTCCAGACTCTTCGAAGGAAAAATGTTTTCTTACATGCAGTATCTGTTTTCATCACATAATTAGTACGTAAACACGCGCCTTAAGATCTTCTGTTTAATATTGGATGAATTCCAGAAATCTAGGAAGCAAATAACAATTCAAAACAAATGGAAGGACTAAATAGCTCATTATGAGTTCAAATAAGCATTTAAGGCAGATATTTATTGACAGGCCATCGCCATTTCTGGCGTTTCGAAACTCCTGATCCAGGATACGTACGATGATTTTAATTAAGGTTGTAGAGACATTAGGTATTTTTTTTTTTTTTTTTTTTTTTTTTTTTTGGAAGCAGGAGAATGATAAATGAGCAACGCCTTCACCAGGAATTTAACCACGGACCTCTGGAATACGCGCCCGGCGGGAAAACCACCTCACTACGAAGGCATGCTAAGAAGGCGAGAAAATATACTCTCCGTTTTAAAGGGCTACTGTGGTTTAGGGTACCCAATCGCCACATCCTGGGTGTGGAGAATCATCATCCACCAGCCTTTTAGTTCGGGCGCCACTGTAAATATATTAGGTATTTTGGAAGCAGGAAAGATGGAAAACGAGTAACGCCCTCGCTGTGAATCGAACCACGGACTTCTGGAATACGCGCCCATCTTGCAGACCACAACACTACGAAGGCATGCTAGGAAGGCGGGAGAAATACCTTATAAGGTAAGATTTTTTCATATTATTAGCAATGCGTTAATATTTGTAAATAAAAATTAAATGTCAGTCTAATTCTTATTGTTTCCCGTTTTATTTATGCTCGTGTGACAAGCTAATGGCCAGTTGCTGAACGTGTGAAATAATTGAACTTTAGCAGTCACATTTTAGCTTTAGATTTCTGATACATAATAGTTTGACTGTTTGATGTGTAACATAAGACTAATAAGAGTATAGGACTAATACGAGATTACTATTCTTGCAAGTCTTCCAGAAAAGCATTTCTCGGTAAATGGGAAGCTTTTATGTGCTTTGCAACAAAATTATGTTCAGTTACATGCCATATACTTTGAAATGAGATACAGGCATTCTATTCAATGATTTCAGGCCTGATTAAAAGGAAATGTTTGCAATGGAAGCAAAGAAACACTCAAAATATACAAATATTTTTTTAACAATTTAATTTTTAATAATTTAATAATAATACAAATATTTTTAAATAATTTTTTAATATATTTTTTAATATTTAAGTATAAAAAATTCCCTTTTCTGATTTGATGGCAAGAAATATTTAATTTAAAATGTTTTAAACGCTATGTAATTTCATAAAGTCTCAAGTTTGCCTTAAAATTTTAGTAATTGAACTCAAATATCTGAGTGAACTTTGATGTACGCTCATAATATTGATATTAACTTCCATCGACATTTCCTGTGTTTTGTATTATGAAACTAAGGAAATCGGAAATTTGAAAGCGATAACTAATTTTTTTTGGAAATGCCAATGATGTCAATGTCACGCGTTTTTCAGTTAAGGTAAAGCGATACCAATTTAATTTATTATATGCTTATTATTGATACTGAAAATGTACTTTCGTTTCGCTCCTTCTTACTTGAATGCACTGACCTTGTAATAAGTAAAGATAGAGTAACTACTAGATTTCAAATGGTTTCTGATTATTACGCTCTTTGATGTTTGAAAGCAAATCATTCAGTGAAGAATCTTAGTAAGGCTATAGAGAAAAATCGTAAATCACTCAACAATCTAATTCATAACTCTAAATTCGTTAAAAAATTTTTTAAAGAAATACAGTGTGTTTCTTCAAAACTCTCCTGAAAGAATGTAAAGAGAGCTAAAGCGGACCGAAATAAGCAGAGTTGGCAATGGAATATGCGAGCAAAAATGGCATGTTGAGGTAGTATTGGGCGCCGCTTTTGACCGATAGGTAAAAGCGTTCTGCTGGTGTTAGTCCCTGAGCATCGTTACTCGAATGTGGAACTTACCAATAGGCATTTTATCTGTAAAAGCTGCGGCCAAGTTGTTCACTTCTGAGTTTGTGAAAATATATTTGCATCCAGAAATGGATAAATGATAGGGCACATCTGTAACTAGCAATCATTGTCTTACACGACTGCAACCAGTGTTTGACTAAAATTCTCTCATTTTACTCTTCAAACCTCTAAAAGCATTCAAAAAAATATTCAGTTTGTTTACTATGAGAAGCAATAACGGAGCTAAACTCCAACTTTGTTTAATAAAGACTTTAGAATAAGGAAAACTAAAAGTGTATATCACAAAACTTTCCTCCTTACATTGTTATGCCCACCAGCGGCCGAGCGGTGAAGAAGCTGAGCACTGGTAGTTTAGTTCGGGTTTCGAATCTCGGATAATGGAGTGGCTTCATGGGAGTTTTCGTGTTTTTCCAAATGGGTAATATGCATATGAGCCAGTTTCCTTTAGAAAGTCCTCCACTATGGCATTTCTTACCTCAGGTAGATAGCCTTCGCGTGCTTTGTCATAATTAAAACAAATCAAACCAAATCTTAGATGGATATGCTGTTTCATCTCTCGAATCCACATGTATAACATGACGATCCAGACGGCCTTTCATTCAAACGACCACAACCGCCCCAAAAGGCCGACAGTTCTGATGTAGTTTTTTTTTTTCCCTCCTTTAAGGTATGCAGTAGCAGGCGCAGTTTCCCCAAAAGCATTGTATCAGTTTATAAGGTATTTCTCCCACCTTCGTGGTGTAGTGGTCTGATTGCTTTTCGCGTATTCCAGAGGTCCGTCGTTCGATACCCGGTGAAGGCGTTGCTAATTTTTCAAGTCTCCTGCTTCTTAAAAATAACCTTATATCTCTATAAGTGGCGCCCGAACTATAAGGGTGGTGGATGATGACTCTCTACTCCCAGGATTTAGCGAGAGGTTCCCCTAGAAACCCCAGTAGCTCTTTAAAAGGGGAAGTATATAAGGTATTTCTCCCACCTTCTTGGCATGCCTTCGTGGTGTGATGGTCTGCACGCTGGGCGCGTATTCCAGAGGTCCGTGGTTCGATTCCCGGCGAAGGCGGTGCATAGTTTTCATCTTTCCTGCTTCCAAAATACCTGATGTCTCTACAAGTTTATTGCAGACAGCTTGTCCTTAAAGAATTTATTTATGGTCCTGAAAGTAACTTTATTTGCTAGAAGCAGAAAGGATGTAATTTGAAATCTTCACTCTTCTTTGTGCGTTAATGGATGGCGAGGGAAGGAAAATTGCTGTGACTCTCGAAAACCATTTCGGGCGGTTAGGTATTTTTGCATTCGCCCTTTTCTCTTACTTTGTTTGGTGAGATTTCTTAACAAAATACTAAGGGGACACTTTTGAAGCGTTATACTCGAGTAGTAGATATTTTATGATAGCTTGTCTGTCCAATACATTTACTGCTGTGGTGTGACATTACAATTTTTGCCTGACACACACACTACGCACTGATGCCGCTGCTCAATAAATTCCAATTTTGAATAAGATACCGATACTATCATTGAGTAAAAGGATTAGTTACATCAGGTAATACTTTTGTATCCTTCGGTTGGCCACGTATTTGCGGTATTGCTGCAGCTTTACAGTGAAAGCAGGAATGTCAACACATATGGCAGTTTACACTCATATAGTCTGGAACTCATATAGCCCGCTCTAAGAATGTATCGAATAGCGGAAAATGCTTAGGGAATTAACACGGATTTGCTCCATTTGGAATGCATTTATTGAGAAACCAGTTTAAAGTTATGATCCAAGAGAAGTACTCCAGCATTAAACTTACGGAAATTAAATCTTAGATCAACTATGAACTAGAATTTAGAAAATCTTTACGCCTATCGCTCGTATTTACGTGAATCTGATATTAACTTGACACAGGTAGAAGAAAGGAAATATTATTTTAAAGGTAATTAAATGTTTCTAATAAAACGCATTATTTAATATGAAAATCTGAACAACAAATTCATACTGAACTTGATATTTTAGAATCTTCCTCTAATAACATATTCTTAAAAATGTATAAAATTTTCCCATGAGCTTTCCTTGTAAGCTAAAACTTTGCTTCAGCTTATTTATAATATGTCACTAGTGACCCACGAAACTATATTATATATTACAAGAAATTTCAATTTAATTAAAAATTAATTTATTCATTCAGTAAAAATTTTTCCGAAAAGAAAGGAAAACATCACAAGTTAGATCTGCTGCAAAAAATGAAAGTCGGAATAATTTAAAACCCTGAAGTTTCACAACAGCGGTAGAGTAACATTACACTCTTGTACATACACAAAAGTTTTCAAGTGTAAAATCTGTCAAGAAATTAAATGTAAGAACTTTATTTTATGAAATGTTATTCTTAAACAAATTACTCGTATTGGCATGTTTCACTTAAATCTCTTTTCGCTTCTTTCCATATTCGGAAACAGGCAGTTGAATTTTCTTCGCAAAAGGATAGCAAACGGGATTCCCAATTCAATTGAATGACATAAATTGCCGAAGCAACGCCATAAAGTTCCCATTGGAGCAGTATATATTTTCTGGGTCATAAACGTCAAGACAAACTATTGCACAGCCATCTGCGTATCGATCCTCTCTACTCAATTCACATACCTCAGTCATGTGCTAAGTTATTTTAATCACTTACTGTTATTGAAAAAAAAAATGACGTCTTCTGCCTAACAGTATATTAAAAGGGCGGATAACCTCGGGTATTTCACACTGAATAAGAATCTCAATCCTGTTGAATTCTATTCCTCGTAAACAAACTCGATTTCACAGAAATTTCGGGTATCTGGTTTTTCTCAAACGGAAAGTAGCTTTATTGGATATAAACCACTCACAACCGCGCTTATTTCAATTCAGTAGCACATTTTTCTCTTACTATTTCGGCTTTTCAAAGCAATTCAATTTAGAATTTTATTTCAAACTGGTAATTGATCATAAACGGTTTTTGCTTTCATTCTGGTACAGATGCTTCCCATACGTGTGTTAAAAGATATTTCGTGGAAGAAAGCCATTTGAAAAGATGATATAAACTCGCAGGAACCACGTACTTTTGGGTCAGCAAATAAATGATACAAATGTCCAAGTTTTTATTTCTATAAGTTGCTGAACACGAGAAAGTAATATTCGTATATTTCACACTGAGCTACCATACAGTTTCTTTGGTGAGTATAGAAAAAAAGGGTTGTGTCTTTATTTAAGTTCAAACAAAATAGCTCATTTTAAATGGTTATAGTTAGCTTTAGACTTAAGTAGTGAAGTAAAAAAATTCTCAAAAACAAAAATGTAAAATCATTAGAATTATTCTTCAGATCTCTAAATTCTGCATTTCTTTAGCCTTGCTGTCAGAGTTTACTGAAACAGAGAATGTGTGTGTGTGTGTGTGATTATGGCAAAGCCTCGAGGGCTATCTGCCTAAGAGGAGGGATGCCTTCGTGGAGGACTTTCTAAAGGAAACTGGCTCGTATACACGTTACACATGGGGAAAACCACGAAAACGCCCATGCAGCCAGCCCGTTCGCGGGATTCGAACCTCGGACCGAACTACCAGTGTTCAGCGACTTTACCGCTCGGCCGCTGGTGGGCCTCATTAGAAGAATTACATAAGTTTCTAGGCAAAGATTTAATTAATTTTCCATTTAAAACAGGCATCTTCTGTTTGCGAGATTTCCATCGTATACTCCGTAAAGAAAAATTACGAATGCATTTCCGAATGCATTTAAATCCTAGAATGAAAGAAGATAGAGAGCTTTTCAGTTATAAGATCAGGCTTTTTTTAGACAGGATTTTCCACTTGCTTTTAAATTCCATCAACAAATGATGCACTGTGAAATAGTCCTTTTATTTTTTATCATTTATAAATCAGCCTACGACATTTTAAAATGAGGTAAAAAATCCGATTAAATATAGAGCTTCATTTAAAGTGGAAGCAAATATTTGTTTCTAAAATAATTCTTAAACAGTGCTACCTGTATTTTTAAATAAATAGATTTTTAATCTAATGAGGTGTTATTGTGAATTCGCTAATTTAAACACATTTCTAGGTATCAAATTATTTGTCATTAGAAGAATTGTGTGTGTGTGTATGATTATGGCAAAGCCACGAGGGCTATCTGCCTAAGAGGAGGGATGCCTTCGTGGAGGGCTTTCTAAGGGAAACTGGCTCGTATACACGTTACACATGGGGAAAGCCATGAAAACGCCCATGCAGCCAGCCTGTTTGCGAGATTCGAACCTCGGACCGAACTACCAGTGTTCAGCGATTTTACCGCTCGGCCGCTGGTGGGCCGAAACAGAGAATGAAAACTAAAGTCAGATCTAGATAATACCTTACAAGAACTTTTCTTTTGAATACATAATTTTTTATCTATGTAATATTTAACTCACATACAAAACTATAAAAGAATTCCGTGCAGAGTTTATATATTTTATGAGGGAAAAATGTAACTGTAATTATATGTTTGCAACGTAAATAAAATGACTGATATTAATGAACGTACTCCGCTTTTTGAAAATCATTATTATCTTCAAACTCGTGATATTAAATTCACGCTTAAGCCTTTTGTACTTAATTTTTTAACTTTAATATATAAACCAAGTTCGCATAAAACGGAAAATGTAAATTATAGCCTATATCAGGGGTTCTCAACCGGTGGTACGCAAGGAAAAATTAGGTGGTACGCAAAGAAGCAAAGGATTTTTAACTATAAAATTCAAAAATTAAAACCCCAACATCGTGATTGAGTTTTTTCTCTAACACTCGTAAATTTATGCGATCTGAGCTTTGTTTAAGAGTAGTGGTGGTAGTAGATCCTTGTAGTGGTGGTACTAAAGGTTTTCAGGTTTTGTTTAGATGGTGCGCGTTAGTCAAAAGGTTGAGAACCTGTGGCCTATATAATTTCTTGTTTAATTCGACTACCTGCTTGCAATACGCAGTATTTCGGATTTAATGGAAAAGTAGTTTTAAAGTAGCTTTAGCTTCAACAAATGAAATATAAATTAATGTATATTGTAATGCACGAGTTAATTGCAAATCTAAGAATAAACACTCCAATCGAAACAATACAAATTAAACTCCTACGTACATCTGGGAAACAAATCGCAGATTGATTTATTGACATTTCTTGAAATTTTAACCCTCTGAGGCAGATATAATTATCTCCAAGGGAAACTAATGTTAACAAATCTTCCTGTCTGTAGTTATATGGTTTGCCTTTAAATGTTTCACTTAATTAGACTAAACACTAAAATATGAAATCAAGAAGTAAACCTTGCTACAAACTTAATAATCTTCTTTATTACACAACATAATAATATTAAACAGAAGTTTAAATAGTCACAAATTGCAGCTGCAATAAAATTCTTTTTTAAGTTCTAACCACTCTTAACTTCTTCAGATAGGCAGGAATTTGGATAATGCAAAGCAAATTAGGACTACGTGCCTAAAGAAAATGATGCTTCCGTGGGGTCTTTCTAAAGAACACTGGCTCGTATTCATGTTACATATAAAGAAAGCTGTTGAATAGCTGATATTTTAGGTGTATTAAATTTTTAAACTTTAAAACTTGCTTGGCTTTACAAAATTTGTGCCGGACAAAACTACTAAAATAAAGAATAATAAAATTCTTTACAAAAATAATCTGAAAACTCTGAACTCTAAGCTCTGTAGAATAGGAGAGGAACTGTGTGATTGATCTATCCCACAATACATTTAGTCAACTCTTCTAGAATCAACAATTAATTCAATCAAAGCAAATTCACACTCAATAAAACTTAACCTGAAAAATAAAGAGGAATAAATCTTCGCCGATGCTCGGGTAAAAATAGAATGCTATCTTTCAGCAAAATGATTCATTCAAGTCATTTACTAAATTAACTTAACAGCAAATAAAATCAGCTTCATTAATTCAAAAACCTCACAAACACCAGAGAAGAAATATTCATAAACAATCAAATCAGTTCCTCAAAAGAAAATCAATCAATAGTTTAAATACAATTCGGGCACCTAAATATCATTACAATTTATCCACAAACAGCATTTAAATAATAATAATAAGTGGTTAGTACACAAATTAAAGGTTGCGTTGTGAAAACCTAACTAAAAATTATTACCAAGACCCCAAATAAAAACTCCAAGCTTCTTAAAAGCATTAAGAGCCAAACTATTGGAGTAAAATGGCAGACCCAAGTAAGGTAACAACAAAATCACAAACTAAACATAAAATATACTAATCAAACCCATTTATTAATTTCTTGAATATTCAGATAGCTGCGAATAACTCATCAGTATTCTACAAAATTAACCTTAAAAGGTAAAATAACACATATGTCATTCCAACAATTACACTCATATTAATAGTAAGCATATTATATACAATTTTTAGCATTTCATAAACTCGCAATTTATGATCATTACTTGGTTCCTGTATATTAATGTAATTTATCATTACTTAGTCACAGCAGCTTCGATCGAAAAGACAAGGAAAAAAATTCATTGACCATCATTGACTGAATATTAGGGAGTTTTAATAGTTCAACAGATCGTCCAAATTATTTCGTTGACCATCGAAGAAATCTCCACAGAAACCCAAACCGTCCTGACTGCCGGATGCAGATCAAGAGTACTTACGTCTATCGGGAACGGTTCATAAATCAGGACCCAAGGAAAAATACTTGCATCTAGAACACTTCCCGAATATCTATTTAAAGTTCTCGGGAAAATATAATGAAGAAGTGACGATGCCATATTTTTTGTTGAGCTTTTGTCATTGCTTAATCGTGAGAAACCAAAATTAGACCCCCAGCTAACAAGCGGAAAAACTAAATATAACAATCAAACTGTCCCTTACGAATGAATTTACAGAACGCCCTTTTCCGAAAGAAACTGATTTATTCAACAACGTGTTGCATTCACGAAAGAAAGTGCAGAAACACGTCAATTAAGACTTCCTTTCACCAACCCAGTAACCGAAACCCCCCCACGAAAAGATGGCGAAACAACCCTACATACTGCTTTTTGTTCTTCTGTAAACGTAGAAGCTATTCTCACAGATGTCTTTTCCGTCCAAAGAACACAGTGGGTTTGTTGACAAACGCAGAACTTTCAAGAACGATGAATGTCTACCATTTCTTTGGGAAAAAGGACAGAAAGTTCAGGAAAAAGGACAGAAAAGTTCAGGCTGATTAACTCGTTGAATATCACACTTGAATTGAAACTTTTCTATCCATCCAACAGTTCCTTATCATTGAAAATCGAACTTTGTCGCCTTGAAAATGCAATCGTTTTCCTAACTAAACACAAATACAGTAAATGATGCGCTTACTTTAGCAACAATTAATAAATATAATCATTTTCTTGAGACTTTTAATCACGTGTCATTTTCTCATGTTCAACTCATATCAGTCATACTGCATCATTGCCTATACTTATATAGTTCATGAGTTTTATTCACATTGCTTTTCACGTGTTATTAATCAAATTTGTTTTATAACCTACTACGGAAGCACAACCTTATTTTTGAGTAGCGTATTGATAGCTTTCCAATATTTGAAATTTATTTGTAAAGTGCATTCGATTATTCTGAAAACTGTGTTAATAACATTACATAGATCATTCTGTTTTTGCAAGTGGGCCATATTTTGCTGCATGATTTTTGAAGTTTGCAGTGCTTGCAGGAGCAATATTTTTATGAGCCTCTCAAATACTCGAATAAGATCTTACCTATTCTTTTCTATATTATGTGAATAGAACGCTTTAGGATTAACTTTATATGTTTTTAAACATCTTTAATTATTAATTGACAGTAACATTTTGTGACAGATTGTTTAATAACAAATATTTCCGTTTAAGTTCTTTATCAGCATCGAAATGCGTTAATGTCTGTACATATGTATGAGTTTTAGTATGTCCTTAATTCATCACAATCTGTTTGAGTTCTGATTACCTACTGTAAACATTACTTGCCATGAGAAAATTTTCATTAAAGCTCGAAAGGAAATAAATATCCCATACTTCTCACTATTGGAAAATTTAAATGATTTAAGAAATAGGTGGTAGTAAAAAGTGTTGTTAATACTCTGAAGTTGTATCGAGGTAAAGCAGATTCGTTTCGCTATCCCATTTGTTTAAAAAGCTGCATTATCAACAAGCTATCGATGTATGACGAAAAACCCTTTAACAATTTAGAAATGAAGAGCGCACCATAGGCGCATATACTTTGCTGTTAACGAGATTGCAAAGCTAAGATTATGCTGCTGAAGCGTTTGAAGAGAATTATTCTACAAATGTCGTTAGGACGCAAAAGGGGTAGCTATCGAGGCCTTCCGGCCAATTTAACAGTTATGTGGAAGCGCTTGACAAGGTCATAAAGAACACCTAAAACTCCGGCGGTAACAGCGTTGAAGATGGAGATGAATGTCGAATCCGATGAAGCGTGAAAATTGTTAAGTGTAATAACGGATAAGTTTCCACCGCTCATCACTCTTCAAATCCCTCACGTGCAAAAAGAAACCTGAGTTTTTCGAATAAAAATAAAATCGCGACATTTTTGGTGTAAGGACACAAACCAAACCATGCTACTCAATTGCTTTGCTTTGGAAATTTAGTCGCGTAAAATGTATATTTAATTAAATATTTAAAAATTATATTCCTTAAGTACATTAAGATCCATGAGTGTTGTTGTTTTTCGTTTCTTAATATTCCTAAAGATTGGAGCTACCCAATACACATTTAGCATGAAATATTTTTTCGCATGATTGAACTATGAATCAGAACTAATAAGAAAATTATAAACCTAAAGTCTATTGAATGTATACTAATTTAATCGAGACTTGATAATATTTTACCTGGCTAGGGAAATTTGCATTTTTTTCACTTAAAACACCTTATTTTACACAGAACATAGATGAACATTTAACATATGAATTTCAAAGTGATGAAATGCATTTATATTAAGAAGAAAGTATGTTTCGAAGAAGTTAAATGGTTACCTTTAAATTGAAGGTTAATACCGGATGTCTTCTATTTGCGAAAGGGACATCCAGCGCTAAACAGGAAATATATTCCTACCGTTTTAATTCTATTTCTCAAAAAAAAAAAAAAAAAAAAAAAATGTTTTGGTAGTTGGGTCCAAATTCATATAAAATTTTGTAACAGCAAGCAGTTAGTTTTAATCGTTAAAGATAAGAACAGGAAATAAAATTAGATAGAGTTAAGGAAAAAATTGCTTGCATATTGAAAACATGTCACTATAAAAATTTGCGAAAAGTGTTACTGTATACTTTTTCCTTATTTAGAAACTCTTCTGGTTGAGAAACGTTTCTGTGATTCTAAGTAAATTTCAACTTAAAATTTACACATTAAGGCCACAAAACTCCTCATATTACTTTATCGAATTAATCTGAATACCATGATTTACAGTAATTTCTGTGAAAAGGAGCTTGTATACTGTGCATGTGCGAATAATATCATACTATACATTTCCTAACTATTCAAATAATTTCTGTTTCTTAAGCTTAGCTAATAATGCAAAGAGAAATGCAGGCCTTCCAGTTTTAGCCTGGAAGCGTTCATCTCTTCCTCCAAATGTTGCTAGAATTGGATATTTATACCCAGATTTTTGAACAAAGAGTTTATTAGTAGCAGATGTATACAATTCACTTAAAAGTTCAATACAAATATTTCAAGATATATTAGCTTGCAAAGTTTCATGTAAATGAAATGTTTAAAGATCAGAATAGTCTATAAAAGTTTGAAAGCACAAATATAACAATAACTAATAGTAAAAATTCTGAAACATTTCCCGATTTACCAAATAAAGGATTATCCGTTACCTCTTTCAAGTTCGCAAATAGTATACGGAGTAGGATGCTGCTTGCATAAAATATTAAACCAATGTCTTTCAGGCTCTAACAGACTGACAAACAAAATATAGCTCTAGTCTGAAGCAAAATGACAATGTCTTACGAAGGTTAAAATAACCTTTTGTCTAACACTTGAAATTGAATAGAAGGCATTGTTTGTGCTACAGAACGAAACTCTGTCACTTTTGAGTATTTAAAATAACATAAATTCAAATTCAAATATAAGTAACCTAGTTTGAGCCTGCACACAAAATAACCTGCTTAAGCTAGCCCAAGTAATTAACGCTCAGTATCTAACGTCGGCTAGCAAAATGGCTAAAGCCGGAATAACTTTAGAAGAGCTGGCGATAGTACGTGAACTGCAAGTGAGGCTTTCAGAAGCTCTAAAGCATTCAAACCCTCTAATTTGCTTTGTAGTTAGGACTATGAAAAGAATAAGTTACTGCAAAGTGTCGAATCATGATAATTAGTTAATCAGCATTAAATCCTACAACTGTAAATAACAAAAAAAAAAAAAAAAAAATTCGAATATATAAAATGCGTAATAGAAATTTCAATCATTATATGTTTCATATACTGTAGACATAATTTAAAATATTGTAAGCACTATCTTCCTTTTTAGTAAATCCCAGAAAGGAAATTCTTTATTTCATGGTTTTGGGATGGATAAATATTTTTCGATGACAAAACTTATTTTATGAAATACGAAAAATATTTTTTTCATTTGAATGCTTCCATTCATTCGATAAAGAATAGATAAATTAACGTAATTAAACTTCATTTTACTTTTTTCCTTAAAACTATTAGCACCTCCTATGAAAACAATAAGTAAATTACCTAAAATATTGCTATTATTATACCGCATGTAGAAAAGAATGGGGGACGAAAACTCAATATCCTATTGTAAAATCATTCTAAAGTAATTCCTAACTTTGAATTAAAAAACTAAGAACAGTGAGTCTTGTGCAGATGTATTTGATATACTGTTCAGTTGATCATAAAACAGAGAAATTTCAGTACCTCACAAAATAGTTCTCCCCAAAACTTTAGAAATATCCTTTTCATAATATTTTCCATAAAATTCTGCGTTTCGAAAGCGAATAAAAAGGTCTGCTGACCTATTTTATTTTTTAGAAGACTAATACTTTCTAGTCACATTTAAAATTAATATTATTTTAAAATTTTGATTGGCCTGGCCTCATTTTCTTCTGAAAACACAAATACACACATATATATATTCTTACTATATATATTTAGCAATGAAATTCATTTCATTTTTTTTTCCTTTAATCACGAGGAATGACTTTTGAATTGAAGAGCGTACAATATTTTGAGAAGAATTATCGCCCATTACTGAAAATTATTTACGAAAGCGAGATGCATTCATATGTAATTAAAATACAGAAGCACATGAAACAGCTGATGCATTTTCTTGTGTCCGAATTAAAGCCTTTCTAAAGAACATATTTCAGCATCTTCGTTATTTATTTACTTGAGTTAAATTTCCAGAACTTCATTCAGGCATTTCATTATTGTTCAATGATTTTATCGACTTAACAACTGGTGGTCCTAAGAACATTATAAAAATATTTTTTAGTTAGGTGGAATAATTATTTCTCGATAATTGAAAGAAGTTCATGGCATCGATTTCAAATGCACGTGGTGTCTATAAAACATCAAATAAACAGAATAAAATTAACGAATTTTCGGCCGATTGCTACCATGACACATAAGCAAAACGAATAAAACTGCTTTTTTATTGAAAAATATTCGTTTACTTATGCAGTTCGATTTCATTAAATTGTAAATTACTAAAGAAAAACGTATTAAATATAAAAGTGGAATTGTCAAGAAATTGCATCGGACAATGTGGAGTTACCAGTTAGGGTCTAACACCTTTTGCATGAGTCTCGAAATGTGAAAAAAATAATGTTGTTGGCATTCGTTGTAAAACCATTTTGAACATCATTAACTGTAATGCATAAAGTTATAACAGCAAGTATTTCTTCCGACTGGAAGTATAGAAGTAATAAAGCACAATTAGATGGATTAATTCGATATTATGTCCACAGGGAAATCTTTTTCATTAGCATATTTATTTATGGCCAACCTGAAAATAAATTCTTAGCCAAGTGGAAGCATATAAAGCTAAACCGAATATTACAAGTGAAGCGTAAACTGAACAGAGCTGAATTAGATAAAAATATCAGAATTTGGAAACTTTACTGTTTTTGATATATGATCATTTGTGTACAAGTATACATGCACACTTGTACACAAATGCATGATACACATGATACACATGTGTACATGATACACATGATCATTTGCGTACATATTTAACATACTTGAAATGAAGCATGCGATTAAAACAAATATGGATCTCTCTTACCATTGTGAAATTAATGACATTTTATTTTAGACCTGAAGAAGAATTTTCTTGCAGGCACAGTTTGAAAAACGTCTGCTCTGCATTTCAGCATAGTTTCGCCTGAAATGTACTTTATATGTACTGAATATTATTTTACATCTATATCCCTGACTTAAAATATTTAAAACTGTTGTTTTTGGAAAAACTTTTTCTAGTCCAAAAAATAATTGTTTAATCTGGAA
Organism: Stegodyphus dumicola; assembly: GCF_044657685.1. Lineage (NCBI taxonomy): Eukaryota > Metazoa > Arthropoda > Arachnida > Araneae > Eresidae > Stegodyphus > Stegodyphus dumicola. The sequence goes on from NC_140781.1 coordinate 164,151,984, forward strand.
ATTAAATGTTGATTCTTCTCTCCAGTTAAAACATACGAAATGTCAAAACTGAGAAAATTTAAAATTTAGATTAACTATAATATTAAAGAAACAGTCTAAGCTGAAAGCGAATCTGAGTTTGAATTCATCTTTATTGAAATGACTTTTTCATTTAATACAGCACAGTCATTGAAAATACGTTGCATTAAATACCCAGATGATTTCCAATAACTTCAAAATTCCATTCTGGGGGCAAAAATCAGTGAAAATGCTGACGTAAGTGGCTTTCAGTCGTTGATTTTTATATCGAGAAACATGGATTAGTTTCCTGAAATATCTACTCTTCTGATGTACAAGAAGAAAATGAAGCAGCAATTATTTTCCCAATTTGTCAACTTTTTAATCTAACACATAGAATAAATTACCACATGGGTTCTACCTGTTTCAGACTCTCCTTCTACGATTTTCTAAGTGGCAACAATTAGAAAAGTGTAGTATTACTTTCGAAATCATTTGCCGATATTTTTAAAGCAATAGCAGACATCCAAATGGAAAGTCGTTTCATTAGGAAACATTATATTTTTATATTTGTTTCCAAATGATATGCATTTCTTAAGTATTTTTGTGCACACATTTATGCCATTTTCAGCGACAGAAGATAAGGTTTCGGATTCATAAAGCATGCTGTTGGCTTTAAAATACTACGCCAAATCCTATAGGTGTTCAGAACCATTTTCAGATTCAGCGACATGTACAACTAATCTATGGTGTCTTGAAAGTAATCCTAGACTACTTATGTAATTGTATTTTCTATAGTTCTTAAGTTTTTTTCAAATGCTTGTTTGTTGTCTATAGATTCCGTAATAGTTGCATGATTTTTCATAAATATTACTAACAAGGATGTGATGTGGCAAGGGTTACAGAACAAAACGCCTCCGGAGTAGGTCTTTGTCCAGGTGTTAACCATACAAAGATTGTTGCCAACATGGCGGATGTATTCTGTATCAAGTCTAAGTTACATTAGAGCATTTAAAGATTAGATGAACACTAGAAGTGCAAACAGTATGCATATACACGCATATAAACATTATATACAAGCGTAGTTTATTTAGACATGAATAAGTACTTATGAAGTAGTCTGGGTATATACAAAGAAAGGGCTTTCACAATTTTGAATAATACTCTGCGGTGCAGATTGTAAGAGCAAAAGATATGAGACGATTTATAGTTATGCACATTTTTTTGAAGTTTTAGTCTCCCTCTTGAGATGAAAGTGAAACTACATTTCGAGTGTTGGAATCGCTCATCATAGCACAGTAATTTAATATCTGATACAATTTAGTTAGAGCATAAGGAACAGACTTTCCGCCCATGCTGCCCAGTAAAGCATTGGATTTTGCAGTAGGCTGTTGCTTTGCATTGGAATACGTAAACGGATAGTGATCGGGAGTGCTTCTGCTGCACATTGGCATTGATCTGATGACACGTGTTGCAGAAATGTTTCCTCTATGCCAGCGGTTCTCAGCCTTTTGACTAACGCGTACCATCTAAACAAAAATTGAAAACCTTTTGTACCACCACCACTCTTGACCAAAGCTCAGATCGTACAAATTTACGAGTGTTAGAGAAAAAAAACTCAGTCAGGATGTTTGGGTTTTAGTTTTTGAATTTAATAGTTAAAAATACTTCTTTGCGTACCATCTATGTTTCTCTTGCGTACCATAGGTGGGACGCGTACCGGTTGAGAATCCCTGCTCTATGCAAATAGCACCAAGTAACTATGGAAACTGAAGGTATTTAAGTTCTTTAGTTTTTAATTTTCAAGCATGAGCGATTGAAATTAATGCGAATAAAGTTCATAAACAGTCGGAGAAGAAATCTTCTACAATTTTCTACGAATCATAGTTAACTATATTAAATTTCTCTCTTTTTCTCCGGGACTTTTATTTTAACTAGTTTTTCATAGAAATAACAACTAATTTGCTTTTGACGTTCTTTATTTTTCAGTATTTAGCTTCTTGAATTGAAGCTCAACCTGAAATTGAACGCATTTCGCTTCATCTGTCATATTATTCTACGTTATACCTTTTCTCAGATAAAATAATTTCCAGGAAAATTAAATGCACTAATTTTATAAGACCTTTGATTTCTGCTTTAAATAATTGAGATCAAAATAGAATTTTAATCGAAAAAAATATTTTACAATGTTTTATCCTAATGTTAAAACTTCCACATTCTTTTACTGTATCACTTTGTTTACCCTGTAAGAAATACTGCTTTAAGTGTAAAACGTAAAACAATCAATACCATTTAAATTATTTTCAGGTACATAACTACGAAGAACTTTTCCATGAACACTGCCCATTTAATAATATTGCCAAGGAGGTATATGATACATTTTTTCACATTTTAGGCAATACACTCTTTCCATGTCTTGAATAAATACGCTTTGAAAATTTTATATGTTTTGCTTTTCATATTATTTGTTACGAATCCAGAAAGCATAAATCTTTCGCATCAATAAAACTGACATATATTACTGTTCGAAATAAATGACTGAAGTAGCGAAAGGCAAAAATAATCAACGCAGTGCCTTGCTGTGAGATCATTTATAGCAGAGTATTGGAAAAGTAATTCCTTAACAACATAACGAGACAATATACATGCTAAGACTGAACTGGAAGTATTTAAAACAAATGAACGTAAATTGTAAAAGCAATAAAATTATATTTCTTTGGCTGTAATGAGCTAATCATAGTTGTACATTTTTGCTTAATTAACTTGTGAATCTCCAAAAATCTGAATTATTGTACTTACAAATATTTGAAAGCAAATCAGGTATTTTCGTGGTTTTCCTCACGTATAACGCGAATACTTACCTGTTTACCTAAGGACATCTTTAAAGATATCCGTCCCATTAGATAGCCCTCGTGTCCTTTGTAGTAATTTAAACAAATAAGCAGCATGTCAAAGTTACACAGCGTAAAAGTTGTTATTAGCCATAATATTTTGTTAAAAATTACCGTTTCTCTTTACAACTCAGAGAAAATTTACATCCGCTGCTCTTTCGAGTCATTAATGATGGGTAACTAATTATTACTAGAAGTTGATTTGCTTTCTTAAATACGACAAAGTGCCCCAAAACTGTCTGCCTAAAGGTAGAGATGCCTTCGTAAAGGCTTCTCTAAAAAAAAAACTGGCTCGTATTCACGTTACACATGAGGAAAACCATGAAAAACAAACACGCAGTCGCACCGTTCACCTGGAATCAAACGAGGGTATAACTTCCAGTACTGAGAGAATTTAACAACTCAGACACTGGCGAGGTAGCTGTTAAACAGAGGGATAAATAAGTTAAAATATTCATCAACTTGGATATTAAAAATTTCAATTTATATACACGAAAATATAGTGAAAGCAAACTCAAGTCTAATTCCTTATTAATGGCGATTGTTTCTTGAAATCCCTTAACTGATAGCTATTCTCTCAGTTGCGTATAATATTTTCTCCCTCCTCCTAGCATGCTTTCATGGTGTAATTGGAAGCACGTCGCATATTCGAGATGTCCTGGTTCGAGTCCCGGCCGGGGCGCGTAATGGCAGACCGCACATTGAGTTGAAAAGTGTAAGTGAATTTCGCTTACTGCGCATGCTTGATGCTGTACCTTTGGCGCGGGGAGAAATATTGGCGACTAAGCAACCCTACGTTAGCTTATTCGTGATCTCCATGGCTGTCGAGTGTGTTCGAGTGATGTTTAAAATTGCAATGTTGTGGAACTTTGCTTATTAGTTATTTTAACGTCCATGCCGATTGCACTTGCTTATTTTTCTAATATATGTTTCATTTTAATTTGTCAATAACAGTGCATTTAATATTTGTTAACATATATTCGTAATAATTCGTTATTTAAATGTAATTTATTTACATGTTGCAATTCAGTAATTGTAAACTGGAGTATCTCGCTTAGTTTGTTAGCGTATATTCGCGCTTTTATTTTCTCATTTCAAAGAATTTAATAACTAGCATTAAAGAATTGTAAAATTTCTTCAGTGTTATTTGCAAGCACTTGTTATATTCCTCAGTGTTTCTTTATGTATGTACGAATGGAACGTATGGTAAATCCTGAATTGTTTTTATTGCTTAAAAGTATAATGAATAAATTTTCAACTAATATATCCTAAATTTCAGTCTTTTTCTGAACGAAAATTTGTACAGTTCCAAAGGAATGTGCAGAATTTCATAAGTATTATATTTTACATTTTGAATGTAAACACTGCTTCACATTACTTCGCAATAATTTCAGCTTTCTAGTTGTTTGAGCAGTACAGCAAAAAATAGTATTTTAACACAGTAATTAATTTACATTTACATTATACTCTACGAAGATTTAAACGCAAGATTTGTTTACAATTAGATGGCGATACATCTACCATATACCGTATTTATCTTCTTTTCAAATCGCGCCAACATAGTAATTACGCCAAATTGTTTTCTGGGCATGCGCAGTATGCGACATTCGTTTAACACTGTTCAACTCAATGTTCGGTCTGCCATTACGCGGGCGGGGCGTTGCTCAATTTCATGTTTCAAAAAATTCTAATGGTTCTACATTGGCGCCCGAACTAAAAAGGTCATGGACGTATTTTCTCATCACCAGGATTTAGCGATTGGGTTCCCTAATCTTAGTCGTCCTTTAAAAGGAGGAGAATATAAGGTATTTTCTCCCTCCTTCCACCATGAGTTTTAGGTATAAAGGTAGCACAGTCGGCACGTGTTCGAGAGATCTAAACTGAATGACGGCGAGACCACTGTTCATTTTTCATGTCTCCTGCTTAAAAATAACCTAACGACTTTAAAAGGGAAAAAACAGGAACTGCACCGAGTGACAAACTAGTAATGATGCTAGCTCCTTTACAGAATTCTGGTTCTTTTATCTTAATTAAATTTGCATTTTAGATTCATGAGTCGGAAAATTTGCAATCAACATGATCGAATGACTCTAAAGCAATGGAAAATAAAAGCCTAAATATAACTTGTAAAGACCTGGGGGACAATAATTCTCATGACCCGCGGAAAGGTAAAAGTAAAAGAATTTTCTTTTCATTCAGTCCTTTATAAAGAAATATTAGACGAAAGTATCCTATTGATGTAGACATTATCATATCAACAGGAATCGAATTTGAAATTATAGAAATTACATTACGCAAACTATGCATCTCACATTACGCCGCTGGTACGAAAAAAAAGGATTCAGATTTTATTGACTGGCCTGCTATGATCTAAATCATTGATTCTTATGTATATCTTGAACCTTTTATTACAGGATCCTTAGCAAGCAGTCTCTTGAAAGTTTTTAGTCCCATTTTACTTTTTATCATTTAACAATGTGGAATAAATACCGCGAACGCAGTACAACAGCTTAGAAAGCTCTCATATATATGAAATAACGTATAAAAAACTATATATATGCAGGTGTGTGTGTGTGATTGTGTGACATTTTTGAATTATTTAATAACCGTTAGTGCATAATTGTTTAAAGACTATACTTCGCTGCTAAAAAAAAATTCTTTATTAAAAAATGTATTAAAAATTTCTTTGTGACGGAGATTGGTAAATGTGACTTTGCTGTGTAGCGAATTTAATTTAATTAAACGATTCATAAAAATCAAAACTTTAATTTGTAATTATTCAAAATTTGAGCTACACAAGTTTGGTTATATTCTTTTTTGGCTTATTAATTCTAGTGTAATATTTTGGCTTTGAGTTTAAGCGAACTGCGTCTTCAATCTTGTACACGCAAACAATGGATTTAGTTGAATTTTTTCACGTAATAAACTCAGTTTTTCATGTCAAAAATTAATTTAATTTCTTAGTATTTAATATCATTAGTTGCAGAAAAATTAGCTCTTTAATTTGACATAACTTTCGTTTTTCTAACTTTAATTGCATTTCAGTTATGAGCTTTAATTAGTAGATTTTTTTTCGTTTGCTTGTGATTTAGGGAAAAGGGGATGAAATGCCCTTTTTTCCGGTTGAAAAGTCACTTTTTGCGAGTTTCAGCATTCTTTCGTTGGGTCGGCTTGCAGGGTTGTTGAAATTTCTAATTTCCCCTTCCACAAGGCGGGGTTATTTTGGTGAGGGTTTGGCGACATAGAATTTCCGTTGAGGTTTCAAAGTAGTGGATTTGGCGAGTTTGCTAACATGAGGGAATGCTGTTGTTGCAACTATTTTAACTTTTGGCGAAGAGTGGGTTGTGCCAACTTGGCAGTCCAGCGTCCTCCCTTTTAACGGGTTGTTGGGGGACGAGCACACTGCGTTCTTGAATTGCCTTCTGATGCGGTCCGAGGCGGCAGCTGATTCCGCCGAGAAATGGATGGAACTCCTGTTGGGACCTAACGGCCCCTTGGCTAAGCGCCTTGAGCGCGGGGCGTATGTTTGTCCTTTTGTCTCTTCAATAATTCAAAAGTTTCCTTCTTCAATTTATTTTCCTTCATGTGAAAAAAAAAAAAAAAAGAAAATTTTAAATCCTTACTTGATCTACGAAAAAGATAAAACAGAAAAGGGTGATGAATGCACCCAGTTCTCAACCATCTGATGGTCGCTATACTCTGAATGGAAATAATATATTTTCACCACCAATGTTCCTGAGATCTCCTAGATGTTGACTCGTCGTTTCCCTCTGAAGATGTCCGAAGTTGTCTGAAGAATTTGTTCATCATTACTCTCTTCGTCTCTCCAATAAGGGACTGATCAACTGAATTAGCCATTCGATCCTCTTCGTTCTTCATAAATCTCCTCGTATTCTCCCCATCCCGAACTGCATGCAATATTTACAAGAAATTCAACGACTCCATGCATTCGACGAACATTTTTTTTTCTCCTTTCAACAGCAGCAGTCCTCATGAGCTTCAATGGACATTTGTTTTGGGTTGTCTTGCCTTCTACTCAATCACAGATAAGTTCTCCTTTCCCTTTTTTTTTTTTTTTTTTTTTTTTTTGTTTATGCTTGGTTAGTCAAGTATTATAGATTTCTGCAGTAACTTCGCTGGGTCGTTTTTCCGAAAATCTAGTTATGTCTGATAGAGGAAGATGTTAAATTTCATGTATGTTGTGTTTATAACTATGCCTTGATCAGTACGTTAAACCAAACGAAGTCCGGATTGAAGCATAGTATACCCTCTTAATCTCTAGCAAACTTCGATTATTTTAGATATTTATTCTTCATTTTATTTCATAATATACAGTCACACATGTAATAAGAAATAAATTAATTAAATATTTCTGTTATAATTTGATCTATCATGTTCTTTTATCGAATTCCCATTTTACTATAAGTATTAATTACATTAATTCTGACTCGTCCAGAAAGATTGTAAAAGAAACTTTATTTACTGTACCCATAAATACAAAAACATAATTTTATATATCAAATATAATTATAATTCTATATTACATGTCGTAAGACATCTTAACGGTTGCGCTCCAAACAGTAAAGTCAGAAGAGAACTCGGCTATATGTTAATTGCATTAAAAACAAAGATTGCAAAAATTCTCAGCAAACACGTAGAATTAGAAATAAAATATTCCATAGTCAGATATATCTTAAGTGCACAAAATGTAGATAAAATATATACATAATACAAAAATTTCGCTCGAAAAATGGAAAAATTTTAAACTTAAATTTAACAAATTTCTTCCGAAAAGAAAGGCCGTATGAGTAAATTAAGGGCTTTGCCAATTTGTTTAATGATAACAGCAGTTTACGTTTGGCATTTAAATTTAAATTTTATTCTTCTGAATTTTTTGCATTGTCATCTCACGTCGATAAACAGTACTATACCTTCTATTATCCTGAATGTCCAGAGACCGTTACCAAATTTCGAAAACACTGGAACTTCCTGAAGTTATATTCTTTAATTTTTTTTCCTTAGTAGATCTTAAACTAATTATAAAATAACTATAGACTTAAATTTTAATGTTTTAAGCAGCTTGTAGCAGAAGATCGTGGACTCATTTGCCTTGACGACGTGTTTCTTACAATAATTTAAGATGTAACAGTGTGTCTTACACTTACAGATATATAGCGTGGGTTTTGCTAGATTGAAACACTGATCATTTACACTTTCATCATTTAACTAAGGAAACCATATTTTAATTACCCTTGTTTTTATTCTAGCTTTATTCAAATAAGCTTAGTATGATTAAGAGACTACTAATGATGAAATTAAAGAAAAATAATTAATTCTTAATATTTTTATTTCGTGAGTCATAAATTTGATTTTGACACCCGTTTCTTTTATATTTTGCGACCTTCTGCATATCAATGATTGCTTTATTTAGTTTCTAATTTTATTTCCTTCTAATTTTCATATATATATGTAAGATAAAAAAATGAAATTCAAAATTATAATTTAAATGCTTCTTAATTGCTCATTTTTAATTTGGGTACTTTGTCTCTAGTAATAACTTTCTCTAAACTGCGTCATATCTGAAAACGTATTCCGAATTATGTCATCTTGAAACTCCTACATTGCCTATATGTTTCAGCCAATCAGATTAACGAAAACATTTACTATAAATATTGTTGCAATCCTACCGCACCCTCTCTCTCTGCTTGTGTTTGCTGGCCGAAGGACGTCTTCTGCTTTTCTGCTTTGGTTAAAAATGTAATACGCCAATATCAAAATTGTGGGGTGCAAATTGAAGCCCCATTGTGAAGTGCAACATGTAATAAAGATATATTTGGAATATCGCGTGATTTTTGTGATTCTTCAAAAGTTCCCGACTGCCAAACTAAATTTTATCATCACATATATATATGTATTGATATAGTGAAAAAATAAAAAGTAAATTGCAGTTAAAAACTTAATCCAGTTGCTGAAAGCAGCAATAGTTAGTCGTAAAATTGCAAATTAAATTTAAAAATAATATGTTTAAAATTCATTAGATATTCAATTCAGAATAAACATACGTAAACCCAAATACCGAAAGCTTAGTGGCAAAGTGCAAGAAAAAGCGAGCAGAAGCATGCGAGAACAAAAATTGAAATAACAACCATATTTCTTTCGTTGCATCCTATTCAGGAGATTGGTGAAATGAAGTAAGTAAGTAAACCAGACGCTTTATGTACCACTATTGTCCTCTCAACTAAACATTTCTTAATATACATGATTGTGCAGTAATTTCGTTTGAATATTTGCATGTACAATCCCAGGCTTTCTTGTACGTAATACATCAAATGTGTATTACGTACCTTAGCCTTTAGCCTTCAAGTGCCAGAAATTTGTCCAGCTTAATGACACAAAACACGCACAAAAAACAAACCAATTTTAAAGCAGCATTTGAGGGGCCAGCTGCATAAGGAACGCATAGAGACTTCTCCATTTACGGTTACCGATAGAGATTTGTGTGGATATTTTTACATGAAATTCAAGGAACAGAGGAAAGAAGTATTGAATAAAATATATGTAGCAATTCATATAGGTTTCTATATTAAATCAATTCATCTAAACTGGCGGTGGAGTAAGTTATCTAACGCCAACATGATTCACTGCTAGTTTGAAATGATTTCTATCTAGAAGAGGTAAGGCTTTCGAAGATGTTCACTAACAATGAAAGAAATTTCGTTGGCATTGTTGCCGAGCTATAATAGCATCTAAAAATCGTAAATTCTCATGAGGAATGATTGGCTCAAAATTTCACCGAGGAAAAAATTGATTGGCATTTCAGCCCTCTGGGATCTCCTAACTTTAGGAGATTATGCGATGCCGACGTAAAATCCCTAAAGTATCATTTAAAACGCATAGCCGTAAATTCTCATTTTACTTTGGAATTATTCAGTACAGTCTTATCATAAACTGAAATAGTTCTTAGCGACAGATTACTGACTACATTGTCAGCTGATTTTTTTTACTTATGTAATCCTAACTCCAGCACATTTTCTTTCTGGAAGACCCATTTCTTCCGTCACGGAACAGCCAATTATGGCTTAGCAAGCTATGTATCAATGAAAATAGCCTTAGCGAATGGGAAAAGGTTCCCTAGTTCTCTCAAAGGATCTGGAAACTTTGGAAAAGATATTACTTAAATAATTTGCTTGCTAGAACGCCTAAATGGCAGTTCAGTAAAAAAATTTAAAAGTTGGGATCTTAGAGTTCATATAGGAAAAATACCTACCAGGAAATAACTGGTTAACAGAAAATTAGAGGAAATATTCAACGGAAGTGATGAAAGATTCACAGTGGTGAACACGCACTTATCACAAGGCAATATACTTAAGAAATATGTGCGAAACATTTCTGTTACCTATGTATTAATTATTAAGTTTCTTGTTGTGTTCCATTTTTATGCATTTAATGTACTGCTGTAAGTGTAGAATTCATTGTGTTGTTTTATAAATAATAGAATTATTAAATTAAAATTTCAGTTTGCTCGGAGTGTTACGAACTTAAAAGTGTTCTGGCCGCTATGAGCGCGGCATTCATTTCTTTAAAATTCTGTGGCAACGCTGCTCTCGCGGTGGAGTCAAAGAATAGACTTCCTTTGGTGGAGTACAGATCGTGCGGGCAGCCATGAAGGGAGCATTTCCCTTTAGTTCTCCAGGCGAACTATGCAGCTGTAATTGTAAATCTCGTTTATATATTAAATTTGTATTTTAGTTTATTTTATGGAAATTACAGTTTTAATATTTATTACGTGCTCCGCCCTTAGGCACTATACGGAAAGTGAGGGAAACCCCGTGGAGGTCTTTTTAAGGGAAACTGACTCGTATCCACGTTACACCTAGGGAAAACAAAGAAAACACCCATGCAGCCAGCCTGTTCGCCGGGACTCGAACCCCAGACTGAACTACCAGCATTCAGCGGCTTTTGCCGCTCGGCCACTGGTGGGAGGAAATTACAGTTGTCTACTTATTCGAAGGATATTATGAAACTGTGTGGATTGTAAAATATGAAGACTTTTGGACTGAAAATGTAACAGGACTTTACATTATTATCAAATTATTATAATTTATTACATAATTATGCTGGTGAAAATTTCATACTTTTAATTTTCCAAAATTATGTTTCTTTTCATTTGCTACTGCATTAACGATTTTTCTCTAAAAAGGCTTCTCTTCCACTAAGCGTTTTTCTCTTTAAAGGGGTGAAATATATAAGACAAAAAATATACAAACGAAATTTATAATTTAAATTAGCAATAGCCCATTAATCCATCATTTTAACTTATTATTTCCCCTCTCTATTCTAAAAATTGTAAAATAGATAATGAAAGATTAAAGTAATTAAATAATTAAAATTAAATAAAATATAAATAGGTATATTAAAATTTAATAAGCGATTTGTAATATAATTTTATCGCAAAAAATAAAATTTTCGAATTCAAATTTCTACTGAAATTGTTGTTCAGTTACATAAATGAAGCCCCGGAGCCTTCTGTTTTAGGGCTGTGATCCACTCTGGCTAGAATTATGATTTATCCCCAAAACTAAGAAGTACTGTTTAAACTCTGTGTACATGTCTGTATGTATTTTATTCAGAACTTTTTTAACACAAGAACGTTTTCTAGTTACACGTTTAAATACGCAGTTTTTTAACAGTTCAAAACAGATTATATTTTTTATATAGCATACAAATTGATAATATTGTTATTTTTCATTAATTACAGCGATTTGAAAGCTAATTTTCTTTCAGAAATAACTCTGATTCCGGGTACTTTATGTGTGAAATCAGAGAAAATTAGAATTATTCTATTACTTACAATAAATAAATAAATAAATAAATAAAAAGAAAAATTTTCATTACTTTTAATATGATCATTCATTTTTATGCTTCATTATTTAAAAAAAAAAAAATATTTGCTTAAATACACACGAAAGCTTCTTGGTTATAGGGAGGCCGGCCTTGGTTGACGACTTTCTGAGGAAGGTTGACTTTTATTTACATTGTGAATTTTTTTAAAAGAAGGTTTGGTTGCTTAAGTTCATTTGATTATAGGGGAGAACTCGAGAGCTATCTGCCTATGGAATGGCATTGTGGAGGGCTTTCTAAGGGATCCTAGCAGATTTTCACTTTGAACATAAGGAAAACCACGAAGGCTCCCATGAAGCCTACTCGTTCGTCAGAATTCGAACCCTAATTGAACTACTTAAGATCTATGTCTGCTGTTCCACATAAACTAATTTAGATCCCACAATGAACCTGACAAATTCTCACTTAGGCGTGAATAAATTACCAGCACAGAAGAAGGGTGAAAGCAACTCTTTATTTAATTCAAATAATTAACAGAAAGGCACGATCTTGGTGCTTTACAATGGCACCTTCAACTTGCGGTGGAACTGAAAGGTAGAATATCATTCAAGTCAAAACCTGAAATAAAATAGTGCTGGATTATCACGTTAAGTTACGCCTAACAGGTTGACTACACAAAAACCTAACAGGCGTGACGATAATCCGAAATGGCCAAGAGGCTTACCAGCGTAACAGCGAAATAGCAACGAATTAACGTGCCCTGGCTAGCGAAAACACGCTCTGAATAAACTCAGAGATTCACCCGTTTAAATATTTACTTCACTTAACAATTAACTTTAAATCCTGGCGAGAAAATGCGAGGAGAAGTTGAGGAGTTCAGGAAAGGTGTCAAACTTAAAATAAATTTGTTATGCAAAATAAGGGAAACCCTACACTACCAGCGACTTTACCGCTCGGCAAGTGGTAGGCATTTAAGAGTAATTTGAATCCTAAGAAGCATGGGTACAATAATGCACAATTCGAGAATAATTATCTGGTTAACAGCATATTATTCTGTAACTCATTTCGCAAGCTTAATACTACAGTTTATGTGAAATGTTTAAAGATTATACTCAGAAGTCAGCAAGAAAAGCAATGCTTTTGTATTTAATAAGATAGTAAATCTGACTTATATAAAAATATCCAAATCGTATTTGTAAAGTAGGATTATATGGGCAATTTCTTTTCATACAACTACCTTTTTGTATAATAAGAGGAAAATAAATATAATTTAAAATAAACAAAATTTCCATTAGTTCTATATAAAATTCGTGACTGCTTTTATAAAGTATGAGATTTTTTTCATCCAGTAATGAATTTACATAAACAGGGAAGCAGTTATAAAATATTGACATCGACAGATATTTTGCTTTCTTGCAACAGCTGGAAGAAGTATTCCTTCTCAGACAGATACGCTTCTGACAGTATTATATAGACGCTTTTATCTTGGATTTAAATTTCCATTACTGCTCAAGGAGAATAACCTCCAAATTATCTTTGAAGCAACCAAACAAAGCACGAATGCATCAACTGATTTTGTATTAAAACAAAGTGCAAGCAAATAGGATTTAATGGATTTCTGGCTCACGTCTTTGCAGACGAAAAAAAAAGGTCTATCGAGCTGTAAAATAATTTCTTTCTTTTCGAACAAAGTATATGGGTTTTAGATTGCCTTGTGTAAGAAAGCATACTGCAGAAAAGTGTACTAAATATGAAATATATATCTTCTTGAACGCAGTCATAGCTTAGTTACAGAAAAATTGTGTAACGATTTTAAAGAAATAAATTATATGATTAAATAAGAATTTGAATTACTTTCCTCTGACGACTGGATATAATACTTTAATTTTTTTTTTAAATAAAATATCATCATTCCAAAATGTTAGGCTCCTGGAATATTCGAAGGGATTGAAAACAAGAAAACGTCTGCCTATATTTATGAAAGTGTACATTTTGGAAAGTAATTGAAGAAAGGTTTCATAAAGAAAACCTTTACAGCAAACTCTTTTGAATTTATTATTATTTGTTTTCCGTGGCACAGAATGTTCAGATAATTAATGTGACTATGATAAAGAACTAAAACATCTTTAGGAAAATAAAAAAAAGAAGTTCAGTTCCATAATAGTTTTAAAAGCTATCTGAATCCTAGTTACAATTCCATAATGTAAGAAACGACTACTACATTTCTTCATAAAGCTTTTATAAAGTCTTTCCTACTGATGTAGTTAAATCAAAATATATTCAGAGGTAGAAATGCATATAACCATACTTCTAAGCCTTCAACTTGAGGAATTCCTTAAAGTACTTATTTCCAGGATTTTAGTCATGTAAATAGTTAATTAAGCTTCTTTAAAGGGGTAATATTCATTTTAAATTCAAATCCAGCTCATTCTCGAAAAGAAAAAGACTTGGGTGAAAGAGAAATGCATTCGCACTCCATTTTTGCGCGTAATTTAACATAGAGAAGTTTATAGTTTCGTTTAACATATAGAATAGAAAACTAAACTGAAGTTCATGTGCATCATACAGCACAGGGGGGGGGGAATGTGGATTTAAACTTTTCTTTTCATGCGCACTCTTCGCGTGCGTTTGATACAGAAGTAAAATATAAGAATATAAGCATAAATTGCAAGTATATGAGGCAGATTAAGATGTCGATACGATATGTTTGATGAGTAGGTATTTAATTAAATATACAAAGCATTATTTCAAATTCTGGATGAAGATTGAGAATTTACATTTTAATATAAGCACAAATTTAAACGACAAAGAACTGCATGCGTAAGAATTTAAAAAAAGCGGGGTAAAAATACAAGTTTCTTGTCTGAAAATTTTTAAGGAACATAAGAGGTTTGAAAATTGGGAGAAAAATTTATTCACTATTTTTTTTTTTTTTTTTTTTTTGCTTTACATTTGAAGTACGTTGCGTGTTACGAAGCTACCAGGTACTTTTTTGACTCACGCTTCCTAGCTAAAACTTTTTTTCAAGATTTACAAATAAAAAATAAAGTGAATAAAAGAATACATAAATGTGCACAAGACTACCAAATCTGAAATGCTGTTTTCAGTTTAGCAACTGTAAGGGTTAAATTAGATATTCTCTTGATATCCGATCTGATCATGAAAATATGCTTCAGAAATGTGCAATTCATACATAATAATATCAATGTAATATCAATTATCAGGCAAATATTTAAATACATTTTGTGATATGTAGCAATAAGTTTAGGGTTACGAGTTTGTAACAATGAATTAACCAATATTGTTTATCGACTGGTTTCGTGAGACAAACCATAAACGTCTTTTTGATAGCTGAAACAGATTATTTAATTTAAATCCGTAGTTTCTTCGGCAGTTGGTAAAATAATTTGATGACCATAAATCCTTTGTTACTCATTGATTATACCCAAAGTTAAAGTTTTTTTAATTACTTTCAATTTGTCTTTTGTGTTTTACTCACTTTGTTCCAAGAGTTTTTGTACTTAAAACTAGATTTTAATTAACACCCCGATATAAACTTAAAATAAATTAGCAACAAGTTTGGGAAGCGATCAATAGGTGGGGCGGTCGGACTGATTTCCTGAGAAAGACTGCAAACACTTCTTCGATAGCTGGTAAAAAAATCGATTGCCATTAATTGCTTGCTAATCATTGATTATGTGTTAAACTCAAGTTATTGTATTTACTTTCATTTTATATATTACCATGTTTTTTCATACTTACTTCTGATCTGATACTCGGCACTTTGAATTATATTCTAGTGAATATAATAAATTATTAACTATTAAATATATATAACTAGATGTTTTTATTGGCTTTCACTGAATCTGGGAGTTATAGTTTTTACTGGCATTGGATTTCTGGAACTTGCAAATTTTAACTAAGTTACTAAAATGTTAATAACTAATAAAATGCTAAGCCTTATTGAAAGAAATGCATAAATCCTAGGTACTTTCGAATGAGCAAAAGTGCCATGTTCGAATTTAATCACGGTATGATTTTTCATTTCCTTTTTCAAATTATAAGGATTTAAATTGTCTGGCACATGAAAAATATTTAAAAAAGAAACATCCTTCATTGTGAGGTTAATTCTGTCCTCGACTGGTACAAAGAAATCAATTAGTATAAAAACATAACAAATATTCATCTACTTCTGATCCTCATCATCTTTATTACTCTCCTAACTGAGGTTATTGATCTTCATCACTGTCAGGGATCCTTTCAAACCCAGATGACAGAATTTATTTATCAACTTTGTTGCTACTTCTTTTAATACTTTAAAATAACGTCGGAATTTTTTTCTTTACTCAAAGTTTCGATTTCAGAAGTTTCTTTCAAGAGGGATCAGCATATCTTTCCCTTTCTTCCTCTAACTATATATTCATTTTCGAGCTTTGTTGAGATTAAAGGCGTCGAAAATGAGGACAACTTTATCTTTCCCTTCGGTAAATTCAGAATTTTAGTGCCTCATTTTTTGCTCTTTTAGAAAATCCAGGCATTATTTCATCCATTGTTTTTATATGCAAATTTTATGGCGTCCTATAAGAGCAGTGATTTAGTTGCCATTTGGTAGAAAGAAGTAATCGGTATAATCGGTCTGTTTTCTCCATCAGTATTAGTGGTAATTATTGTGAGCTCCCACGTGTTTCTAAGCATTTTATTGGATAAAAAAATATTTGAAAAGAAAATCGCACCCTTTGGAATAAAGATTTTGTTTTCATGTCTTTGGCATTTTTAAGCAAATTTTTATGATGAAACAGGATCTTTCAAGGTGACCTTTAAATTGCGCCCAAAGCACATTTACTGTATGGTGTTCATTATACAAATTTAGATTAAAACCTATTCCTATCTTAAACCATTTCTATGTATAAATCATAAAGGTGAAATTCCTTCGCGAAAACATTTTCCTTGTATAAAATTTAAAGTTCATTTAATTCAATCTGAAAATTTCAAGATAGAATTTTAAAGCTTACTAATGAAAATTATATCTATTATCTGCTCGATGAATTTATCTTACGAAATGCAAAATGATGTATGCTTAGCAGCGGAACATTAAGCGTTTCCATGAGCAGAAATCTTGAAAATCCACTATACCTAAGAATTGAGATGATGATGACTAGCTTGGAATGCCTTTTCCTATTATAGAGTGCGTTGATTTTAAAACAGGTTGGAATTGAAAATTCGTTGTTTTAGTATTGTATATCTGTTATTTGACTTTAATATTCAGTCACAGTAGTTGACTTTCCTATTCAAATCTCGTACGTCTATGTTTTAAGTTACATACACACCTAGTTTCATGGAATTTCATCACCAATCCTTGAATTTCGATTATTGTCACAGCATTCTTTCCAAAATTTCAACTAATTCAGCAAGGCTTTTCTGAACGAATTTCAACGACACTGAAGTGCATGATAGAGGTCTATGTCATAGCAAAAGCATTTGGATACAACGGAAGCACACAATGCGACTGCTGGTGATTCGAAGAAACTTCGCTTACGCTCCCCCTTCTTCCCTCTTTATTACAGTCTTCCAGACCTGGCGGGTATTTCGTGTCTATGCTTTTTCGCCCAAATGATGTTTTGTCCAAAATTTACTTCCCCCATCTACGGGTCGGTAGGTCGGTCGGTGCAAGTAACGCCGAAACACCGAGACAGACCGAGATATCGCAATAAGCGCGATGTATCCGGCTCAGTAACAAATTTTGTCAAAAGGCTGATGACGTAGGCCAAGTGGTAGAAAGGTCAAAGGTGAGAAGAGGGTAGTGACCATGTATCACAAAGAGCAAAGTAAAACAGAGAGAAGCGAACAATGGAGCGGCAAGACGAAGAATCTAACAGCTAATGCGATATACTTTGAGGCAAAGAATATGTATTGTCAAGAAGAAAACTTTCTCAGCAACAGGAGTGGCTCCGTTCCAAGGTAAAGGAAAACAGCTGCGCATGCGCGAAATATCTGTAGCCAAACTCGAAGCCATTGTCGAAGTTCGAAGGTCACGTTTATCAAGAGTTCATAAAACGAATATCGTTTTAAATTTCTTTAAACTTTAAAGAAAAAGAAAATATTTTTTGCTCAAGTAAATTAATTAATGGATTAGTTATTTTGAGCAAAAATGTACGAAAATCAGAGTTTAAATTATCGCGAAAAGGAAAAAAGGTAAAGGTAAAGGTAAAAGTATGGGGGACACCAGCGATGTACTATAGGTCAACTGGTAATGCCTTCCCATACTAAATCTTAAAAAAAAGGGGGCTATTGCAAGTTTTATAGGAATTTACATAGACTGAAGCTTTCCAAAAGGTCCAAAGTTTGCCTATTATGGTACATCGTGCAATCCCACAGTACGTCCTGCATCCAGTATTTAATTAAAATAATGATGTAGGACAAAGGTAGATTACAAAATAGTCGGAATACAATTTCAGATTCACAGAAAAGGAAAAAAGAAGAAATATTTAGTCACAGAACGTTTCTTCGTAACACGTGTTCCTCAATTTCCTGCACACATCACGGAGAGAAAAATTCTCGCCGCGAGGTTCCGTCGCTAAATCCCTTAGCGAATTTTCCCTACGCTTTCCAGCGGTTGTAATAGCAAACTGGTTTACATTACGTCTATGGAACCTTTCCTTCTTTACATAGATGTTCTTTGCTTTGAGGGTGCACGAGAATTCGAAGTGAAAAATTCAAGACATGAGAATAAAAATTCGCAACAAATACAATGAAAATAAGTAAGCAGAAGATTGTACATAAAATACGTGAAATACATAAAATTACATGATAAATACATACATAAGCGCGTAATACATGCAATGATCTAGAATTAAATAAGAACAGTTATAACGAGAACTTATGAGATAGACCTATTACGTGGGAAAATTTAAGTCCCTGGTGAGGTGAGCCATCTACGGGTAAGAGTTCGATCTCCCTTTAATGGGCCTTCTTAATTCAAAATATTTTTATTCCCCTCCCTTTAATGGAGGGGATATCCTTCCGATAGCACTGGCTTCTCCCTCTTTCGCTGAAAGGCCAAAATTGTTCTGGGTTTTACTACTCGTAAAGAGGTTATCACATATGGCTACAGTCCCGGCTAGACTGGACTTTTCTGAAAAACGAGATTCTGGTAGCATTAAATGGGAGGATTCCTAGAAAAAAGAGCCCCTCTGGGAGGGAAGTCCCGCTTAGCTACGAAAATAATGTTGCGGCTACGCGGGATTTTTTCAAACCTCACCGAAAATGTCTCGGGCCCCGGGTAGAGACAACCAATCAAAAGAAAGTTCTGCTTCTGAAGGATCACGTGATCCCAATTTCAGCGATAATCGATTACTGTTTGGCATTCAAGTCTTTGTAATAAGTGAGAATGGTAACCTAGCTACGAGTGTTTCCCGGAATTGTGCGGGTTCTGAGAATTTTCTCTTTCGATGTCAAGTACCGCGCAGCCGAAACATAACCTGATTGGGACCTTAACATTGCCTGATATTAAAATAATAATAATAAATAAATGCTACATTTTACCAATGAAAAGTTCATCGCTTTAACTGAACAGTATTTAAAGTACCCATTCCCGAAATGTAACTTTGCATTAATCCCCTTTGAGATTAAGAAGAGATGTTGTGAGTGAAAAATAATGTCTTACTGCATGAAACTAAGTATGGCTTTATGTATGTGGAAGTTTGATTTGTGGTTCTAATCTTCTTATTACACTTAGAGTTAACCAGCTGTTTTTATTGTTTATGATTTAAAATTGTGTATACTGTGTAAATAAGTAAATGTCTAAATTAAGATTAAAATTCTTGCGTTCAAAGTGTTAAAATATTTATGCTAAAGAAAGCAGTTTTCAGCTATAATACGTTCTACAAAATCTAGTAAAGTTATGCTAAGATACTACACGAAACTATAAAACAACAGAAACAAAACAAATGACTTTAATTAACATTTTAACATCTAAGCTTCTAAAGGAGTAGAGTAGATCACAACAAAAATTTTCATTTCTTACAAATCTTTCATTTCTCATTTGTTTCTCTTTATTTCAACTGTGATTTCCGTGGTTTATTGCCACAACTTAGCATCAGCATGACTGATTTATTTGCTGCTTTGCCTTGATTTAGAAGTTGAATCAATGAATTTAACGGCAAGTTTTTACTTCCTTGTATGAAATAAATGAAGTACTGTAATCGATAAAAATTTCGGGTATCATATTTCAACGAAAATATACATCTTGACCGATCTCGAATCCATCTGAAATATGCTTTTGGGTGACATATGTATGTAAGGACAGAATAAAGGTCTCTTTTTCCCACAACGGACCAAAAGATGGATTTCAAATGAATTCAGAAGAGGCTTTTTCGTGACATCTGTACCTATGTACGTGCGTACGTATGCATGTATCTCGAATAAATAAAAATCGAGTAGCCTCAGAACATTAAAATTTTGTATATGGGAATGCTATAACACGTAGTTGTACACCTCCCGTTTTGGTTGCAATCGGAAGCGCCAAAAGTATGTATGTATATATACACCCACTATGTTACTAGGCTGGGTGAGCTCATTTTTTTTTTTTTTTTTATTCTTATATATTGGTAAACTGTGCATTGTTTGCTCTAAAAGTGATCTAATTATATTGTTCTTCTGTTGCAGTTAAGGTTTTTATGCCATTTAGTTAATCTGCAAGCAGTAGTTGTAGAATTATCAGCAATTTAAAAGTTGTTTAAGTGCGACTAAGCCTAACAGAGAAGCCATTTGTTTACCTTTGAAATTTAGCAAAATAGTGAATTCAGACAGTTTCCTTCACTGTCTTTTTCCTGAGAGAGACCAAACGTAAGCTTTTAGTTTTGTGCTCCGAAAAATATGCCTTCTGGCTCGCTGGCCGAATTGTTTGTTTTTGCGTAGTAACTGTAATTTTAATTGCAAATTTTTTTAACTGTCTTAACTGTATTTGGTGTTTTATGTTTTTCTATATTTTTCAATTTTAAATGAAGATTTTTTGAGTTTTTACGCATTTTTGCCTTAACCGCGAAGTGAGAATTGAATGAGAAGTATAACTCTGATGAAATTCGAAGAAATAAGTGTAAATGAAATCCAGCAAAAAATGTGTACAATTTAGTAGACCGTACAAAGGAAGTCATCTGGTGCCCACATCGGATTTTTTATTTAATTTGAAGTGTTTTCCGTCAATCCGTTTTTAGTTGCGGCTTCATCAACTGAGAACTGGTTCCAGTTATTTCTGGAAAAGAAAGTAATTAAGACATAGAAGCAAAATTAAGTTTCATTTTTAGTGTTTGTTCATCTAAAATACTAATACCACTTTTGTTAATAAATGTAACTAATTTTAATTAAAAGAAGATGTTTGTCACACCATATCATAGCACGTAATAATCGCTTGAGCAATTCTTAATAATAAATTATTAATAGGGCAATCTTTCTGAAACACACTGCAGAGAGAAATATATACCAAAACAGAATTTTCTTAAGTTCACTAAATTAATCTTAATAGTAACTGAATGAAAATTAGGTGACCTATGTATTTCCCCCATCTAGAAAATATGGCTGAGATTAGGAGGTAGGTGGGGAAACTAGAGATACAGCACGCCTCCCGTAGATGACAAGCGCCAGGGGCGGAAAACTAGACGATAGGTTATTTTTAAGAAAATATTATTAAACCAGACGTTTGACTCTCTAATCTTTCCCTAAACAGTTTTAACAATCGCATAATAGAAATAGAACACGCAAATGATGATTTTGTTTCGTAAGAGGTTTAAAATGAACGAAGTGTATAAATTACGGGCTCTTCCTTTATCTTAGCTTTATGCGCTGACCACTACATTAAATGTGCACTTGAGAGGCATGTCTTTAATTTCATGCAAATTATCTGAGTTGTTTAAATGATGGTAGTTAATGCTTTTAAAATAAAACTGTGATGTCAATTTATAAGGTATTTCTACCGCCTTCTTGGCATGCCTTCGTGGTGTGGTGGTCTGCAAGCTGGGCGCGTATTCCAGAGGTCCGCGGCTCAATTCCCGGCGAAGGCGTTGCTAATTTTTCATCTTGCCTGCTTCCAAAAATACTTAATGTCTCTACAGTGGCGCTCGAACTAAAACGTTGTTGAATGATGATTCTCCTCACCCAGGATTTGGCAACTGGGTACCCTAAAAACCCCAGTCGTCTTTTAAAAGGGGAAGTAGATAAGATATTTCTCCCGCCTTCGTGATGTGGTGGTCTAACGCTGGGCGCGTATTCCAGAGGTCCGCCGTTCGATTCCCGGCGAAGGCGTTGCATACAGTTCATCTTGCCTGCTTCCAAAAAGTACCTAATATCTCTACAAATTAAGAGAGCTAATAAGATTTCATTATAAGTCTTAATTATTTTAAGGAAATGGATATGCTTAATTGATTTAAGATTATGATAATATTTTAACAAGTGTGGCCTAAAACATTAAATATATCAAATGATGCAGTTCTGGAACAAAACTATTTCAATAAAACCACTATTTTCTAATTTTTGGGTTTGTTGTGTGAATGTTAGAGAAAGAGAGAGAAAAAGACAATTCTTTAGAAATTTTCAGAACAACAAAATACAAATATTAAATTAGATGAATAAGCACCGTGTCCAAAAAATACGTTCCCGGCCTTTATTTTCACAGCCATTAGCCATAGACATATCCTTCCACTTGCAAAGAAGTTTTAAATAAACGTGAAGTTTTAAGTTTTGGCCTTTTTAAGATTAAAGAAATCAATTTAATATAAAGTACGAAATCTAACCTTTACACTTTTCTCCAGTTTCTACACTTATAGATACCAAATTCCTGTACACTTTATAAAAAATAAAATATAAAAGCTTTAACTTTCGTACGACAAAAACTGGCTAATATATTTAATTTCAAAACTTACCCGAGAACAAACAGCTAACGTCATTTTGCATAAGTATATAGGTGTTGGTTAATAAATTAATTAGAATAATTCAAGGTTGATTTTTTCCTGTTAAGTGTCATTCCTGGATTTTCTTTCGTGATTAATCGTGTTTTTATTTATAATTTGTTTATATTTGTTATGCCGAGAGAATTTTGAAACAAATAATATATAAATATTTTCAAATTACAAATTTATTTTGTTACTATTCTCATAAACTTCAAGCTATTGAATAGAAAGATAGAAGACTAGATGTATCTAAATGAATTTGAAACCATGAATCAGCTTCAAAATACCTCTTTCACCTTCTCCCACTCTTCAGTAGCTGAGTAGATAATACCGTTGAATCCTGGCAATTAGCCTGGAGTCTGATTCTCGGAAACGGCTCATTGCACGATTTTCCTCGAGTAACGTGAACCTTAGTCAATTTCCTTTAGAAAATACGTCAAGAAGACACCATTTCCAAGATCCAACAGTGCATACATTTCTCCAATCAATAAATTGACCAGCCACCAGTCAGTTGAAAACAGATACAATGACAGTGTCATTTGAACGGTGTTCATAAATAAATAATCCAAGTGAAACATAATAAGTTGCACAAATCAAAAAAATTAAAATGTTTTATGTTATAAAATTATTTTAAGCAGTTAATCTTTAGTTACTTTTGTGAATCATGGCACGCTATTTGTTTTCAAGTTTGCAATGAACTAGACTACAAAGAAGTAAAAAATAATTCTCTGATATAAATAATTTTATTTATATAACCTCAATAAAATGCTTTCAACAAATATTTTTGAGAGTTTTTTTTTTTATCAAAAAGAAAACATTCTTACAGAAAACAAAAATAATTGTCAAACAATAACCTACGAAATATGAAGATTTCAGCATTCTCGAAATCCACGGTTTCTATTTGTTTAGTTATGAAGGCGTGCATATCGATCTTGGGGATTTTTTAAAAAAAATATTTCATACTTGTTAAATCACTCTAAAACTTAAATGAATGAAAATGTACTTTAATACATGTTTAACAACGTATAGTTTAGCAGGATAGTGTGTCTTTCTCGTTTCGGGAATCCTGTTCTAGAATTTACGAAATAATATTTATTTTGGTTGGGTACAAAGCTGAAGACAGATTTGGGAAAAAGCTACAAGAAAGTATTTCTTTCTTTTGTCCAGCTTCTTTAAGTGGTGTAATGAGATACATCTTCGAGCGGACCATCGATTCCCATTCTTTCTGTGTGTATTGTTTAGCAAAGAGATATTTCCGAAGACAAATAGCTTGAGCGAAAAAAAGGCCCTTGATAAAAAAAAAAGAAACTAACACATTGCAGCATTCTACTCTCTTGAAATTGCAGTCATTGAATAAATGGCCGAGACAATTTTAAACATTTGGCCACTATTCCGGACTGAGTTCAATTAATTATTCGAAAGCATTCTCTGAAAATTCTGAACACGAAACGCCCTTCTTAAAAACTTTAATTATGTTCCGCTGACAACTTTACTTGACTAA
Organism: Stegodyphus dumicola; assembly: GCF_044657685.1. NCBI lineage: Eukaryota > Metazoa > Arthropoda > Arachnida > Araneae > Eresidae > Stegodyphus > Stegodyphus dumicola. The sequence goes on from NC_140781.1 coordinate 164,176,154, forward strand.
GTGAGACGGAGAACTTTTTCTTCAAAATGGGCAGTGAAGCTCTGAGTTTCGATGGACCACGTGTCTGTGACGTTGATGGATTATGTCACTATGAGTCTGGACAAGTTTCTTTTAAGCCTTAATTGTGGTTGAATTTTTTGCGACTCTGCTCCTTTAAATGCAGGTTCTTAATCTATTGTCCATCGAGAAATTTTTATTTCTTAAACTCTTATTTCGGTAAGAATTTTAACAACACTTGCAGTTTGTACAAACAACTGCATTATACATAAATCATGCATGAAGATACATAAAATGCATGTTTCCGGTTTCTACAGCTGTTTGTTGAATGACTGTCATTCAACAAAAATAAGAGGAAAAAAAAAAAACAAAAAAAAAGCTTATTTGTTTAATCTCCTCCCCCCCCCCAATGGCGGGCGCAATTCGTCATAGACGTTGGCCGCTGGAAAGGCCAGAACGTGTAGTCACTTTATTATGGAGGCACTTAAAACAGTGGACGCGCGTTAATTCGAACTCAAAGGTTCTCAGAAAAGAGTTAGATTTATCCGACGTTTTGAGAAAATATAACTTTAAAAGTGTATCACTGAAGAAGAAATGTCTCCTATTATGTATAACGCCTCAAAATATATTATACTAAGCTATCTAAAGTTAAACATATTAAAATGAAATAACTTAAGCATATCTTGTAAAATATTTTTCCCGCCTTCCCAGCTTGCCTTCGTGGTGTAGTGGTCAGCACACTGAGGCAGTATTTCAGAGGTCCGTGGTTGGATTGACGGCGAAGGCGTTGCTAATTTTTCATCTCTTCTTCTTCCAAAAATTAATGTCTCTACAGAGGCTTCCGAACTAAAAGGTTGTTGGATGATGACTCTCCACACCCAGGATTTGGCGATTGTGTCCCCTAAAACACCAGTCGCCCTTTAAAGGGGGAAGTATGTAAGGTATTTCTCCCGCCTTCTTATCGAGTTTTCGTGGTGTAGTGGTCAGCACACTGAGCCGGTATTTCAGAGGTCTGTGGTTCGATTTCCGGCGAAGGCGTTGCTAAATTTTCTTCTCTTCTGCGTTATACATAATAGGAGACATTTTCAATCTTTGCTTCATTTTCTGATAAAACTTACCTTAATCATAAAATGAAGCAAAAGATATGCAGTAGAAAGTAAATTTTAATTAAAAATTTGAATTACACTTTTTGGAAATACTGTAAAAGGGATGTTTGATTTTGTTTATTATGCCTACACTTTTTAGCCAACTTCTCGATTTGAAGTAAATATTTCATTCATTTTCAGAGGAAGGTTCAATTTGAATAAGGTTATTAGGACTATTAGCATTCTCTGTATTATCTTCTGAATTCCATAAGGTCCCTTCTCTTTCCTCTTCTCCGATAGTTATGTCATTGTCGCTCAGTTTTCCACAGAATTCCAAGTCTTCATTTACCCTTACATTATAAGGTATTTCTCCCACTTTCCTAGCGTGCCTTCGTGGTGTAGTGGTTTTGCACACTAAGCCGGTATTTCAGAGGTCCGTGGTTCGATTCCCGGCGAAGGTGGTTGTATATTTTTCATCTTTTCTGCTTCCAATTAACCTAATAACTCTACAACATAATCAGAAAAAGTAATGTTATAATATTTAAATTTTTTTAATTCAGAAAAATCTCTAACAATATCGTCACATTTTTCGATATGATTGCTCTCTTTGGCGTGCATGAATTTAGTATGACGAAAGCAATTACAAATTGTGCTTTCTTTAACAGCATTTTATGAAGCGGATAGTTAATTTATACCTGTCAGCAGTGTAACGTCGTAGTTTTCACCACAATCTTAATTAGATAATTTGTTTTAAGATTCTGGATGATTCCTTGATGCATTGGTTGTAGCTTTGCAATTGTGTTTGTGGCTAATATTCAACTTGTATGGAACTCAGTTCGAGAAGGATATTTCGGCAGGTTGCGTTATAAGGTATTTCTCCCACTTTTCTAGCGTGCCTTCGCGGTGTAGTGGTTCTGCATTCTGGACCGGTATTCCAGAGGTCCGTGGTTCGATTCCCGGGGAAGGCCATTGCTCATTTTTTCATCTCTCCGAGTTTTCCAATTAACCTAATGTCTCTATAATAGCGCCTGAACTAAAAGGGTGTTGGATGAGGATTCTCCACACCCAGGATTTGGCGATTGGGTCCCCTAAAAACCACAGTCGCCCTTTGAAAAGGGGAGTATATAAGGTATTTCTCCCACTTTCTTAGCTTGCCTTCATGGTGTAGTGTTTCTGCACACTGGGCCGGTATTCCAGAGGTCCGTGGTTCAATTCCCGGCAAAGGAGATTGCTCATTTTTCATCTCTCCGGCTTTTCGAATTAACCTAATGTCTCTACAGCGTTATCCACAAATGAGAGAATTTTACGCTTTTACCTCGATAACTCCTTATCTATTCTTTTTAACCAGCTATTGAAAATGTGTGGTGTCATCCATGCTGGATACTTAATCAACTGGCAGTCTTCGAATTCCTTTAAAACATAACATAGTGATGTTTCTGAAATTCTAAGAAAATTTATAACAAATAAACAAATGACTCTCCCTCTTCTCGGACCTATTCATGAAGGGTTGTGAATGAATCCAAAGAAACAAGTTGGGCCAGTGAGCATTGGCATAATGTGGACAGTAGGACAATAATCACTAACGTTATAAGGTATTTTCTTCCCCCTCCAGCATGTCTTCATTGGGTAACGATAGCACACTCGGCGCGAGTTCGAGACGTCCAGGTTCGAGTCCCGATGAGGTCATTGCTCATTTTTCATGTCTCATGCTTCAAAATAACCCAGTCTCTCTACAACGTTTAGCGGAAATGCGATAGTCTAGAAATGCAGGCATGTGCCTCTTTACACAGAGAAGAAATATAAATACACAAAATATTAAATACAGCGCGTATTTTCTCAGTTAAACGAGGAAAAGGAATTTTTTTGACGAATTTTTAGTTCGATTTAACGGAAGTGATGAAAATTTAATTCGAATTAAAAAGACATTTTTAACATGAATTCCAATACAAGTTTCTAGGGGCCTTTGGATTAGTTCGAATAAACCGAAGGTTCGAATTAACTTAATTCAAATTAAAAAGCGTTCACTGTAAGTGGGCCAACGTTACCTTCTACGAAGGGACACACAATTTACTTAGCCAAATGCTTTCTGGAACCGGGGCCCTGCGGTAAGGCGGTCAGAATCACTAACTTTAATATAATGGTTAAGGAATTTAGCACGTAGGTTCCATTGATGTAATATGTACACCCAACTTATTTAGCCTCTTGGCCAGATGAATTCTAAGGTACCTTTTCTGAGTGGAAGGAATAATATCATATCTTTAAGTATACATTGCATTATTGTAGGCGTTTTTAGTCTATATTTTTATGTTGTAATATGTATAGTGCTTTTGCGAATTTAGTAGCTGCACCGCAAATATTCTAATGCATAAACAAATCGCAAAATATTAGTAACATTAAATAAAGTCTGCTTAAGTATGAAAGAGCGAAAGTTGGGTTGAAAATATGTCTCTGTACGAGAGAACATAGAAAATATAATACATAGCTATACTTAGATATAGTACGTATTTGATAAATAGGGCGTTAAATATTATTGACTTTGGGATAATTAATTTAAGAGGTTAAATTTCCCTGTGATCAATAACCCACACTTAACAGAGTTTAGATCGCCCTTAATTGCTAAACGATTCAAAATTACAGCATTAATTTACTTTTCTGCCTCTATATACACTAAATATTTCAGCGTTTATTAAATGCCCGAAAATAAAAATAATTGTTAGCCATTTCGATAGTTTAATATAATTTAAGCACTTGGGTTTCCTTCATTTTTAACGCACATACATAAAGAAAACTTGCTTAAAGACTTGCTCGAGGGATTAATAATATTGTATGCTTTACGGAAATGGTCATTTTACTGGTAAAAAGTTTAAATACTTCTATATTACACTGTGGAATCCGTTTTTCAATCCTAAGGAAGGGATATATTGAAAAAAAAATCCGTCTTTCACAGCCTATTCATGTTTATTCAAGAAACTGTACACCTTTAAAACACCAATTTCAGTCATAGTATAGATTTGCTTGATATATTAAAAAAGCCTTATCTGTTTACTTTCAGACTCTAATATTAAAAGAATAATAATAATAATTTTTACCTCACTTATAACCTCGTTAAAGCTAGCTGAAAGCAAACGTAATGTTCTACAAGCCGCAAGTTTAACAATCTGCTTATTTACACCATTATTTCTTTGCTTTTTGTTCAGTTATTTGATATTATAACTAAATAAATATTGGGCACTAAGTCGTTAGGCTGCGTGCTCTCCAATATTTTTTCACAAGACAATTAAAATGATATAATGCGGAGCATTCGTCAATGTGAGCAGCGGGCGTATCCTGTCCAGCTGAATACAAAATACGCACAGAAGTCGACAACATAAAAACGAAATAAATGGGCACCGAGACAGACGTGTCCAGTCAACAAAAAGTGGCCACCGCAGCTGCACGATGAGCAGCCGGAAGAAGATAGGAATTAACTTTATAAAATTTAACTTGTCCGATGTAATTTAAACGTTAAATTTTAATTTTATAAAATTTAACCTTTAAATTTTCTCCGACAAACACGATACGTTTTGCTAATCCAGGTAAAATATCAAACAACTAATTTTTTATCTGCAGCATTATGGTTTACTTTTGCATTTGTCTCTGTAACGTTATGAAGTGCTACTTTATAAAAACCTACATATTATTAAGGTACCTTTACGTAAGTAAATGGCAACAAGTATCAAAAGAAAACGAAAAGGTCAACTGCACGGTAATTAGTTTGCTAAATATTTCGAAATTAAAAGCCTTTAAGTTGGTGAACACATTTCACCTGCTCTTTTGCACTTAAAATGAATTTTATGCCTTTGAATTGACAGTCAGTAATGCAAAAGTATGCGATAACTGGATGTTTGCTTTGGGAATTCCCACATTTCGTTTTCAATATTTTTATCTCAGCTGCCCAAATTGTTGACTTCCGCCGAATACATCGAGGATGAAAAGTCGCAGAGAAAACAACGCAATTGAAAAACGTCACAAAGAAATGAAAAGTAAGAGGAAATCATCGTAGAAGGAAAAAAAAGCCAGGAGGAAATATCGCAGTCGTAAAATGCCGTAGCACAAAAATAAAGCCGTCCAACTGCTTCGCAGACTTAAAACATCATCGTATAGAATATTGAGATAAAAAAATAAAGCACCTGCAAATCATTGCATGATGATAACACTACAAATATATCTTTATATTGGAAATTTTTACATCCGTTTGCATATTGATTTGTTAGCGGAAGAAGAAATGAAAAACATTTTTACCTCTATATTACACATTTTTGAACAATAAACTGCTATTGAAAAAGCAAGAAGGAAACTTCAGTGTTCAAAATATGTAGAAATAAAAGGTACGGTTAGCAAATAACAGAATTTTAAACGCACATACTAGTTAACTATTAAAAGTCAATACTTATTTAATCTTTTATAAAGCTGTATGGTAAAAACTATAATACATAAATTATAAAATAAAAAGAATTAGAAAGAGGAAAATGAATAACTACATGAAATTACTAATATTTAAATCATTGTATTATTCATCTAATCATGTAATGTTATCGCGATGCAATTATTGGTAGGTACTTTATTTTTACCACGATATTTCATACGACGATGTTTTAGCATCGTCGAAGCAAACTGAAATATAATTTTTAAAGCGCCATGGTAAGTTTATTCTATTTCATTTCCCCAACTAGTTAGATCCAGAAATTAACCGCAGCTTCTGTTTTTAACTCGTTTTAAGACCGGTGTCATTCAAGAAATCAATTAGTTATACTCTTTCACTCAATAACAGTTTGCATTTTCAATATCGCTTTTCATTTAGTTAATAAGAATTTAACTTTCATCTTTTTCGAAAAGCTAACAGAGCGCAAATCCAGGCTTCGACAACTGCAAACTGAGAAGCGTTTTCCTAAGCCATTCAGTAAACTTTTTCAAGTAATTTTTATTAGGCAGCTGAAGGAAGCTGAAGTCTTACCCGTAACTGTTACATAAAATGCAATATAACAGTTCGATTAAATCAATTTGTAAACACATTCTCAGGCTAATTGCTTTTAATGAGCTTATTAAGTTTTTACATTGAATTTTCTTTTACAAGATACAACATTTGCTATAATAAAATAAGAAGCCTATATTTACGAAACAGACAAAATAAATCTTTTATTCGTCTAGATTTACCTTTTCGGTTTGAGTGCACTTAAGCTTTGAAATAATTTAATCCCTTGTACTACATCTTTATGTATTTAAAAGATCAACAGATACTCCGCATTTCGATTCTCTGAAGTATTGATATTTTATTGATCTTTCTCTCTTTCCATGTCCATTTGTATGCTCAAATCCATTATATAGTGAGCAATAGCTTGTAGTATTATTTTTGAGAATCTCGTCTCAGTTCTAGACTTCGAATTTATAGAGCTGAGCGAAAGGAAAATTGGAAGCACAGACCATAGGAATGTTTAACCTATGAAAACAGTCATAAATTATTTCAGAAAGTTATCAGATCTTCTAAATACTGCAGATTTGTCATTTAAAAAATAAATATCTAAATATCTAAATAATAAATATCTAAATTTAAAAATGAAAGGATGAAAACAAATATACGAGGAAAGTAATTTCATTCATGTGGAAGAGAGATAAAGTATAATAAGTTAACGTAACATTACCATGTATCTTGCAAACACTTATCAAGGCTCAGCCTATTACAGTTAGTTACTTAAAACACAAACACGGCACAAAAATTTACCAAAAATCCATCTCTCTTTAATAAGTACATATATTGCTAGTGAACAATGTTTAAGGAAAACTTTCCATTTTCACCATGAATTTTCTTTAAGAATCATTGAGAACTTCAGAAGTATATTACAGGGGTGGCCAAGCTCCTTGATAGTCATTTTTTAAAATTTGAAATTTTTCGCGAGCCGGAATTAAACACGTGTTTAAAAGGTATGCAAAAAAGGTATTAAATTTTTTTTTTAAAAAATTATATTTATTGAAAACATATAAATAAAAGTACAAAATATGTGTATTGAATTTAAATACTAAAAATTAAACATATTTATTTTACTTCTTTTGATAATTCTTTTAGATTTGGTGAATAATTGGTGACAGCACTTCTCAGTAATTCGAGATATAATTGGTGGCAGCACTTCTCAGTAATTCTTTGAGATGCTGGTAAGTTAATACTGATTGGTGTTTGGACTTCACGAATTTTAAAGTGGAATAAAATGATTCACCTAAGTACGCTGTTCCGAATATTGAAGTAATTCGATAAGCAACCTTTTTAAATTCAGGATACTTCGATTCTGGTACAAATTTCCAAAATTCAGTAATCGGCGTCGATTTATATTTTAATTGTAGAGCTTGATTTTCTTGCATCTCTATTAATTCTAATTCTCCAGATGCTTTTTGGGTCATAATTATATTGGAAATGGAAAACTCACCTTGAATTATGTTAATTTCAAATGGATTTAGAAAAAAATCAAGAGGCGATGGACGGAAATGGAATTTGTTACAACGTTGCACTTAGTCTTTCATATTTGTTGTCTGTAATTTAAAAGACATTTTGAAACACATACGGAACGATAATAATTTTCAAAAAATATAATAACACAAAAATGAAAAGGGAACTGGGGTACATTCATCGAGAGCCACAAATAATCCTTCAAAGAGCCGCAGGTTGGCCACCCCTGGTATGTTATATCAAACACTGTGCGTTTTCTATATTATTTAATATCACACTTACAATCAAAGCTTGGTTAGTTTATTTTATTTATGACTCATTTTCTGCTTATTTATGCTTGACTTCTAATTACATTCAGCATTGATATTAAAAAGCTATTAAGTAGGTTCCTTTTTTTTTTCAAACTGAAAGTAAAACACTATATCAGTTATTCTAGCTAACGATATACTGATAATTGTTAAAAAATAGATATTTGATATTAAATGAACGCTCAGTTCTGATATATAAACTAATGGGATTTTATAAGAAATGCATTGTTTTACAAGACTACTTCTTTTGGGTTCTCCGAGCAAATTCTAAATGAAAAGAACAAAATTCAAGATACTATTTGAAATTGAGGGCTTTCAATTTTTATTCAGAAATTCAGTGAAAGTATGTTTACATTGCATTACTATTTTCGTTAGTACAGAGAAGTGGTCTTCAGAAATTGTCGTTTCACGGAATCCTTAGAACAAGCGTTTTATCGGGGAACCCCATATCACCACAGAAAAATACGCTTTAAAATAATATTTAAATTAGATCAATGTGTTATACGTACTTTATGTAAAGACAAATAAATCTATTGTAGTTTTATTAAAAATTAGAATAAAATTAACGCAATTTATTCATTAATAGCATTAAAGCCTGCTTCCAGGTGTCGCTCTCATTCGCCCTGTCCGTAATGGCAGGAGTGTTCTTGCAGTTTCGACAAAAAGGTCGAAATCTAGCTCTCTTGATAGTTATCTGCAGTCGCATTTCATAGTCTTCGTTTAGTTCGATTCTGTGTATTGTTTTTGTTGCTACATACGTTGAGAAAGATTTTTCACTTAAATATGCTGTTCCAAATGGCATTAAAATGCTTAGACCTATGTGAGAAACTGCTAGGTAATCTGCAACAACATTTTAAAAGCTGTTCTTGCTTAAATTTAAATTTTAAGGTCGAGCCTGTTGATATGCCGATACATTGTTCCCCTCCTTTCATTAGCAAGTCCTCTGATTTATCGTAGTTACTCGAACAGATATTTTATCAAGTAATACTTAATTTTTCTTCTAGGAAATAGTCTCTTATAGCTCTCTCTAGATGAAAAAGATGCTACATTATATAATCTTTGACACTATCGTCTAAATACAATTCATCTTCTATTAGGAAACTACTTAGTTTCATAAAGCCTTGCCAGTCATTCTCCTTGACTTATGGAGGCCACATGTTAAGCTTTAAACTAATCTGTAGGTAAATGTATCTTCAAATTTTTTAGGTAATAAATACTAGTGAACTAGTGTGAGTGCTCTATAATCTTCTTTTCGAATTACTGGTATCTGATTTGCGGAACCTTGCAAGCAACCAGAAGATTTTATTAGTGGTATCTTAAGTTCACCAAAACAGATTCCACAAATTTATGGATCTCTTTTTCCTTGGATGATTATTTTTAGGTCTTTTCACATTATTTTATTAAAGTCTCTGCGTAGCTTATAAGGTATTTCTTCCGCCTTCTTAGTATGCCTACGTGGTGTAATATTCAACACGCTCTGCGCATATTCGAGAGGTCTGTGATTCGAGTCCCAGCGAGGGCATTACTCATTTTCCATGTCTCCTGCTTCGAAATAACCTAATGTCTCTACAGTGGCCTCCGAACTAAAAAAGTGTTGAATGATGATTCTCCATTACCAGGACCTGGCGATTTGGTCCTCTAATCCCCAGTCACCCTTTAAAAGGGGGATATATAAGGTATTTCTCTCACCCTCTTAGCATGCCTTCGTGGTGTAGTGGTCAGCATACTTGGAGCGTATTCAGAGGTCCGTGGCTTAAGTCGCGGCGAAGGCATTGTTCATTTTTCATATCGCCTGCTTCGAAATTCCTAATGTCTTTACAAGCTACGCTGAAAACGAAAACCTTAATTCATGTTTACCATTGATATTTTCACCCTGCTTTTAACTACTTAAAAATTAAATATTCGTATTATTAATTACAGTTTAGAAATGGCAAGGAAGAGAGGTTATGTTTGCAAAATTCTTAACTCGATGCGCTTCCGATGCTGCATTTGTAAACACACATGTCTGACTTTCCTGTTCTGGTGTATTTTATATTTCTGAAAATAACTCTTCCAAAAACATTAATTAAGAAGCCATCTTGAACAAATTTAATACCACCATGGTCCTAAAATGAGAGATTGAGAAAATGCAGGTTAAGAATTCTCCAATTCGTTTCTAAGTCGAGATAGAACTTGCACCTTGTGTAAAATTAAATAAATGATTCGAATTGAAGGTGAAAAATAATAAAAAAAAAAAGTTAAGTACACAACTGTACTTAAGTAGATACGATGAAAAGTGATTTCAAAATTTTATCTCGCAAACTGTCTACTACATTTAAATAAATATTTTTAGAAGTTAAACTTACGTACGTCTCATAAACGCTTGCATATTTATCAAGCTGTTGACTAGGTGAAATAATAATATTCTTAAGTTAGGTCGCGAAAATATTATTGAATTATTGATATTTGATACAGATTGCATTTATTTAAGATCTATCTAATACTTAGGGGCATGATACTTTCCACTATCAGATTTTGTAGTCTATATTAGAGCTTTAGGGGCCTCCTAGTTTGAATAGTTGAGGATAGATGTGTGCAGAGGAATCAGCTGACACATAACAATTCCAGACAGTGTAAAATATATAAGTATTACAGCATTAAATGGAACATATAGGCAATGTAAACATCTTTATCTCGTTTCGAAACTGGTTTTCTTTCAAGATAAGTGAACTGGCAGTTCACCAAGAGATATACAATAGCACTTACATAATACCGAAAAAGGAAATACGTGTCTTATAATTCTTTTCTTCAGGTTTATTATACTTTAAAAAAATTTCTTATGTTAGAAAAATCTTCTCATCCCTGTTGAGAATTTTAATCTGCATAGTAATACATGTAATTTATCATTATGTTCATTTTTTTCGTATAGAAATGATAAGCTCTGATTTGGTGTCTGGGTCGTAAAATGTTTTATGATTGCATTCTAAAACTATTTAAGCTACTTAATAATATTTAATACACGAAAGCATCTATTCATTTATATTACTTAAGATTTGTATTATTATATTCCTTTTCGCTATCAGCTCCAAGTATTATAAAAACTTCTCTGTTTCGGCTCAAAATCAATTCCGCACAAATTTAAAATAGAATGCAGCTGCAGTTATTTAGAGTTGAAAATCATACCCCATTTAATTAAAAATAAATGAAGTTTTTCTGATTCGTCAGAGATACGTACAACAATTTGTTACGTCTTTATGTCTATTTTCGTTAATTCTACTTTAAGACTCACTACTGCAAAGTTTAGAAATTATAGTTAAATATTCAACATGAGCGTCAAACTAACAGTTTGACTTATTAAAAGCTATACGTTTCTGAAGTTCTCTAAATTTATAATTTTCTATAGATGCATACTTTGCATCTGATGTTTTACCACAATAGTTAAAATGTAACAGGAATATATTTTTAACAACTGCTTCAAAGCACCTTTACGATAATATTTCTTCTGAAAGCTTTCATTTTTATGTCAAATACCTTCTTCATTCATAAATTAGATTTTTATATACATTAATTTAATTGTAGGATATTCAGTCTCTCGTTGAGGATATACAGTATCTCAGAAAAGTGATCAGCCACTATATTTTTTTTTATTATTTCAAGTAGTGGGAGAAACGATTTGAAACAAAGTAATAAAGAATATTTTCCTTTCGAATACATATTTTCTTAGCTCTCTTTTTGTACTAAACAAATTGAAAAAAGTAAATAGTAAATTTAAAAAACAACATTTTCGGCTGAAATGTGAAATAAAGTACCACAAAATTAATCGGACGTTTACCTAATTTCTAATTAAAATCGCCTGTAATAAATAAAACAGTAAATTTTATAGAATTCGTTTGGATAAAGAAGGTAAGCAAAAATCAAAAAATCATTTGCTTTTGTAATTCGAATTTGCTTTTTAGAAAATATTATTTTAATTTTATCTTGCATTGGCTCGGTCACGAAAGGAAAACATTGTTAGAAACCCGCAGATTAGTTATTGATTTGCATCAAAAGAAAGAGAGATCAATTAGAGAAATTACCTATTTACTTAATTTAAGTAATTGTTCAGTTTTTGATATTATTAAGATTTATAAGAAACAGGATCGTATTGAAACGAAAAGAAGATCTGGAAGACCATCTAAGGTACCTGACGGAATAAAACAATTTACTCTAAGGAATATTAAAAAAATATCTAAGACTAAATGCTCCTAAACTTGTTGCCGAACTTCGTGAATTATACGGAATATGTGTAAATCTAGAAACTGTAAGAAAGGTAATGTGATCTGCAGGATATCACAGGCGAATGGCAAGAAGAAAATTTTATGTCAGTAAAAAAAACGAAAACTTCGACTCGCTTTCAAAAAATCGATCAAACAAAACACAGCAACCTACTCGAAAAAAGTGTTGTTTGCTGATGAAAGCAAATTTAACATCTTTGGCTTAGATGAACAAGTGCTGGTGTGAAGAAAACTCAAAGAAGAATTTCGGAAGGAAAACTTAGTACCAAGTGCTAAACAAAGTGGAGGACTAGTTATGGTATGGAAATCTATGGCACATTCGAAACTGATGATTTGTTTGATGATGAGAGTTTGTAGATGGTATTATGGATGAGTATAAGTACCTTGACATCTTGAAGAGAAATTTGGCATCGCTAGCATAAAAACTTAATATACAAAATACGAGAACAATGATCAAAAGCATACTGCGCCTAATATTAGATACTAGTTGTTATGTAACTGTCCAGAGGTAATTAAGGCACCACCTCAATTGCCAGATGTTAATCCTATTGAACATAATTGGCAGGAAGTAGAACCGAAAATTCGAAAACAAAGCCTATATTAGTGGTAGCAACTGAAAGAAGTAACTTAAGAGGAGTGGCATAAAATAAGTCTAAAAATAATAAAAACACTTGCGGAGTCATGTCCAAAAGATTAAATGAAGTGATAAAGTGTAAAGGTAATCCCACAAGACATTAAGAAGGAAAACAACTTAAGTTTTTGACATTTTCTTTTGTTACTAAAAGTGTCGGATTAATTTGTGAGAATATTTTTTCTCATTAAACAAACCATATTGATTTTTTTAATTTAAGTCTCATCTTTTCGAAAATTAATTTGCTATATAATATTATGAATTTATGTATAATGAAAATAAAAGCCTTTCTTTTTGTTTAACCTTTTGAGGCCGGGGCTTTGGTAGCAGTAAAAGCTACCAACGGACGGGGAATCTTGAACCGAATGCTTTCCGCCTTTAAGAAATCACCTCCTATTTGCAACAAAGATTCTTGTGTGTAGTTTAATGGATTCTCAGAGGGGTTCATCTATGTCGCAAAAGGAAGACCTTTGAAAGCGATAAGTGGTTAAAACCCTAGGGACGTCAAATTTGACATTTCACCTCACTTCTCAGCCTGGAAAATGGGGGAAAAAGACATGGCCACTAAAGTGGACAACCCCGTCTTTTCAAAGAGAGGACTCTATGGCCACTATAATGGCCATCCCGTCTTCAAAAGGTTAATTTATTTTAGATATTATGTTCAAAGAATATACAAATTCAAAGTGTCCGATCATTTTTGTGAGCCATTGTATAAACCGTGAAAAATAGACTTAAAAATAGCATTGAAAAAATGTACGTGCGGAATATTTATGTGAATGTAAAATTTTTCCACACTAAGAATATGATAAATTTACCTCAGAAGAATGCATTTTTTTCGCAAAATACGCTAAGCTAATATATCATCTCTTCAGTTCTAGCTCTAAAGTGGCTCTGAGAAAATTTCTCAGAATCAGTTGTCTTTTCTTAATTAAGTCTGTATATATATTACTCATAATTTATAAAATTCGTATCCAAATAAACAGATTATTTGAATTTGAAATGCTATATTGCAAGGAAAAAATTCAAATATACAGCTAAATTTAACAAAATGAAAGGTGTTTAATGCTTTCTTATATTGTGGAATTAAAATAGTATTTTAATTTCATAGTTGGAACTGCTAGCAAAACAGAGAGAGAGAAAACTGATTAATAAAACAACTTTTTTTTTTTAAATTTCTGCGGGTTAAATTTCGTCATTTAACTCTCCAAGCTGAGGAAAACTTCATATTTAATTAAAATTCACTATGGCTGGTTGAGTATCTTGTTATGAAAATAATTGAATCTGAATTCATGCAAGGACCCGGAATATTTTAATCGAAATGTAATTCGTGATCTATGACATCATCAAAATAAATTCAGTTTAATATTGAATTATTGGGATTTTAATTAATGGTAAAGAAACTATAAAACTGAAATATATGATGAGTTCAAAAAGTAATTGACATATACTGGATTTTCTAAAATCAGTTTTTGAAATTAATTTGCTTTCACCCAGTATAATGCTTTCTGAAATTATGCTTTCTGAAAAAGAATAATATTATTTGGTGTGCAGTTATTCTGACTTTTAATTATTCATTCACTTCAGTTTATTCTTTCTTAATCTTGTTTGAAAGCATTTTGTTTAGCAGTTTTTATTTAGCAAATGTATATTTATTTTGTAGACTAACAATACTGCCGTAACCTACGACTTAATCTACTATTTCGAATTCTGATGTCCAGTTAGAAACATTAATAGTGACTGGAAATTCATCAATAAATTCATCAAGTTTCGAACACTAATATATTTAAAAGGGACACATTTGCAAATTTTTCAGTAATCTATGAGCTAATATGAAATGGAAAAGTTGGAGGGTGATAAAATCTATGATAATTCTACAAAGAAATCCTGAAAAGATTTTAGTAAAAGCGATGCAAACGTTAAGTTCAAATCTGTTGCACATTCCGATGCCGAAATCTAGGAGAAATTCCCCTCAGTAAATATATAATACGAAAGTTAAAACACGTTTAAATTTAAGTCAATCATAAAACGTCCAAATAATAATAAAGGATTTAAAATAAACTTGAAAATATAAACTATTCGAATGGAAAAGTTTTTGAAGTACTGATCAACGAAATCCCATACCTATAAGCTAAAATATATTTTAAGAAAAAAGCAAGACAAAGTTGAAGTCAGATATATTTTTTTTAATTAATCTTTCTTCCTTACCACTTCCTTCTGGATTTATGGGGATTAGTGCTTCTAAGAAAAGAAGCAGACTTTTCTTTCATTCTTTTATATTCTCAGTATATTCTTTTATATTCCCTAGACGAACGACGAGATTCGATTGTCCTTCTCTAGCCCGGATGCGCCCTCTAATCCGGAAGAACTCAGATTTTGTATTATACGTAAAGATTTTGGCTTTACCATCGATTGCCTTTTTCCTTTTAAGATTAGATTTATTTTGTTAGTTTCTTTTAAAACATATAAAAATTTCTACTTTTTAGGCTCTCTTAAAACCTCTATAGCATTTTAAACCTTTTTCATTTTTCCGCTTCCTTTCAATACAAGGCTAGGATTGAAACATTGTTTATGTGCTCAATATTCACTTCAATCATGATTAGATTAAAATCAGTTTAGAAATTTTGTAACCTCACATTAAAGTTCTTCAGATTTTAGACACATAGCCTACTGTTATTACTACAACAGTCTTCAAGATAAATTAAATTTTAACTCGTGCTCAAAATTATTTACACAATTACACTTACTTATGGTTCACAATGTACATGCTATAAAATACACATGCTTTTTTGGAATAAAAATAATCATTCGTAAGGTAATAAGTAATTTCTACACTAAAGAAGTTTTATTCCTATTAATTTTATTTTACAGAACAGGGAAACGTATAACATTACAAAGTTGCGTCCTGTAAGTCCACTACTGGCCATTAAAATTGCTACGTCAGGAAGGTGTGCAAATAACAGAATGAAATTTATTGGACGCGTGCATTATAGTAAAAAGAAAAAGTGTTTAAATTTACGGGAAATCAGGACAGACAAATAATCAGAAAATCAGTACCCAGAGAAGTCACCTCTGGCAGCAATAACAGCACTTATTTGCCTGGGCATGGAATAAAACAGAAATGGTACGGCGTATAGAGGAACCGCAGTCCATGCATCTTCAACACTATGCCACAGTTTATCGACAGTAATGACTGGTGAGTGGTGTCGTGCCAGTCGCTGGACAACCATTGACCACACGTTTCAAATTGTTGACAAATCAGGAGAATGTGCTGGCCAGGGTAGCAGTCACACACCTACTGTATTGAAAACAGAACGAGCAACATGCGGTCTTGCATTGTCCTCTGAAACAAAGCATTAGGAAAGCTACAATGTTAGGGCAGAGCCATTGGCATTAACACCTCAAAAATATAACGGCTGCTGTTCAAAGTGCCAACAATGTGAACAAAAGTTGATCCAGACGTATATCTCATGGCACTCCATATCATCACTCCAGCTGATATGTCACTATGACGATGTTCAGTGCAAGCTGGCAATGTGTGTTCTTCACGATGCCACCAAACACAGATGCGCCATCATGATGCTATAGGCAAAGCCAGGAGTCGTTTGTAAAGATAAAGTGACGCCTTTCCTGCGTCCAGGTACGTCGTTGGTTACACCATTTAAGGTCCTCCGTTTTGCGATGCAGTGCCAAATGTTGCCGAAACTATGGCCACCGTTCTAACACTCCATGCTGCTGCAAACATCGTCAAACACTTCTAGCAAAATTCTTTTGTCTTGCAAATGACTCCATTTCTCAACTCAAGGTTCGAGACGTTGTTACATGATCTCTTGTGGTCATGCGGATAAGTGACTGTCTTCTCGGCTGTTAGTGGTGTGGGGCCGCTGCGAGTCTGCACGACGTTCCATCTGACTGTCCTCAACCGATCGATTCCATATTCTGCGGTTAATCATAGGAGCTCGATCGTAGCGAGCAGCAATATTGCGGTACGATGAACCGAAATCCTAATAGGCTATAATCCTTCCTGAATCAAAGGCAGATACGTGCTGATAGGCATTTCGCCTTCTTACATGCGGCATTTTATTAACTTTCTTAACTGAAAACAACGTTTAAATGCAAACTGAGTATGAGAAAATTGTTGAAAAATCTCTGGTTTTAAACTCAATTGTAGATGTCGCTACTGCGATCTGCTTTGCATGAATGCGCTGAAAATCTAATTGTTTGTACATATAGCATTATCTGTTTGTGATGGAAATTTCACGCGTGTGGTGTGCCGCCTTTCCGGTGTAGCAATTTTAATGGCCAGTAGTGTAAAAGGTCGATACATTTTACCTGGTATTAGAACAGGCTTGAGACTAGGGATATTTGATAACATGCTCAAGGCACTTATAAGTACATTTTATATCCTGTTAGTACATCTAACACACAAGTAGCAATGTGGAAGGGAAAATGTCATTCTTATTTATGTTATACTTAAGTTGATTATGCTGTGGTAATTTTGACGTTGCTAAGTCGTAGATGATTGTTGTGGCTGCTGAATTTTAAGTGCTGAAAATAAAATTTGAACTCGATTTATATAAATTACAAAGTTTTGAAAAATTCATTTCCCCAACTATTTTAATGAAAAATTTATTTAGGGTATGAATTTTTAATTTCTCTCTCTGTAATTTTCTATTATCTTTCAGAATTTCAAGTTGTAATTTATTATTATTAAATTAAAGTGCTTGAAATTTTGCATTTTAATTGCTTGTTTGAGTGAATATAATTTGTATTTATTTATTTTAAATGTAATATTTGCATTAAGTGCCTGTCGGAGAGATAAGTTAACAAAATTGAGAAAAGAATGGATAAATAAAAGCTTTAATTAAAAATGTAGACAAAGCGAGGTTTTGTGAGATGTTTCAGTTACTTATAGATACTGTACCCAAGCCCTCTTCTTCTTTGTCTTTCACTGCTTTTCATAATTTTCTAAAAATATCCTTTGAAAGGATCTACTTAGAATATAAAAGCAAAGCAAAATATATAATATTCAAAATATGTAATACTTAAATATCTCTTTCAACTTTCTTTATTCTTTATTTCTGTCTTACTCTCTCTTTCATGATCCTCAATGAATCAGACCTACAATAAGCATACATGCCATAATATCGCATAAAAATGATAATATATCCGGAAATATTAACATTTTTCTAGTGTATTGCACGTAGAACATGTATTTAACGAAGTTCTTTTTATTCAGCAGAAGAAGTTTTTTCTCTGCTTTCTTAGATAATCTATTTTACCCAGCCCATCGAGAGAAGGGGTTGTGCGCAGCTTTTGTTCGCTTCAAGTTAGAGCAGCTGTTGAAGCCGGATAGATAAATGGTCTTGGGTTATTAGCCCAGATATTGGCATCAAATATTTCGATCATTTATCAGAGTAGCAGCACGTCTCCGCGATCCTGGGGACCAAGAAATCTGCGCCCACTATCATTAGCGCCAACACGGTTGCTAAATATAGAGAAGACATGAAAGCATCTCAAAGATTTTCTGAAATCCAAACGTCTATGCTTGACTGCACCGCTATTAATGCAAGTGCGCCTGAATGTCATTTCATTTTCTAGAGGAAAATATTTTCCTTCCTTCGCGTGTAAATATTTCGGTCTTATCTGTGACAGTCTATGAAAGAACGGCTTTAAATTTGGATGAAATTGATGGATGTGAACTCTTATTTAGAATTTAAAACAACTACTCTGCTTTATGTGGATTTCGCATAAGTAACGTTTCTCTTTAGCAAACAAAAACCTTCGTCGACAGAACATAAATGATTGAATTTAAGTTGAACGTTGCAAGACTTTAATGTAGAACAGCCCATTAGTAATCTGTTCTCAAGTCTCTAGATTTTCTCAACGCTTGCTTAAGAAAATCATCATGAAATGAAGGAGAGTAGTATGTAAAACTATTTATTTCTCTAGATTTAAAACTATAGTTTGGATGAGGATTTATTTTCAAAAGTCATTGTTTTTTAATAATGAAAAGAATTCATTCTTATAGGTAATGCTCAGTGTGAATAAGCAATGCTAAACGTGCTCGAAGTTAACGAAGAGTTACTAAAATATTAACTGCCCTTCCTGCGATATGTCTAATCATATACTGCATCTTCTACTATTCTCCTAAAATCTATACCTAATATATAAATTTAACGAGGTATTGTCCTTCTTGGCATACATCTGAAATTCTTAAAATTCGTACAAATGATAACGAATGCCTGTATCTTATTAACGAATTATATGTTAACGTTAATAATTATATTATTAACGAATAGTAACGTTAATAATTATACTATTAACGAATGGCTGTACCATACGATTTTCATTGCATGCTAGGAAAAATCTTCAGTATGTATACTTAAAGTTATGTCTTAGCAATGATTGGTTATGATAGTTTATGTTAAAAACTAATAAAGTCTAATTTTAAAATCCATCAAAAAAGATTTACGGTGATATCAAACATAATGATGTTAGCTTGAAGTTATTCCTATCTACTCCATTTACGAAAATGAATTATTTATTAAGTAAACATAATTTTTCTGTTTACGCAGTAGTATCATTTTAATGTAGAATTATAAAAAAAAATAACTTTACTGATACAAAGAAATCTAGCAAAAGGTTGTACAGGGGGGAAGGCAGTTTTATTGGTGACTGACGAATTTCAAGAAAAAATCCATCTTTATGTCTAATCTGATTTGAAAATTAAATATGGAATAGACGAGAATGTTCACGCAGGTTTAACCCAATATTCAAACTGCGCGGGGCTTGGTGTTTGTTATCATTTGACATGGAATAAAATATTTACTTTATTTGTTCAGACAGCTTGACAAGCTGAGAGGTTTAAAAGCACATCTTTATTTTGTTTTAATATCTTTAATTTATGTAATTCATGACGCTGATCATTCGTCTCTTTTATAGTTTATCTAATTAATGATTTTGCAGATATTAGCACTCCTATTCTAATTTATTAAAAACTTTTCAAATGCCATTTATTATTTAGTTTAAAATAATCGTGGCCTATCTGTCAGTTTATAGCCCTCTGAAGTCAAGCAGGGACTCTCGTTCATCACTCATTGTACTGAGGCAAATCGTGTGGCGGCTGACCGGCGGCATTAAAGATTATAGTCTTTTTTATTATAGGATATTAAATTTTCAATGCTGCTGGTTAACTATAAGAAAGTAGAGTGCCGATATTGCAACTTCTTCTCTCTATATAGTTATATGTTTGCCTTCTCCTCAGGAGTTTATCCTCGCGCTGTGTCATGTATTAAGTATAATGATATATCACTTGTTAGAAGTCTTATGCAATAACATATATGTCTTCGTATTTACATTGTATTATGTTAAATGTATCATAACGTGTTATTTACACAAATGCAACAATTTTATTGCAAAGGTATACCACAATTGTTTGTAATCAATCATTCATTTTCAATTATGTACTCACGTATTTGCATTAGTGTTGTCTTAAGGACTCTCTAGATCATGGTGGACGTGGTGCTATACTAATTAACCGTATGGTAGAGGCATAGTGCCCATCCTTATCCTCGCAACTTTCCCTGTCGCATTCAAAGAGGTCCAATAAAGGATAAAAATTTTTTCAGTTACCTATATGAAAACTATAGAAGATAAATTTAAATTTTTATTAAATATTAAAATATCACGGGAAAATGTTGAAACATATTTTTATTTACTTCACTAATTACACATTGCAAAAACCATTACTGTCATTCCCAACACTACTAAAATGGAGTTCAACGATAACATCACATTATAAGATGTGCTAAAATGGACTACTCAATATTCTTTTCGCGATCATCATTTTCACAACAACTGTTTAAGTCACAGAATTACAGCTATAAAATATATTAAATAAAAAAAAAATATGCATGTTTTGGTAGTATCTTAAATTTAAAAATAATGACTTTTGTAAAAATTAGGAATATATAGCAAGATATACGGTCCCTTAAACAAAAAACAAAACTTAAGAAGTTCACACTCGTAGGACAAAAATTGACAAAGGTATTAAATTAAATTGTTTGTGACAAGGGTCATGCATAAATGGAAGAGATAATTGTTGACATTTCTATGTAATGAGGGAGTCTCTCTACCTCCTGAATCATTTTTTTTTTATTTTGGAACTTTTATATATTTTTATGAATATTATTAAATTATTATGTTAGGTAACATGATTTGAAGCTAAAACATTTTTTTGCGGATAATTTTGTTTTTGAAATTTTTTGAAGAAAAATTTAACAATTTTTTAACGATATTTCAATTGTTAATTTTGAAGAAAATTAACAATTGAAATATCGTTTTTGTCTTACAGTTTTCAATGTTATTATACCATTTTTTTTTCATTATGCCGCTCAGACGATATATTGGTTATGGAAGCCAACTGCGATACCGAAATTGAATCCCACAGAAGGCATGGCTGTTGATGTCCGGCTCTTCATATGTGGCAACGGTGACCGCCTATTAGGTGTCTCCACAATAAATAGCCACCACTTCTGGCCTTAGGTGTGGGTTTCGGTGCATTTTATTTTGGCAAAGCACTCTGCTATCTGCTTAAAGGGATGAATGCCTTCGCGGAGGAACTTTCTAAGGAAAATTGGCTTATATACATGCTACATATGAAGAAAATTACGAAAACGCTTTTGCAGCCAGCCAGTTCGCGGGATTCGAATCTGAGACCGAAGTACCAGTGTTCAGCGGCTTTACCGCTCGGCTACTTATGGGCCTTTTTCGCCTTAGGAGTGGCCAATGTCAAATATTCAGGTGTTTAAAAAATACATCTTTATTAGAATGATTTTAATAAGTTTAAGGATAGATCTAACAATTAATGTAATAGTTTCTGAGAGCAAATAAAAAGATTATTTATATCTAAAATTGTTGAAAAATATGATTTCAATTACATTTTCACTTCAAATAATTTTTCTTTTCAATTTTTGGTAAAACCCATCCTTGTTGCCATTAAGCATATAATAATAAACACGCAGTATCAAATATTGAATAGTTTAGTACATATCGGTGTAAGCTTTAGGAATTTAAGTAAAAGGATTTATCGAAAAAATGCAAACTGAGAAAAAGCGGTTTAATGAATGTAAACTCTCTAAATTGTCATTAAATCATTTCAAATTTATTAAATGTCTTTCATATTGAATTTCAATATATATGTATCTGAAATAAAACCTATTACTGTTCAGTCGGTGACTATAAATATAAGTTACAAGTTTTTATTTGAAAACTTATCTGACAGGAAAAATTGCAAGAAAAACCATTAAATGCATCTAGTATTTTTCTTTACCTATTTTTGGTTTGTAAAACAATTTCAAGATAATTTTATTATGTCAAATGCTTATAATATATTTTCTAAAACATTTATAGCCGTTTTATTCCTTTTTTCCAAAAGTGAAATTTTAAATCTGAACATACGCAAAAACTTTTTATTTAAAACTGCCCAGCAGCATACGTGATTTCTTCCGCTTCTTTTATACATTTGTTCTCGTATACAAATTGCATTTGAATTAATTTAAAAGCTTTTTAATCAATAAAGATTTTAATATTTATTCCAGTATGAATTTTCAATAATGTTAAAGTCAGGAACTTGATCACTTTCCTTACGAACTCTTCCTGTTCAGGTTTATTACAAGTGATTTCCATTTCTGAAGCAGCGTAACATAATGGGCTGATAATACACTTAGAAATATTTGCTGAACAGACTGGAAAAGAAGAAGCAAGTTCAAAAGTGAAAAAATACTTTTTTTTTTTTTCGAACTACGCTTAGCATGTAAAATCAGTTTGTTTAGACATATAAACAGAGTTTGCAGATTCTTGCAGTCTCAGCTAATTACGTTCCCCTTCTACTACATTGATTTTTAATAAATGACTTGCATGATTAGGAAGTAAAACAGCATACACACTGAGGTGAGTATAGAAATAGAATTTAAAAGGCTGCCAAATATTTAAAAGACTTTTTCTGCCATTTATTATCCTCATATCGTTCACATTTCTTCCAAGTGTAGTAAGTTGATTAAGGCGGATTAAAAAAAAATTGGAAAATCAGTAATTTCATAGATTTTTGAGCTACCAAATCCCTTTAAAAATCGAATGCCTTTAAAATCTGAAAACGTAATTGGTGTGCAAGGTTGTCTGCCATCTATGAATAGAAAAAGAAATGAAATCGGTAAAAAAGAAGTTCGCTTTCGAAGTTCAGCTGCTAAAGCAATAAAGAGTATTGCAATAATTTGTGGGATCTAGTTCTCTTAGCGATCATGCAATGTAACTAGATCTAGTTAATTTTTGAGACTTAAACAAAGTCTTGAATATGAACACCACGCGGAAAGGGTGTCGAAAGGTCCTTTAATTGAACACAACAGTTTACAGATGGCACGGACCTACGTGCTTGAAGTCCACCAACCACCTGCGGTGAGAAACTTAAGAGATAATGTAACACTAAATTTAAAAGTTAAAGAGTCGTGAAAGATGCACAAGTCAGTTTTAATTTAATAAGTTGACTGAAAACCTACACAGGCGGAATAATAATTCGGCGGCAAAAATGCGAAGCAAATTTTCAAAGTTAACGGTTGGTAGAAATAATAACGTTCTCTCACAGTAGAGAGAAATCACATTCTGACTAAACGTTTCGCTACATCAGTTAATATACACTCGTTCACCCTCATTGCTTCTGGCGAGGGCAATAACAGAAGAAAAAGTCTAACAATTAAAAATAAATGAAACTTTACAAACTTTCTGCTTCTGAAATATATTCTAGGAAAAAAAATGTTATTAAAATGTATAAAGATATTTAATTTTATTGGGGCATTTGTAAGACTTTTAAACTGAATCAACGGCTTTTACTGTCTACCTTTCTATCTCTTCCTCTTCGTTTCCAGTTCAACTCGCTCTTGAAAGGCGAGTTTATCCTGCAGATGTAGATAGTAGAGAGCAATGAGTAGTTACAAACAATCTGATGCTATGTGCGAGACTTTCAACTGATCATAATACTGATATGAGGTGACAAACACACATAGCTTGAAGAATTTCAGGCTACTCCATGTATCACAACAGTTATTCATGTTTTAATGTAAGTACTTGTGATAGTCAGAATATGAAAGCATTACCTTGTAATGTTGCGCGCTTCCAACCTGCACGCAACAATAGTGGTGACTGCTAATTACTGGAAAGTACACAAAGTCTTGAAAAGGGTTCAAATCCCTTTTTGTTTCAACTTTAGAAATTACAGATGCGTGCTCTTGACACTCACAAACTACGCCGACCCGGCGGTAAAATAAAAATAAGAAACTAAAAATGAATACTAAAAAGTGACTACCTACGAGGCTTTCTAAAACGTAACTAACCTAACCGCGTTCTAAGATACCGCTGACAATTCAGCAAACTTCTGAATATTACGTTGAAAGATTTAACTATCTACCGAGGCAAGCACACAGGCCGAAACGCGTGGTTCTTCAATTTCTACTAAGCCACCTCCACGCTCGTGAAGCAAGAAAAGCACACTTTCGAACTCGTTTCCCTTCTATTTAACTCAGAATACTTCTGCTGACTATTTTGAATACTTTGAGCGTTCTACTAAAATTTACATGCTCTGGCATTGGCAATTCCAGGGGAAAGTAAGGCTTGACAGGAAAGATAGTTTAAACTTAAAATAAATGTTAGTTAAAATAAATATAAACTCTACAACCTATATGATGATATTTCGTTCGGCTATATTCCAACAACAGGATTCTATGTTTGGTTGCATACATTTGCTTTTAAGTTGCATAGCTCATCTCAGAGCTGGATAATTTTAGCATTATTTGGGTTACTTTCAAAGCTGTGACCTGTAGATTTTGTGAAAAATTTAAATATATTTATATTTTATTAAGGTTATCTATCTTGAGTTACTTTTTAGGGTTACTTTTATGTGTTAATTTTGGGTTACTTTTAGTTTTGGGGGTTACTTTTTGTGTAACTTCTGATTAGTAAGGCTCCAAGTTTGAACAATTAGTCACCAGCAGCTGCTGAGTCTATTCAACCAAAAATAAAAAGTTAGTTAAAAACAGCTATCAACTACCCATAAATAACTCAGGTTTCTTATGAAAATGCGCTTGTGTGTAACCACTTAGATCACATAATCTGTCTCTTCAGACCTCATAAATATAAAACGTCTGAGAGATGTTCTGCTTAAATGATGACTAACAGGAAAATAACATAGTGCCTGTGAATGGTTTCAAACTCTGGGCTCGCGGGCCACTGCAGACCCTGAAGAAATTTTATGCTGCCCTCTCCAATACATTTCAATTATTTATTTCTTTTAATAAAGTAATTATAGATTTAGATCTAGCCTAAATGTATTGTGTAGTGGATTGTATTATAGTGTTTATTAAGAAAACAGAAAAGCTCTAGCAAACATTTCACTAGTTCTAATGAGGCTAGCGCTGGCCCACCGGCGAAAGTACATATGTAACGCATATAACACAACTCTGACAGACCCGCATAAGAAACTAAAAGTAGAAAAAGACATTAATCGTTGCATTTCAAGGAAAAATAGTTTAAAATACAATTATAAAAAACATCAGAGACAAACAGATTGTGTTTATACGCGCGATTTCGATTGAATGAAAAGGAATAGAATGAATAAGTTTACGATATAAGTTAAATGAAAAAGCTACATGCTTTTTATACTTGTATGCCTGGCTGCTTGGATAAAGTGGGACGTAATTATAATCAATAAACATTTGGCCACCCAACAGTTGGTAGA
Source organism: Stegodyphus dumicola (assembly GCF_044657685.1). Lineage (NCBI taxonomy): Eukaryota > Metazoa > Arthropoda > Arachnida > Araneae > Eresidae > Stegodyphus > Stegodyphus dumicola. Next base: position 164,201,687 of record NC_140781.1, read on the forward strand.
AATTTTAAATTTAGGTGAGTCTAAATTTTTTCCTCTTCCCTAATGGAGTACTGATGGTACTGATGCTTTCCTTCAAACAGTTGCTAGTTAGAAAGTTGGATGTACAGCTACGTAGTTCATAAACTATGCTAAACAGATGGAGGCAAACTTAAGATAGTTGTAAAACCGGTTATTATCTGGGCTTGTCCGTAGGATCTACGTTACATCAATACTAATCATTTGAAACTGAGCAAAACATTTGAGTTGCTTTCATGTGAAAATTTATCTCATTGAACTGAAGTTGTAAATAAAATTATACCTACGATTTTAATTAAAAGATGAAACTGCAAGCTACGTCTTTATCAAAGGGTAAGAAAAGTGACAGAGTAAGGACGTGTTTTTCAATATGAATGGGAAAATACGTACTTTTGCAGCATACATGCTGATTTCAGAGATGTAGCAAAGTTTGCCATTTCCATACGCTGAATTAGTAATTAATTTTACAGAATTCGTGCGGTGAATTAATTATGAATTTGAAACAGTTGATGAATTCCTGTTAATAATTCTTATGAAAGGAAAATCTGCTGCACCGAATATTTTTTCTAATAAAAACTGTAGTAAATAAATATAAGTTAAATTGGGAATGGTTAGATTTACAAGTGATGCTGCAGTTGGTGAAGCTGGTAGCTGCTAAAGTTTCTTAGTAGCGGCAAAACTAAGATATGTATTGAAAACCGAAAATTTTCAAAATACGTTTCGCGCTATACTGCATTATTCATCAATAAGTATTTTGTGCCGAAATCTTGCAAATGGAAGATGTTATGGAAATAGTAATTAAAATAGTAAACTTTATTCCTGGACGAGCTCTGAAACATCGAGAATTTGATATATTGCTGGAAGAAAATTAAATTATGATTTATTATAACGAGGTGAGGTGCTGATAATAAGGTAATGTAAGTCTAGAAGCTGTATTAAAATGACTTTCTATTTAATTTATTAAATCAAAATTTTCAACACGAAAAATTAAAGCCATCGACGAGTTATTTAACAATGCATGAATAGCAGATTTAGCTTCAGTTCTGATTTAACCAGCTATTTAAATAATCTGAATAAATAATCGCAAGGAAGTTAAACTTAAGACTGATATGTATGCTTCTCATGAAGTTTTTAAAGTTAACTTGCAGATACGGAAAACACAGTTGAAATCAAAATCTTTGTCCCAATCTCTTTGTCTTAAATTTCGCTCTATTATTCCAAAGGAAAACTCTCAAGAACACGCAAGAAAAATAGTAGTCACAGCAAAAATTTGAAGATAGGTTTAAGGAAATTGTAAGATTTGGAGTCGAATTTTAAACTATATCCATTACCATCAAACGCGGACGTGAATAACGTACCAGAAAATCTACAAATGAAACGAATTGATATACAGTGTGACAAATCTTACCCGAAGATCTGAAGTTGCAAATCGGATTCACTTTTATTCGTACTTGTCAAAAGCTTAATATCCTTACTTACGAGTTTTTGAAACAAGAATCATCGCTTTGTTTAGGATTACATTTATATATGAACAGTATTTTTTGGCAGTTGAAAATTAACAAATTTAAGAAAAGAGCCCGTCAGACCAACGATTATCTACAATACGTGATAAAATAATTTCCAGTAAGTTTTTCTTCAAGGCTACAGTCGTTCTAAAACTAGAAACATCATCATATGAGCTCAGTAATGAATAGAGAAATGCATCATTATTTACCTATATTCCTATATACTTGTATTTTTTCTGTATGAGTCGATGTAAAATTTAATATATAAAAAAAAGGAAACGTTTGTCATTATTTATTGTTAAAGTTTCTTATTTTGTTACACTGGGGACGTTTTTTCCGAAAATTTGGTAAGTTTCCATAATTTGTTTATTTTAACTTTATGTTAAAAATACGTTATTTATTGGTTAATTCAATGTATTAAAATTATTTGAAATAAATGCCAGTGTAAAAATTTAATATTTACCTTCAAGTACATTTGAATTACGAAATGTAATCAACAGAAATACATATAGAAAGTAAATACGATAAACTTGAAATTTTTATTTTTTGATAAATATTCGCTAGGTGAAATTTAAAAGTGAGTTAAAATTTAGTTAGTTAGTTGAAATTTAATTTCAAAATCTGTTAAAAATTAACTCACCCGCCAGCTACTTTCAAGTCTCACATGCTCATTTGGGTTTAAGCATTAGAATGTCTAGAATAATAAAATAGTATGTAATATAATGTTTCCCCTCCCCTTACCGTGTACCTTTGTGCCGTTATTCGGAAGCACGGCCAACTAGGATTCGATAGCTCCGGATTTCGAGTATCGGCAAGGGGATTGAAAGTTTTCATGTCTCATGCCCCGAAATAGAGGTGGTAGATGATAATTCGTCACCACCAGTATTTGGTGATGAAATTCCCTTCTTCCTCAGTCGTCCTTTAAGAGGGGGAGAATGTATTTTCTGTATGATCAGCGCATCAATTCGTAATTCAATTGGACGAACTTCCGGCTAGCACTCGTGAGGTCAGAAGTTCGTATCCTGGCACATTCGCACATTTGGCATTGCCCATTTTTCACGTTTACCTGGTCCGAAATAAAATATATGTTGTCTACAACAGTAGAAAAGACATCTGTGCTCTATGCCCTATGCAGCTCTATAAAAAAAAAGTTTTTCTCAACACTTTGCATTTAACGCTTTAGCGGTAGCGACGTAAAGCTATTCTTTCTTCTCAAATACGCGCGATATCATTCAGTCGTAAATTTGTAAAGCCTGCTGCTTTTGTTTGCGCCCACTGCGGTGGGTAGCTGGAGTGCGAGCTGAGCTCAGTGACGACCTGCAAAAGGTTAATGTTTAAGCTTTTATAATTTTCAACTACGAGCACAAAAACTCACCTGGATATTCTGAAAATGCTGTTCACGGAATGCGTATTCTCACACAACATCTTAGAACAGCCTTAAACTGTTAAGCGTGTTCTTTTGAGTGCTTCATGTTCCATCAAAGCAAATCCCTAGGATATCCAAGCGAAGTGTCATCGAGAGTGCGTTGAATGCTATGAGGATTTAAAGTTATAATTACCACAAATTCACGACATCCGGAAATCTCCCTTAAACTTAACCTCCTAAATACATCTCCCAGACAGCTTAATGATATATCCTAACATATCCTTTGGAAACCCTCGCTAATTCCCTTGGGCAATGCACGGGAATGTTGTGAGGGCAACTTATCGCCTTCTAGTTATACTCACTATGGTCATACTGGGACAAGAACGGAAATTGACTAGATTATATAATTTTCAGATTTTCTTTTCAATTTGAATTTATTTAATAATTCTGATATAGATACAAACAGCCATGCGCAAAGACTTTTGCAAATGTTACAACACAAAATTTTACTTTATGTTGTGAATTTGCGATTTTAATTACTACAAATCTTTAGATAATTTTGAAACATCCAGTAACCTTAAAATTTAATTATTCTTATGTTTTTATCTATGTAATGAATTTTCAATTAAATTACGGTCAGAAAAATTAACCATGAAATAATCTTTAAAAATTTAACGAATCATCCTTTTCTAACATACAAAATTTCTTGCCTATTGGTGAAATTTTCCAGAAAAACTTCTAATATATAAAATAATTAAAAAGAAATATTTTCTAAACTATTACATTTTAGACAAAGAGTAATAAATGTGAATTAAAAAATTTTTTGCATCAAAATGCCGTAAGGTTTTTTTAATATTGTTTAGTAGAAATTATATTGCTGAAAGACTAAACTTATTAAAAATGTAGCTTAAACAAAAACCTATAAAATTCAAGCTTTATTTTTTAAAATATTTTTATTATCTAAATTTAATGCTGAATCTTGTAAATTATTCCTTATAATTTTATAAAGTCTTAGATTAATCTTACGTTACTAAAGATTATTCTAACGTTCATAAATTACAATGTACCATCTTAAAATGTACTTCAGAAATTTTTAATTTAATTACATATGTGTATAAGGAATTTGTGCATTCGTGTTTTAAATAATATAAGAATTAGCTGGTAACTGGAAGATCCCCGGTGCGAATACTGACAAGGCCATAGTTGATGTTTCGTGTGTTATGTATTAATTGTTATTATTTTTCAAGCTTTAAGTTATTTGCTTACTTAATTCTGTTTGGTTCAGTAATTGAAGTTATTATTTTTTGTTTTAGTTGTTTAAAGTTGGTTGTAAGTTTAAACTAACTTTTGTAAACTTTAAATTTAAGTTTGGTTGTTTTAAAAGTTTTCTTAAGCTGCTGTTATTTAATTTTAATTTGAGTGTAGGGGGCTTAAGTTTTCTTGTTTTTTGTATTTTGCTGTTTTTAACCCTTAAGGTTGGTTAACTTTTAACTTTATTCATTTCAAAATTTTATTGCTGCACTTTTGGTGTGCTATTTTTTTTTTTCTTAAGGTAACTTAAATTTACCCCTCTTTCTATTAAAGTTTATCGAATTCATATTTTCTGACTGGTGGTAAGGTAAATCAATTGTAATTGAAACTCAATCTGGATAATGAGTGTTATATTTAATTTCTGCGGAAGAAACAATTTATATGGTGTTGACATTTTAATGAACTTAATTGTTAAATAATAGTTTAATTTTTACTGTACTAAATCGTGTTGAAAATCTATTCACTGGTTCTGTTTTTTCGCATCCAAATTTATCGGCTGAGAATTCGTTTCTCAGAATAATATAAGAATTAGCTGGTAACTGGAAGATCCCCGGTGCGAATATCGACAAGGCCATAGTTGATGTTTCGTGTGTTATGTACTAATTGTTATTATTTTTCAAGTTTATCTGTTATTATTCTTCCTTATCTGGAGATTTCTGCACCCCGAAATTCTTTTGCCAAGCGTTTCACCACATGTGCTGATTTCGTTACCATTTGGAAGTTATACATAAACGGGACCCTGGTTGCTCTGACATCTCTAGCAGAGAAATGTTATACGGGGAGTTTGTTTATGGGGAGTGAAAAGTCGTCGGATGGGATGATCGCCATGGTGGAGTTGCACCCCGGGCGAGCACCCCCTTCTTTCTGCAGAGAGGCGGTTGACCCAGCGGAGTGGCCTTGAGGGCTGCACTGTTGAACTGCGTCGTTCACCAAAAGCTGGTAGTCGGGAAACTCCTTCCCGTGAAGATTTCTATGTATGGGATTTCTGTGCTTGACGTTCTTCCGATCATCATACTTCGACAATTATTCCAAGATCTCGCCAGGTACAAAAGTTGCTGCGCAGTTGGGACGAGAGACGGAGCTGCAGCGACGGAAAAACGTGTGCGTCATCTGAACAGCTAGGAGAGTAGCAGCGGCGTTCTGACTATCTGAATTACAAAAATATGCTACCTACTTCTATCCTCTGCATGGCGGACCCGAGAGAGCTTCAGAGAAATCGGACGGACACCTAAAGTTGAGACTCGCTGAATAAGAAGTCCTGAGCCTTGATCCACGCAGAAATGGCCTCTGGAAAGTTAACCATCCTGATGGAATTGCTGCTTTGGACAGAAAATTGGAGCCAGACCTCGTTTTTGATGTTATCTTTTGTTGATTGTATTTTTTCGCTTACCACTTTCTTTTCATGTCAACAGATAACCTAGAACCCTCCACCTAGAACAATCTACTTGTATTTCGAAATTCAGTGTGAATAGTTCATTTTACTCTCGTACGGTTTGAGGCCCCACTTGTAATTGTTTTTAAAGGTATGTGAATTTTATTTTCCTTTCTAGCGGTACTTCTGCAAAGTATGTTAACCAGCCACCTCTTAATAATCATAAGGAATATTGTGATTATCATGACGCTATCAGTATTGTAACTTAATCTCCTTATCACCATGAATAAACGTTAGTTTGATTTTACTTACCTGTAATTAATTTTTTACACTGGACCATAGTAATTGAACGGGTTATTGCCCGATAGTTATTAACACAACGCAAACCCCTTTCTTGTATTTTGAATTGTTTTATTGTTTATGTTCACCCTGATAAATACACGAATTGTTCTTGATTGTGTTTTACACCATACAGACCTCATATTGCTCTATCTTGAAACCATCTGAGAAATGTTACTGATGTTGACATATTCACCCATTTTTCAGATACTTATTGGCATAAACATGAAATTTCAATTACAGAGTCATGATGATTAGTAGTACCTATCCTATATGACTTATGTTACAGTGCTCTATACCTAATATAGAACACGTGTTTTTCTTTAAAAAGCAAACTATCTCTACAGTGATACCTGAGCTAAGATATGGTAGACGATAATTCTTCCCTACCAGGATTCCGTCGACTGAATCTAGTGGCTCTCCCCAGTCCGTCTTAAAAAAGGAGAAGACTATAAGGGATCACGTCTAAATGCTAATGAGGAAGAGCGGTATTTAACCGCCAATTTCTACTTACTGTTTTAGTGAGAGAGATGCCAGAATATCTATCTGTCTTTACTGTCTTAGGAGAATATCGCTTCTTAATTTCAACTTACCACTTCCGGACAGAACGTAGTTTTAGAATCACGTCTGAATGCTAATGAGGAAGAGCGGTATTCAACCACGAAGTTCTACTGTCTTCGTGTGAGAGATACCAAATATTCTGGTATCTGTCTCACTAAGACAGCAAGACAGATATTCTGGATTCTAAAACAACGTTCTGGCCGGAAGTGGTAAACTGAAATTAAGAAGCGATAGGAAAGGAAGTTTAACTCAAAATTTAACTGTTAGAAAAATTAACATAATCCTTGCAAGGTAGTTAAATTGTAAATGTAAATTATTTTCATGCCTTCGAATGAAAATTTTCAAGCATTTATATTAAAAAAATTGAATTACTTAGTTCCTAGTTTAAAAATTGTGATAGCAAACAAATGCAGAAACGGAATAAAATGATAAATGACATTCCCTTTCGGTTACTGATTAAAGTAAAACACATGAAGACTATTTTTATGAGGAAGGAGTGCCTTTGAGGGGGACTTTTTAAGGTAAACACTCCCATATTTATTTTGGTTATGAGAGAACTACAAAAACTTCCATACAGCCAGCTCACGTCAGATGTTTGTTCAGCTGCGAATCAGAATCGAACTACCTATATTCAATGAACTTCAACAATGTATCGGCTAGAATATTATTTGATACCATAATTAGATTGTGGTTTATTTACTTTCTTAGAAATTCATATCCGAGATGAGAGTTTTTTATTTTGTGTCTTATTTACATGCAGTTAAGTTCTAATACATCGAATATTAAAGTCTAGAATACGAACGCACGGAAATATTTTCTGAACCAATTCTATTATTTGAAGTAGAAAACTGCATTTTTTAAATCTCTACTTAGTCTATATTTTACTTTAATACTGCAAAATATTTGCCTCGGATTTTGTAAGCTAAGCTTTACATTCACAAACCATTCAATTCAAGAAATTAAAATGCGCTTTAGAATTTAAAGTTTTAAAAAATGTACCTTTTCAAACATATGGATAACTTAAATGTTTCAAAGAAAACAAAAGCACTTAATATTTTATTTAATTAATTTATGAGAAAAGTATGCATTTTTAACTATTCAAAATACTTCTGATAAATGCGTTAAAGAAGCATATGTAAAAAAATCTATTCTTACTCGATTATGCATATAAAATTTCTTTTTTTTTTTTCCCCGTGATATATTCTGTTACCCGAAACACTTATATTTATTTATTCGACTGATTAAACATCGGTGGCCCAAAGTATTATGGTACTTGTTAATTTCTTTTTCTTCGCGAAGATTAAAAGAATAATCTCACTCGTGTCGTCAACTCATTCTGAAGTGTGTTTTAAGGGTGGAACATTTTGATTTTGGGGGCAATACATTTTTTCCTAACCTCCATGGTAAAACTGCATAAAAAGAAATTGAAAAATCAGGTGGAAAGTTCAGGAGTTAAAAAAGCCTTACCTGCTTCAAAACAATACCAAAATAAAAGTCTGGCGACCGAACTTTCCCCGTAATTATCTTTTTACGTCTGCTCAATTTAGCATCGAATCGTCAGAGATGGATAAAAAATGAAGCTAGTGGACCGTGCTACTGAAAGCAACATTCTTTTTTTTAATGAAGAGGCTTTAGTGTTCCTTCATTATGGATGACTGGAAGGCGGACAAAGAACACTTTTCACTACTCTCTAATGACTCTGTTGAGTGTCTTATATGGTTGAAGAAATATTACTTCAAGCAAAAGAAAGCCTTTAAGAAATCTAGGCAGATCACAGCTATCTAATCGGGAATCGGATGGAGCATATATAGGAAGTGAAACTGAATCCATTTAAGGCATTTCTCAAATATTATCTAAAAAAATAGCATATGCAAGAAACTTTCTTTAGCAGGAAAGAGCCACACTTTTTCTAAGTGTTTTATTTCGTTTTTAACTGGCAGTTGTACTTTAGCTACTTTGTCTTACTGACTCTCCACTTCTTAAGAAAAGCTCACACTCTTCAGTGGGTAACTAATATGAAACGTTACAGGCCGTAAAATATTAATCGCAGTGTATTGGGCACTTATTAAACGATAAGAGAAATCGCTACACGTAACTTGATGCTGTAACTAAATTCGAAGACTGTTATATTTCAAAACAACATGGGCAAACCTTACTGCAGAAACTGAGCATTAAAAGGGAATTATTACTAAGTGAATGCTTAACGTATTTCAATCATAAGTAGGGAAAATTTAAAAGCAAAGAGTCCAGATGTATTTACTGAAGTATTTAATTACTTTCAGATTAGTGAAAACAAACTAATCTGGAAGATCTTTCATCCTTGAATTTTTAATTTTTCTTTTCCATCAAAATCCCATACTTGAAATTAACTGTTTTATAGATATAATTAATTGGTAAAAATTACATCAGAATTAGATCGTGAAAGAAAGCCAACCACACTGTAATACGAAATACACATATTAGAATTAAAACAAAACATTTCAAAACTGAAAAAAAATCAATAAAATTAATAAAACAAATTAAAAATGTACAAAATAATCAGAAATGAAAACTGCTGAAATCTGCATGTCCTTTTTTAAGGAGAATCCGATGGAGTTTCAACAGAGAAGTGTTTCTGAACTGCATTTAGATCATTGCTAATACGGGAAACATTTCAAGATAAAAAGGAAAAGAAAACATCATTTAAGATACCTTAATTAAAATGAAAATAATCGAAGTGCTTTAAAAGTGCAATAAAGTAAATTACTTTAAAATTTTTATAATTTAAATAATGATCAAGATATGACGTGCTCCGACAAAAAGTAAAAATAATGTTAAATGTAACATAGTTTTTTTGTAAATCCTGCAGCTGGTAAATCACCAGAAGCATAACCTGAAGACAGTTTACGTTACACAATCTATCATTCCCCATGCATTTATAAATCCGTTAGATGGTTATCTATGTTATCAAAAACCTGACAGGAGCTATGATAGATATTATCCAAAAGTACAAAATAGTTTTCTTTTAATGCAAGCGAAAATTTTTAAATTACACCCAAGAAGTTTAAAGAAAATAAAGGGAGACTTACTTTTAAGGTCCTATAACGCAAGTAACTTAATTCATTATCTTTTTTTTTTGTTGATATATATATATATATATAAATGCGTAATGTGATTCTAAGGAAACAGTATGAAATAAAATGCATATTAATTACAATATTTCATGTACTTAGCTCCGACAGCTCTTTACACCAAGTAAGCTTCCTTTTCTCAGGTAATGTTTAATTATTGCTCGAATTAAGTATACAACAAGAGTCTCTGTCAGATCTTGATTTTGCATGTAGCAGAATAAATACTAAATGCAAATGGCAGCATATGGTTAATAAAAGGTTCTAATAGAACTGACGATAATATGTTAATTCTTGCAGTGGGTGGCATGATTTGGTTATTTAATGTTATCACTTTCGAAAGCTTTCTCCACTTCTTTGAATACATGCCAAATAACACTGGATGGTAAAAGTAAATCCCAGTATTTCTTTCCCATGATGATTGAATTAAAGACGATTTTCCGTCACTACGAAGATCTAAAGCGCATTGTTTACAGTTAAGTTTTCTTTGCAATTTTTCAACGGTAAATTCAGTAATATTTGTTGTTATTGCTTTCGTAAAATCACTCAGACTTTTGTTTAGATAAAGTCCTGTATATTCATCATCTTGAACTGTCATTAGTACTAAAACTATCAGTTGATAGTTAAATACTGTTTCTCACAGACGTATGGTTTTAAGTGTTATATATGATGAAATAATTTTAGACAGTTTAAAATTAAATAAACTTAATTAAATTTTCAATTTCAAATTATCCTTCAAATAATCATAATTCCGCTATGCTGTAAGATATTATTTTAAGTATATTCTTCATAAAATGTTAAGAAATAGCATTTATATGACATCATATTCCTCATCCAGCATTATCGTTTCTCCAACATAAACTATATACATTATTTTCACTACAAGAAAGGATCACCTGAAAGAAAATGTAACGCAAAATGGAGCAAAAGTGTGAATGGAAAAGAAAAAATAAATTGCTTTGTATATATCTGTGGAAGCTTAAATTTTTAGTTTTTGATACATCATTTTTTCTGAACATACAATAGCCTAACAGCAAACCACTGTATTACTTAAAAAAAATATTGACAATATTGCCGAGAATATCACTGACGCCAATAGCATTCCATTGTAACGGCCGAGTGGACGAAAGGTGATAAAAGAAAGAAAAAGACAGAAGTGAAAACTGAGCCCTTTCCGTCTCCAGGATTTGAGGCATGATGACCGCTGCATCTTATTCTATACTCTAAGTTTTCCCTAGAAAGATTGTTCATATCACAGTTGAGAATTCTAAACAAACGGTATTTGTGTTACGTGCCAATCAGTACGCTAATTATGGATTCAATTTGTAGCACAGATAAATCGCAGTGAAAACAGTATCATAATAATGCTATTTTTACAGCAGCCATGCTTGTTGAATGGAATCAAAGTAGAAATGAGAGAGTTGTAAAAAACTGTAGTTCCTGTTGTTAGACACAAATTCTTGCTGCAATAGTTTGCTTCTATGTAAAAAATATTTAGGTAACTAATAACGCAGTAACATAAAACAAGCGTAAATTTAACGTTTAAGTGTTTTATTTTGAAGCAGCAGAGTGAAAATTTGTGCAAGCTTTTCTATAAAATATCAAAGTACATGGAAAATATATGATAACTGATTACAAAAAGGATTTTACGTATAAACGGATACTTTAGCCAAAATCAGAAGTGGCTCGCCATCGCTGCTACTGTGTAGTGTCACTGAATTAGGTTTACATGGTTAGTAATGAATTGCTGTTCTTTTGCCTATCTTTTGGCGTCACGCGCTACAAGTCATGGATTCAACAAGCCTACGGAATTATTCCAAATATATGGCCTATCAAACGTCTTCCAGAATTTCCCATAAATCAAGTAAAAACCTTGCTGGTGGATGACGTGTTTGAAAACGTTTTTTTTTTCAAAAATAAAAGTAATACAGAGGTACCTCTATATGCTTCCGCTTTGAAATAAATTCAATTTGATATACCTTCTGCTTAAATGCGGAAATGTTTCGTAGAATACGATTCGAGTTCGATGAGTCACGACTGCGCACTTTACCAAAATTACTTCTTTGGAGACAATCCTATGTCTGTCCATAAGCATCAGTATGCCTCTTGTTACTATTCAGCAAACAATTCGCCCTATAAATCTGAATTTTCACGTGATATTGTTTTTTTTTTTTTTTTTCTTTTTTTTTTTTTTTCTTTTTGATTAAATGCTTTGTAAATTCGTTAAAAATGAATTTCAAGAACTTTAACTAACGCGGAGAGTCAAGTAACTAAGTCAAGAACATGGTTCGGATCCCCACTGATGTAAAAATAGAGGTTGTTGGAAAGTACAGAGATGGCATGCGTGTCTCGAACATGGCTACTATCCGAGATTGGCTTATACAAGAACGACGGCATCTTAGACTGGAAAAAACGAAATTTTTAAATCGTCTAGTAATGCGAATGAGATGAAATCGACTATGATACAAAAATTAGACATTAAAGCACATTGATAAATTGCTTTTAATCTGGATAGCAGAAAATCAATGCAGAGTACTTCATTTATGTACAGGAAGTGTTTCACTCACTACTTTTGTACTTCAGTATTAAACAGTGTTATGACAGTAAGATATTTTATAAGAAAGTATTCATTTTTTCCCTTTATTTCTTATTGAAAAATTTCGTTTGGTATATGCCCAGTTTGGTACAAGTCCAAGGATTTGGAACGAATTAATAACGTATACTGAGGTAGTACCAATGTTCATAAATAATCGCATAATTCTCTGTTAGATAAATTTTCTGTGCATTTGTAAGAAAGCATATACCTAATTATATGACTTAGCACGCAAACCCACACACGCACACATACAACCTCAAGGAAACATATGTGTCACATTAATTATAGATTTTTAAACCATTAATTTTTTGAAGTTTCAGTTAGTTAAATACTCTAACTGCTGGAAAGAACATTTAACCCGTAGGCGAAGCAGGGTGTTCAATCTGGTTTAAAGTAAACAGCTTCCATTTAGTCACCTTCGAACGGCATAATGAACAATGCAATCATCAAAAGTGCCCTAGAATGTATCTTATCAATCCAGCAGACGATTAATAATTTAAAATGGAAAGTTTGATCAGATTGAAACTATTCTGATTTAGCTATTTGAAAAACAAATGCCGCATCAGACCTACCAGTGTGTGCTCCTCTAGCTAATGAAGCTCATTTCTTGATAAGAGCTAATTATGAATCGTGAATAATTTAGTACCTCGCATAGGTGATTGCTGATATCGAGGCACTAGTACAAGTATACATATGTAAAATTTAAGAAAAATTTTATTCGTATTCATAGTGGAATTTTATATCCTAAAATACTCCAGATACCCTGAAATCAAGATATTATTAATGCCGTGTTAAATATTCGTCGCTGTGAAGTAAGTAATTGAAGGTAATCCAATTATACTTATAGCAGTTCACTGCCAGAAACTGAAGATATCGGTTATTTGTTTAATAATCGATTTCGTTTAATTATTTAAATTGCTTCTCACATATATTTTATTATGAGCCTTTAATGTGACGCATTATCTAAAACTAAGTACAATCCAATATTAACCCATTAGCCGCTGTTGTTGCGTTGACGCAACGGTCAAAATAAATGCGTATATAAATATAACTACCTAAGATATTTTATACCAGCAGATGATTTTGTGTAGGGAATATTATGAAGATTATTTCTGTACAAAATATTTTCCTTCAACAATCATTTTGTTTATAATAATTAATCTCATACTTTAAGCAAAATTTAAAGAAAATTTTCGACAGGGTATTTTTGCTGAAAATATTTAACGAAAGAATCACCGTCTTTATGAGTGATCTATTTTTAGTCAAGGTCACCGTTTATCAGAACATTACATCAGTCAGATGTTTACATTTGTGTTGGGAAACAGGTGTTGCGCTGACGCAACGTCAGCAGGAAACGGGTAGTCAATCTCCTTTTTCACTCATTCCTTTCGATGTTCTGGTTCATGTTCTGGTTGTTTAAAAATGCCTAGAACGAGGTATCTTACATTAGGAGAAGCCCTTCAAAGATTTTTTGATGAAGAAATAGATGATAATAATGCTAATAATGACCAGAATGAAACTGATATTGTTTTTGTTCCCCCAGAAACTAGTGACGAAGAAGAAAGGAATGGCAATGTTTTAAATAATGATAATGATATTGTACCAAATGATACTGCTGGGGAAGTTGAAATTCGCGTAAGAAGTAAGTTTCAGCCTTCTAAAAGCCGTTATAGTCATACTAAAAAGTTTAAAAAGCAGAAGATTGAAATCTTGAAGTGGATAAAAAAGAAACTGTTAGTTTTGTCTCAGGAAGAACATGAAGAAAGAGATAGAAGAGAAATTATAAAAGACAAAATACAAGGTAAAACTAGTGCACAGATTTTCGATTTTCGTTTTGGTTTAGATATTTACTCTCTTCTCGCTGAACAGACAAATATATAGAAAAAAAAAAGGGAAAAAAACAGAATTTATTGCATCTGAAGCCTATATGAGAATATTTATTGGAATATTATTGCTTACAGGATATTATTCTTTACCTCAAGAAAAAATGTATTGGTCTTTTGATTAGGACATTTCTGTTCCTGTTGAACGAGAATCGATATCACGCTTACAGTACAGGAATATGAAGGAGAATTTGCATTTGACAAAAGTCAAATTGACAATACTGATAAATTATATGAGGTGAGACCGTATCTAAACACTAAATATCACCACTTTTTACTACTGGAAATATACTCTTTTAGATTTCAGACGCAAGAATGCATTATTCCTTTTGCAAACTCCTATTGAGAGTGTAGAATTAGCCAGAAATAGATCAGCAACAGGAAGACCTAATAAATTCCGCATCCAAAAACCATTGCATGGAGATAGTAGACATTTTATCGTAAAGTCCGTTGATAACCAAAGACTTTGTTGTAAAGAGTACCATATCCAGACTGTTTATAAATGCAAAGTATGTAATGTAGCTTTACATCGTGATTGTAATCAAGCTTTTCATGCTTGAATCTTTCAATTGAAATAATCTGTATTTGTAAAAGAAATACAATGTATATTTAATATTAAATTAATTACAAGTAAAGTGATTTGTAGATTTATAAAATGTTATGCAGCTAAAAATTAATCCTGCGCTCCACTCAAAAGAAAAAGCAGACGAGTACAATCCTACTCACTAAACATCCGTAGTCTTATTCGCTGACGTTGCGCGAACGCAACACTCGCGTTTTCCACAGGTAAGAGCATTTTTTTTTATTTTCAATGTAAATTTATGTTATAAATGCTTAATTTAATATTTGTTATTATTTTCATAAGAAAAGAAACATTCCTTGTAGTTTTGGCAGTTAATGGGTTAATTTCTAAACGTATACTTAAATGTAGCATGTCAGTATACTACATGAACTGCCCGGGTGTTAATATATAAGGCCAGATATGATTATAGTTAGGCTAGAAAAATGAAAAGTTTTCTATTCTTTGTTCATATGCTTAAGGGATTCCGTATATGATAATAAATCTAAATAATGAGCATAACAATTTTGGGTAAAGCTTTAAAGATGATCTAGTGAATTATGTGAATTGATGGATAGAGAAGACTGAGTTTTAATATAAACCTCGACAATTTCGATCATAGTCAGGATTTAAAAGTTATATTAATATTACATAAAACTATTTTACTCAAGAAGCTATCCTTATTCTTTGAGCATTACTAAATGTTTACATTACAGAACATTTACTTTTTGTTTCGAAGAAGTAATTTCTATCTTTGGTTCAATAGCAACGATTATAATAATAAAATGACACTAAATAAGTCTGAAAACTTTTATTTCCATCACTCTTAAGTTCGTGTTTCTTCTAACAGAAAACGTCTTGTGCCACTTCGAGTCCCAGGTTTCTCGCTGTCATAGATTTTCCAATATTATGGGACTGATTGCTCGCACCTCTATTTCTTTAAATGTACATGAGGTTTTATTTTAACCTAGAGAAGCTTTTGAGGATATGTTCATAGTGTTTCCCTTTTTCCTGATTGTTCTGTTTCTTTGACGCCATGCTGATCATTTTGATCTGAATGTTTCCAATAAATTTGACGGACACTGGTAAGATTTTACTAGTAGCCGTTCTTAACAAGCAAAATCTCTTTACTACCTTAATTGAAAGGAAGTTGCTTTAATGTTTTAACAGGAATAACTAGCTTTCTCTGAAAAAAAATATATATATATTTTTTTGTCCTGCTGCTTACAATTTTTCCGTTTATTATAAATAGGTAACTTTAATTTTTTTGTGGAAATGTATTCTCATGATAATTGCCTTATGTGTTTCTGCCAGCTGTGATGAAATCTTTCCTTGTCGCTTATGATCACATTTAATTTTCTTCTCATGGATGAAATTCTTTTTGTATACGGCGTCATTTAAAATGTTGGTGGACATCAGATATTATGCTATATATTATTAAATACTTTGAAGCATTGCATTCTATCAAAGAATAGTTTCCTTGTAGGCAGAAATGTAACAGAGATGTGCATCAATATATGAACGATGCATGAAGAAATGTTTAATGATTATTAATTGACAGAAATTTATGAACATTAATTGCAGATACCAATTCAGAGTCTTTTAAAATTTAAGATTAATGATGATATAATAATTAAAAATTTTTATTTATCTTTGTTGTTGTAAATTAGACTATTTGTTGATTTATAATTGCAACAAAGAAAATAAAATTATATATAGTTAAAATTTCTTTATTCTTATTGAAAGAAAATGTATAATACACACTTTAAGATATAAATAATCATAAATATAAACAATTGTAAAAGACGCATTAAATTTTAAAGCTAGTTATAGGCGATAGTATAATATTTTAATTATAACTACATCGGGCATATAAACATGTTTAATAAATTTAGACTTTAAATTCAAAATTTGTAATGATGCTTCTTTCCTTCAGAAGAACTATTTCATTGTTATTATTTTCCCTTTGTGCAGTTTAACTCTTTGATTAAGGCAGAAATGTAATTCAAGAAAACGTATATTCTGCAATAAAATTAGCTATCCCCAATAATGGATAATAACAAAATTTATTTTGGGAGATAAAAGTTTTATAATCGAAATTTAATATGAAAATAATTATTATTTTTCTTTTTAACGTTTTCCCTGCAGTATAATATACCTGTAAAAACATATCTATTAGACTATTCTATCATTCAAATTTGAATAAATAAACTATTTTTATGACATTCTATAGCATTAGAAAGCAGAGACTTCAGTTAAAAATAAAGCTATCAATGAATACAGTTTCCTTGTAGGTAGAAAAAAGGATTGTACTCTTATTAGGAATTCATACACAGAGATTGCTGAGAATCTTGCCTCACATCATTATTTCACAGAAGAACGACTTTTTGTTAAATGGCGTTTTTTAATAAAAAGGAAAAGAGCTTAAAAATGATGCTCCATTAAAAGTAATTGGAGAAAGAAATGTATAATCCTTTTTTTCCGAAAAGTGACATGACTTTCAAAGGAAATCGCTGTCTAAGAACCTTCCAAAAATGGCGTTTCAGTATATATTTTGCTGAAGTTTTAAGCTACAAAAGTATTGGAAAATATTCACGTATGTAATATGTCTTTTTTAATAGCGTTTAAGCATACAGATACATGTAAGTTTATTTTCTCTTTTTTCTTTACTCCTTTTATAAAAAAGGTGGCTTGGATAATTTTAAATTCCTCAAATAATTTTTGTCCGAAAATTAGGAAGATTTCTGGAATTATGATGATAGTATGATAAAGTGACATTTTTGTCCGAAAATTAGGAAGATTTCTGGAATTATGATGATAGTATGATAAAGTGACATCTTGCTATCCGCTAATACTGATGAACAGCACCTTTAACAGGAAAGTGTTCAGTTTAAGATTACTGTCTCCAAAGCTACGAGAGATAAAAATTTGGTACAAATCACAGATGTAGAGCAATGGTGATTTAGTCAGAAACTACATTTCTCAGAAATGCTCGGCTAAAATAGAAAGACGCAAACTTATTCAAAATGCAATTTTATCCCTCATATAAGAAAATAAGTTAATAGTATGTTGACAAAATTTCTGGATAGATGTTCTGGATGTCAGATGTTGCAGTGAGACTGATAAAAGACAACGTCATCTTAATCGAGTGAAGGTTATTGTGTAAAAGAGCTGCTTGAAGATATCAGAACGATAGCACTTAGTCCCGAGAATGTGCCTTATAGTTTCCTATTGCTTAACATCCAATTGCGTGGATAGTTAGTGTTGTGATTGAACGACTTTGAGAAGATTAGTAATAGTAGAGGAGAGCCAAGCGAAAAATGTAAGCATATTCAAGCAGCTATTTTTTTTTTTTATATTTCTCAGTCAGCCCGTACTGTATAGCAAAGAAATCACTTTAGAATGTGTACTAGTATCAAAATCCGCATGGGAAATTTTACAACAGCACGCCGCCTATTTTTAACACTCAGCAGAGATGCAAACACTGATATTCAAGGACATTTCGACATTTTTGGTGGTGAAATCGACATTTTTGGTGGTGCGATTTTGTAGTAATCGTATTAAAGGGAGATTCACATATTTCATTAAACGTTATTTGAATCGACAAGATAAATTTTCAGACAATGGTCTCTTGAAAAAACAAAACATGCATTATTTGGCTATTTCGAAGTTGTTATTGAAGAAGAAACATTATCTGAATAAAAGTACTTGCAACTGTTTTAAAAATATTAAATGGATAATTAGATTATTCTTCGCTGATAGATCTACGATCATCAAACTTCTAACATGGTAGGCATTTTCACGTAAATTAAGAATGATACTATATTTTCTAATACTAATGAAACTATATTCAGCCATTTGGAGAAAAGCTAATTGTTTACAGTGATTGCGTTGACAGTATCATTTACGATCACTTCGATTAAATCTCGTGTATTTTTTTTTTTCGATTTCCCGATAAAGCATGTCAAATGCTTTGCCCAGTCTCCAAGATCTACTATAACGACACATTCTTGTTGCCTTGAGAATGCGACTCACATAATACTGGCAATTGTTCTACAGTAAGTTCTTTTCCGATTGCAAATGCGTATTTTGGAAGAAGTTGGACACGTTGAACATGATATATATTAAATTTGTGAAAAATATTTACATTAGAAAGGCTTTCAAAATATATTTATTACATTGTGTATATAGAATATTTACTTCTGGAAAATATCTTTTCCCATACACTTGGATCTGTCGTATGAAATAAATGACCATGCTTGTTTAAACTTTCTACCACTCCCGCGTGTAGAGGTATTATTCCAAGTGCCTCACCTATTGCATACGAGCTGAAGATTGGAATGGTAGAGGCGTATTTTAATACACCTTAAAACCCATAAGATCTTCGAATATGTGACTGTTGCAAGTATTGGGATAACTTATTTTGTTTAAAAGAAATTACTTCCAACTTTTTATGGCTGACTACACAATATAGCTGCTTTCTGAAATAGTAATCAGAAAGTTTGTGTTGCCACAATCATTTTTATAATTTAATCCGCTTTGTGACAAAATGTTTCGTCATGTTTCCACCTTGAGTATACAATTTAAAACATTCTGTTGTATAATTTAATTCTATAGTTAATATATAGCTTTTATAACATTTGGAAACTACTGTGAACCAAAATTTCTAAGAATTCCATGTTAAATTTTTATTTTGTTTGGAGCTGAGTTTATAAAATGTATTTTATTAAAAAAAATCTGCAATGTTTTAGTGCATGAAATTTTTTAATATCAAAATATTCATCAGATTTTTGGTTCAGTTAGAAAATAGTGCCCATATAAAGAATTCCGTCAAATGTTAAGTATATACCATTAGACATTTTAAAAATATCATGAGTGCAAGATGTAACATGACGAAACAATTTTGTCACAAATCGGGTTAAATTACAAAAATATTTGTGCAACACAAACTTTCTGGTTACTAGTTTCCAAAGCAGCTTCTATATTATGTAGTCAGCTGTAAAATGTTGGAAATAATTGCTTTTAAAATAAATAAAATACCCTAATTCTTGCAACAATCACATATTCGAAGATAATAAGGGGGGTTTAAGGTGTATGAGTCAACTTAAGATAGTGTCTTATGAGACCTTCAAATCTCAGTAAAATGGAAATAATTTTGGGACATCCAGATGATAGTTTAGGCTGACTTATTGAAGCATAACAACTCTAGGGCTATCAGCGTATTGGGCTTTCGTAGAGGACTTTTAAGGGTAACTATATCATATCTATATTTTATGTGGGGAAAGCGACGAAATCTCATAAGCAACCAGCCCATTCGCAAGGATTCGAACGCGGTTTGAACTACCTGTATTCAACAACAGCTCTGCTGCTAATGAATCTATCTGGATGAAAAAAAGCTTCCGATGATGAAATATTCTTCAAATCGATATACACTGATGATAATATTTTATAAAGAATATAACTATGCTTCAGAAGCTGCTTTTCAGCAGTGTATCAAACGCTCGCTTTCCGGTTTATATCCAGTTCAGAAGACTGTTACCATGATAATTTAACATTTCAAAGAGACGAGCAAATGAGTAGCATCACTCCTTCGATTTTCCAGGTGCTGGAGCTTGAAAGTAATGTGCTGTGAAATCGATTTGTATCCAATGATGCATAATTTATAATTAATGAATTTAGTTCCTAATTTCGATTTGTAGTAATTAAATGATGTTGTAAAACATACTATTTGACCATTTCCTTCTGTCTTGCTTCTTGCTAATTAAACTGATAAATTTTCTTATTTCGAGTTAGGGATAGTGCAGTGTCCCTTTTTTCGATCGGGTGTATGCACACTACTACAACCCAATCTAACATGTATAGTCTAGGGGTGTCATTTCATTCCTAAAGAAAATAGGTGCATAAGTGCTCTCGTTTAAATTCTCTCTATATATAAAATGTAGAATATTTCTAACTTCTTAATACCTTGTTATAATACCAAGTAGGAAAACATTACAAATCACTACGAAAACCGTTAATTCAAAAACATTAGTTGTAAGAACGTTTATACAGTGAAATAAGAAATGAAAGCGGTCAATAATTAAGCATATATCGAAAAACAAAGGAGGGTTCACATAAAGTTGAGATATTATGATGTAAATTTTTAGAAGATTGCTTATAAATAGGTTTAAAGAAATAATGTGATTTTATTTCGGTATTGAATGACTCTGTGAAGAAGCCGATTCCGGTCGAAAAGTTTTAGAATTGAGATAAACATTTAAGTTCTAAAGAGTACTTCAAAGATAAATAAAGGTGTCTGCCCCTTTATGAAAATCGCAGAAAGAGCGACCTTCATAAATATATCAACGACGTTATGCTAGGGAAATGTTAAGCAGGCAGTATCTTTCATTTATTAATTCAGAATGATTTTGCATTTCTTGCGGTACGAACCCTCTTTATTAAGTATGGTAAAAGTATTCTAATTAATGAACATAAAAAGAAGTTGTGAAGTTGTTTATATAAAGAATATTTTTCAAATAATGCCAGAAATTAAGGCTAAAAAATATTAAAATCTTTGTTTATAACTGAAGCCAATTAATATTCAGCATAGGGATATGATTTCACATTAAATTTCACAAATTTCAGCACGTCAGCTATTTCGTTACGCATCTAGACAATGCAATGTAGCTGTTAATATTCCAACCATTTTGCTTTGATTGTACTGATAGTATTCAGCGATTATTTGCTAGTTAATTTTCGTACTGATACCATAACCAAAATGCATGTTAGAAGTCTTTCTGCGAGCATTGTTTTCATTTAAAATGATGTTAAAATGAAACTTTTCAAAAGTGTTCTTTTTATATTTTTAATATTTTCAAATTCTTAGATGAAAAATTCAGGGAATTATTTAGGAAGTTTTATGATTATTGACAAAATTATGCACAAAAGTGATTATTTTACATTTCCTGAGATAGTCAGTAAAACGTTTATAGTGAAATACTGAGACTTCGGATCAGAATTAAATTTAAAATAAAATCCAGCAGAAGTTATATAATTAATTTTTAGAAACATTAATTTGATTTGAAATAGGATACTGTGCAAGAGTTTAGTACAATAACTCAATAAGACACATAAACCTTTAAAGTTTGTTAATTTTATGTTTATTCTTTAAGTTAAAAATAAGAAAGAAAAATCATTAAAATAGAAACCTGCAACAGAAGAGTTTTTCAGCTTAGCTATTTCTTAAGAATTTAAATAAATTATCTTTTATTTAAATTAAGAATTTTCTTAAGGCAATTTTTCTGTCATTTGTATCAGCTACCTCATATGGTTTATTCATTTTGGTCTGCCTTCTTGAGAAAGAGCATAGAAAAATAAATCTTATATCTTCCTTTATTTTTAGATTTATGCTTAATTATGACCCCCTTTACTTATACTGTTTTAAAGAAAAAGATTTTACAGTTGATTTTATTTAATTAATTATTTGGATAGCGTATTGTAATGTTTTTTTACTTAGCATATGAATAAGGCATTAAAAATTTAGAAATGTTTGAAGTATTTTACATTAAGATTAATTGTTGCAACATCTGCACAAATTTAAAGCAATTATTTCATTAATTTTACGGGAAAGTTTATTTTCCTGATATATGATCTGAAAGATACATTTATGCATACGATCTTAAGCATCTATGTGTTTATTAGTACGGTATACCACAATATTATAGGTATATTTTATTTCCAAAGCAAAACGCATGCAAAGGAACGAGTCTCATTATGCAGCATATTCAAGAGAACTATTAAATGCGTATTAAAGTACATAAAACATAAAACGCTTCAGACGTACACGTCAAAGTATGGAAAACGTATTGCTAAAATGAGGCCAAACTTCAAGTGCCTAGATCCAAAAAACTCCAGTGTTAGAAATAATGAGTACATTAATATTTATCTTAGCTTTACTATATCTCCATACAAATAAGCTGTTCTTTACACTATGTAAAAGAAGAAACCTTAGAGAGATTTTTGTTGTGAAGAATAATATTCCAAAAGGAATAAACTAAATATGCATTTCCAAGTTCAGGACATTTATTACAAAACAGAAAAAAATAATATTGATAGCAGTATTTCGATATTTCTATGAAATACATGTGCAGCAACCATTAGGAAAGAATGGCATATTTTTATCCTTTCAAATCATCGTATCACGAAATGGTAATGGATGTTATTTTGACCCTTCTTTTTAAAAGGAAGTGCTTATTTCGATTGATTCATTTGCATTTGCCCTCCGCAAGCGTCATTTCGCCTAAAATGAGTTAAACGTAACTCATTTTGTCCTCAAGGATACATTTCGTTGAAATTATTTCTAGTTTTATTTCCACATATTAAAAAAAGATTTTGGTTGGGTTAGGAGTGTAATTGTAAAGATTCTTTTACAAAAGTGTTTGCATAAATTATGAACATATAGTGGTAGAATTGTTCATAAGTATTCATTATTCTAGAAATTTACATAACTATAACTTAACAACATACATATTTGAATGCGGAGAAGGAATAGCCAAGTCCCCAACTGCGTTTCGTTAATGAAATATGTGATCATACAAAATTGAATTTGAATATAACAAGGGGGTTTTATAAGAATTTCAAAGATATCGTTCTGTATGCTGTTACTGTAGTAGATGCAAATAATAAACTACTCATTTCTATTACTATATTTAGTG
This sequence comes from Stegodyphus dumicola, assembly GCF_044657685.1. Classification (NCBI taxonomy): domain Eukaryota; kingdom Metazoa; phylum Arthropoda; class Arachnida; order Araneae; family Eresidae; genus Stegodyphus; species Stegodyphus dumicola. The sequence goes on from NC_140781.1 coordinate 164,224,994, forward strand.
TAAATGGTTTAAGTATATTATATGAAATGACTGGGTGGGAATTTACGATTAAATAAGAAACGCAGAAGGTTATGCGCTGTTAATTTAAACACAATTATATCAAGTACGATATAACACTTTCTTGCAAGTGGAGTTTTGGCTAATATACATATTTACATTTATTTTTTTCATTTCCAGTTTGTAAAGATTTATACAATATTTTCTTGCGTAAGTGATACTAAATAATATTTTTTCGTATAAACTTAAAGTATGAATAATGTTATACATTTTATAAAATTTCATAATTTTACTTCAGATTGCAAATCATCCGCAATTAGACATGCTGTTTATTCCGTAGCGTCTGTTAATGTAGTTATGTGAAAATTTATTCTACTTGAAAATATAAGAATAAATGTGGCTATTTTTACTCAGAATAAAAGTATCTCAGACACATTTTAACCTCTAAAACTTTCTTTCGGAAACTTTGGATTTTGAGTTAATGCACTTTCTTTGATGTGTGAAATTTTTGGTTTAAATGTCAAAAATGCTTAATTAGCTAAAATGTTTCACGAAGGAATAGTCTTTTTAATAGTAACAATTAATATTATTTTAAGTACATTTGTTTGAAAATTACACAAATAAATATTTAAACCCCGATACAAGAAAGGAACATACGGTTTGAAGAATTTAACCTAGTTCACATGGAGAAACGTTTCGTTACTAGATCGAATCATACTTGCATATTATGCTAAAATGGAATAAAATTGAACTCGGAAAAATAGAATAATGTAAAACATAAAGTCCATTTACTCCTCGCAGCAAAATATTCGAAGGCAATTTTAATAATGAACTTGTAAATTTGCCACACGAATTACTTGACATTAGCAAATTAAAATGCCTCAGCAAATTTAAGTGTTCCCTCTACTATTTGTTAACTCTGAAGTCTTTAATGCATTTTATCCTAAACATAGCACTTCCAAAGAAAACGATTGCAATGGTACACTCTCACTCTTTATAGAACAATTAATTTTATATGTAAGCAAACAAATAACTAAATCCTCTGAGACAATACAATTGTGATGGCTTCAGTATCCTAAGGAAAAGGCTAAGCTTTTCTGATATTAGGCGATATCGTTTAGTGTCTTTATGTCTAGCTGGACAGTTTTGAGAAAACAAGATACTGCTGGAGCAAGATAAATGAAAGCAAACAGGGCAAAGAGTGCTCCTCCGAGTTGCGAGAAATAAAAGTTTAGTGAAATGCTTCTTAATTCAATATCTTTATAAGCGTTTCATATTTACTAAGCGAATTAAACTCACAGCGCATAACCTTCTGCGTTTCTTATTTAATCTTTTTTCACTGTTTATTTTTCTCGAAAAAAAGTATTTTCATCTGAAGATTTTGTTCCCTACAAAGACTGGCTGATGAAAAATTGGGTCAAAAACATTTTGATTCTCCTTCGTGTTCTCTGTATATTTATAACAATATGCTTCATCCAAGTGTTATTTGCGTTTTAAAAAGATCGCTGATGCAAAATTTTGATTTTAAGATATAACATTATGAAATCATTCATTTTGTCCAAAAAAATTAAATACTGTAACTTTCAAGCCTTATATTTCATTTCTGTAAGTTTTTCAAGCTGCACTGGACGAAGCGTGGTTGATAAAAATAGCTGCCTTTGCGCCTGAGCTAACATGCCAGAGAAGCCATGGACTTTTGAAAATGTATGCTTTTATATCATCGGACCATTCAAAATCTCTTAAGCCGAAAATCACATCTAGAGATTGTTGGTTCTGAGAGAGTGAATACAATGCCTTTCAGTTACTTGTTTCTCAACCGAAAATGTGATAGAGTTAGTAGGGAGAAACCGTTCTACCAGTGCAGATGCCCAAGACATCTAACAACCGGTACATTCTCCTCTTACCCACAGTACTAAATGAAGTATTTCCTTCATTATTCCCTCTATGCCCAGATATAGGCAAACGTAACAGGAAAAAACAGATATATGAATGTTTGAATGTTAATTGCTAAAAAAAGTGTTCACTTTGCCGAATGTGAGACTTTATTTTTCTTGTATATATTAAAAGTTCCTTCCTTACTTTTGTATTACATTATGCACGAAAATATATGGTAATCTTTTCGCAGAAGCATCTGAAAAACAATAGAAGACTTTTTATTTAAAAATTTTTTATTTATCTTCTTTTCTCTTCTGACATCCCTGCTGTTTTGAATTGTAAATAAATTTTCACCTGTTTAAAGAAAGGTAATGCCACAAGAGAAAACTCAGCTTGCTTAAAAACATATACTGAAATTTTATTTTGCTTTGCAAGAACAAGATTTCTCTTTTAAAGTTAGTTTCTTTTATTCGATACTGATCTACTTTCAAGCAACAAAGAAGTTGCGAACACACGTTGGACATTATCCAAAGAAAGAAAAAAGACTGTAATTAACTGGTTTTTTTTTTCATAGGAAGCATTTATATACTACTTTGTTCGCAGTTTTTTGTCTTAATTGCATTTTTTATGTTAAGGAATAGCGATTAATGACAGTATTTGAATAGCATGAATATCGGATTATCGGATTCTATATCGATGAGAGCTAATAATATTAACGCTATTTCTAGTCAGGTCTTTTCCGACTTTGATGGCGATTTTTTTTACAATGCTTAAGAAATAAAATAATATTTGTAAGGTATTTAATCCTCTTTACTAAGTGCGTTCGTAGTGTTATTAGAATCACATCCGGCTAGCAGATCGGATTTCGAATCCTGGGGAAGGACTTGCATACATTTCCTGTTTCCTGCCTCTACAAACCTAATGATTTTACTCTGGCACAAGGACTCGTCTCCATAGTCTCCAGTTGCCTTTTAAGGGACCAGAATGTAAGGTATTTTCCCCCTCTTTGCCATGTTCCTCTGTGATGAAACTGGAAGCACATGCTACTAGTAGTCGGGAGATCAGGAGTTAGAATCTCGGCAAAGGAATTGTTTAGTTTTCTTGTTTCTTATTCCGATAAATACCTGATTCAACATAATATATATATACAACATAAAATAATGGCCTTTCAGAGTAAAAGTGATTTGTCTGAATACTTATCGAATCTTTCATTAGCATTGTGTAAAATTAAAAGTTAGTCTTCGAAGATGTGTACTAAGACGTTGCATAATGCACAAAAATACATTGGAGACGTATCACTAATTTAAGTACGTACAAATGTTAGATCATTCTGAGTAATAGCATGAGTATCATCCCATTTCAATTCATATATTATCCCATTATTCAGAGTAAATAAATGGTCTGTGTAATAGTTCAGTGTCAATGACTGGCGTGTGTAAACTAACCTAGTAAAGGAACAGGCTTGTTTAGTTTAATAAAACACTCAGCTAATTTTAGGATATTCCAAATAGATTGACAGATATTCGATTACATCAAGAATAAATATCTGGCAGGGTACTCATTTAATAAAGGAATCAGTATTAATAAATCAGTATGACATACCTTGTTTATAGTATAATTTGGAAGTTGACCACCTCCCAATTTTACTGCTTTTGCCAAATAATATTTATACATGCAGCAGTCTCTGAAAACACATGAATTATTCAAACCAGATGACGAAACTATAAAGACCGGTTAACACTGGAACAAATAATAATAAGCAGAATTTGTATGTAGCCATAATTGCAATAAAACATTTTCAATTTTTACTTAGAAATTTGATACCCGGTTAACACAGGAAGATGATTAAAGACTTCAAATTCTATTTAGCTGTCCACTATCTTACAATTAATTACTTAAGATCTTGATTAACTCTTTGGCACTAATGTAAATTTTACTAGTGCAGAGGTGGAGACATCTGGGCTCTTGGAATAATTCAGATAACCAAATCAGTTAATATAAAAGAAGTATGTTAAATACAATTTAGATGTGGCTTGTCCTTCTTTCCGGAGGATATTCAAGCTGCGGGATTTTTCTTGCCAGTCTTTTCACATTGGCTGCTTCCATCTTCTCTCCCTGCCTTCCTCAGAGTTCAAAAACCAGAACCTTCTCTTACTATTTCTCAGCTTCGACTCCAAGCAAAGCCGCTGTTCCACAAGGTAGCGATTCTCATCTCAGACTAGGAACTCAACACTTCCTAAATAAGTAAACCCAAAAGGGCCGCCAACCTCCGGCAGACAATAGTGATGCTTTTTCGAATGAGTCGATAAGGGAGTCTACCAGAAGTATTGGAAATGTATTGAACCAGAAGTATTTGGAACGAGTCTTCTTCCTTCTGCGCACTCCGAGTTCTCCAGAGAACGTCAACAATCCAATCAGCTCCACCCTTCACATAGGACCCCGAATTTCAAGGCTTTTCAGAAACAACACATTATACTCCTTAGCGTCGTTACCAGCCCCCTTTCACCAGGGTCTTAAGTTGGAATCCCCAATTTTCGCACCTGTCCTTAAATGCGTTGCAGGGTAAAAGCATAGAAATTGCAAACCTCTCAACCAGATCCTTTTTGTACTAGACCAGATGTTTTCTCATATATTTTGAGTAACAAAATCACCCTGAAGCAGAATATCTCCTTTCCGCTCCCGATGGCCCTGCGAATGACCGCAGTTTGCGGATCCAGTTTTCCTGGCAAAAAAGTATTTGATTGAGGCGTTTCTTCACAGCCATCCCCGTTAACGTATGAAACGCCGCATGAAAATAATTAGTGTTCTAGTGTTCCGGTAGCCCACCAAATGAGTCCTTTTCGTCACCCCAGCAAAAGTCATACAAGCAGCAAGGAATTTTTATTGGAATTTCGGGTTCTTCTTCGGCATTCCCGGGGGCTAAGACATCCTACTGAAGCAAGATTCACGGTTTTGCTAAAAAGAGAACAAATGGTGAAGAATATTCGATTTGGACAGCGCAACATGCAACTGAATTCTTTCCTTCAGAGGCTGATGTAGACTGCTCAAAAGAAAAAAAAGAATTGGACATTTCTACATCTCCCGGTCTACTGGGCCGATTGACGAAATTCAACTTGCGTTTTCCAATTCTCAAAAGCGCGTCTTAGGATCTGGATTAAATTTATATTTAGCATTGTTCTACTATACGTATTTTGACACAAAATCGAACTTTTTCTGAAATAACATGCTAATTTGTTTCCATATTTCGATTCTACGACTCAAATTATGCCAAATTATCAAGTTTTGTAAGAATCGCGCCAGTATATTTTTACAAAATTAACTCTCAAAATTTTAGCTCCTCAATGTTAATTAAATATGATATATATTTATTAATATCACTTTTTTAATTAAACTTACTTCATCCTTATTCCAGAATTCAAAATTTAGGCTCCATCCAAATATAATTCGCACATTTTTTATGATTTACTTTTAAAACTTGTATTTTTAAATATCTTTTATAAATTTGTAGCGTTGCGCGCCTCCAACTTGCACGCAACCAAGAGGTGACTGGGAAAACTGTATAAAAGACAGAGTCTTGTTAACTCTTTCACATCGAAATCGCCCGTAGCGCCCGTTCATTCAGGCAACGGCAAACCGCCCCAACGCCTCGTTTAATTTCTACCTAGTTCTTTCCCCTCCACGTTAGTGTATGGCTCATTGGTTTCGCGAGTTGTTAAAAGACATGTCAATCATTCTTTTGAAGCAAATAAAGGAGAAATACGGAAAGCTATTGACGTTCGCAGGTGCAATACGGCCCTAAGGTGAAACTGCACACAATGGATGAATGGATGAAACCGCAGAAGGGGGAAAGGAAAACTATTCCAAGACAAATTCGTAAACACGGGCGTTTTCGATGTTTGTTGAAAACAGATTTGGTCGTCTCTCGATGCGAAAGAGTTAAGGGTTTAAGTCCCTTTTTATTCAACGTAATAAATTACAAGTGCGTGCTCTTGACGCTCACAAACTGCGCCAACTCGGCGGTCAAATAAAAATAATAACCTGAAAAGAAACTAAAGACAAGACTCTAACTACGAGGCTCTCTAAAAGTAACTAACCTCACCGCGTTTTACAATACCGCTGCTAATTCAGCAAACTTGAAGATCACTTGAACGATTAACACTACTTCCAGGCAAGCACACAGGCCGAAACGCGGAGTTCTTCAATTTCTGGCCAACTACCTCCGCGCTCGTGAAGTAAGAATATATTACACCTCGAACTCGTTTCCTTTCTATTTAAATCAGAATACTTCTGCTGATAATTTGAAACCTTGCGCGTTCTACTAAAATTTACATACTATGTCATTGGCAGTTCCAGGGGAAAGTAAGGCTTGACAGGAAAGATAGTTTAAACTTAAAATAAATGTTAGTTAAAATAAATATAAACCCTACATTTGCCGCTGCCAGAATTTGGAAAACTTGGAAGCAGGTCCTACAAACGACCTGTTGTAAGTTTATCTAATTCTGAACTAACTGGCGAGAACCTCGTTTACACAAAAAAAAATCTTATGTAACAAATTGTATACTAAAATTCTGTTGATAGTTATAACTCTCTCTTCTTACAGCAAGTTTTCCTGGACTTCATCAATCAATCTTGGTCTTTCCTTCCAGCATCTGGAAGGAATAAGTATCAGTATCTTTCTAAATACATTATAATTTACACTTTCTTGACACAATAAATTTTTGTTTTTACACGATTCGTTTTTCTTAGTTATTGCTTACTTCACATTCATTCAATTTTTCAAGCATTAATTTAACTTTATCCTGGCTCTCCACCATGTGTGGTGTCAAACGGGAATATTCGTGTTTTAGTCTTACAACACTTCCCCTAACCACCATGATTTGTTAGAATTCAACGACCAAATAGACACACCTTACTCTACATTCTACAACTCAATGAGCTACTTTAACATTCTTAAAAATTCAAGTGTAGGTGGAGAACCCTACAAAACACATTCATTCTAACTTCCCCCTCATTCATCTTTAAACATGCAGGCTTTCGCTCTAAAGCATGACTTTATCTACAATTTAATACTTAAATTTTGAATTCATTGCTTTGGAGCATTTACTTTTAGCATCTAAAATTTTATGCTTCTAGACTAAATTCTACTTTTACATAACATTCAAGTATTTACGTACATTTACAAAATTTTAATACATATAATTTTTACAATTTACCATACAATGAATAAGAGAAAATAAATTTTTACTTTACTCATTCTTCGCCAAGCTGGCGGCACTGAAACTAAAATTCTTATTAATACAAGAATACGAAGTTATTTTTATCTTCGGCCAAATTTTGGCTTTAACATGACAGAATTAGTCTTTCGACCAACAGAAAATGCTTGTTTTTAGCTTTTATACTTAAAGAAAATAATACTTTTGCCTTAGCTAAATAAAGTAAAACAAAACTAAGTCTCAACCGAGACATATTGACTTTCGTGAAAACATAGAACTTCGTACTGATACATAACATTTCGGAACAAAAGAGAAAAAAAAAATTATAGAAGATTTTAACTTATCTTTGAGTTTTCGATGCTTGAAACTCCGTCATTCTTTTTTGGCAATATTGGTCCCAAGTTAGAGGTTTCATGGACGTCAATCTTCTCCTTACTGACCTCCGAGTGTCGTCCACATTAGTTTTTCTTTTGCGTCCTCTGCATGCTGGCCTCTTGGCGGAATAATCGTCTGGTTGTTGGCATTTCCGTTTTTCCATGGGACGGCTGGTCTTGACGTCCTCCGGTCTGGATTCCTTCTTGAATTTCTTCTGTTCCTGGTATTTTTGTTCCTCCTGTTGCCGTTTCAGTTTCCGGAACGGCGGCCTTGCTGGCACCTGACTCTGTGGCCGTGTGCGCGTTCTCCTTGATGTATAATTTCTCCTGCGATCCGTTGTAGGTGGTGTTTTGCTCTTTACCACGGTTTCTATACGCGGTGCATCTGTATTCTTGTTTTTCTTAAACGCTGGAGTTTGAAAGTTATTTTTTCTTTTTGATACCGACGTCCGGGTTGTAGAAGGGTTGGTCTCTCTTCAGTTCTTTGCTTCTTGGGTGGTGGAATAGTTGTTGTTATTTCTGGACCTTCTACTTCGTTTAGACTTGAGTCCTGCCAGAAACTTTTAATGATTTCAAAATCATTTGGATTATAGTATTTTTTCACCTGGTCGGGACTTGCTTTACAGATCTTCCCTCTCTCGTTCTTAAGATATAATACTACTCCTTTGATTTCCTGAATTACATAGAGACCTTCAAATTTTGGAGCTAGCTTTGCCGTAAAATTGTCTGGGGCACTTGATAAAGAAAATTTCCGCTTCAATACTTTATCAGCCAACCAGCGGCCGAGCGGTAAAGTCGCTGAACACTGGTAGTTCGGTCCGAGGTTCGAATCCCGCGAACGGGCTGGCTGCGTGGGTGTTTTCGTGGTTTTCCCCATATGTAACGTGTATACGAGCCAGTTTCCCTTAGAAAGTCCTCCACGAAAGGCATCCCTCCCCTTAGGCAGATAGCCCTCGAGGCTTTGCCGTAATTGAATAACCTAACCTAACCTAGCAATACTTTATCCCCAACTTTAAAATCTGCTTCACGGCGTTTTCTATCATAATATACTTTCTGCTTATTTCTTGCCGTATCCGAGCTTTTAAGCGCCTGATCAATCAGTTTTTGCACCTCTTTCTGTTTAAACTCTTGCTCTCTTTGTTGCACAAAGAATAATTTATCTAAAGGCGTAATTAATTTTCGGCCTAAAAATAATTCTTCTGGGGTTTTTCCCGTAGTATCATGATTTGCCGTTCTTAAAGCATAAGCTAATTCATTTATGTAGCCATCCCAGCGCTTGTGATGTGTGCTCACGTAACTGCGAATTATTTTTACTATGTTTTTATTCACTCTTTCTGCTATGTTTGCCTGTGGTCTATACGGAACCATTTTGATATGGCGTATGCCAAGTCCATTGCATATGTTTTCAAATATTTGACTAATGAATTGTTTTCCGTTATCGCTAATGACTTTTATCGGTCCACCGTATTTTAAAATGTATCTGTGTAAGAAAGCATCTGCGACTGTTTTGGCTGACGCGCGTTTAAGTGGAACAATTTCTGTCCATTTTGAAAAATGATCTACTATTACTAAAAGAAAACGATTTTTATTTAACTCGCTCTTTTTCCTACATAGCACGACTGGACTCGCGTACTCACTATTTATGGGCGTTATTATTTTATTCTTTAACATCTTCTGAATATGTTCTTCGATGATTACGTCTTTTTGTTTGTCGTACCGATAAGGTTTAGTCCTACAAGGTTTTTCGGCATTTAATTGAATCTTATGCGTGACTATTTGACAATTTCCTGGTTTTTCTGAAAACAAGTTAGAAAAATTACTCACCACTTGCTGTATTGCTTGCCTTTCATGGTCATTCAGATGGCTAAGGTCCACTTGCGGTGTCTCCACAGGTTCCACCACCCTCTGGTCCATCTCCAACACCACGGAACCGTCTTGAAAATTCAATTTGGCCCTCGCGACCCTTAAAAACTCCATACCTAAAATAAGAGAATTTTGCAGATTTTTCACTACAAAAATTAATACTTTGAGGTTTTCCTCTTTTACCTGTAAGTTTAATGATAATTTCCCGATGCAGTGACATGTTTTTCCTTGCGCCGCTATAATTTCCGTATTTTTGGTTTTAAATAATCGTACCCTATAAAAATTCTTTTTGAAGAAATTTTCACTCATAAAATTTCCTTCTGCTCCTGTATCGATGAGGGCTTCTACTGGTACATCGCCAACCAGGACTTGTATAATTGGTAGCTGTGAGTTTTTTACGATGACCGTATTTAAATGTCTATTTGAGGGTTTTTTTTAAACTTCCGGGGTCTGAACCCTCCCTTTCACAGGCCCCTCTAGTCGTTTAAAGCTTTCCTTTCATTCTGTGCCTTCTGGGTACGCAGATGTTTATTTTCGAATTTTCTTTTTGGGTCTTGACCTTCGAGTTTCGATGAGTTAGCTTGATAGCTCTTTCCCCCATAAGAGCGATTTCCATTTCTGGTTTCCTCATCTGAAGATTTCCTTCGGGTAATTTGAGAATACGTTGCCCCTCTGGCTTTTTCCGCTATTCTGCGATTTTGAAACTTCACCGCCAATTCGAAGAGCTCCTGCAATGTGCTTGGGTTTCTAATTTCAAAGTAGTCTTGAACAGAGGGTAACAATCTTGGTAAGATTATTTCAATAATCTCCGCATCGGGTTTCTTCCCATACAGCATATCCGTCAGCTTAATTTTTCGTAGAATAAAGTCTGTCAATTCTGCTATATCCCGTTGATAGAAACTATATAGTTCAGGTTCCAGCCTTACGCGATCTTTCACTATGGGGAAGGCCTTTACTAACGATTTTTTGAAATTTTCAAATGTATATGTCTGGCTTCCAAATTCCCCTAATAAAAATTTGCCTATATTTTTCCACCATAGCGCGGCCTGTATTCTTAGTGCGGATGTGGCGATGGCAACTTTTTGTCTTTCCGGCACAGGGTAGAGCTGAAAGTGATTTTCTAGGCCTTCTAGAAATATCGCCACCGAATTTTTTCCGTCGAAGTTGACGTTGGGCTTGATTGACGCTCTCAAAGTCTGGACCAGGTTTCCAAATCCTTCCAATTGGCTTGTCATTTCTTGGTGTTGTCCAGCGGTTTCCATCCAATTTTCGGCCATTTCAGTTCGATAAGTGTTCGGGCGCCAATGTAGCGTTGCGCGCCTCCAACTTGCACGCAACCAAGAGGTGACTGTGAAAACTGGATAAAAGACAGAGTCTTGTTAAGGGTTTAAGTCCCTTTTTATTCAACGTAATAAATCACAAGTGCGTGCTCTTGACGCTCACAAATAACTCGGCGCCAACTCGGCGGTCAAATAAAAATAATAACCTGAAAAGAAACTAAAGACAAGACACTAACTACGAGGCTCTCGAAAAGTAACTAACCTCACCGCGTTTTGCAATACCGCTGCTAATTCAGCAAACTTGAAGATCACTTGAACGATTAACACTACTTCCAGGCAAGCACACAGGCCGAAACGCGGGGTTCTTCAATTTCTGGCCAACTACCTCCGCGCTCGTGAAGTAAGAATATATCACACCTCGAACTCGTTTCCTTTCTATTTAAATCAGAATACTTCCGCTGATAATTTGAATCCTTGCGCGTTCTACTAAAATTTACATACTCTGGCATTGGCAGCTCGAGGGGAAAGTAAGGCTTGACAGGAAAGATAGTTTAAACTTAAAATAAATGTTAGTTAAAATAAATATAAACCCTACAAATTTATCGAAAAACTTTTTGCATAAATTTTTGTAACCTATATATACTATCATCTTAAAAAAAATGTATTTCTAGGCACACCTGCAAAAAATTAGAGATTTTATTCAAAATTTCCTAAGATAAACGTGAATTTCCGTATTGGCGCGTTTTGAAATTTGGAGTATTTCTTATAAGCGATAATAACGAAAATATGGCTTACGCACTCTGTTAAAATTATTTGAAAAGAATGAACGACGGACTTTTTCCTCTTCGTGCATCAATGATTAAAAAAAGGAATTAAGTAGGTTATTATAAATAAAGAATTTCGCCAAATAAATTATTCTTGGCGTAAACCGAAAAAATGCGCCAAGATAAATTTTTGTATTTCTCCGTAAATTTCGCACTCAATTTTGCAAACCTTAAAACCTTAATCTTTAGGCATAATTTGAGTCGTAGATTCGAAATTTGGAAAAAAAATTGCCATGTTTTTTCAGAAAAAGTTCGGATTTTGAGTCAAAATACCTATATTAGAGCAATGCTATATGTAAATCTAATTTATATCCTAAGTCACGCTTTCGAGACATGAATTTCGATGCAATTGGAATTTCGGCAATGGGCCCAGTAGAAGGAGAGATGTAGAACTGTCCCATTTTGTTTTCGGTGGAGCAATGTACATAAATGGACATTTGACTCTGGTGAGGTTTAGCAATTGGGATATTTGCAACGGAGACCTTATGTGAGTTTTCTTTTCTCTGTTTTCTAATGGATTTGTTTTATCAAGTTATGTTCATTTTATTCTATCTTAAGTTATTTGGTAAAAATGATATTTAAAACATTAATTATTGGTCCTTAGCTGATATTAAAATTATTGCATGCAAAGGATAATTCGCATACTTAAAATTTCTTACAGTAACTGAAAATGATTTGAAACGTGTAGACTAAGGAGTGGTATGCTGTAGAAACTTTTCAATACTTGAGATTTTTAAGGATTGTTTAAATCCAAATGTAATTTAATCAAGTGAAAGGAAAACAAATATATTTTAACTATCAAGCAAAAGATTACATACACATTATATTTAAATTAGTAATTCATTCTTTTAGATAAATTTCGCTTGAAATAGAAATGATTTGAAATGTTATTCAACTAGTGTATGTAGGGGTACTCTAGCCAGATTTCTTAACATATGTTAATCATTAATTAATAAATGCGCTTTAATTATAAATATTTGCTTATGTTTTTGACAGTGGTCCATCATGTCCTCTATGTGATTCTTAGAGATAACATGGAATATCTAAAATTAAGCTGGGTAACTTTCATTGCGATCTAGATGTGGAATTTGTAGAATTTAAAAATGATCTATATTTTCACATTTTATTAAAAAATTATCTTATTTTATTTTATACCAAGGCACTAGGAAGGATATTATCTCATTTCTGTCTCAAAGATATTAAACAGTTGGAATTTAAATTAATATAATTTACTTTACATAGGTTAACAATTATAAATTTGTTCAAGTCAATGACTAGTCTTTAGATTTCAGATCTTAAGTAAGTTTACTTAAAAATATTTGTCCGGTACCAGTTGCTTAGACAATTCAACAGTAAGTTTCAAATCAAATATTTTCAAGATGTTTTAAATTATTTTTTTCTACGTAACACAAAAATAAATTTATATACGCCTAAGTTGCTTTACATGTTGAAGCAATAGAATCTCAGAGCAGAAGAAACTATCATTTACGTAATAGTTGAAGCAAAAGTAAATTTTCACTTGGCTTCTGTTATTAAATAAAATTAGAATTCTCCATCTGATTTTGCAATAATGTGTCATATAAAAAATAATTTTAGTGTTCGTTGTTCATTCGAGAAAACATTTTATCTTCGTAATGTACTATTTATTTTATCCCTCTTTTAGACAGATAATGTATCACATCAAGCAGTCTGGTGAAGTACTTACTGAAGTTTCTTTTGAGCTTGCACAAACCAGAAATTGATTTCGCATCTAAAATTTGTATGTTTGTATTACAGCACTCATAACGCCAAATGTCATCTTGTGGAAAAGCAGGGTATTGAATGTTTACGTTGATTAGAAAATACAGAGATATTCAGCTAGATTTTATAGCTCTCTTCAGAACAGTGCGAGGAAAAAACTCATGCACATACCTTTGCCGAAATGCAGAGAATTGAAAGAGAGAATGCTTAACACTGCATATATGTACTGAACCTTGGATTCTCTCAGTAGAATTCTAAAGATATTTTTTATTACAGTTACAGAATACCTTTTTATTTTCCAGTACATTAAATGCTGTAGACAAATCTATAGCCCAGTTATAAAGCTATAATATTTGCTATAGGTTTTTCAAGTTATTCTTTTATTGTATTTTTATGCTTTACGTATAGGAAAGCAAAATGTCGTAAAATTTTACTCCTTTCCTGTCACTAGGGTAGATACATGCTTGCTTAGATGACACAAGCATGTTGCCCTCGACTACACCGATTTCCCGCGGGACATAAAGTTTGAGTAAAATTTCCACTCACTTATCTTACAAAATAGAGATGACAACTTTTATATTTTACACGCCATTCAGAACACTGTCTTCATTGCTGTCAGTCGCTGCGTGCATTATACTTTTTAAAGGTGCTAGTTCTTTGAACTTATATTGCAATATCTAAGTTTATCTGCTTTCTTTCAGATGTGGCATGTGTGTTTCTGTGATAAGTCGGTATAAGTAATTTATATAAAAAATATATGTTATCAAATTTGTATTGAAAGAATAACATTAGTGAAATTAATGAAATTTTTATTCTGGAATAAAATTTAAATAAAAGCAATAGTGTATATTTTGGGCAAAATATGATGAAATGATGTATGTATGTAAATGTAAATATAAATGTAAATGAGTATAAAATAATATATATTTCTCATACCATAGAACTTTTAAGCTTCACCATCGCCGTACAGTATTACAATGGCAATTAAATTTTATTCTATGAAAGTTAATGAATAGTAATTACTTCTTAGAGGTAATTTTTCTGAGAAACGGTTTCAGATCTCTAATAATTGTTGGTAGTGATTAGTTCTTTTAAATGCTTACTCTTGCCTCTAACTATTTAAACCATTCTTTCCTTCGCAAAGTTTCCTAAACTAAATTGACTTTATCTCAAATGAAGCAAATAATCTGAATATATTAATCAATTTAAGAGCCGGATACAGTCAAGTGAAAAATGTTAAAACAGGTTAACTCGAGTGAAACTCATTTATAGTGAGAGTAATTAAGAAACACTATGTTCTGAGCCCAAATCGAGAATTACGTCATATTAAAAATACGGCACTGTGATTTATTCATATTCACTCCTATTTATAAAGTAATTGACTCCTATTTGTTAAGCAATTTTTTTTAAAATATACACAGCTGAAAGAGAAGTACTACAATAGTGCACCTGCATCAGTGAGATAGGAAAGGAGCAAATGTCAAGTCGGAAGTACAATCCTGGAAGTAATCCAATAAGAGATTTGGTATTTCGCCTGGAAGTTTTGTCTCTGTCAGAAATTTTTGAAGTTTTTATTAAATGACAATTCGTTTTCATAAGAAACAGCAATGTGTGAAAATATTACATTTACGCTTTGCATGAATTGAAATATTTCATTTTTAATTTCTCTAATTAAAATAGATTAAACATTTTTTGTGTTAGTCTGAGAATTTCATAATATACATTTTTGTATTCTTTCATTAGATGAAGATACATTTCTTCAGTTAGTTCCCTAGTCCTATTTGAATTTTTTAATGTGCATCTAACATTAAAGTAGATATTACAAAATTAATTGCTTGAAATATATTTAGAAATTTTCTCTTACTTACTACATAACGTTAATTATCATTGTACATAGAAAGATATTCTATTAACAGTTAGTTCCCTAGTCCTATTTGAATTTTTTAATGTGCATCTAACATTAAAGTAGATATTACAAAATTAATTGCTTGAAATATATTTAGAAATTTTCTCTTACTTACTACATAACGTTAATTATCATTGTACATAGAAAGATATTCTATTAACAGTTAGTTCCCCAATCCTATTCAGCAATTCTATTCAGTTAGTTCCCCAATCCTATTTGAATTTTAATTTGCATCTAACATTAAAGTAGAGATTACATTTGCATCTAACATAAAAGTAGAGATTACAAAATTAATTTCTTGAAATATTTAAGAATTTTTATCTTATTTACTACATAATGTTAATTATCATTGTACATAGAAAGATATTCTATTAACAAAGTATTTCTATACTGATGAGAATACATTCTATTCATTTCGTTCGTAATTAACTGGTTATAATATTGTTTAAATAATTTTATTGTCATTAATTTTTCAATTATTTTTTTTTTGAAATGGAAAGTAATAAATTGGAAAAAAATATATTTATTACTTTTTCGTTTTAATCGAGTGTGTAACAGAATAAAGTTACGAAATATAATATAATAAATGAAACATTTATTACTTCCCTTAAAATAAGGTATGGAAACAAAAACATATGAACGTGTAAACTTCAAAATTTAGTAAAGAGGTGATCATTGATGTGCAAATTCTGAAGTTTCTGATTTAATTGCGAAATCCATCACATTTTAATTCTGAACTTATGAAATAAAGATTATTAAATATTTATATTAATCAGAGAAACTGGTTTGGAAATGTTCATGCTATTTCTCTTCCTTCTTCAAAACAACTTAACATAAATTCAGGTTAAAGAAAGAGAGAAGTTACTATGTTAAATTTATCATATATACGAGAGCATTATCATTCAAATTTAAATCAGAAAATTAATTAATATCATAATTTAGAGAAGGTAGAACCATTCGCAAATGCCAAAACATGGGAAACTGAATAAATATAACTAATGTGTGTTAAAATATGAACGCATTAACAGCTAAGTAGAATTAATTAAATCTTTGAAAGCATAGTATGTCTAAATCGTTTAAAGGCCTGAATATTCGAGTTTGGCACAAAATTGTTAAATGTCAATTAGAGGCAGCGTATTAATTATGAGTACTAAAAAATGATGTTTTCTTTTTAAAATTTATTAGTAAACGAGCATTAATCTTAATCATTTGCAGAATTTTTCACTGGCCACGCATGAAACATTTTGGATATAATCTCGGATTCTCGATCACATTTGTGATTTTTCACTCTCGCTCAAATCTTGATTCTTCGTCACTTTTCTATTAGAGGGATTTTTAAGTTTAATTAGCAAAACTCCGTTTTTGTAGAGTATATCGCTAGTTCAATTTCTCGAAACATCAAATAATATAACCTAAGGTCGATGGATTTAAATCAAACTCTAAAATCGTTTAGATACTTCATTATATATGCCGCAGCGAAACGTATTCACAAGCTAATATGTAGAAAGATTCATTAGCCCGAATGAACAGATCCTTCAGTTATTAACTCATTCCTTTTATTTTGGTAGCAATTCGTTGATGGGAAATTTTGCCGCTTACCATCAGTCCACAAGGACATCGTGGAAAGGTCATTAATATTCGAACTTCAGAACTTACTAGCTGATTACTAGCGGTCATTCGTGAGAAAAGTCATTAGGTGCAAAGCATTGGCTTCAAAGAATTTTTAATGGTTTAGTTATTATTAAAGAGAAATATATCTGAAGGATAATACTGAATTTGCATATGAGTTTTGCTAATTACCCGTTCTAACCTGTTATGAGCAGAACTGTAAAATTTCAGGTTAAGGAAATTTACAAAATACGAGAGCGCTTTCAGTAATTTATAATTCGCTGAAGATTAAGTGGACACTGACTGAAAAAACATGCATACTTTTAAAGACATCAAATTTCTAAAAACATTACACATTTTTCAGCCAACCATAGCCGAGGTATAATCGCTATACACTGGTGGTTCGATCAGGCTCGAATCCCAGCGAATGAGCTAGCTGCACAGTGTTCTCGTAGTTTCTCCATGTGTAACGCGTCTACAAGCCAGAACGTCCTTTAGTTTCTTTTAGAAACTTTCCTTTAGAACGTCCTTCACAAAGGCATCCCTACTCTTAAGCAGACAGTCATCTAATGCTCTGCTGTAGTACAATAAACCAGCCCTCAAAACATTCCATGTAAGATACACACCCGTGATTCAACAAATAAGCTTTATTCCAAAATTCACTATACATAAATTTAAAAGCCAGTAAATTTCTTTAATGAGCAGAAAGAAAATAAAAATTTTAAAAACGCATCAGAATTTCACAGAAACTGTTAAAATATTAAAAGCAACAATTAGTGAAATTTACAAGAAACTACAAGCAGGACGGAAAAAGGAAGAACTAGTATGAAATGGAACTGATTATAAATAAACAAGAGAAAAAGAATTCAATTAATTTTCAGATTTTTAACTTAAAAGCGCAAGGAAACTAAATTAAAAGCATTGCTTTTTTGCCAAAATTAGATACATTTCGTTTTATACATTGCAAATACGAATCAGTTTTCCTTAGAATGTCTTCCGCAAATGCGTCCCTCGCTTGGTAGATCATTTTTGCATACTGTTGCCAGTCAGTTCGACCATTCCGTATGTTTTTATTTGGTAATTCAGCTTACAAGAAGCCAGACGGTTAGACTATTTGAATGCTAGTATTTTTTCCCGATTCAAATCCCATCAAACGGACTTACTGCATGGATGTTTTCGTGATTTCCTCTATGTGTAATGTCAATATGATTATTTTCTATTCAAACCTCCTGTATGAAAGCATTTCTGCCCTTACCCAGATAACCCACTCATGCTTTGCATAATTCAGCGATACTGATGAGAAAGTTCAAGTATTCTTCTTTGAAATCGGCTTAGTTTTTTTTCGGTATTGATTCAGCACAAGTTATACAGGACTTAGTGTAACATATTTAAGATATTGGCAATTCGGTGGGAAACAAAAATATTGTAATTACTGAAACTTTAAATTACACTGACAGCTAGACGCATATAAAATATGTTTTAATTATGTTAGCAAAGAAATATTTCAGTATTATAAGTGACATAGAATGCAGTTTATTTTAGTCACAAGTGACATTTCAAGTTGTATGTTTGAAAACCTATGTCCCTGAAATAGTTTGCACAGAATGTGACTATAAATCAATATCCAATAGGAGATTTC